>NC_092872.1:381232200-381832200 GCF_028372415.1 Notamacropus eugenii
AGTCAGTAGGTAGGAAATGGAATATAGACAGTTCTTGCTTTCCCATTCCACGGACCTCTACATTATATGATTTTTATATAATGTGGTTTTGTCCACAGACTTGGGGGAAGAAAGCAGGAATGGGGCCATGTAGGCTAGCACATAGTTCAAGGACAAACAGGTCCCAAGGGCAGGGAAGTAAGAATAGGAGGACAAACATTCTACAAGGTACAGCCAATGGGGGCCTGGCCAGAACCAGAAGGAAGAACCTGAAGATATTTGGGGGCAGACTCAAGGACACCAGAAGACACTCAGTAACCCAATGCCAACAAATATAGGATAGACACTAGGCAGCCCAGACAAGCTGAAGGGTGGGCAGAACAGGGCAAAGTTCTCCTCATTTGGCAACAGAGGTCTCAAGCTAAAACTTGGATCTGGTGGCTACAACAATGGTGGTAGTAGTCTCTTCATATATTCCTCCTTCTGCTTTCAGTTGGAGGACTTTGCTTTGTTTTTTTGGTGGAAGATTGGGAGACCACAGGGCACTGAGCTGAATGACAGAAAAGGAGAGGAGAGGAGAAGAGAATATGGGAGAAGAGAGAAGAGAGAGAGAGAGAGAGAGAGAGAGAGAGAGAGAGAGAGAGAGAGAGAGAGAGAGAGAGAGAGAAAGAGAGAGAATGATAAATAAGGAGGAATAAAGTGGAGGGAAATATTCCTTTATACAACAAGAAGGAACCACTGGAGCTTCTTAAACAGAGGAAGACAAGGTCAGACATGTGCTTTAGGAACATTAACCTGTAGTTATATGATGAGTGAATTAGAGAAAGAGAGTATTCAGGAAGACCAATTAGGAGGTTATTATAGTAGTCCTAGTGAGTGATGTCTGTTCACCCAACAGATTCTATGACAACCAGGCCATTCTATTCGTTCTCCTATGATCCTTTCAAAGCTTTCTTTCGGGACAGTTTTGGGTCAGTTCAGTTGTTTTCAGCACATATCTAACTCTTCATGGCCCTATTTGATATTTTATTGGCAAAGATGCTGGAGTGGTTTGCCATTTCCTTCTCCAGCTCATTTTACAGATGAGGAAACTGAGACAAGAAGGGTTAAGTGATTTGTCCACAACTAGTAAATGTCTCAGGCCAGATTTAAAATCAGGTCTTCCTGATTCTAGGCCTGACACTATCCACTGTGTTACTTAGCTGTCCTTTTAGATATAGGATTATAGAATTGAGAGTAGAAAGGGTCCTTAGAGATAACATGATCTGAACATAATTCATACTAAGGTTTGTGTTTTTGAATCTTCTACATCTGTCAAACTCTGATAATATCTTTGATACCATGTCACCTTGTAGGGCTAGAGGTGGAGGAGTGGCAGGAATGCATTTTGTGAATCATAATGCACTATAGAAATCTGAGTTATATTATAGTTATTAGTAGGGCATCTTTGATTATATTATAGAATCATAGATTTAGCATAAGATCTCAGAATCAGAGAGTTAAAGCAGACTTTAAAATTATCATCCAACTCATCACCTAATTCACGAATCTTTTTTGCAAAATATTTGATTGGTTCATCCAGCCCCTGATTCATGATTAGAAGTTCATTGCCAAGTAAGGCAGAGCATATTTGTCTTGAGGATAAAATTTAGTGACTTACTGAGGCTTAGGCACTTGGATGGGAGAGGTAATGCTATCTCAAGGTAAGAATATAGATAAAAATGATATTCAAGATAGAAGGCATTATAGGCAATGTGAAGCCTTTACTGATTCTTCCCCCATCCCCAATGCTTGCCTCCTCTTAAGATTACCATATATTCGATCAGTCAGTTAGTCAGTCATCCATCAGGTATTTACTAAGTACTTACTATGTGTCAGGCACATGGTATAAAAAGAGCAAAAAAATTATGGATTATCTTAAGGAGTTCACATTCTAACTGAAGAAAAAAGAGGCAGAAAATAGTACATATTATGTATATATATATATATATATATATATATATATATATACATATATATATACCCACATATATATCTTCATTTATATATCAATATGTATATATTTATGTGATGGGGTATACCGAGAAAGGTCTTCTGCAGAGACGGGATTTGAGCTAAGTCCTGAAGGAAGTCAAATAACTGAGGTAGGAAGGAAGAATGTAGGAAAATAGGAGACACAGTCAGTGGGAAGGCATGGAGTTGTTTGGTGCACGGTCATGTTCAAGGAACATCAAGATTTCCATTGAATCTGGTTCATTAAAGTACAGAGAAGTGAGTGAGGTACAAGGAAAATTGAAAGATAGGAAGGAGCTAGGGTATCAGAGAGGTGAAATGCCAAACAAAGGACTTTATATTCAGTTAGAGAAGAAATAGGGAGCAATCGGAGTTTATTGAGTCAGGATATTATATAAATAGACCTGTACTTTAAGAAAGTCACTCTGGTAGCTAAAGGGAGGATAAGCTGAAATAGGGGTAGACTTGAGGCAGGGAGACCAACCAAAAGTCTATTGCATATTCATTTAGTTATATATGCATATTCTGC
Organism: Notamacropus eugenii; assembly: GCF_028372415.1. Lineage (NCBI taxonomy): Eukaryota > Metazoa > Chordata > Mammalia > Diprotodontia > Macropodidae > Notamacropus > Notamacropus eugenii. The sequence goes on from NC_092872.1 coordinate 381,234,722, forward strand.
ATATATCATCATTTATTTGTATGTATGTAAATTCCTTGAGGGGAGAAATTGTTTCATTTTCACCTTTGTATACTCAGTGGAAGGTATGGTGCCTGTCAAAGTTCCATATAGGCTTTGTGAATGTGTCAATTGATTGCTAGTAGTAGAAAGAACCTTAAAATACTGAATATCAAATGCTGGAATTGAAAGAGACCTTAGAACAGAGAATGCTCTAACATTTTGTAGTAACACAGAATAGGAAAAATGTAGAGGCTCTTGGTTGAGGAATAGCTTTTCTTTTTTAATTGTGGCATATAAATGCAATGTAGCAAGAAATAACAAGCATGATCACTAAAGAGAAACATGGAAAAATTTAAATGAACTAACACAGTGAAATAAGCAGAGTAAAGAAAAGACCATAGATGAGGGGGTGGAGCCAAGATGGCAGCATGAGAGGTTGTACTCACCTAAGCTCTAAAATAAAATCCTTCAGATACCTCTACAAAGAGACTCTGAACAAATTTTAGAGTGGCAGATTTCTAGCCTAAGACTGCCTGGAAAGTAGACAGGAAGGATCTGTTACAGGGGGCTGGGGAGCCCAGAGCCCACAGGCTGCACCAGTGCAGATGCCATAGCAGAGCTGAGCAGGAACCACCAGGGTGGACTGAAGCAGTGCAGAATCTCAAACATATCAGCCCAGGATGGGAGTCCAGCAGAACTGAATGAGAGAAGTGCAGGAACCCCAGTAACAGCAGCTGCTCCTGAGACTATTAGCACACAGATTAATTGTCTATAAGTCACCTACTTGAACTTTTGGGAGCCTGCCAGGCCTAGAGGCCTGAGGGCTACCCGAGTCTTCCCTTACCTCTATCGGAGGTCTTCGGTTGGCCAAACCGGATGCTCTTATGAGAGAAAGGACGTTCCAGAGTCGAACAAGGGTTGAGCTTTATTTCAGGGTCTAGTTACAAGTGCAGGGGAATTCTTCCTTAGGAGGGAAAGAGAAAGATCTCCCAAGGAGGCAAAGATCTTACAATAAGAGATTGGAAGTAGAAGTGTAAGTGGGGAGAGAGGGGGAGGGGAGAGAGGAGAGAGGAAAAGCGGAGCCTTGTTGTCCTGTCCACTCCGCGCCCCTCCGCCCAAGAGAGCTTTCAGGCTTTTCTGATCCTACTTAAGCTCTGCAGCGGCATAGTTTGCATCTGAATACCGTGCCTGTTAGGTAACTAGATGTGCTCCAATCCGGGACAATCTCGAAGGCGGGGAGAGCTCTCTCCCATCATGTTTCTCACGGGAAGAGGAGGAAATACACGAGATAGCTTGGTTCACCTCGATTCCCAGCCGTTTCCTGGGGGGTCTCGTGAGAACTCTAAGATTTAGAAGTTCCCACCTTTACCCGCCCGAGACTGTCCACATGGAATTGAGCTTCCAACCCTAGCAGGAGCCAAGATGGAGGAGTGATCTCTAAGTGCTCTCCCCCTCCCCTTGTTGATCTATAAAAACCCAGAGAATATTTCCCCAGGAAAAATTCTGGAATAGGAGGATCAGTTGAAGGGATAAATAGTTTCTTAGCTCCAAATGCCAGGAAAATCATTAAGGAGAGACCCTCTTGCTGTGGCTGAAGGGGACCAGTTCAGGACCAGCGCTGTCCCAGACAGTGAACACCACCTCAGTGAATCAAGAGGACCTCCTGAACCTCAGGGGATTGGAGCCCTTAAGCCCCAACACCAGGACTACAGGTGTGCCTTATCTCAGTCAGGGAAATCGGGAAGACAATAGAACAGAAGGGGTTCACCAAGCACTAAGCCTGCCTGTGCTCTAGCTCAGGAGAAGAGAGGAAAGGTCCTGCAGCCAGACCATCCATCCCCCACACCTCACTCAGAAAGCTCCAGGAAACTTCAGGGAAAATCAGAAAGTCTTCACTTGGTCTCTGCTTTGGCACAACAGCCAGCTCAGCACCAGGTAAGCTTCCAGCTAAAAGAATGAGAAACCACAACACACAAAGCCTCAAGTTCTCAGCACAAGAATAGTGGGACAGAGTCCCCTGTGCCCCAGAAGGAGAGATCCACTTCAAAAGCCATCATGAGCAAGAAGCAAACCAGAAAAGAAAAGACCATAAAATCTTACTATGGGGACAAAGATCACAACACGAATACTGAAGAGGTCAGCATTGAGAATGTACTCCTATCTGAAACATCGGAAGAAAATATAAACTTTTCTCAAGCCCAAAAAGCATTCTTGGAAGAGCTCAAGAATGATTGTGAAAGCCAAATTAGAGAGGTAGAAGAAAAATTGGCCAATGATTTTAAAAACATGAAGAAAATATTCACAGAAGAATTTCAAAGGAAAATAGGGCAAATGGATAAGGAGATACAAAACCTCACTGGAGAACATAATTTTTTAAAAGTAAAAATTGGGCAAATGGAAAAGGAGATGCAAAAGTTAACTGAAGAAAACAATCTGTTAAAAATTAGAATTGGACAAGTAGAAGCTAATGATTCTGTGAGACATCAAGAAATTAGTAAAAAGAATCTAAAGAATGAAAAAAACAGAAGTAAATGTAGAATATTCCATTGATAAAACAACTGACATGGAAAATAGATCCAGGAAAAAATATCTGAGAAGTATTGGTCTAACAGGAAAGCCACGGTAAAAAATAGACCCTGAACAGTATCTTCCAAGAAATCATCAAGGAAAACTGCCCTGAGCTTCTAAATCCAAAGGACAAAATAGTCATTGAAAAGAGATTCAAACTGAAAAAGCCAAGGAATATTATTACCAAATTCCAGAACTATCAAGTTTAGGAGAAAATACTGCAAGCAGATGGAAAGAAATAATTCAGATATTGAGGAATTACAGTCAGTATCACACAGGACCTTGCAGATTCAACATTAAAATATCAGAAAGATTGGAATATGACATTCCATAAGGCAAATGAGCTTGGACTACAACCAAGGATCAATTATCCAGCAAAACTGAGCATAATATTTCAGGTAAGAAGATGGATATTCAGTAAAATAAGGGATTTCCAGCCCTTCCTGACAAAAAGGCTAGAGCTCAATAGAAAAATGATCTTCAAATACAAGTGTCAAAAAAAGCATAAAAAAGGCAAACAGGGGAAAAATGCAACTTGTTATTCAATGTAGGCAAATTGTTTACATCACTATGAGGGAAGACGATACTTGTAAATCTTGAAAATTGTATATTTATTATGATATTTAAAAGGGATACAGAAAGATAGTTCGAGTGGGTATAACTTAACTGATGTTATGATAAAGTAAAGCAATTTAAGGGAGATGTGTAAGGAGGAGGCAGTAAAAGGTAAATTATATCAAAGGAAGAGGCAAAAAACATATTACAATTGAAGGAAAAAAGGAAGGAGATGGGCATTTTTTGATTTCATTTTTTTTAAGATATGATCCCATCCTATTTCATTCACTCTGTGCTGTGTGTGTGTGTGTGTGTGTGTGTGTGTGTGTGTGTGTGTGTGTAATCCCACCAACTACCCAGATACTGAAAAGTTTCAAGAGTTATAAATATTGTCGTTCCATGTAGGAATGTAAACAGTTCAACTTTAGTAAGTCCCTTATGACTTCTCTTTGCTGTTTACCTTTTCATGCTTCTCTTCATTCTTGTGTTTGAGTCAAATTTTCTTTTCAGCTCTGGTCTTTTCATCAAGAATGCTTGAAAGTCCTCTATTTCACTGAAAGACCATATTTTTCCCTGAAGTATTATACTCAGTTTTGCTGGGTAGGTGATTCTTGGTTTTAGTCCTAGTTCCTTTGACTTCTGGAATATCCTATTCCACGCCCTTCTGTCCCTTAATGTAGAAGCTGCTAGATCTTGTGTTATCCTGATTGTATTTCCACAATACTTGAATTGTTTCTTTCTAGGTGCTTGCAATATTTTCTCCTTGACCAGGGAACTCTGGAATTTGGCCACAATGTTCCTAGGAGTTTCTCTTTTTGGATCTCTTTCAGGTGGTGATCAGTGGATTCTTTCAATATTTATTTTGCCCTCTGGTTCTAGAATCTCAGGGCAGTTTTCCTTGATAATTTCATGAAAGATGATGTCTAGGCTCTTTTTTTGATCATGGCTTTCAGGTAGTCCCATAATTTTTAAATTGTCTCTCCTGGATCTATTTTCCAGGTCAGTTGTTTTTCCAGTGAGATATTTGACATTATCTTCCATTTTTTCATTCTTTTGGTTTTGTTTTGTGATTTCTTGGTTTCTCATAAAGTCATTAGCCTCCATCTGTTCCATTCTAATTTTGAAAGAACTATTTTCTTCAGTGAGCTTTTGAAGCTCCTTTTCCATTTGGCTAATTCTGCTTTTGAAAGCATTCTTCTCCTCATTGGCTTTTTGAACTTCTTTTGCCAATTGTGTTAGCCTATTTTTCAAGGTGTTATTTTCTTCAGCATTTTTTGGGGCCTCCTTTAGCAAGGTGTTGACCTGCTTTTCATGTTCTTTCATCTCTCTCATTTGTCTTCCCAGTTTTTCCTCCACCTCTCTAACTTGATTTTCAAAATCCTTTTTGCGCTCTTCTATGGCCTGAGCCCATTGAATATTTATTTTGGATGTGTGGGATACAGAAGCTTTGAATTCTATGTCTTTCCCTGATGGTAAGCATTGTTCTTCCTCATCAGAAAGGATGGGAGGAGATACCTGTTCACCAAGAAAGTAACTTTCTATGGTCTTATTTTTTTTCTCCCTTTTCTGGGCATTTTCCCAACCAGTTACTTGATTTCTGAGTGTCCTCTCCACACTCACCAGCCTCCAGATCCACCCAGCTAGTCCTTGGGGGCTGAGAATCAAATGCTGCTCCCCAGCTTCAGGGCTTTTGGTGGGGGCGGGGCTGCTATTCAGTGTGAGATTAAGTTCAGGTGCTCAGGTGGGGGCAGGGCTGCCACACAGGGCTCAGTTCCCTCAGGGGGTTTATGAGGAGACCTTCAACAATGGATCCAAGCTCCTGCCTGCTTTGGGAGCCCCTGTCTGCTGCTGCCTCCACCGCTGCTTCCCAAGGGGGCCTGAGTTATGGGGACACCCCACTCCCCTCTAGATGAGCTGAGAAGACCCTCTTACTGACCTTTGCACCTGTGGGTGGATGGACCTGTGTGGCTGCTGGAGATTCTGTCCCTGAAGCCTGCTCAGATATGCTCCTCTTGGTGCCACGTGGCCAAGGCAGGGCTGGGCTCTGCTCCAGTCTGGTCTGTGATGGACCTTTGGTGTCAGTTTTTCAGGTCTCTCTGGAACAGAAATCTCCTCCACTACGTTGTTCTGTGGCTTCTGCTGCTCCAGAATTTGTTGGGACTTCTTCTTTACAGGTATTTTATGCACTGTGGGTTAGGAGCTAGCATATATGTATCTTTCTACTCTGCCATCTTGGCTCCTCCCTCTAAGATGGGCATTTTTTGAGATTTACTCCCATCTGATTTGATTCGAGGAGGGAATAACAAACTAGGATAACTATAGAATTCTAACTAGGTCTAAAGGCAGTAGGAGGGGAAGGGGGAAGGAAAAGGGAGGGGAGGCTTAAAGGGAGGGAAGAAATAGTAAGGGTAAAGGGGATTAAAAGGGAGGGGGGCTGAAAGAAGTAAGGGAAGGCTGAGGGAGGCTGTGGTCAAAAATCAAAACTCTACTGTGGAGGGGAAGGGAGAGCGGAAACTAAAAGTACAAATGGGGGAAAGAAGATGGAGGGAAAGGCACAGATAGTAATTATAACTGTGAATGTGAATGGGATGAACTCTCCCATAAAATGAAGACAGCAGAATTGATTAAAAATGATAATTCAACAATATGTTGTTTACAAGAAACACATTTGAAATGGGAGGATACACATAGATAAAGGTTAAAAGTTGGAGAAGAATATATTGTACTTCATCTGATCTAAAAATGCAAGGCTAGCAATATTAATCTCAGACAAAGCAAAAGCAGAAACAGATCTAATCAAAAGGGAAACTATATCCTAAAACCCACCATAGACAATGAAGCAATACTATTACTAAACATGTATGCTCTAAGTGGTATAGCATCCAGATTCTTAGAGGGGAAGTTAAGGGAGTTACAGGAAGAAATAGACAGCAAAACTATACTACTGGGGGATCTCAACATCCCCTTCTCTGAACTTAGTATATCTAACCTCAAAATAAACAAGAAAGAAGTTAAGGAGGTGAGTAAAACTCTGGATAAGGTAGATATGATAGATATCTGGAGAAAATCGAATGGGTACAGAAAAGAATATACCTTCTTCTGAGAGATATATGGCACATATAGAAAAATTGACCATGTACTAGGCCATAAAATCTTCATAATCCAGTGCAGAAAGGCAGAGATAGTCAATGTGTCCTCAGAGCATAATGCAATAAAAATTACATGTAATCAAATGCCATGGAAAGATAAACCAAAAATTAATTGGAAACTAAATAAGTTAATCGTACAGAATGAGTGGGTTAAACAACAAATCATACAAACAATTAACAACTTCATTCAAGAGAATGACAATAATGAAACAGCCTACCAAATCTTATGGGATACTGCAAAATCTGTTCTTAGGGGAAGCTTTATATCTTTGAATGCCTACATGAATAAAATAGAGAAGGAGGAGATCAATGAATTGGGCATCCAGCTGAAAAAGCTTGAAAAAGAACAAATTGAAAATCCCCACGTAAACACCAAATTAGAAATACTGAAAACCACAGGAGAGATTAATAAAATTGAAATTAAGAAAGCGATTGAACTGCTAAATAAAAGTATGAATTGGTTTCATGAAAAAAAACAATAAAATTGATAAACCTTTTGTCAATTTGTTTATAAAAAGAAAAAAACAAATTACCAATATCAAAAATGTAAAGGGTGAACTCACCTCTGATGAATAGGAAATTAAAACGATAATTAGAAATTACTGAGGGGGCAGTGTCAAGATGGTGGGTTAGAAAGATGCACATACTCTAGCTCTTCCCCCACAGCCCATAAAATATCTGTAAAATGACTCTCAACAAGTTCTAGAGCAGCAGAATCCACAACAGAGTGAAAGAGAATTCCAGCCAAAACCTGGAAGGCTGACAGGAAAGATCTATCCCACAAGACACTGAGTGGAGCTGAGCTCAGCCCCAGCTAAGTGGTACTGGGAGAAACAGGGCCAGAACAGGCCTTCAGGGTAGAGTACCCAGCAGGGAGGATCTCAGATCCCTCAACCCACAAGTGCCAAAGAAAGCTTCAAAGGTCAGTGAGAGGGCTTTCCCAGCCGGACGAGATGGGAGCAAGGTCCCCCCAAACATGGGCCCCAGGCAGTGGTAACAGCATCAACAGCATGGCAGTGGCCAAGTTGGGCAGCATCTTCCATTGTGGGAATGGCTCAGTTTAAAGCCTCTGGGGGAATTGAGCAGCTGCTCTAAATCTTAACCCTGATTGAAGTCCTGAGGTGAGGAGGAGTACTAGGACCCTCCTCTTGACAAAGGATTCAGAAGTCAAGTCACTGGCTGGGAAAATGCCCGAAAGAAGAGAGAAAAAATAAGACTGCAGAAGGTTAGTTTCTTGGTATATTTCTTTCCATCCTTTTGGATGAAGAAGAACAATGCATACTGTCAGAGGTAGTCAAGATTTCTGAATCTAATGACTATATGATAAACCAAGAAATTACAAAACAAAACAAATAGAATGAAAATATAGAAGATATTGTGAAATGTCTCAATGGAAAAACAACTGACCTGAAAAATAGAACCAGCAGAGTTAACTTAAAAATTATGGGACTAACTGAAAGCCATGATCAAAAAAGAGCCTAGACAATATCTTTTATGAAATTATCAAGGAAAACTGCCCTGATATTCTAGAACCGGAGGGCAAAATATATATTGAAAGAATCCACTGATCACCTCCTGAAAGAGATCCAAAAAATGAAACTCTTAGGAATATTGTGGCCAAATTTCAGAGTTCCCAGGTCAAAGAGAAAATATTGCAGGATGCTAGAAAGAAACAGTTTGAGTATTGTGGAAATACAATCAGGATAACAGAGGATCTGACAGCTTCTACATTAAGGGATTGAAGGGCTAGGAATAGGATATTTTGAAAGTCAAAGGAACTGGAATTAAAACCAAGAACCACCTAGCCAACACAACTAAGTATAATATTTCAAGGGAAAAAATGGTCATTCAATGATATAGAAGACTTTCAAGCATTCTTGATGGAAAGACGAGAACTGAAGAGAAAATTTGACTTTCAAACACAAGAATTAAGAGAAGCATGAAAAGGTAAACAGGAAAGAGAAATCATAAAGGACTTTCTAAAGCTGAACTGTTAACTCTCCTACATGGAAAGATAATATTTGCAACTTTTGAGACTTTTCTCAGTATTTGGATAGGTGGAGGGATTACACACACACACACAAACACACACACACACATACAAACAGAGAGCACAGGTTGAGTTGATTCAGAAAGGATGATGTGTATAAAAAAAATTAAGGGGTGAGAGAGGAATGTATTGGGAGGAGAAAGGGAGAAATAAAAGAGATAAGAAAAATATTTTTCAATGGAGGAGAAAAGGGAGGAGGTGTGAGGGTAAAAGTGAAGCTTATTCTCTTCACATTTGGCTTAAGGAGGAAATAGCATGATCACTCAATTTGGTAGGAAAATCTATCTTACACTACAGGAAAGTAGGGGATAAGAGGACAAGGGGGATGATAGAAGGGAGGGCAAATGGAGGAAGGGATGAACTAGAGGTAAACACTTTTGAGAAGGGACAAGGTTAAATGAGAGAATAAAATAAAGGGCAGACAGGGTAAAATGAAGGGAAATATAATTAGTCTTACACAACATGACTCTTATGGAATTCTTTTGCAAAATGACACATACGCAGCCTGTATTGAATTGCTTGCCATGTCAGTGAGGACGGGTGGGGAGGAAGGAAGAGAAGTTGGAATTCAAAGTATTAACAACAAATATTAAGAATTGTTATTATGTATATCTGGGAAATAAGAAGTAAAAGTAATAGGGTATAGAAATCTATCTAAAAAATAAGTGACAAGATGGGGATAAGGGAAGGCTGGGGTGTGATAGAAGGGAGGACACCTTGAGGGAAAGGTTAATCAGAATGAAAGGTGAAATGAGGTAGGGAGAAAGGAGAGATGGGGAGAAAAATTGAAACTCAAAATTTTGTGGAAATTAATGTCATAATCTAAAAATAATAAAAAAAGAATAGCTAATTAATTCACAAAAAAAGAAACTACTTTGCCCAAGTGTATGCCCATAAATTCCCCAATCTAAATGAGACAGATGATTATTTTAAAAAATATAAATTGCTCAACTTAAGAGAAGAGGAAGTCAAATACTTAAATAGCCCCATCTCAGAAAAAGATATTGAACAAACCATCAATGAATTCCCTAGAAAAAAATCTCCGGGGCCAGATGGATTGAAAAGTGAGTTCTATAAAACATTTAAAGAAAAGTTAATTCCAATACTATATGAATTATTTGATAAAACTGGGGAAGAAGGAGTCCTCCCAAAATTTTTTATGGCACAAATATGGTTCTGATACCTAAACCAGGAAGAGCCAAAACAGAGAAAGAAAATTATAGACCAATTTCTCTGATGAATGAAGATGCAAAAATTTTAAATAAGATGTAGCAAAAAAAATAATCAAGAAAATAATACATTATGATCAGGTAGGATTTATACCAGGATTACAGGGCTGGTTCAATATTAGGAAAACTATTAGCATTATTGATCATAGCAAGAGCAAAACTAAGAGAAACCACATGATTACCTCAATATATGCAGAAAAAGCTTTTGACAAAACACAACACCCATTCCTATCAAAACACTGGAGTACATAGGAATAAATGGAACTTTCCAAAAAATAATTAGAAGTATCTACTTGTAACCTTCAGCAAGCATTCTATGCAATGGGGATAAGATACATGCATCTCCAATAAGATCAGAGGTGAAACAAGGATGTCCATTATCACCATTATTATTCTATATGGTACTAGAAATGTTAGCTGTAGCAATAAGAGAAGAAACAAATTGAAGGAATTAGAATAGGCAAAGAAGAAACTAAGGTATAATTCTTTGCAGATGATATACTTAGAGAATCCCAGAGATTCAAGTAAAAAAATTACTTGAAACAATAAACAACTTTGGTAACGTTTCAGGTTACAAAATAAACCCACACAAATCTTCTACATTTCTTTATATTACTGACAAAGCTCAACACCAAGAGATAGAAAGAAAATCCCATTTAAAGATAAGGTAGACACCATAAATATTTGGTAGTCTACATGCCAAAACAAAGCTAGGGACTATATGAACACAATTACAAAACATTTTTCACACAAATAAAGTCAGAACTAAATAAATGGAAAAACATCAGTTGCTCGCGGGTAGGCCAAGCCAAAATAATAAAAATGACAATTCTACCTAAATTAATTTACTTATTCACTGCCATACCAGTCAAATTATCAAAAAAAATTTTTCTAGAGCTAAAAACATAATATCACAATTTTATTTGGAAGAACAAAAGGTCCAGAATATCAAGGGAACTAATGAAAAGAAATGCTAGGGAAGGTGGCCTAGACCTACCAGATCTCAAATTATATTATAAAGCAGTAATTATCAAAACCACTTGGTACTGTTGAAGAAACAGAAGGGTAGACAAGTGGAATGGGTTAGGTACCCAAGACACAATGAATACAGCAATCTACTGTTTGAAAAACCCAAGGACCCTAGCTTCTGGGATAAGAACTCAGTGTCTGACAAAAATTGCTGGGAAAAATGGATAACAGTGTGGGGAAAACTGGGTATAGAGTGATGCCTGACACCATACACAAGACCAAAGTCCAAATAGGTACATGATCAAGGCATAAATATTGATAATACAAACAAATTAGTGGAGCAAGGAATAGAGTATTTATCAGATTGGAGAAATGGAGAAATTTTTGACTAAACAAGAGATAGAAAACATTATGAAGTGCAAAATGGATAATATTGATCACATTAAATTGAAAAGTTTTTGCACAAAGTCAATTCCACCAAGATTTGGAGGGAAGCAGAAAACTGGGAAAGAATTTTTGCAACTAGTGTCTGTGATAAAGAGCTCATTTCTAAAATACATAGAGAACTGAGTCAAATGTGCAAGAATACAAGTCATTGCCCACTTGCCAAATGGTCAAAGGATATAAGCAGGCAGTTTTTAGAGGAAGAAATTAAAGCTCTCTATAGTCATATGAAAATAAGTCACTATTGATTGAAGAGATGCAAATTCAAACAGCTCTGAGGTACCACATCACACCTATCAGATTGGTTAACATGACAAAACAGGAAGATGATAAATGTTGGAGAAGATGTGAGAGAGTTGGAATACTAATTCATTGTTGATGGAGCTGTGAGATTATCCAGCCATTCTGGAGAGCAATTTGGAACTATGCCCAAAGGACATATTTTCTTCAGCATTTTTTGGGGTCCCCTTTGGTTCTCCTTAGCATGCTGTTGACTCATTTTTCATGATTTCCTTGCCTCACTCTCATTTCTCTTCCCAATTTTTCTTCCACCTCTGTTATTTGATTTTCAAAACACTTTTTGAGCTCTTCCTTGGCCTGAGACTATTGCATATTTATTTTGGTGGTTTTGGAAGCCTTGACTTCCTCTAATGGTATGCATTGTTCTTCCTCATCTGAAAGTATGGAAGAAAATACCTTTTTACCCAGAACATAGTGTTCTATAATCTCATTTTTCCCCCTTTTTTGGGCATTTTCCAAGATAGTTGCTTGACTTTTGAGTCCTTTGTCAAGAGGAGGGTATACTCTAGGGACCTATAAGTTCTCAGTTCCTCCAAGGTGGCACAATCAAGTGAGAGTTTACTCTTCTCTTGGCCTGCACACTGTTCTGAGAGCAACCAAAACTTTTCTGCTCAGAATCTGTGAGTAGAATTCCCTCTCCACAGCAGCCTCCAGCTCCCCCATGCCATTGCTCCTCCTTCTCACCCCAGGACCAGGCTCAGGTCTGGGATTCATATCAGCTGCTCAATTCCCCCAGGGGCTTAAGGTGGAGGCCTCCAAAAATGGATGCTGCCCCTGCAGTGGCTGCTTTAGGTGAGGTCAGACCACATTCCCTTCTCACTCCAATGAAAAAGATTTCTCACTGACCTTTGAAATTGTCTGTGGCATTTGTGTATTGAGCTATTTGGGAACTGCTGCTGCCCATGGCTCCCTGAAACCTGTTCTGGGTCCTGTCCTTGTGGCAAAATGTGGCCAAGGCTGGTCTACGCTCCATGTGCAGTGCAATAGACCTTTCCTGTCAGCCTTCCAGGCTGTCTTGGGCTGGAAATCTCTTTCACTCTGTCGTTTTTTTTGACTTCTGCTGCTCTAGAATTTGTTTAGAGTCATTTTTACAGGTATTTGATGGGCTATGTGGGGTAGCTTCTACAGATCCATCTTTCTACTCTATCATCTTGCTTCTACTACCCCCCACCCTGCCAATTTTATTTTTTAAGGAATTGTTTTCCTTCAGACTCTTTTCTCCATTTTGTCAATTGGATTTTTATGGAATTATTTTATTCAGTCAATTTCTTTTCTATCCTATTTCAAGCTTTTGAGTCTCTCTTTTATAGCTCTCATATCTTTTCCCAATTTTTCTTCTACCTCTTTTATTTGATTTTTAAAGCCTTTTTGAACTCTTCCAAGAAAGCTTTTGGGGCTTGATACAAATTTATATTCCCTTTAATGCTTCACATGGAGGCACATTAACGTTATTGTGCTCTTTTGAGTTTATGTTTTGATCTTCCCTATTACCACAGTAGCATTCTGTGATCAGGATTTTTTCCTGTTTTGTGCTCATTTTTAGCTCATTTTGTGACTTTCAAAGCTGAATTCTATTCCTGGAGAACAAGGAGTACTGTCCCAGGATTCTTGACCTGGGGTCCAGGACCCTGGGTCCTCAAATGCTGGCAATTTGCCCACTGGGCTTGGCTGACCCACCCTAGTTGCCCCTGTTACTTTTTGTGCTGAGGGTTCCTACACTAGCAGGTTTCATTCTGTGCTGAGGCTGGAGATCTCACAGTTCACCCGCTGTACCACTCTCCTGCTGACCCACAACCTAGAGGCATCAACTGCTGATCTGGGCTGTGGTTAAGCACCTCTTGCTGCCTTGCCCAGACACTGTTCTGACTGGACTGTACTCCCCTTTTTCCCCAAGTGAGACAGATCTTTCCTGATGTCTAAGTTATCTTAAATAACTATAAAATAGTATCATTCCTTTTCTGTAGTTTTTGTTACTCCAGAATTCATTTAGAAGCTTGATTTAGTATTTTTCCAAGGGAAACTGGGGAAAGCTCAAGCAACTTCCTGGCTGTTCTCACCCATCTTGACTCCTATTTTTTGTTTGTTTTGCTGTTTCTTGATGTCTCATAAAGTCATTAGCTTTCATTTATCCAATTTTGATTTTTAAGGAATTATTTTCTTCAGTGAGCTCTTTATTTGCTTTTCTATTTGTCCAATTCTGTTCTTCCATGGATTTTTGTACCTCTTTTTTATTTGGCCTATTCTGCTTTTTAACATCTTCTTTTCTTATCAGATTTTTGTTCTTTTGTCATTTGGTCAATTCAATTTTTGTAGGTGTTGTTTTCTTCAGTACTTTTTGTTCCTCCTTTGCCAAGTTGTTAATGCTTTTCCATGATTTTCTTGCATTTCTCTCATTTCTCTTCCTAAGTTTTCCTCTACCTCTCTTACTTGATTTTAAAATCTTTTTTGAGCTCTTTCATGGTTTAAGACCAACTCATATTTTTCTTTGAGGTTTTGGATGTAGTAATTTTGACTTTGTTGCCTCCTTCTGAGTTTGTGGCTCAATTTTCTCTGTCATAATGGTAAGTTTCTATTGTCAGAATCTTTTTTTTTTGTTTTTATTCATTTTTTCAGCTGCTTTCTTGACTTTTAAGTTTCTTCTAAAGTAGGACTCTGTTTCCACTTGAAGGAGGCACTTTCCCAAGCTTCACATTTTTGTGCAACTGTTTGCAGATTTTATTCTGAGAACCTGTAAGTTTTCAATTCTTCCAAGGTGGTATGATCTAAAGAGAGATGTTTACTACTCTTCTACACCATACTGTTGTTGTTTGTCAGCAATCATAAGTACTCTTTCCCACCCTGGAACTGTGACCAGGGTCCCTGCTCCACTGTGGTGGCCAGCTCTCTTGTTCTAGTGCTCCTCCTTACTCTTGGACTGAGACCCAAGACCACAACTGAGATCTAGATCCAAGTATGAACAATGAAAGAATCATGCCCCAGTGCCAGTAAAGGGACCCTTATAATCACCTCCTGATCTGATGTCCAAGCCCCTTACTGTCCGTGGGCTGAGAGTTCCAGAAGCAGTAGCTATTGCTGCTGATTCAGTCAACCTCATTCCTGGTTTGCTGCCCTGGGTCTGAGTTGGCATAGCCTGCACTAGATTGTGCTCCACTCTGATTTCAGTATAACAAATCTTTCTTGCCAACCTCCTAAGTTGTCTTGAGCTGGAAAAATATTCACCCCATCCTTTTGTGGGTTATGTCATTCTAGAATTTGCTTTGATGAATTATTTGAAGTTCTGCAGAGGGGTTTTGTGGAGAGCTCAGGAAAGTCCATGCCTTTTCTCTGCCCATATTGTCTCCATCCCCCTTTTGTTTTTCTTTAAAATAATGTTATTCCTTATTATGGAATGACTCTCTGAAAAGGAGATAGGAAAAGATATTGGGAGGCATTCTGCAATGTAGAAATAAACCATATTGATGGCAATTAAATGAAAAAAGAATAAATTTAAAGTGCACAGGGAAATACTCATTTGAGTATGACCAACGTGGGCATTGCTTTTGCTGAAGTATATATGTATGTAATAAGGATTTTGGGGTTTTTTTCATATTTTGTTTTTACTCAGTGTGTGTACATTGAGAAGGATAGATTATAAATGCTTTTAAAATAAATTTATTTTTAAAAAGAATGTCAAAATTGGAAGAAGTCTTCTAAGTATTTTTTCCTACTGTGCTTTAAGGCTTACCCTACACTTTCTTTGCAACAATCCTAAGAGGATGGTAGCATAAGTATTATTACCGTGATTTTATGGAGAAGGAAAATGAGAGAGACTTGACTTGCCCAAAATCACATCGTTGGTAGGTAGATCCTTTGACTCCAAATACATATCAGTTAACCACAATGTACATTTCTCTACATGAAAGCAGCCTATGGCTTTAGAGCACAAGATTTTAGACCGTAGAAGGTTATATTTACAAAGGCTCTTAGAATTCTTCCAGTTCAACTCACTTGTTTTGAGAGGGAACATGGAACCCAAACAAAGGACGTGACAACAGAGGTATGTTTTAGTGAAATTGGCCAAAATTGCTATTTCCTGAAATATTTCTATCTCTATCTCTGTCTGTCTGTCTGTCTGTCTGTCTATCTATCTATCTATCTATCTATCTATCTATCTATCTATCTATCTATCTATCTATCTATCTGATTAACAAGTATTTTTTCTCTCCCTCCCCATTGTGCTTTGTTTATTCTCAGTCTCCCAATGGATATTGCATTTGTGGAAGCTTGCACCCTAGGGGGATTTTTTGTTTTGTTTTGTTTTGTTTTTTGAGGAAGGAATGCTTTATTTGTACCTTCCATTTTCAGAGGGTTCACAGGAGATATAAAGAGTCAGACTGTGAAAGCAGTCAAAGGAATGCGGACAAGCTTCCATTTCCCAAGTGAAACTTGGGGGTGAGGCACAATTCCATTTCCCAAGTGAAACTTGGGGGTGAGGCACAATCTAGCATTATGTACTTTGAAACTGGCATCATGGGGACATCGTGGGACAGTTCAGGTTGTAGATGGGCAGCTGGTCTTGTCCTGTTGGGCCCTGTGTCAACCCCATGCTAACGTTCAGCCATCGTAGGGACAATACACATCTGGAAAGGTCTAACTAGGGAAGAAGGCTCTGGTCAAAGTGTTCTCAAGGTTATGTAGGACTGGTCCACAAATGCCAGCCCAGATTGGGGCCAGGATTCCTACCACAGATTGGAAGTCACTTTAGGTTCCTGATGTTAGGGGGGACTTGGAATGATCCAGGTTTCAGATACTTTGAAACTGGAATCATGGGGACTTCAGGAGACATCTCAGAGCCTGGCTGGGCAGAGGCCATTGTCCTGTAGGGTCCTGTGCCAACCCTGTGCTTACAATCAGCCATCCTAGTGACAGCAGGCATCTGGAAAGGGCTAACCAGAGAAGAAGACCGTGGTCAAAGTCTCTCAGCCAAAGAGGTTGCCCCAGGCTGGACTCCATACAGATGTCCCACATGCCTTCAGATACTTCCATTTCCTTAATGAAACTGAGTGAGGCACAGTCTAGCACTATGTACTTTGTATCTGCCATCATGGAGACCTCAGGGGACAGTTCAGGTTCTAGCTGGGCAGCAGCCATTGTCCTGTAGGGTCCAGTGTCAACCCCATGAATTTTGAGCTCCAACTTGAGGTAATGGGGCTTACCTCTGGCCCAGGGCCTTGGGACCTCCTCTGTTGGCCCTTCTCTTCTCACAGGCTGGACCCATTCCAGAGATGACACATTCCAGGTGGCAGGGCTGCTATGGCTGACATGGGGCCTAACCCTCGGTCCATCATCATACAGGGGTCCTTCCTGGGGGATCTGCTGAGGTGCTGGAGGAAGGGACAGGAAGGGGGGGAGGTCCTTCTCCTGAGGGGGGTGGGGTTCAAGCAGAGGCCTCTGTGCCTGAGCTGCAACCTGGCTACCTGCCTTTCCACCCCCCTCCCCCATCCTCCCTGCTGCTTCTATGGCCCTTGCAGCCCATTTTTTTCTGCCTGCCTCCTTGGAGGATAAATGGGAGAAAAACAAATGTAAGGGGATGTTTTCTACCAGTTGCTCATACCATTTCTCAGGAAATGTTTTGTTTTTGCTTTTTGCTTTTTGTTTTTTTTTAAGAAGCTAATTAAGTCTACCTAGCTGATTGTTAAGGGACAGAATGCCAGTATTGTCTAGTGAGCTGCAGGGTTAGGAGTAGAGTCCCTCAGGATTACTACTAGAATCCTGAGAGGAGGAGGAAGAATAACTCTCTGGTTATGAGTCCAAAGGGGGTGTTATACATACAAATTGGAGTTCAGAAATCAAAAGGGCTTCAGAGACTGGCTAAATCAGTACTTGAACAAAAATCTCATGAATAACATCCTGAATAAAAGGTCATTTAGCTTTTTCATTAAAGAGCTCCAGTGATGAGGAAACCACTTTTCCTGAGACAGTAGATTTCCCTCTTTGAGCATATATTATTGTTAGATTTCATGCCAATTGATAAGAATGTTAAACAACATAAGACCAAGACTAGATCCCTGTGTGTATTAATGACTCCCCTTCATGTTGACATCAACCTAAACAGTAAGGAGAACAGAAAGAATAACTGCCTTTGGTATCAGAAACCCTACATTCATATCTCACCTTTGGGGCTTGATTATTACTTGTGTGACCTTAAGTAAGTGGTTTAATCTGCAGACCTCAGCTTATAATTTGTGAAATAATGGTCTTGGACTACATCCCCTTTAAAATCACTTTCAACTTTAAATCTATAATCCAATGAGTATAGAAATGGTCCAAGTTTCAGATCTGCTTCTTACTATCCATGTAACTTTATAAAAGTGACTCATCCTGGTTCCATTTCAGTTAACTTTTTTATAAAATGGGGATAATAACCCCTGCTCATTAAGTGTCACACAGTTGCTGAGAGAATCAGATGAAATAATGGATGAGAAAGCACTACATAATTGCAAACTCCTATTATCGTTAGAACCATTAACCTTGAGAAAACTCCAACTTAGTCCTAGAAATCCCTAGGTGAAAACCTGACATGTCTATACTAAATTCAGAATACACTACACTGTGTTACTTGTTCATTGAGTCCCCTAGCTAATGTCCTTTGTTCACCACAGAGCAAATCCAGTTAGAGAACTCTGGAGGTGGAAATCTGTCCTATATTATTCCTAAATATTTGAACTCCAATTCAGAGAGCTGTCAATTCAGTCCCACTTGCAGTTGGCTTAACCTAATTTCCCATGCTTGATGACAATACAGTTTAGTATTCACTGGACTGCATTTGACACCAGGGAATACTATGTTAAGTTTAGGCAAATGATTTGAAACCTGCTAAAATCATGGACTCTGAGAAACATAAGACCTGAGAGACCCAGAAGGGATCTCAGAGGAGAAGTGAACCAACCTGGACTTGAAGTAGGGATTCCCTTAATGGCATTCCTAATAATTGTTCAGTCCCACACCCCATCCCTAAGCAAAGTAATCCACTATTAGATTTCTCTCCTTGTAAGAAAGTATTCTTTTGTTTCTAGAAATAGAAGATTTGTATTATTATTCCCCACTTCTTTTAACTCCCTCATTCGTTTCCCTTCAATAGAACATAACATTTCAGAATTGGAAAGGAGTTCAGAGTTCAACCCATGAATGAATCAGAATCCCCAAACAACTGACCATACACCTCCATTTGAAGACTTCCAGTGAGAGGAAACTCAATACATCTTGGGACTATCCATTTTGTTGTTGGATGGTTCTTACTGTTAAAAAGATTTCCCTTGTGTTCAGGAGAGAGGGAATAAGTACTTATTAAGCAATTACTATATTCCAGACCTTGCTAAGTTCTTTATAAACATGAGCTCATATGAGGTAACATTTACCTCTTTGAAGGGGCACCTAGGTGAGAAAATGGGTATACTTCTGGACCTAGAGTCAGGATATCTACTTCAGGAGTTCAAATCTGGCCTCAGACACTTACTAAATGTGTGACTCTGGGAAAGTCACTTAACCCTTTTTGCCTCAGTTTCCTCATCAGTAAAATGAGCTTGAGAAGGAAATGGCAAACCATTCCAAGATCTTTGCCAAACAGAATTAAAACAAAAGCAAACGGGGTCACAAAGAGTTGGACATAGCTGAATAATAACAAGTTGCCTCCCTGAAGATGTCTCCATTACTGTTACTTCTGCCTTTTTGGGTCAAGCAAAGGAATTCTAAACTCTCTTATTTATTACTATGCCATAGATGACTGAATCATGTGATCACATCCTCCATTAAGCCTTTTCATCTCAAAGCTAAACATCCTCAAGTTCTTCAAATGATCCACACGTGAGATGGCTTGTAGACCCCTTACCAAACTGTTTACTCTCCCTCTTGACTATTTCCTTTCTGACATGAACCTCCAATTTCCTATCTACATATTCCTTCCTGTTCATATGATTTCCTTCCTTTATAGCTTTTCAGGTTTGTTCAGGCAGCAATTATAAAGTTTATCATATTGGAAAGAGACCAAATAGAGACTCTTAGCAATCAATCACTATCAATATGAGGTGGGTAAAAAGTATAGACAAGGGACCTGCCACACTCATGCCCATAACCATTCCCCATAACCATAAACTGATGATTGAATTCCATTGATAGATAAGCCCATCATCTCCAGGAAAAGACACACTTCACACCCCCATACCACCAGCCCTTCTTCCAACTTGCCCCTACAGTCATTGTCCAGGGAAGCAACCCTTACTGAGAAGCAACTTGGCACCTGCCTCTAGAAATGCTGTAACCGCAGCAGTCACAGCTACTGAAAGACCAGAAAAGAAGCTTCTCAATGGCTAAAGTCATTAGTACCATCAAACGTTTAAGTATTGCATAAAGATTTATTAATGAAAATTATACTAAAGAAGATGCCTTTCCATATACCTTGCTTCTGCATCCATTCCTTTTAAATTGCAGCTGAAATCTACATGTTATGTCCCTTTATTAGAATGATATTTCTTTGCAAGTAGAGATTACCTTGATTTGCTATTTATATCCTCATTGATCAGCACTGTACTTGGCCCAGTGTAATTATCTCATTTAATATGTGCTCATTCAATCGTTCATTTAGTTGGTTAGTCTTAGCTCTTATGCAACTATGAAAACTTTCTTTCTTCTTCAAAGATTTCCATAGAGGAGTTAGAGTTCCAGTTGTGTTGTGTCCTATTATTTGTTGCTAATAACAGCTCCTATTTCAATAACACTTTGCATTTTACAAAGTGCTTTTTTTTGCAACAACCTTAATAAGTAGATCCAATGGGAATTATTATCTCCATTTGACAAATGAGTAAAAAAAAGGCCAAGAGAAGGAAAACACTTTGCCAGGAACAAGTAGCAGAACTGAAGTCTACCAACTTATAGTCTAGTCATGAACTCAGGTCTACTCAGTTCCAGGGCTGAGGTTAAATTCTTCATTTGCAGTTTATTGCTCTAGAAAACTCTTAGGTAATGAGACTCCTTGTACCAATGCAGATCAGCACCTCAGAGTCAGTAGGCAGTAATATAGTGAATGAAGTTATGGCCCTCAAGTTAAGAAGACCTGAATTCAAATTCCACTTCAGACAATTACTAGCTATGTGACGCTGGATAATTTGCTGGACAATCTGTCTGCCTCAGTTTCCTGAACTGTAAAATGGGGACAATAATGGCATCTACCTCCAGGATTGTTGGGAGGATCAAATGAGATAATAATAGTAAAGGTGTTTACATAGTGCCTGACAAATGGTAAGCACTTAATAAAAATATTTCCTTCCTTCATTTATTTGTTTCTTCTTTCCTTGCTCCTTTTCTCCCTCTCTTCATTCCTCCCTATCTCCTTTCCTAAACCCTTCGTTCCTTCCTTCCTTTCTACCTTCCTTCCATCCTTTCTTTTCTACCTACCTATCTTCCTTATTTCCTACTTTCTTCTTTCCTTTTCTCTTTCTCTCTTTTTTCTTCATTCCTTTATTTCCTCCTTTCTTCCTTCCCCCCTATTTCTCTTCTTATTTACTTCCTTGCAACTTATAGTCTCCAAGAGTTGCCTAGGTTACTCAGATGTTAAGTAACTTCCCAGGTTCACAGTCAAGGTGTGAGTATGTGTCATAGTCTGTACTTGAATATAGGTCTGACTTTGAAGTCTCAGAAATCTCTTCTACCAGGCTGTCTTATCCTTCCACTGTCCTGAATCACTGAGTCACCATGGGAATCTTGAATAATCTCCAGTGAATATAAAACTTGATTAATTGAACTGAATAATTAAATCTTGGAAATTTCTATTTCTCCTGGAATTTTCTTGTTTCCTGGGGCATTCTTTCTGCCTATAAACTAGTCATAGAAATTAAACTACCACTGTTTTCCAATAAAAACGTGGCACCAGCAATACCACTACTAGGTCTGTATCCAAAAGAGATCATAAAAAAGGGAAAAGGACCCACTTGTACAAAACTATTTATAACAGCTCTTTTTGTGGTGACAAAGAATTAAAAACTGAGGGGATGCCCATCAGTTGGGGAATGGCTGAGCAAGCTGCAGTATATGAATATAATGGAATGTGTTATAAGAAATGATGAGGGGGCAGATATCAGAAGAAAAAAAACTTGGAGAGACTTAAATGAACTGATGCTGAGTGAAGTGAACAGAACCAGGAGAACATTGTTCACAGCAACAGCAACACTGTGTGATGATTGATTATGATAGAGTTAGATCTTCTCAGCAATACAATGATCTGAGACAATTCCAGGGAGTTGTGATGAAAAATGTTATCCACATCCAGAGAAAGAACTATGGAGTCTGAATGCAAATCAAACCATACTATCTTCACTTTCTCTTTTTTTTATTCTTGTGGCTCTTCCCTTTTGTTCTGATTCTTCTTTCACAACATAACTAATATGGAAATATATTTACATGATCATACATGTATAATATATCAGATTGCTTAGTGTCTTGGGAAGGTGGGAGGGAAGGGAGAGAGGGAGTGAGAAAAATTTAGAACTTAAAGTTTTATAAAAATGAATGCTGAAAACTATCTTTACATGTAACTGAAAAAAATGAAATGCTCTGGTTCTGGGAACCAAGATGGCAGAGTGATCGGTAACTGCTATCTCCCTCCCCTTATTGATCTTGACCAACCCAGAGATTATTTCCATGGAAAAAACCCTGAAACAGTGGGAGCAGCAGAAGAAGTAAACAGACTCTCAGCACAGGAAGCTAGAAAGATCACTAAGGAGGGTTCCTCTTGCTGTGGCCAAAGGTGACCAGTGTAGGATAGAGCGGGCCCAGACAGTCCCACCTCAACAAACCAGATGAAGATCCTGAACCACAGGTGGTTGAAGTCAGCAACTGCCAATGCTAGAACTGCAGGTGTGTCTCAGCATCCTTGTGGAATCGGGAATACACTAGCCCAGAAAGCTGAGCTTTCCTATGCTCTAGCTCAGCAGAGGAGACTCCAGGGTTCAGACTACTCCTCCTCCACACTTAATGAGTTACCTCCAGGGTAACTGCAGGGAAACCCAAAAAGACCTAACTGACCTCTGCTTTCAAACACCAGTGAGCTCAACACCAGGTAAGTTGCAGCATTTAATTTCTACCTGAAAGAACCAGAGGCCATTACATACAAAGCCTCAAGTTTTAGGCGCAAGAACTGTGGGACAAATTTCCCTGTGCCACAGACACAGAGATCTACCTTAAAAGCCAGGAAAAGGGTTATTATCATGAGTAAAAAGCAAAGCAGAAAAGAAAAGACCATAAACTCTTTCTACGGAGACAACAACCAAAACACAAATAGCAAAGAGGTGAGCATTGAGACTGTATTCCAACATGAAACTTCAGAAGGAAATATGAACTGGTCAGAAGAACAAAGAGTCTTGTTAGAAGAGCTCTGGAAAGATTTTAAAATCCAGATTAGGCAAATAGAAGAAAAACTGACATATGATTTCAAAAATAAGAAAAAAGAATTCATTGAAGAGAACAGCTCCTTATAAAGGAAAATTGGACAAATGGAAAAAGAAATACAAAACCTAACTAGTGAAAATAACTCCCTGAAAGGAACAATTGGATGGATAGAAAAGGAGATGCAAAAGTTAACTGAAGAAACAATTTGATAAAAAATAAAATCGGACATGTAGAAGCTAATGAATTTATGAGACATCAAGAATCAGTCAAACAGAATCTAAAGAATGAAAAAATAGAAGGAAATGTAACATATCTAATGGGAAAAACAACTGACCTGGAAAATAGATCCAGGAGAGAAAGTCTAAGGATTATTGGGCTACCAGAAAGCCATGATGAAAAAAAGAGCCTGGACAATATCATCCAAGAAATCAGCGAGAAAAATTACGCAGGAGTCCTAGATCCAGAGGGCAAAATGATCATTGAAAGAATCCGCAGTTGACCTCCTCAAAGGGACCACAAACTAAAAAAACCAAGGAATATCATTCCCAAATTCCAGAACTATCAAGTGAAGGAGAAAATACTGTAGGCAACCAGAATGACACAATTCATATATTGTGGAGCTACAGTCAGAATCACACAGGACCTTGCAGCTTCTACATTAAAAGATCAAAGGAATTGGAATATGATGTCCTGTAAGGCAAAGGAGCTGGGACTACAGCCAAGGCTTAACTACCCAGAAAAGTTGAGCATAATATTTCAGGCAAGGAGGTGGACATTCAATGAAAGAAGAGATGTCCAGACTTTCCTGATGAAAAGGCCAGAACTCAACAGAAAATTTGATCTTCAAATGCAGGTCTCAAGAGAGGTATAAAAAAGTAGTTGGGGAGAAAAACAAAAACAAAAACTTGTTACACAACATGGGCAAACTGTTTACATCCCTATAAGGAAAAATGATACTTGTTAATCTTGAGAATTGTACATTTATTATGATATGTAAAAGGGATATACATAGATAGAAGGAGTGAGTACAAATTAAATGATATGATGATAACAAATATGATTTAAGGGTGTAAAGGGATTATAATGGGAGATGTAAAAAGGAGGAGGCAAAAAAATTCTATCACAGTAAGAGGCACAAAAATATATCACAGCAGAGGGAAAGAGTGGAGGGAGATGAGTATGGTTTGAGAGGTAGTCTCATCTGATTGGATTCAAGGA
This sequence comes from Notamacropus eugenii, assembly GCF_028372415.1. Taxonomy (NCBI): domain Eukaryota; kingdom Metazoa; phylum Chordata; class Mammalia; order Diprotodontia; family Macropodidae; genus Notamacropus; species Notamacropus eugenii. The sequence goes on from NC_092872.1 coordinate 381,258,622, forward strand.
GGGTACAACAAACTCAGTTGAGTACAGAAATACAACTAGGTCTATAGGCAATAGGAGGGAAAGGGGTAAAGAAAAAGGAGGAGAAGCTAAAAGGAAAGGAAGAAATAGTAAGGGTAAAAGAGATTAAAAGGGAGGGGGCTGAAAGAAGGGAGAGAACACTGGGGGAGGGGAATAAAACTCTATTGGGGAGGGGAAGGGAGAAGGGAGAACTAAAAGCACAAACAAGGGGAAAGGTGATGGAGGGAAAGACACAAATAGTTATCATAACTCTGAATGTGCATGGGATGAACTCTCCCATAAAACTGAGATGGATAGCAGAATGGATTAAAAATCATAATCCAACAATATATTGTTTACAAGAAACACATTTGAAAAGGAGAGATACACATAGGGTAAAGGTAAAAGATTGGAGCAGAATTTATTGTGCTTCAGCCAATGTCAAAAAAGCAGGGGTAGCAATCTAATCTCAGAAAAGGCAAAAGCAGAAGGAGATCTAATGAAATGAGATAAGGAAGGAAATTATATCCTGCTAAAAGGCATCATAGAAAACAAAGCAATTTCTTTACTAAACATATGTGTTCCAAGTGGTATAGCATCCAAATTCTTAAAGGAGAAATTAAGGGAGTTATAGGAAGAAACAGACAGCAAAACTATACTAGTGGGGGACCTCAGCTTCTCCGTCTCTGAACTTGATTAATTTAACCTTAAAATAAACAAGAAAAAAGTTAAGGAGGTGAATAGAACTCTGGATAAGGTATATATGATAGATCTCTGGAGAAAATTGAATGAGGATAGAAAGGAATACATCTTGTTCTCAGTGACACATGACACATATACAAAAATTGACCATGTACTAGGCCATAAAAACCTCACAACCCAGTGCAGAAAGGCAGAGAGAGCCAACACATCCTTCTGAAATCATAATGCAATAAAACTCATTTGCAATCCAAGGCCATGGAAATTTAAATAAAAAACTAATTGGAAACTAAACAATCTAATCCTGAAGAATGAGTGGGTAAAATAACAAATTATAGAAACAAGCAAGAACTTCATTCAAGAGAATGACAATAATGAGACAACCTACCAAATTTTATGGGATACTGCAAAAGCAGTTCTTAGGGGAAGTTTTATATCTTTGAGTGCCTACATGAATAAAACAGAGAGAGAGGAGATCAATAAATTGGGCAAGCAGCTGAAAAAACTTGAAAAAGAACAAATTGAAAATCCCCAAGTAAATACCAAATTAGAAATATTGAAAATCAAAGGAGAGATTAATAAAAGTGAAATTAAGAAAACTATTGAGCTAATGAATAAAACTAGGAGTTGGTTATATGAAAAAACCAATAAAATTGATAAACTTTTAGTCAATTTGGTTAAAGAAAAAAAAAGAAGAAAACCAAATTACCAGCATCAAAAATGAGAAGAGTGAACTCACCTCCAATGAGGAGGAAATTAAAACAATAATAAGAAATTAATTTGCCCAACTGCATGCCCATAAATTTGACAATCTAAATGAGATGGATGATTATTTTAAAAAAGATACAAATTGTCCAGATTAACAGAAGAGAAAGTTGAACACTTAAATAACCCCATCTCAGAAAAAGATGTTGAACAAGCCATCAATGAACTCCTTAGGAAAAAGTCCCCAGTGCCAGATGGATTCACAAGTGAATTCTATCAAACATCTAAAGAACAGTTAATTCCAATACTATAGAATATTTAGGAAAATTGGGGGAAAAGGAATCCTTCCAAATTATTTTTATGACACAAATATGGTTTTGATACCTAAACCAGGAAGAGACAAAACAGAGAAAGAAAATTACAGACCAATTTCTCTGATGAATATAGATGCAAAAATTTTAAATAAGATTTTAGGAAAAGACTACAGTAACTAATTATGAGAATAATACATTATGATCAGGTACGGTTTGTACCAGGAATGCAGGGATGGTTCAATATCAGGAAAAAACAAATAACATTATTGATTATATCAACAACAAAACTAACAGAAACCAAATGATTATCTCAATACATGCAGAAAAAGCTTTTCAGAAAATATAATGCTCATTCCTATTGAAAACACTGGAGTACATAGGAATAAATGGAACTTTCCATAAAATAATAAGAAGTATTTGCCTAAAACTTTCAGCAAGCATTATATGCAATGGGGATAAAGTAGATGCATTTCCAATAAGATCAGGGGTGAAACAAGGATGTCCATTATCACCACTATTATTCAACATGGTATTAGAAATGTTAGCTATAGCAATAAGAGAAGAAAAAGAAATTGAAGGAATTAGAATAGGCAAAGGAAAAACTAAGTTATCACTCTTTGCAGATGATATGATGATGTACTTAGATTCTCTAAGAGAATCAAATAAAAAGCTACTTAAAATAATAACCAACTTTGGCAAAGTTGCAGGTTACAAAATAAACGTACAAAAATCTTCTGCATATCTATATACTACTAACAAAGTCCAACAGCAGGAAATAGAAAGAGAAATTCCATTTAAAGCTACGGTAGACATTATAAAATCATTGTGTGTCTACCTGCCAAAACTAACCCAGGGACTATATGAACACAATTACAAAACAATTTTCACACAAATAAAGTTAGATCTAAGTAAGTGGGAAAACAGCATTTGCTTGTGGGTGTGTCAAGCCAATATAATAAAAAATGACAATTCTACCTAAATTAATTTACTTATACAGTGTCATACCAATCAAACTATCAGATAATTATTTTGTAGAGTGAGAAAAAATAATATCAAAATTCATCTGGAAGAACAAAAGGTCCAGAATATCAAGGGAACTAATGAAAAGAAATGCCAGGGAAGGTGGCTTAGCTCTGCCAGGTCTCAAATTGTATTATAAAGCAGTGATTATTAAAACTATTTGGTATTGTCTAAGAAATCCAAAGGTAGACCAGTGGAATGGGTTAGGTACCCAAGACACAGTAGGCAATGAATATAGCCATCTACTGCTTCATAAATCCGTGGATCCCAGCTTCTGGGATAAGAACTCACTGTTCAACAAAAATTACTGGGGAAACTGGATAACAGTATGGCAGAAGCTAGGCAGAGACCAATGCCTGACACCATACACAAGAATAAAGTCCAAATGGGTACATGGTCTAGGTATAAATACTGATACTATAGACAAGTTAAGGGAGCAAGGAATTGTGTATTTATCAGATTTATGGAGAAGGGAAGAATTTTTGACTAAATAACAGATAGAAAACATTATGAAGTACAAAATGGATAATTTTGATTACCTTAAATTGAAATGCTTTTGCACAAATAAACTCAATGAAACCAAGATCAGTACGGAAGCAGAAAACTGGGAAAGAATTTTTGCAACTAGTGTCTTTAATAAAGGTCTCATTACTAAAAATATATAGACAACTGAGTCAAGTGTACAAAAATAAAAATCATTTCCCAATTGATAAATTGTAGAAGGATATGAGCAGACAGTTTTCAGAGGAAGAAATCAAAACTATCTATAGTCATATGAAAAAATGCTCTAAGTCACTATTGACTAGAGAAATGCAAATCAAAACACCTCTGAGATACCACATGACACCTATCAGATTGGCTAACATGACAAAACAGGATGATGATAAATGTTGGAGAAGATGTGGGAGAGTTGGAACACTAATTCATTGTTAGTGGAGCTGTGAGCTGATCCAGTCAATCTAGAGAGCAATTTGGAACTATGCCCAAAAGACTACAAAAATGTGCATACTCTTTGACCCAACAATATCTCTTCTAGGAACGTATCCCCAAGAGATCATAAAAATGGGAAAGGGTCCCACTTGTACAAAAATATTTATGGCAGCACTCTTTGTGGTGGCCAAAAACTGGAAATCAAGGGGATGCCCATCAATTCGGGAACAGCTGAGTAAAATGTCATATATGAATGTAATGGAATACTATTTTGCTGTGAGAAATGATGAACAGGAAGACTTCAGAGAGTCCTGGAATGACGTATACAAACTGATGCTGAATGAAAGGAGCAGAACCAGAACTTTATACACAGCAACAACCACAGTGTGCGAGGATTTTTTCTGGTAGCCTTAGAACATCATTGCAATACAAGGACTTAAAATATTCCCAATGATTTCTTAAGGCAAAATGCCTTCCACATTCAGAGAAAGAACTGTGGAATTCTACTGCAGAATGTAGCAGATCATTTTCTTTTGTATTATGTTTTGGTTTGTTTTATGATTTGTCCCACTCATTTTAATTCTTCTGTGCAACATGACTAAGGTGAAAATGTATTTAATAGGAATGTATGTGTAGAACCTATATAAAATTGTATGCTGACTCGGGGAGGGAGGGGGGTTGATGGAGGAAGGAGGAGGAGGGAGAGGGAAAAACTCTATGTTATAAGGAAGTGATTGTAGAACACCAAAAACAGATAAAATAATAAAAAAGAAAAAACTGGAAAGAAAATAAAGAAATAAAATGCTATTAAGGAAAAAAGTCAATGGGACAAAAATTATAGATTTTCTTTGGTACACAAAAAAATAAAAATAAAATATTTCATCTTACCCATCCCTAAAACTCAAGCTCAGGATCCATATTTTCCAGAAAGCTTCTCTTGAGGCCTCCATGTGGAAATTATTTGCCTTTTTTTGGATTTTAGTCAAGATGCATTTAATAAATGCCTGTTATGTGCCAAGACCTGTGCTAAACACTGAGGATGCAAAGAAAGAGAAAAAAAAGATAGTCCCTTCCTTTGAAGAGTTCACAATTTAATGATCTCATAGCACTTGGCATTTTTTTTACATACTTAGTGCAGGTATTTCTGTATTATCTTGATAAGTGTGTATTTGAGGAATTCTTTATAGTATAGCACAAAGAATGCTGAACTGTTAGAAAGGAAGAAAAAAAAACCAGTTATCTGATAAGCAACTTCCTAAATGCTTTACAAAAATAATCTCATTTGATCTCACAAGAACTCTTGGGAGGTAGGTGCTTTTATTACTCTCATTTTACAGTTGAGGAAACTGAGGCAGAGGTTAAATGACTTGCCCAGGGTCACACAACTAGTCAGTGCCTGAGGTCAAATTTCACCTCAGTTCTACTTGACTCTCAGACAGCCTATTTTTCCACTGTGCCACTTACCTTCTACTGGTGGTAGTGACAATGAGATCTAGTTTTTAGTTCCTTTACTTCAATTAACTACTTATATGACTCCTGGGCATGTCAATTCCCCTCTGACACACATGAGTTCTGTTCAGAATTTTGAAAGACTTAAAGGGTAAGGGATTAAACTTGTTCTGCTTGTCTCAAGACAGAGCTAGGAAGAGTGGGAGGAAATTGTAGGAAGGCAGAGTATAGCACACACACAAGAAAGAAACTTGCCTCATTAGATTGGTACTACAATGACAAGGGCTATTTCTAAGAGAGTGATTTCCATATTGTTGGAAGTTATATATGGCTGTAGATACCACAGAAGGAATTCATACTTCATTAATTCAAGAAATTTTCATTAAGCACCTAATATGTATCTTAAACTGAGAGGAACAACAAGATAAAAGAAATCAGTTCCTGCCCTTAAGAAGCTTATAATTTTATCTGGATAATTAGAAGGTTGATTTGCATGGTGGTATGGGATATTCAAGGAGAGGGAGATTACTTTCAACTGTTGGTCAGGCACATTTTTCAGTCATGTATGACTCTCTGACATCATTTTGGGGTTTTAATGGGAATGATACCAGAGTGTTTTGCCATTTCCTTCTCCGGCTCATTTTATAGGTGAGGAGACTGAGGCAAACAAGGTTAAGTGACTTGCTTAGGGTCACACAGCTAGTAAGTGTCCAAGACTGGATTTGAACTCATGTATTCCTGATTCCAGATCCCATACCTGATCCACTGTGCTACTTAGCTGCTCCTAGCATTGACAATATGCCAGATTAATACACCCATGCACACACACATACATTTATATGCATATATATGTACATACATATGTGTGTTTTCTATTTTAAATATATATATACACACATATATATGCAGGAAGGTACATATGGTTTTCGTAATGGAAATGATACTAAAAAGGAAATATATTTATATTTCTTGTTGTTGCATTATGCCATGCCACTTGACTTTCAACTGAAACCTGTATATATGTCATTTTGCTTATAGCAGGATTTATCTCCTTACCAGAATGAGATCTCCTTGAGAGCAAAGACTGACTGCCTCAATTTTCCATATTCACACACACATAATACACACGTATGTCTGTGTGTATCACATAAGTATATGTGTGCACATATACACAACTGAAAGATTTTTACTGATTCCTGATATATACACTCATATGTATACATATATGCATATGACAGATATGTATGTCTCTGTGTATACATACACAAAAAGACCATTTTGATTCCTGATACATATGCATATATGCACATATATACTATATGTGTATGTGTACACACACACACACACAAATATGTACACATTCAGAGGTAGAGAATCTCTTATGAACCCTCATGAACTCTGTGAAATTCTACCCTCTGGATCACCTCCATCTCCACTATCAAGCTCTCTCCCTTGGCACTTATTATACCTACTCACTTCATTTTGCCAATAGCATTTCCAACTTCACTTCTGATTAATAAATAAATGAAGAAGCTGGCTTCCCTACATCACAGACCTTCAGAAGAATGATTAGAAACTATGGGAGGACTTGAAGTTTCTTCCCTTTTACACCAAGAAATTCGCTCTAAAATTCATCAGGCTTTTCAAAGTCCCCAGACCTTAATTCTCTAGTAACCAGCTTGCAGTTACAGGGGAGGTAATTATAGAACTGATTCCAGGGGCTGGAACCTACCAGAGTGATTCTCTGATCAAGAGATTGATTTGGATTTTGCTTTGAGTCCCATTTGATTTTTTTGGTCATGTCAATGAATAATCTTGCTCCTTGGGAAGAGTTTCCTGAAAACTAGATTCATCCCCTCACTCCTTGGCCTGCATAATTAAAACAACATTTTTATTTAAATTCTTGAAATCCAAATTCTATCCCTCCTCCCCTCCCCCACCATGATAAGCAATCAGATATAAGTTCTACCTGCACAATTCTGTAAGCATCTCCAAACCGCACAATTCTGTAAGCATCTCCAAACTAGTAATTTTGTAAAAGCAGACTTGAATAAAAGAAAATAAAAAGAAAGAGAAAAATAGAAAGCTTCATTATATATTCAAACAATATAAGTTCTTACTCTGGAGGTGCATAGTATAATTCATAATTAGTCCCTTACGATTATCTTAGATCATGTCATTGCTGAGGATAGTCAGATAATTCACAGTTCTACACTGAATAATATTGCTGTTACTGCATATGATGTTCTCCTGGTTCTGTTTTGTTCACTATGCATCAGCTCATGTAAGTCTTTCTAGTTTACTTCTGAAACTATCCTGCTTATCATTTCTTATAACACAATAATATCCCATTACAATCATACACCATAGCTTATTTAGCCACCCCCCTATTGATAGACAAATATTTTTGTGCAAATAGGTTCTTTTCCCTTTTTTGGATATCTTTGGGATACACACCTAGCAGTGGTATTGCTGGATCAAAGAATATGCACAGTTTTACATTCCATTGGGCACAGTTCCAGATTGACCTGCATCAATTTTGTCATCATTTTTTTTCAACTTTGAAAGATCTTTGATTTTATCTATGTGGATACTCCTGATCTTTTCCATCGTGTTTGATTATTTTCTAACTTTCCCCACTAATTCTCTACTCAGTATTCATCCAGGTCCCTGAAGTTTTTCCTAAGCTTAATCCTCTATTTCCAGGATCTGTAAATTCATTGGAATTACTGCAGATTAAGACTCCTCTATATTTTGAGGAAAATAGTCTTCCTAGGAATAGTCAAATACTTCAATATTAAGGACATAAATGGTTTTCTAAAAGGAAATGAGACCAAGATGGAAGAGTAAGCAATAAATTGCTATAAATATCCATTATGTACCTCCAAAAAACACAAAATAGTGCCTCAGATACATTCTGGGACAGCAGAACCAGAAAAAAGATGAAGTGAAGCAATCTTTTACATCAAGAAACTTGTAAGATTGTCAAGAAAGGTCTGCCTCATTTGAATAAAAGGGGAGACAGTCCAAAAGAGGAAGCATTCCAGCAAGCCAGCAACAAGCTCACCTAAGTAAACCAGCAGGAGATCCTGAGCCCCATTGCAGTGGAGCAGGCAACATTAACACCAGGACCCCCTTACCCCCACACGCCTCAGCATAGTCAGAGGAACCAGCAGACTCCAGTTCTGAGAATCACCTCATGTTTCAGTATAGCCCCAGGGAAATACAGAAATGCTCCATCAGGTTCAGTGCATGCCAGACAATAGCATTAGATCACCAGCTCAGAACCAAGTAAGCTGCCAGACTCCTATGACCTCCCACTATGCCAGCCTCTCCTCACCCTCAGCCCAGCGCCAGACATTAGGGTCTCTTGTGGGCCTCAGGACAACATCAATGCAACACCAGGTAAAGCATCAGGGTATGTAGCCCCGGCACAAGAAACCTGAGACAGTGCCTCTCCAACCTGGGAGTAGAATTCAAATTTTAAAAAAAGGATAAAGGCAAAAAAAGATGAGTCAAAACAAAAACAAAAGAATCTGATCATAGAAAGTTATGGTGATGACAGGAAAGACCAAGACACAAACTCAAAAAAGGACAAAAATGGCAAAATACATGGGCAAAACCCCTGAAGAAAAACAGGATGTTGTCTCCAACCCAGAAAGAACTCATGGAAGAGCTCAAAAAAAACAACTGCTAAAAAAGTAGAATTGGTCAAATGAGAAAAAAGAGATACAAAATCACACTAGAAAAAAAAAAAACTTCCTAAAAAGTACAATTGGTCAACTAGAAAAGGAAGTATAAAGTTAACTGATGAAAACAGCTCCTTAAAAGTTAGAATTGGGCAAATGGAAGCTAATGACTCTATGAGACATTAAGAATCAAACAAATTCAAAATAATGAAAAAAATAGAAGAAAATGTTATATATGTATACATGTCAATGGAAAAATAACTGGCCTTGGAAATAGACCCAGAACAGACAGTATCAGAATCATTTTACTACCTGAAAGCCATAATTAAAAGGAGCACCTGGACAGCATCTTTCCAGAAATTATTGAGGAAAACTGCCCTGATATACTAGAAGTAGAGAACAAAATAGGCATTGAAAACATCCACTGATCACCTCAGGAAAGAGATGCCAAAATAAAAACACCAAAGAACGTTGTAGCCAAATTATAAAATTATCAGGCCAAGGAAAATACTATTGTAAGTGTCCAGAAAAACCCATTCAATTATCAGGGAGTCACAGTCAGAATTACACAGGAATTAGCAGCTGCAACATTAAAGTATTGTAGTTAAAGGATCATGATATACCAGAATGCAAAGGAGCTAGGATTACAAACAAGAATCAGCTACCCAGTGATATTAAGCATATACTCCAAGGGGGAAAATGGCCATTTGATGGAATAGGAGGATCTCAAGCATTCATAAGATGAAGATCAGAATTGAACAAAAACTTTGATCTCCAATATCAAGACTGGAGAGAAGGATAAACAGGAAAACAGAGGAAAGAAAACATGAGATTACAATCCTGCATGGCAGGATGATACTTGTAATTCTTAAAAATTGTAGCACTAACAGTACAGCTAGAAGGAGTGTACATAGACAGTGGGTATGGGTATTAAATGAATTTGAGGGAACAACATAAAAATACTAAAGGGATGAGAAAGAAGAGTACATTGGATGCAAAAAAGAAAGGTAGAATGGGCTAAATTATCTCACATGTTGAGGTACAAAAAACAATTACAGTGGAGGGAAAGATGATTGGGTAGGTGATAGGTATCATTTGAACATTACTCTCATCAGTAATAGTTCAAAGACTGAACACTATGCACAATCAGTTGAATATAGAACTTTCTATTAAAGGACAGGGAAGTAGGAGGAAAGGAGATTAAGTAAAGGTGAGGGGAGTAAGGGGACTGACAGAAGAGAGGGCAGACTGGGAGAGTTATAGACAGAAACAGAACACTGTGGAGGAGGAAAAAGGTAGAAGGAGAGAGAAGACAAACAGCAGAAAATATAGGATGGAGGGAGATGAAAAATTATTAATTATAACTGTGAATCTGAATGGGATGAACTCTCCCATAAAATGGAAGTGGATAGGAGAGTGGATCAAAAAAACAGAATCTTACAATATGCTGTTTACAAAAATACTCTTGGAACTGAGAGATGAGTAAAGATAAGGAGATAGAGCAGAATCTATTATGTTTAAGATGAAGTAAAAAGGAAGAAAAAGCAGAGTTATCAGTCCTAATCTCAGATAAAGCAAAATCAAAAGTAAACATAATTAAAGGAAAGAAAACTACTTCTTGCAAAAACGTGCCATAGGCAATGAGGAAACATCAATACTGGACATTAATGTGCCAAGTGGTATAGCAGCCAAATTTTTAAAGAAGTTAAGTGTGTTACAGGTTCATGACCAAATAAGATATTAAAAAACATTATGAATTGTAAAATAGATAATTTTGATTATATTAAATTAAAAGTTCATGCAAAAACAAAATCAATGCAGCCAAGATTAGAAAGAAAGCAGAAAGGTGGGAAATGATCTTTACAGCGTGTCTCTAATAAAGGCCTTATTTCTAAAACACATAAAGAACTGAGTGGAATTTATACGAATACAAGATATTCCCCAATTGTTAAATGGTCAAAGAGTATAAATAGGCAATTTTCAGATGGAGAAATCAAAGTTATCTGTAGTCACATGAAGAATTGCTCTAAATCACTTCTCTTTAGAGAAATGTAAATCAAAATAACTCTGAGGTACCACTTCATACCTATCAGATTGGCTAATAGAACAAAAAAGGAAAATGATAAATGTTGGAGAGGATGTGGGAAAAACTGGGGCACTAATGCACTGTTGGTGGAGTTGTGAACTGATCAAACCATTCTGGTGAGCCATTTGGAACTATGCCTAAAAAGCAAAAGAAAATGTGCATAATATTCAATCCAGATGTACCACTAGTAGGTCTGTATCCCAAAGAGATCATGAAAAAAGGAAAAGAACAAGTACAAAGGATTAATGAAGGAAAATGCTCTACATCCATATAAAGAATTGATGGACTCAGAATGCAAATCAAAGCATTTTTTTTACTTAGTTTCTTGTTTTTTTATCTGTTTCTTCTTTCAGAACTGTGACTAACATGAAAATATTTTTACAGGACAGCACATATATAAACTATATCCAACTGCCTACCATTTTCAGAAGAAAGGAAGGGAGGGATGGAGGGAAAAATTTGGAATACAAAATCTTGTAAAAGTGAATGTTAAAAATTTTCTTAACATAACTGGAGGAAGAAATAAAATACTATTTTTAAAAAATAAAACAGTAAACTGAAAAAAAGAAAAGGAAAAAACAAATAGCCTGCAAGATACATAGATATGGAAAGAATTTATGTTCATGAGAGGTAAACTGGATGATTTTGATTATATGAAATGGATAACTTCTTTGACAAACAAAACCAATGTAGCTAAAACTGGAAGAAAAACAGGAAGCTGAGGGGGAAAATCTTTTCAGCAAGTTTCTCATAAAGGTCTAATTTCATACTTAGATATATATATATAGATAGATAGATAGATAGATAGATAGACAGATAGATAGATAGATAGATATAAGAATAGATAGATCTATATCTATCTATATGGAACTAAGTCAAATTATAGGAATGAGTCACTCCTCAATTGATAATTGGTCAAAGGATATGTTGTGTTTGTCCTTAGTTGTTGAAGAAGACCATGCCAGCAGAGAAATGATGACATGACTTGCCCTTGACTTTGTTTTGAGTGAGGGAGGGCTGTGCAAGGTCACCAGCCTCACTTTTCCTCCCAATCTATCTGAATCCAGTGACCAGATATTCATCAGGATGACTAGAGATAACCCAGGATGCACTGGGGAGACCTTGGCCCTTTTAGGCCAAGGTCTATTTAGGTACTCACTTAGGGTGAGGTAAAGCCCATTCAGTGAATAAGCCTATTTAACAAGTAGCCAGGGGATGGCCCCTTTAATGAGGCACAGAAAAAGAAAGACATCAGACTAGGAGGGAAATAGCAACAGTTATTACTGATAATCACTCTTAAGCCAGTAGAGTCCAGAAGAGAGTTGTTAGACAAGGGCCAAGTGTTGTCCAATGTATGAGCTTTAGAGTGCAGTAGGTTTAGGGTGCAGGGGAGGGGAGAGGAGGGGAAGGGAGGAAAACAATCTAGCTAGTAAAACCCAAGCTAACTGGGCATCTTCTGGTCATCCAATTTTAGGGAAGGATATATGGAATGTGTACCTGGAAGACAGCAGGGACACACTAAATGGAATCCAATGGATTACAATGGAGGATATGATGGAATGATAAGACTACCCTGAAAGGGGGAAATGCTTCCTGGAGGGTGGGAGAGGGCTGTTTGTTGTTCCTCAACTAGATTTCTTTCTACTCCATTACTCAGAAGGAGAAGAGAGGGTTCTGCCAGTTTGGGGATATTATGCACGAAGGAGAGCCCAAGAGGCTCTTGGAAGAGTGGAAGCAATGAGAATGGAAGCAAGTTTCAGGTGGAGAATTTAAAGATGAAATAAAATTTATCAAAAGCCATGTAAAAATCCTCTACCTAATAATTTAGCGAAATGAATTCAAAACAGCTCTACAATACCACCTTTATATTTCTAAGATTGGGTAAGATGAACAAAGAAAAATGAGAAATCCTGGAGAGACTATTGGAAAACAGGTACCCTAATACACTGTTGGTGGTATGTGAACCAGTTCATTCACTCTGGAGAGCAATTTAAAAGTATTCCTAAAAGGCTTTTACACATTGCCTTCACTCATTTGTTGATGGCTAGTGTTCTGGTGATGACCTTCTGTGCAATTAACTAGGCTATCACTCAGACAACAGACACATATTAGGTTGTGAGGTTCATGATTAAAGCTATTCCATCTTGGGAGGATCTAGCAGAGTTTGTTTTCCATTGGGATAATCTTTTAAAACCCTGGAGCACTTCCATGTCACTTCAATGAAGACTTATTAGTTTTATTCCACTTTAAGATTAAAAAGGATAGGGATGACTCTGATGTTGAAATATATGTGTGTTTGTTAGTTCTCAACTACTTTTTAAGTGCTTGCTATGTGCCATGGACTGTGGTAAACCCTGAGGATACCAAAAAGGTAAAACCTGTCCCTATCATTAAAAGTCAACATTCAGCATCTAGACAAGAAAGTGTGGTAGATAGAGTAGTGCTGAGCAAGGTGGGATCTGATCTGAGTCTTGAATGAAGATAAGAAGGATGTTAAGAGGCCACAATGAAAAGGGAGGGTATTTTGAGGATGGGGGAAAGTCAGATCTTCCAAGAGGAAATATAATGTATAAGAAACTACAAGGAGGTCATTGCAGTTGGATTGTAGAGTGCGCTGAGGAGAGTAAAATGTGAAAAGGTGAAAAGAAAAATAACAAGGGACAAGGTAATGAAGATCTCTAAATGACAAAGCAAAGATTTTTTATTAATCCCGGAGATTATAAGGATCTACTAGATTTTATTGAGCTGGGGAAGGTGACATGTTCAGATCTGTGATTTAGGAAAATCATTTTAGCATATAAGTGGATCAGAATGAGGTGAAATAAGGTAGGAACACTATTTAGGAAGCTATTGTAATTTGCAGTTATCTAGGTCAGAGGTCATTATGGCCTGAACTAACATCATGGCTGAAATAGTGGAAAGAATATCTATCTATCTATCTATCTATCTATCTATCTATCTATCTATCTATCTATCTATCTATCTATCCATCCATCCATCTATCTATACATATATACATATGCACATGAGATATGAAGATATAGATAAAATTTGACAACTGATTGGATATAAAGGGCTGGTTGGAGTGAGGAGATGGGATGACACTGAGGAGACAAGTCTTGTTGAATAGGAGCACTGTGGTGCACTTAAAATCAAGAGGGAAGTTGAAAAAATGGGAAGGTTTGAGGGAGAAATAATGAATTATCTTTCGGAAATTTTAAGTGATGTTTTGAGGACATAGAGTTTGAAATGTCTAAAATGAAATTGGTGATTCAGGACTGGAGCTAAGGTAAGAAACTTGCACTGGATATATGGGAATCATCTACACAGAAATGATAACTGAACTCACCAGAACTGATGAAATTACCAGGTGAGACAGTATATAGAGCAAAAAGAGAAGAGCCTTCAGAATGGCCTTGGGGAAGACCATAGTCAATGGGTATAACAAATGAAGAATCAACAAAGGAGACTGAGAAGAACTGGTCAGACATATAAGGAAAACGGTAAGAGACAAACGTCATGAAAACTGAGAGAAATCAAAGAAGATAAGGATTAAGAAAAAGCCATTAAATTTAGCAATTAAGACATCATTTACTTTGGAGCCTCTTTTCATGGTTAGAAATCAAACTGAAGAGAGTTAGGAGGAGAGTGAGAAGAAAAGGAGTGCTGACATTAGTGTAAATGGTTTTTTAAAGGAATATAGCCAAGAAAGGAAGATGAGATATAGGATGACAGTTAATGGGGATGATAGTTTCAAGTGAGAGTTTTTTTAGAATGGTAAAGGAGACATGAGTCTGTCAATAGGCAGCAGAGAAGGAGAAGTATATAGGGAGACACTGAAAACACGAGATAGTAGAGATGATAATAAAGACATTTTTTAGAGATAAGAGTAAAGGGTAAGATCAAAAGATGCAGAAAGGATGGCCTTGGTGAAAGAGAAGGGTCACCTCCTCATCAGAGATTGGAGTAAAAAAAAAAAGGAGTAAGTTAAAGTATCTAAAGACGTGAAATGAGGAAAATGAGAGAAGAGCTAATTCTTGGCAAATAGCTTCAGTTATTGATGAAATATGCAACAAGGTCTTTAAGTTAAGAGGAAGCTTGGAGATGATGTTATGAGAAGTTTTAGGAGAAATGATGAGGTTTCAAATAGTCACTGTGGAGAGTGAGATGGAAAATTGATTCAGGAGAAGTAGAATGATTGCCTTGTTGTATTGAGGGCCCAGTCGAGATTAGATAATATAAATTTGTAGTGGACTTAATTAGCACTGTCTAGTAAGTAATTTCCTCTGCCTCCATTCAGCTGCATGTGAATAGAAGCAAATGAGATGGGTGATGGGAATACACTTACAGGAGAAGGATGGTGGGAGTATGCTAAGAAGTTGAGGTTAGAATGTGTAATCAATAAAATAAAGGGGAAAGGGATTGAAAAGTATAGGATAATTTATATTGATTTGGTTCACCAAGACGCTGAAAAGGAAAATGGGAGAGTGCAGCGGTACTCCTGCCAATGCAGAAAAGATAACCTTTGAAAGAAGTAAAGGATGGAAAGAATTGAAGGCACAGGGAGGAAAAAGAGTCTCAAAGGAGATGATATCATTATAGATGAGGAAACAGGTTCTTAAAGATTCCAAGGGCCACATGGCTAGCAAGTGACAGAGCTGGGAATTGAATTCAGCCCTGTTGGCAGTACAGCATAGTGGATGAAAACTTGGCCTTATAATTAAGAAGTTCTACCTCTGGCACATATTTGTTTTGTGACCCTGGGCAAAGCATCTAACTTTTTAGTTTAGTTCTTAGTGTTAACTATTTAAACTATGATTACAGGCAATTCTCAAAATGATCAAAGAGACCACCTGCTTTGGTAGAAGAAATTCATAATATTAGAATTCCCTAAATGAGTAAAATCTAAGGTTCTGTCCCTCTCCCTATCAATTAGAAATTCAATGTGTTTTCTACTTCACCTTATTAATGAGAGGAGATATTCTGATAATCATATAGATTAATAATCATATAATCTTCACATTGAAGCAACCTAAGACATCATCTTGCTGAATTTTCTTCAATTGGTCCTCCCAACAGCACCATGAGAGGCAGGATAGAGATTATTTTTCCCATTTTGCAGGTGAGAAAAAGGAGATCCAGACAGTTTAAGTAAATTGCCTGCAATAACATAGCTGGTAAATCTCCATTTCCTTCTCCAGATGTTAACAGAACTTAACATAAGTTAAGTGACTTTCCCAGGATCACATAGTTAATAAATGTCTGAGACTGAGTTTAAACTCAATACTTCCTGAATCCAAGCGTTGTGCTTTTTCCACTAAGCCACCTAACTGCCTCTTGACATTTGAAGGGATCTTAGAACATCATAGAACATAGCACATACATATATGTATGTGTGTACATACATACATATATATGTATATGTGTGAATATATTAGCTCATAGACTAAATATCACCTAGTAAATGGAATACATATACAAGTACACACACATACATATACATATATCTGTATCTATCCCTCTAGATATAGATATACGCACACATATATACATATACATACATGCATATACATACAGAAACACATATGGAGTCAGGAGCAATGTACAAATTGGTACACAACTATCTGAGGCCAGATTTGAACTCACAAAGATGGACCTTTCTGACTCTGTGATATATGTACATGTACGTGGAGAGAGTCAGACAGATAGACACTAAATATATCATTTAATTTAACTTCATTCCCTTTAGAGGTAAAGAAAGTGAGGCCTAGTCAGGCCAAGTCATTTAACTACTGTCATGCAATTAAAAAGCTGGTATTCAAGCCTCTGTATTGCAAGTTCCCAGGGCTCTTTCCAGGAAGCAAAGTTGCCTCATACCACTGCCTTTCTAGAAAAATAGTCCAGAAGTTCATCTCTTTTCATGTTATTACATGCATATCAGTAGAATGAATAATGATTAAGCCATTATCTTCAAGTGTCACCAATAAAAAAAGAAGGTAACAATTCCTATTAAAGGGAATTATAGGCAGCCTTCAGGCTGTTCTTGGACACTCAAGAGAAGCTTCATCTTCCCTTCCTGCTCTTCCTGCCCAACCTGGTGCTCATCAATCATTCATGCCAACATATTCTATAGAAACCAAGACTCAAAAGAAACACCTTTGTTTCTTGTGTAGCTCCTCCCACTTAGTAGCATATTGACAAATTAACCTTTTGAAGTTGGAGTGGTTCCCATTAATCTCTTTATGAGTCCCATTGACTGGCTGATAGTAAGGGCTCTCATGTATGCCTAATTCTGAAATGATTTTTCCCAAAATCACCTGATAAATCAGCCCAAATTTCCTATTAAATGAAAATGTTTTAATAATACCTTCCCCTTATGGAGATGAAGAGGTTGTATGGCATAGCAATATATATCTTTAGAGTCAAGCACGTAGTAGACTTTAAGTAAACTTAGTAAATGCTTGTTGAATCAAATGGAATAGAATGATCATTGTAGGGAACAATATCAGCAAAACTGTAGAGCTAGGAAAATGCCAGATGTTTAAAAGAGATGGTAACTAACAACCGTATCAATAACAGTAATGACAGCTAATGCTCATATTGTGCTTACTCTAATACTTAGATAATGCTTCCTAAGTGGCAGGAACTGTGCTAAGCAGTTTTTTTTAATAAATATTGTCTACTTTGATCCTCACAACAGCTCTGAAAATTAAGTGCTTTTATTATCCTTATTTTAGGGATGAAGAAACTGAGGCAAACAGGGTATAAGTCATTTGCCTAGTGTAACATAACTAGTAAATTTGAACTTGGGTCTTCCTGACTCCAGACTCAGCACTCTATCCACTGTGAACACTTTTATAGTGAAGAATATTTGTATACTAAAACTGCTTAAGTCAGATGATACTATCAAGGAAGGCCTTGAATGGAAGGTTAAGGATTTAGATCTCAGGATTTAGAACCCTATTCAGGAAGCAATAGGGAGACATTTTGAGTAGAGGGAACATATACCTAAGTAATATTATCCTGGAAAAATGCCCATGATGAATTGTAGAAAGGTCATAGGCTCAAGGGGACCAGAACATAATAGATTTAGAGTTGGAAAGAAAGTTAGGAATTACCTGATCCAACCTCCTCATTTTTATATGAGGAAATGCCTAGTGAAGTTATGTGACACACCTAAAGTCACAAAGGTGGTAAAAGTCAATACAAGACTGAAGCCCACTAACTCCTAATGGCTAGAAGAGGCATCAGAGGCAGTGTACAAATTGGTACACAACTCTAATAGTCCAGGTGAGCGGTGATGAGTGCCAGAATTACAGTGGTGGTGTTATGAGTGGAGAAAATGGAATGGATTTAAATCATAATATGGATTCAAAAACCATAATACTTTACAACATATTGGATAAAATAAATGAAGAGTTGAAGATGTGGTTGTTGTTGTCTGACTTTTCGTGATCTCATTTGGCATTTTCTTGGTAAAGATACTGAAGTCGTTTGCTGTTTCCTTCTCAGCTCATTTTAGAGATGAGGAAACTGAGACAAACAAGGTGAAGTGATTTGCCCAGGGTCACGCAGCTAGTAAGTGTCTGAGGACAGATTTGAACTCACAAAGATGAGCCTTCCTGACTACAGATCCAGCAACATCTACCTCATTGTGAATGAAGAGAATGGCATGGATTCAAACTGATAATATGGAGATAGAATCAATAATACTTAACAATTGATTGAATGATATAACAGAAGAGTCAAAGACAACTCCAGGGCTATTAGGTTGGATGTCTTGGAGAGTGGTAGTACAATCAACAGAAAAAGAGAATTTCAACAGAAGAACATGTTGATTACAAGATTTAGAGAGAGAGGGAACATTAGAAGTCAACTGGTAAAACTTCCTTATTTGCTAGATAAATATATTGAGATCTAAGGAAGTAAAATGACCTGCTCAAAGTTGCACAAGAAATGACCAAACCAGGATTCTCACTCAGGCTCAATGACTTAATATATCCAGTGCTTTTGTAATATCCAGTGCCTCAGGTTTAGGGAAGATGATGATTTTTTTCTTCAAAATAATGAAGTCAAAATCCCCATATTTGGTAAAATAATGGAAAACTCTTAGCAATCATGCAGATGTTTTCCAAAAGATTTAATTTTCCTTTTGTGAGTGCAAGAGACTGTGTAGACTTTTCGAAAGGTGTGCATATGATCTTCCTGCAGTAAAAGAAGACAGATTTACATTCATAGGTCTCTCACATCTCCAGTGCCATATCTAGTTAATTTGAAGTGAATTCATTTTCACTGTCTTTTGTCTCAGACCTATGCTGTCAGTAATTTCTCATGAGAATCAACTCTAATCCACTCATATCTCATCAGGATAAATAATGGCCCTGCCAAGAAGACTTATTTTTCCTGGTGTGAGTACTCACTGAAGGAGAGGATAGTTGAAACAAAGAAAAGGGGGAAATAATATGTCTAAAATGTTTCCTGTGTATAGATGGCTTGGATTTCCATGGAGCTTGACAGTTGGCAAAGGGCTTTTCTGACAATAGCCCTATGAGGGAGACAATGCCATTATTATCCCCCTATTATAGACGAGGAAACTGAGGTTCAGAGAATGGAAGTGACTTACACAAATCCTACTTTCTGTAGAATCACAGATGATCAGAATAGAGACTAAAAAGTTTATCTATTCCAATATCAATGTGTAGCAGAAATGTCCTCTACAAAATCCCAGCCAGATTGTTGTAAAACCTCTTTGAATATCTCTGGTGACCGGGATCTCCTTACCTTGGAGTCCACACATGGATAATGGCTGTGGTATTCTTGGAGATGGAAATAGGAATCTCATTGATTGTGATATATTATTGGAAACAAGTATGCAATAGAGCCAGGACTCAAATCCAGGTCTTCTAATTCCTAGTCCAGAATTCTTTACAACGTATAGCATTGGCTATTCTTTCCAATAAGGGAAATAACTTTGCACTGCATGTTTTTTATGAATCCTAACCTAAATATATAAAGATAAATTAGATGACCTCAATATCATTCCCAAGAATGAAGTCTTTCTTCCCATACCAGTGAGAAACCATTAGAACAACCAGAACCTTGGTCAGTACTCATATAAAATCTTTCTTTTTCACTCTGTCTTTTGCAATACCCAGCTTTCAAATCACTGAGTGTTTCAGGAATTAAAAGGTTTCTTTCATATACACTGAAAGAATTTAAGTCAATAACCTAGGGTGTCCCCTTCATTATTACCTATTGAAGTCTCAGCCTCCCAACACAGTATTTCCAACCTGGAGTCCTTTGACCTATCCAGAAATGGAGCTGCATTTCTAATTCCTGTTTTATTTACAAGGAACCAAGCACTGGAATAAATATTAAAGAAAAAAATGAGATATGCAATATCTTGCTTAATAAAATACCTGTAGCACCATAGGAGATATAGAAATTAAATTTGGCAAGAGACTGAGAAAGTCTCACTGGGCATATCTTGAATATAAGAGCCCATTGTACTTCCTGACCCCATCACAACAAAACCTTTCTGCTGATAATTCAATTATTCAAGTTTGGTCATACCCCCAACTCTGATACACGTTTGGGTCATAAAACCCATCTACTCCTACAGTTGCTGATCCAATAGGAATAATGGTTAGCAAACAGAGAAGAGAATTAGATAAAGGCAGAAAGGTCAGTCCAAGCACATCCTCACATATGAGATAGACTGTTTGGCCTTCAAGATTTTCCCTAAGGACTTTTCTATTACTGTGAGAGAAGATGGGCTATTTAATATGGGAATTGAAATTGCCTTCATTCAAATTTCTGCCTTGCTACATGTTTTGGTAGGTTTGACTCAAATTTCATTTTCTGACTGAAAGTATTGGTTCCAAACATAAGAGGATGATTAGGTAAGAATAGTAGTCCAGTAAAGCTAACCTGTGACATTATAATATTTCTTTTCAGAACATCAGTGGGGTGTAGTGGAAAGAACATCGGATTTAGAATGAGATCTGAGTTCAAATCAGAATCTGTTCCTTGTTAGCCATATGATTTTAGTTAAGTTGGTTTCCCACTCTTAGTCTCATGATTCTTATCTGCAATGGAGTGATAATTCTATTTGAATTTTCTACTTCACAGAGTTTTTGCAGTGGCTCAATGAGGCAATCCGTGTAAATTACTTGATGATGAGACCACATAAGCCTGAGTTATTGCTATATATATTCAAAAAATTGTCAATTGACTGAACCTTTTAGCATCTAGCCAAGTAGATGAATATGAGCAGCATCCGTAAATGGCACAACACTGTATAAATGAGGTTATATGTATGAAAAGGCATGAATGCATCAATTCTGATTTTCTTCTTAAAGAAATCTAGGTCAGTACTGACTAATGAATAGCAAAGGTTAAATACATACAGTATGTGTTTATGCACACATACACACACACATACCATAAGCAAGCAGTTTAAGCTAAAACAGCTAATTGTTCTAAAGAGCATGAATAAAATAGGGAAAACTATGACCACAGCTACTGTCTCCCCAGATCCTCATAATAATGTGGAGTAACATGAGTAACTGGATCTCCCAAGTCACTGATCCTGCCTCCAACTCAATTGACTGCCATCATTAGGAATCTATCCCAGTGGAGAGGAGGCCATTGTGCTCATTGCCACTATCAACGCTAATCACTACACAACTTCCACTTTCAAGCAGACAAGTCAGCCAAGCAAAAGCACAGGAGACAGCCCAGGATCTACGCCCAGGAATGTCAAGAGCAGCAGTGAAGAAGCAGATGCACAATTGCCTTTCCTCATGTTACAGCCTCCATATTCTTAGCATCCACAGTTACAATAAACCTGGAAAAGAAAATTCCTAACACTGAAGTCTTTAGCTTCATCATACAGCTCAGCATCAGGACAGAAATAAGGTTTAATTACTAGAAATGACACCAAAGTATAGGTGTTTGTATATCAACTTTATCTTCCCTTGATACACTACCTACCAAAGTGGATTGCTTGCCATCCAGATTCATGGATCTTCTACCAAATAGCTGTTTAGACTTAAGACTCTCCTTATTAGGATATGAGTTCACTGAGAGCAGGAACTATCACATTTTCCTATTTTTATCCTACTTGTATGTGTGTAACTTAATGGAGTTAATAGAGTTCTCACAAACAGAAAATTCCTAATATATGTTTTCTTTCTTTCCTTCATTCCATCCATAGAAATTAAAGCTGAAAGTGACCTTTAAGATTGTCTAGTCCAATAACTTCATCCTTTACACAGAGGGAGGGCCAGGGAGACATTGCTTTTTCAAGGTCATTTGATATGTAGGTAAGTATCAGATCTTGGTGAGATTATCTCTGCTGCCCTTACTATAGTGTAGTATAATGTAACAAGTACTAACATACATGTCAGGAGTTCTGGATTTGAGTCTTGGTTCTGCCCTTTATCATCTATACGATCTTGGGGGAGTAATTTAATCTTTCTGGTTATCTGAGGATGTTGGACTTAGATAAACTTTATCATCCATTTCAAATCTAAATCTGTGAGCCTATTGCCCTGCCACAAGTGACATTATGCTGGTTTCATGATACTCCAAAATATTATAAAGCTCTCAAATTAGATCCAAATTGATAAGGAATCACTTTAGGAACCCATATAGGTAAGCAATAATTAAGTGTTTATATTACCCATAGATTACATATACTTGGGTTGGTACCAAATATACTCATCAGTAGTGTGTGTATACATATACATGCACGCAGGCATGTAAGTATGTATCTATATCTCACCTACATCTGCTCTCCATCTCTATCAATAGCTATATTATCTCTCTCTCTTTCCATCTATTTGTCAACATTTTGGGTAATCAATGCAGAATAATAGTGTGTGGAGCCAAAATTGAATAGCTGGAGGAGAGCAGGTCAGATTGACCCCAAACTTCCCCTTGACACATAAGTCCTTCTTCTAAACACCACAATTCTCCTAATAACTCTGAATGGCTATAAATTCCAGAACAGTACAAGCTCCAAAGAATTCAATTATAGATCACCCATGAAGCAATGGAGGTATGTCAATATATGTATTAGGGGTGTCATTTTACCAATAATGCCTTCTATGTAAAAATGACATAAAAGATATACTCTAAGACTCATATAAAGGAAGTGGAGTTGAAAGCCTGGGTGTTTCATTAACATTCACAAAGTGTTAAAAGACCTAGAAAAAAGCACTATTTAGGTTCTTTGTGGAGAACTGATGAAAGGATGTAAAAAATAATTATACAGGATAAGAATATGTGGATGAATATTTTATAATTTTTTAATCAGTGAATGCTGAGATCAAAGATTCACCATAGTATAAGAACAAAGTGCCTATATCTCATCTCTTGGACTAGATTTTGAACTCCTTGAGGTCAGGAATCATATTTTAATGATCTTCATATTCTTTATAATACTACACACACATGCATGTGTACGTGTGTATATGTGTGTGTCTATCTTTGTTATTTCTTCTTTTTTTTAAATTTATTTATTTAACTTTTAGCATTCATTTTCACAAAACCCTGGACTCCAAATTCCCTCCCCACCTGTCCCCTCCCCCCACCCCAAAACACTGAGCACTCCAATCGCCCCCACCACCAATCTGCCCTCTCCTCCATCATCCTGCCCCTCCCCCATCCCCGCCCCTCCCCCATCCTGCAGGGCCAGATAACCCTCCATACTCCTTTACCAGTATTTCCCACCTCCCAGCAGCAAGAACAGAACTCGACAGTTGTTCCCAAAACTTTGAGTTCCAACCTCTCCCCATCCCTCCCTCCCCACCCATTCCCCCTGGAAGGAAAGCAATTCAACACAGGCCACACCTGTGCAGTCCCACAAATGACCCCCACAACAGCTGTGCCATGTAAGACTAACTACACCTCCCTCCATCCCATCCTGCACCCCACTGCCTCCACTCTCCTCTGATCCCGCCCCTCCCCAACAGTGCCAACTTCAAACCACTCCCTCCTCCCACCGCCTTCCACTCCACCATCACCCTACCCCACCCATCTCCCTCTCCCCCACCTTCCTGAACTGCAAGATAGGTCCTCACACCAAAATGAGTGTGCATTCCACTCCCTCCTTTAGGGGAATGTGATGAGAGTAAACTTCATGTTTTTCTCTCACCTCCCCTCTCTTTCCCCCCACCAAAAAGTCCCCTGCCTGCCTCTTCCATGAGAGACAACCTGCCCCACTCCATCTCTCCCCCTCTCCTCCCATTACACCCCTCTCTCACCACCCAATTTCACACTTTTCAAGATATGATCCCATCCTATTCCATTCACTCTGTGCTGTGTGTGTATGTGTGTGTGTGTGTGTGTGTGTGTGTGTGTGTGTGTGTGTGCAATCCCAAGACTACCTAGATACTGAAAAGTTTCAAGAGTTGCAAATACCATCCTTCCATGTAGTAATGTAAACAGTTCAACCTCAGCAAGTCCCCCATGACTCCTCCTTGCATGTACCTTTTCATGCCCCTCTTCATTCCCGTGTTTGAAAGTCAAATTTTCTTTTCAGGTCTGGTCTTTTCATCAAGAATGCTTGAAAGTCCTCCACTCCATTGAAAGGCAATTTTCTCCCCTCAAAGTACCACACTCAGTTTTGCTGGGTAGGCGATTCCTGGTTTTATTCCTAGTTCCTTTGACTTCTGGAATATCATATTTCATGCCCTTCAATCCCTCAATGTAGAAGCCACTAGATCTTGTGCTATCCCAACTGCACCTCCACAAAACTTGAATTACTTCTTTCCAGCTGCTTGCAATATTCTCTCCCCAACCAGGGAACTCTGGAACTCGGCCACAATGTTCCCAGGAGTTTCTCCTTTTGGATGTTCTTCAGGCAGTGATTGGTGGATTCCTTGAATACCCATTTTGCCCTCTGGTTCTAGAATATCAGGGCAGTCCTCCCTGACAATTTCATGAAAGATGACGTCTAGGCTCCTTCCCTGATCATGGCTTTCAGGCAGCCCCACAATTTCTAAACTGTCTCTTCTAGATCTGTTCTCCAGGCCAGCTGCTCTTCCAATGAGATATTTCACATTATCCTCCATTTTTTCATTCTTTTGGTTTTGCCCTGTGATTTCTTGGTTTCTCACAAAGTTAACAGCCTCCATCTGTTCCATTCCAATTTTTAAAGAACTACGTTCCTCAGTGAGCTCCTGGACCTCCTCTTCCATTTGGCCAACTCTGCTTCCCAAAGCATTCTTCTCCCCACTGGCTCCTCGAACCTCTTTTGCCAATTTTGTCAGCCCACCTTTCAAGGTGTTATTTTCTTCAGCATTCCCCTGGGTCTCCTTCAGCAAGGTGTAGACCCACCCTTATGCCTTTCCCACATCTCTCTCATTTCTCTTCCCAGTTTCTCCTCTACCTCTCCAACTTGACTCTCAAAATCCTTTTTGAGCTCTTCCATGGCCTGAGCCCATTAAATATTTATTTTGGATGTTTGGGATATAGAAGCCTTGATTTCTATGTCTTTTGCTGATGGTAAGCATTGTTTTTCCTCATCTGAAAAGGAAGGGAGGAGAGATCTGTTCACCAAGAAAGCAACCTTCCATGGTCCCACTTTTCTTCCCCCCTTTTCTGGGCATTTTCCCAGCCAGTCACCTGAGTTCTGAGTGTCTTCTCCACACCCACCTTGCCTAAAAGATCCACCAAGCCAGCACTTGGGGGCTGAGATTCAAATGCTGCTCCCCAGCCTCAGGGCTTTTGGCGGGGGCAGGGCTGCTATTCAGTGTGAGATTAAGTTCAGGTGCTTGGGTGGGGGCAGGGCTGCCACACAGGGCTCAGTTCCCTCAGGGGGTTTATGCAGAGACCTTCAACAATGGATCTGAGCTCCTGCCTGCTTTGGGAGCCCCTGTCTGCTGTCACCTCCGCTGCTGCTTCCTGAGGGGGCCTGAGTTATGGGGACACCCTACTCCCCTCTAGGTGAGCTAAGAAGACCCTCTCACTGACCTTTGGCACCTGTGGGCGGAGGGAACCTTCGTGGCTACTGGAGATTCTGTCCCTGAAGCCTGCTCAGATCTGCTCCCCTTGGAGCCCATGGCCGTGGCCAGGCTGGGCTCTGCTCTGGGTCCGGTGCACTATGGACCTTTTGTGTCAGTCCTTCAGGTCTCTCTGGAACAGAAATCTCCTCCACTACGTTGTTCTGTGGCTTCTGCTGCTCCAGAACCTGCCGGGAGTTCTTCCCTACAGGTGTCTTATGGGCTGTGGGTTCAGAGCTAGCATATGTGTATCTTTCTACTCCACCATCTTGGCTCCTCCCCCTATCCTTGTTATTTCTATCCCAATATGTTTCTATCCCAGTTATTCCCCATATTATATTTGTGACTTTGAACAAATAACTTCTCTTGCCTGAGTCTAAACTTCATCGGGAAGATTAAGATATGCATGCTAGTTATCTCACCAGGTTATAATGAAAACCAAGACAATGTTTTATAAACCTTAAAGTGCTAAAGAAAAGTTGCCTATTACTGTTATTAATAATATTCCTATAATGAATGAATGAATGAATGTAATAGGAGAGTTAAAGAATTTGCAAGAAACAATGAAAGGACTTGGGGTCAAAGTCCTCTTCCTAGTCAGGGTATTCTTCAACAACAGTAAATAATAATGTATTTTATGTCTCTGTGAATATAAATCAGTTTTGTTAATTTGTAAAAAAAATCAGTCCATTTGAGGAAAATCCCAATTCATCTAGTTGTTTGGCCTTCTATACGGTGTACTGGTTCTTTGATACTGAATCTGCATCAGCAATGCTACATAAGCATAGTCAACTATTGGACATTATTCATTTTGGGTATCTCCATATTTGACTTTTTTGAGAAGTTTTACCTACAATCATTTTTTATCTACAATGCATGTACCTCTTCTTGAATGCTTATATGTCCTTGACCTAGTCATTTAACTTTTCTGGGTTTCTATTGTGAAATCTATAAATTGGGAGTGCTGGATTAGATGATCTTAAAGGTGTCTTTCAGTTCTAGCATTCTGTGTTCCATGTTCTAAATATTCCCCTCCCCCCACAACTTTATCATTCACCATTCTAAGAGCTCCTTTAGTTCTGGTATTATGGAGTCAACAAATGGCCAGCTGTCCACCTGAACAGTCCATTGCTAAGTCTCTCCATTTAGGTCACTTTTCATAGTCAATACCTTAAGGTATTTAGAGTTAACATTTACATATTATGAGAGATGTTTCTGTGAAGAAACATCTGAAAGTGAAGCAGTGGTACACATGGGCATTCCAGGGGAAGGAAGGTGCATGTTATGGCTGCAAAACTGTTATCACACCTCTTCTAATCACATTTTCACCTGCTGATGAAAAGATGCATTCTGGAGCCCTGTGGTCTGTGCCTGCCCTCACCTTCCTATCAGAAATCTCCTCAAAAACCATAGTCAAAGTGTCAAGAAGTGCTCCGTGCCTAGGCAGAGAAAAGCAATAAGTACAGGGTAAACAAATGCAGGTGCTACCTGAAGGAGGATTTAAAAAAAAGAAAAGAACACCTTTCCAGGGAGCTAGAGAGAAATTGGAGTTTTTCTAACAGGCTGTTCAACATCTCTAATCAAGGCTGAATACTTGGCTCAGAATAAAAGAATAACAAGTTGTGGCACTTTGAGACAGAAAAGCAGAAAATCACTTTTTTTCATGAATATTTTGTTCCAAGGGTTTGTTTTTCCTCTTTCTTTTTATCCCCAATCGGAGAATAGAAAGTATTAGTAGAAGTAGAAAAAAATAAATGCTTATTAATTGAAATTTATAAATTTTATAAAAGAAAGAAAAAGAACATAATCTCCTTCAGGGCAAGGATCATATTTTTGCCTTTCTTTGTATAACCCAAAGCTTTTCAGTGCCAGTCACATAATAAGCATTTTATAAAACCTTGTTGACGTGAAGAAAAAAAAAGAAGAAAAAAGTAGAAATAATTTATTTCTACAATCTTTCCAAATAAATGTTAGGGGTTTTGAAAACCTTTGTGTTTCATCCCCACTCTCTAGTTATCTCATTCAGCTAAAGCGCTATTGACCTGCATGCATAGCTATACATTTTTATACTGAATATATCAGTAATGTCTATCAGCTAGTCAGAAAATCCAGACTGTGAGCATTCACAAAAACCAATTCAGAGAAAGAAATGGGTTATTACCATCAGGCAACTAGGTTTTACTAAATTGAATCTAATTTGCATTTTAGTTGTTTCCCAGTCTTCCTGATGCCATTTGGGATTTTCTGGGCAAAGATACTGGAGTGGTTTACTGTTTTCTCTCTAGCTCATTTTACAAATGAGGAAACAGAGGCAAGCAGGATTAAATGATTTGCCCAGGGTCACAGAACTAATAAGTGTATGAGGCCAGATTTGAATTCAAAGATGAGTCTTCTTGATTTCAGGCACAGTACTCTCTACTGCACCATCTAGCTGTCCTTCAAAAATTTAAATAGATTGTGATTGCTTAATTAAATGGGTCAATTATATGGCATACAGGAAAGAAGACTAGAGAGAAAATCAGGAGACTGAGGTTCCAGTTCTTGTTCTACCACTGACAAACTATGTAAGACTTAGGAATTCATTCCTTACCTCCAACCCACCCTGCCTCCATTCCTACATCTTTAAATGAGATTGGACTAGATGAATGTCTGTTTCCTGATCTAGCATACTATAGTCAAATCTAAGATATCTTTGAGGTCTAAAATATTGTTCTCTTCTGTAAAGTCTTTTCCACTGCAAAATTTCTATCCATAATGACCAGAGTTCTCTTCTAGCTCTGACATTTGATATTGCATTGTCAAGTTTGCTCTAAGTTCTAAAATGTTTAGTTGGTTCCAATTTTTAACAGAATCATAAGGAGATATGGGAATGGTAGGTCTTTAGGATTTCAAGCAGGTTGACAAAACTATAGGAAATTAAGGAAGACTATCATCAAAAGACTTTCCTAACCCAGGAAAATCAAAAGTAGGCACTGAGGATACAAACCAAGTTTTACCGAGACTAAAAACAAAATGATGCTAAATGAGATGATATTTGTAAAATATTAATAATATTTTATGATGAAATAGTAAATATGATAATGTTTATTAAGCACTTAGTACAATGCTTGCTACATAGTGGGTATTTAATAAATACTTGTTTCCTTTCTCCCCATCCTCTAAAATGGGACAGTTGCTATCCTTACCAGTCTCAGAGTCAAGTGCCCAGATATTGAATCTAGATTTTTCAACTTTCTAATGCTAGTTCTCACGTAAAACACTTCAAACAATGAATAATTCCTCCAAAACTTTGGAAATTCCTGCTACATCCCTTCTAAGCCCCTGTGATACATTGACAGCTCCAGGAAACTGGTGAATGAAATATATGTGTCATGTCTTCTTTCCTCTAGTGGTTTTAGAGAACCATGCTTTTTTTCTCATGTCTTAATTTGTGCCAAGAAGAGGGAGTGGTTCAATTCCATTTCATTTCTTTTTATATTACAGACTAGGAATATGACTTATAGTTTATCACAGTAAATTAGGATGAACTTTAAGTAGTTCAAGTGGATGTAATCAAAGGATTCATCTTGAAACTTCTGGGAAAGGCAAACCACATTTTCAATACCATTTGTTCATTCAATAAATATTTATTAAGCACCTCTCATTTTAAGTGGATTAAATCCATGGAGTTTAATTTGATTCCCAGAAAAACTGATCATAGTAAACATTTGATCAAAATGAAACACATGGTATACAAATGAGATTTAGAATAGTGGAATTTTATAAGTGACACCTTTCAACTGAAAATCTCAAAACATTCTCCCTGCTATGATCTTCCTGTGAAATGGTCAGGACTGGGCACGAAATTAAACAATGAATTTTTGACAGAAAAGTCTACAGTGTAATGAGGGAAATTTTTTGAAAAATCTTTTTGGAGTTTAGAAGATCTTGGCTTAAATTCTGGTTCTACTACAAGTAGCTTTGTGATGCTGAACATTGTCTTTCTTAATCTCTGGGTCTCAGCTTCATTGTCCATTAAATGAGGGGTTGGACTCAGTCAGCTCAGAGTTCCTTTCTAGCTCTGACATTTAGCGCCCTGAAGATCCTCCTTGCCCCAGTGGTCTATATTCTTCCATCTCTAACACTCTGTTTTAAAGCCCCATTTCCATCCTAGCTCTGGTATTCTTTGTTTCATGCACTGATTCCTCTGAGTTTTGACGTTCTATGAAGCTATGAATGTAGATCAAGTTACCCATCTCTGTCAGCTGCCTCAATCGCTAGAACAACTGTGTCTCATTATCTTTTTTTTCTTTGCTATACGGGTAAGCGCAGAACACTTAACAAATGTGGAGGTTAGAGGGCTGCCCAAGAAATTCTCCTGGGGCTCTATGAAGTATGTTTTAAGCACCATTGAGCACAGATTCAGCCTGTAAACCTATTCTGATGAAAGGCACTGTATAAGTGTAGCTCATTATCATTATCATTAAGCAACTGTTCTGATGAAAATAGTTTCTTTCTAGTCCCTTGCCATCACTGCAGAAGCAAAACGGACAAGACATAATCCTGTCCCTTGCTAACTGAAAGAAGAGTTGCAGGCAATTTTGGCAACTTGATTTTTCTAGCCTCCAGCTACTAAAGGGTAACATATGTCA
Source organism: Notamacropus eugenii (assembly GCF_028372415.1). Taxonomy (NCBI): domain Eukaryota; kingdom Metazoa; phylum Chordata; class Mammalia; order Diprotodontia; family Macropodidae; genus Notamacropus; species Notamacropus eugenii. The sequence goes on from NC_092872.1 coordinate 381,289,153, forward strand.
TTCTTAATTTTCTAATATTGAAATCACTAGGGCTAAGTGTGTGTGTGTGTGTGTGTGTGTGTGTGTGTGTGTGTGTGTATTTATCCTGATAGAGTTTTCAGTTAATCACTTTCTAGGCTAATCAACAGCTTTTTATTGGCTATGTGACTTGGCCAAAGCACTTCATTTCCCTCACCCTCCTTTTTCTATGCCTGTAAAATGGGAGTAATAATACCTCAAATGTTTTTAACCTGAGGCACAATAATAGCAGTTTACAATTTACAAAGAGGTCTCCTTACAATAAGTCAATAAGGTATGCATGAACAAACATGTAAAATGCTAGGGAAAAAAAAATTAAATCTCAGAAAGATGAAGTAGCTTTCTATGGTGACATGGTTATTTTTTTGTATAAGAGCTGGTCCTGGACCCCAGATCTAAAATTAAATATTCTTTGTGTTATATAAAACTGCCTCTTCTGAGATAAATAGAATTGCCCACATTTGAACTTGAAAATACCCTAGAGTTTATCTGATGCTATCCCTTCATCTTATAGGGGAGAAAACTGCTCAGAAAAGTTAAATACATTATCCCAGGTCATACAGCTATTTAATGGCAAGACTGGAATTAGAATTCAAATCTTACACTCCAAGTCCATTAATGGAATCTCAGATATCTAGTATATCACTTAAGTCCTCTTTTTATACAGTTTTTTTTTTTTGTCTCTGTAACTTGTCCCAAGCAAGTAGAAATGTTTAAAAAGCAACAACTCTAAGGAGTGATTTTTTTTATTACTGCTATTGTTATCAGATAAACTAGTTTATTATTATTGATATGTATTGATAATAATCTAGTACATTGACTGGAAAACTAATGTCCAAGGGGTGAATCTGGCCCTCCATCTGTTTTTATATAGCCTGTGAGCTTAAGAATTGCTTTACATTTTAAAATGAAATAAAACTTTATTTTAAAATGAAAAAAAAAAAACATTTTCAGGCTGCCCCCTAGCCATAGTTGTTGGCTGACCCTTGATCTAGAATAAGAGAAAATAGCTTCTATAATAGCCAATGGAATTTAAGCTGGGGAAAAGGCAATCATCATCTATAAAAGATCGATATCAACATGAAAAACCTAGCATGATCCTGAATCTCTATCTGAAAAATCATTTGTATGTGTATCTTTATGGTTGGAATGGCTTTGAATACAATCCTTCTTGGATTTGCAGGTTGGGATATAATGAATACGTTGATTATTCTGAGATTTTTTCAAGCTTAGGAGATGGTGAATGCAATGGTGAATGCTTTATATTTATACAATTAAAAAATTTCAGAATAGAATACACATTGTATTTCATCTAATTCAATCTAGTAGAGATAAATGTAAAGTTATACATTTAGGGTCAAAAACTTAACTTCACAGGCACAAAATGAGGGAAGGTGTGACTAGGTAGCAGCTTGATAAGTATTTGGAAATTTTATCAGACCACAAATTCAATGAGACAACAGTGTGATATGACTGCCAAAAATGCTAATGCTAATGGATTAATTAGGCTATCTTAAAACAAACATAGTATCAAGGACTAGAGAATTAATAGGCCACTGCATTCTGCCTTGATCAGAGCACATCTGGTCTATTTTATTCAGTTCTGGGAGCCACATTTAAGGAAGGATAATGAGAAACTAGAAAGGAGGGCAACCAATATGGTAAGAGACCTGAAAGACATAGCTATTTGAGGACTAGTTGAAAGAACTGAGGATGTTTGACCTAGAAGTAAAAAATGATTACATCTGATAATTTCCTGCCTGTATTTATATCTGTGACAGGGACAGTATTGTAAAGGGAGACATCCTAGTAGCTCTCACCCTTTGATGCCAACATGCAACCTATTAATGTGGATTTCTGTTCTTTTCCTCTTTGTGCTTGTTCTTTCCTATTTTAGGTGAAGGAGAAGAGAGATGGCTATGACCTTTGGAGTTTTGAAAGATCAGGAGAGTAAGCCATTAGAGTCTAAGAGCTGAAGTTGGGATTTACCAGAAGCCGGACAATGAGGAGCAAAGACTTATGAGCTTTCTTTGACCTATTCCAGCAGTACTGGATGCAGCTTCATCCATTCACTGGTCTTTCAGCATTTGGAAGTGAATTTGATAGGACTAATGTTATCTATAAACTGTTCAGTCTGAGCCCACTCTCCCCAAAGACCAAGATTATACAAAGGAAATTTGATGTGAGATTTTGGGGGAAATGTCTGTACTTCTATCTTGATATGTCTTTGATGCAAACATTCTTTGTAAAAGTTTTAAAAAGTGAGGACTTAGGTGTGACAGGCTTGCTGTCTTCAAGTTTTTTTTAAAATGTTATGTATAAGAAGGATTAGACTAAGATCAATGAGTGAAAGTTTTTGAGGGGAAGATGTAGACCTGATGAAAATGGAGGCAGAAATAGCTCTGATTTTGGAGGTCATAAGAGCATTTTAATAGTGCCTTAAAGGTCACAGCTACCCTGTGAGGTATGTAAGGGCAAGGATTGTATTTCCCACTTTAGAGATGGCTCAGAGTTGTGAAGAGTAGTTATGGTATAATGACAAGACACTAAACTTGGAGTCAAATGAGCTTGATTCAATATTGACTCTACTACTTACTACCAGTTCAAACTTGGGCAAATCGCTTCACTTTTTGGAAGTTTCAGTTTCATTAACTTTAAGATGAAGGGATTAAGCTATGTGATCTCTCAAGTCTCTCAAGTTTAAATCCAATCGGTTGCCTGCTTTCATGATTAGTAACTATCAAAGCTTGGATTTGAATGTTGGTCCCTCCCATTTCAAAGTACATATCACCTTATATGGAGCTAATATCTACTTTCTTGTAGTTTCTAACTTTTGCACCTAATTCTTCCCACTGAGCCCCAGATGGACAATGAATTGTTCTTTGTCTTGACAATCAAGCATTTACCCCCAAGTTAGATGATATATGTTGCGTCTTTTGTCAGCAGATGTAGTGAGAAGGCCAGCATCAATGCCCTGTACTAAAGCTGCATCCCCTAAAGCTGTGATATAAGCAACCCAGGATCTAGATAATGCTGTGAATTAGAAATTATCTGTAGCTTTAATATTACTTTAATACCTTGACTCTCTGAGTTAAGAAGTTCCTGAATCTAAGCACACCACCTCAGACAGTGTGTGGCTTCATTGGCTTATGACCCTTTAGCTTTTTTTCTTTCAATAAGCAGTAGGTTTCATCATGGACTGCAAATGTGTTTTTAAGAATGCATTTAGCTTCAAAGGATACAGACTCATATTGAAAAGCACTCAACAAATAGAGGAGTACATAAATAGATAGAAAGAGAGACAGACAGATAGATAGGTGGTTGTTGTCCTTCGTTTTTGAAGAGGACCAAAATGACATCACCATGATAAAGTGAAGTTTCAGTGTGTCCAACTGTAGCTGATAAGACCAATATGAGCTCAAAATGCTCTACCACAGGTTGGGCACAGATAGTCCATGTGAACATTTGAGATGGTTACTCCAAATTTGTGCATCTTACGTTTACTTTGTGCTGTCTCAATTCTGCTTTGCTCATAGAGCACAGCACCCTTTCTGATGTGGGTACTCTATGCTGAGTGGCCCTGTGCCAGTGTCTCTCATGTCACACAGTCAAATCCAAAGTTCTTGAGAGTGTTCTTGATAGATAGATGATGGATAGATAGATAGATAGATAGATAGATAGATAGATAGATAGATAGATAGAGAGAGAGAGAGAGATAGATAGATAGATAGATAGATAGATAGATAGATAGATAGATAGATAGATAGATAGATAGATCTCTATCTATCTAGGATACAAATACAAGCAACCAAGAAATCCACTACCCTCAAGGGGTTTACATCCTAATGATAGAAGACAATATATAAAGGGATTCTAGAAAGTGAGGAAAGGTGACTCATGATATAGCAAAATAAAATAAAAGTCGTCTATCAGAGCTGGAGGATCTCTTAAAATTCAAAGAATTTTTTTTATTATCATTGCTGTTGCTATTATTAAATTTTTATTTTATCATCATTGATGTGCCTTGATAATAATGAACTAGAATAGAGATTGGCAAACTACCCCACGACTTGAGTCCAAGGTTCTGTTGGAAGATAAGAAAGACAGGAGGACACAAAACCACAAAGATAAGGAACCTTTGACCAGAACTTTGATGCAAAGCAAAAATTAAATGGAACTGACAGTGCTTACAGTCACTCCACAAAATAGAAATAGAAGTTCTTAGCACTTAGTTTGCAAGAATAATAAATTAAAAAAAGAAATTTTGAGTGAATTCATTTTTCACTTTTCCTTGCTCATTTCTCCTGCCTCAAGGTATACTTCTTGCTGTTGGTCCTAGATATAGTTTGTGGTACTTACCCTAGGATCAAACTTATGGCTCTGAGAAAACAATGCAAAACTTTCAAAATAGCTGCCTCCGTAGGAGAGTACAGTATAGTCAATAGAAAGACCATGTTGTGAAGAATCTCCTCTGTGTGGAATGTAGGAATCTGCATTTGGAAGGTTGAGTTGTAGGCCTTGTTCATACATTTATTAGCTGTGTGAACATGTTGAATTCACTTCAGTTCTTTAGGTCACCATTTCTTCATTGACAAAATCAGGAAAAAGAAAAAGGAAGCGAAAATAGTCTCTGAATACTCAGAGACCAATTTTTAAGAGTTGGCTATTTTCTTAAAATTATTATTGACAGGGTGGGAGAGTGGGATACAATAAAAATGTAACCATTTTCATTTGGCTGAGAACCACCTTCAGTACTTTGGCTATGTTCACATGCATATACAATCTGGTTCGCAATGGAATGGATGAATTTATTACAAAATTGCATTACTAACCACTAACTAATTCTTAATATTCAATATGATGAGGTGTTTCAATTCAACATTTAATTTTAAGGGTTCTTAGTTTTTTGTGTTTTGTTTTGTTTTGTTTTTGGAGAGGCAGAAGTTGGGGAAGGAAATGCTATCTACTAAAATCCTTCAGATGCTCTCTTTGAGCTGGAGTAGTGAACTTGCATTTTCACAGATTGTGCGAGCAGAACATAACCTCTGGCATTTTCTGGCAAACCAGAAAGACTTTAAGTCAGGGACCAGAAAAACAAACAAACAAATAAATAAACAAATAAGCTCTTGTCTGCTGTTCCAAGACCAACCTAGCAGGCTTATCCAGAACTTTGACCACCTTGGACTGATTTTCTTTCTTTTTTTCATTTTTGTTGACACCAATCCATGAAGCCCATCTATTAAGACATAATGGATGTGTTCCTGAAAGTTGAGAGAGCATGTATATATATAAAAACATTCAATTTTTGAAGTATTTGAAAAAATCCACATGCATAAATGTGCCATTTCAGAAGTAGTTGAGGGTAATTGGATAGGGAGGAAGTATTGCTACAAAGAATGACATTATTCTTCTCACTGAGCTTATCATCTTAGCTGAAACTATGGAAATTGTAGTTTCCATGAACAGAGTTTCATTGTGATTAAATGAACATTACACTTGTTTTTCTTCACCTAACTCAATACAATAAATACCTTGTTCCTTAAACAAGTTCCCAACAAAATTGCTCAAATAATCAGCCATCTGCAGTGGGAGATTAAATCATGTTATGAACACAAAGGGATTCTCTCACTCTTTTTCATTTATCTCAGTCTGCTTAAGTCTCTCTCCTTTCTTTTCACCTTTCTACCAAAACATTTTTTCTTTCCTTCTTTCCCCTTACCTTTCCTCCTCTTTCTTCAACCAGCTTCTTTAATTCAACCTAGATATGAAGTGTCTGCTCAGGGACAAACATTGAAGGTACAATGGCAAATCAAAATCTGCTTTAGAGACTTTACAAACACTAAAATTATATATCCACACATATATACACACCCATATATATATATAAATGTCAGCTATGATGATGATGATTCAAAAACTTATCTTTTAACTCACTCATTCTTTTCTATACTACCAATTCTTTATTTTTGTATTCTCCATCCTCTCTCCAATTTTAGGATTCTTTCTTGAAGTTTTATTTTGTTCTCACCTCTTTAAAAATAAATCAAAATAATTTTAATAAAAAGGGCCTAAGCAGGGAGGAGCCAAGATGGAGGAGTAGAAAGACACACATATGCTAGCTCCGAACCCGCAGCCCATAAAATATCTGTAAAGAAGAACTCCTAACAAATTCTGGAGCAGCAGAAGCCACAGAACAACAGAGTGGAGGAGATTTCTGTTTCAGACAGCCCTGAAAACCTGTAGCAAAAGGTCCGTCACACCCCAGACCCAGAGCAGAGCCCAGCCCTGCCTTGGCTGCGTGGCGCCGAGAGGAGCAGATCCCAGCAGGCTCCAGGGACAGAATCTCCAGCAGCCACGCAGGTCTCTCCACCCACAGGTGACAAGGATCAGTGAGAGAGTCTTTTTGGGTGACCAACAAGGGAGTGGGGTGTCCCCATAACTCAGGCCCCCTTGGGAGGCAGCAGTGGAGGCGGCAGGAAACCAGGGCTCCCCAAGCAGGCAGGAGCTTGAATCCATTGTTGAAGGTCTCTGCATAACCCGCTGAGGGAACTGAGCCTTGTGAGGTGGCCCTGCCCCCACCTGAACTTAATCTCACACTGAATAGCAGCCCTGCCCCTGTCAAAAGCCCTGAGCCTGGGAAGCAGCATTTGAATCTCAGACCCCAAGCCCTGGCTGGGCTGATCTGGAGGCATGGTGGGGGGGGAAAGAAAACTCAGAACTCAAGTCACTGGCTGGCAAAATGCCCAGAAAAGGGAAAAAAAATAAGACTATAGAAGGTTACTTTCTTGGTGAACAGATATCTCCTCCCTTCCTTTCCAATGAGAAAGAACAATGTTTACCATCAGGGAAAGACACAGAAGTCAAGGCTTCTGTATCCCACACATCCAAAATAAATATGCCATGGGCTCAGGCCATGGAAGAGCTCAAAAAGGATTTTAAAAATCAGGTAAGAGAGGTGGAGGAAAAACTGGGAAGACAAATGAGAGAGATGAAAGAAAAGCCTGAGAAGCAGGTCAACACCTTGCTAAAGGAGACCCCAAAAAATGCTGAAGAAAATAATATCTTGAAAAATAGGCTAACTCAATTGGCAAAAGAGCTTCAAAAAGCCAACAAGGAGAAGAATGCTTTCAAAAGCAGAATTTGCCAAATGGAAAAAGGTCCAAAAGCTCACTGAAGAAAATAGTTCTTTCAAAATTAGAATGGAACAGATGGAGGCTAATGACTTTGTGAGACACCAAGAAATCACAAAACAAAACCAAAAGAATGAAAAAAATGGAAGATAATGTGAAATATCTCGTTGGAAAAACAACTGACCTGGAAAATAGATCCAGGAGAGACAATTTAAAAATTATGGGACTACCTGAAAGCTATGATCAAAAAAAGAGCCTAGACATCATCTTTCATGAAATTATCAAGGAAAACTGCCCTGAGATTCTAGAACCAGAGGGCAAAATAAGTATTCAAGGAATCCACCAATCACCACCTGAAAGAGAGCCAAAAAGAGAAACTCTTAGGAATATTGTGACCAAATTCCAGAGTTCCCTGGTCAAGGAGAAAATATTGCAAGCAGCTAGAAAGAAACAATTCAAGTATTGTGGAAATACAATCAGGATAACACAAGATCTAGCAGCTTCTACATTAAGGGCTAGAAGGGCATGGAATATCATATTCCAGAAGTCAAAGGAACTAGGACTAAAACTAAGAATCACCTACCCAGCAAAACTGAGTATAATACTTCAGGGGAAAAAATGGTCTTTCAGTGAAATAGAGGACTTTCAAGCATTCTTGATAAAAAGACCAAAGCTGAAAAGAAAATTTGACTTTCCAACACAAGAATGAAGAGAAGCATGAAAAGGTAAAAAGCAAAGAGAAGTCATAAGGGATTTACTAAAGTTGAACTGTTTACATTCCTACATGGAAAGACAATATTTGTAACTCTTGAAACTTTTCAGTATCTGGGTAGTTGGTGGGATTACACACACGCACACACACACACACACACACACACACACACACACACACACACACACATGCGTGCTCACACACAGAAACAAAGAGCACAGAGTGAATTGAATAGGATGGGATCATATCTTAAAAGATGAATTTAAGCAATGAGAGAAAAATATATTGGGAGGAGAAAGGGAGAAATGGAATGGGGCAAATTATCTCTCATAAAAGAGGCAAGCAAAAGACTTTTTAGTGGAGGGAGAAAGAGGGGAGGTGAGAGAAAAACATGAAGTTTACTCTCATCACATTTGACTAAAGGAAGGAATAAAATGCACACTCATTTTGGTATGAAAATCTATCTTACAATACAGGAAAGTGGGGGAGAAGGGGATAAAAAGGGTGGGGGGATGATGGAAGGGAGGGCAATGGGAGGAGGGAGCAACTTGAAGTCAACACTCTTGGGGAGGGACAGGATCAAAAGAGAGAACAGAAGCAATGAGGGGCAGGATAGGATGGAGGGAAATATAGTTAGTCTTTCACAACACAACTATCATGGAAGGCATTTGCAAAACTGCACAGATTTGGCCTATATTGAATTGCTTGCCTTCCAAAGGGAATGGGTGGGGAGGGAGGAATGAAGAGATGTTGGAACTCAAAGTTTTAGGAACAACTGTCGAGTACTGTTTTTCCTACTAGGAAATAAGAAATACAGGTAAAGTGGTATAGAAAGTTATCTGTCCCTACAGGACAAAAGAGAAGATGGGGACAAGGGAAGGGAGGGATGATAGAAGAGAGAGCAGATTGGTGATAGGGGCAATTAGAATGCTTGGTGTTTTGGGGTGGGAGCAGTGGACAAATGGGGAGAAAATTTGAAACCCAAAATTTTGTGAAAATGAATGTTAAAAGTTAAATAAATTAATAAAAAAGGGGGGGGGGGCGCTAAGCCTGATTTTATGTAAGCTACTTGTGATAGTCTAGGGAGACAGATGACCCTTCACAGCTAGGACAAAATGTGCAGAAATGGTAATCGTGAAAGAAAGTGAGAGAGAGAGAGAGACAGAGACAGAGACAGAGAGAGATAGAGAGACGGAGAGAGACAGACACAGACAGAGACATGCACAGGCATAAAGACATAGAGACAGAGAGAGAAGACAGACAAGGAGAACAAGAAAAATTGCTAAATCCCAAAGCTGTGTACTAACTTGTCATCTAGGGCCAGAAATCTGGGCAAGTTTAGGTCAGCAGGGATCTTTCCAGTGATCCCAGTATCTGGGAGGCAAGCTAAGATACCAAACCTGAGCAAGCAGTCACATATGACTAAGGATAAAATTAATTAACAGACTTTGAGTTAGAATCCAAGACTCCTCATTTTCCTTCCAGTGATTCCCACAATACCATGTTCCTCCCCTTAAATTAAAGATATGCTCTTTTCACTATCTCTGAAAGAAAATTAAGACAAATGATTTTTTAAAAATTGGAAAGCAAACAACTGATATAGAGCACAACATCCAAGATTGGATTTGAGATTTCTGGACCATGACTTAAAATATAGGAATGAAGATCTATTGACCAAAGATGGAGTGCTTCTAATAAGTGCCAGTAAAAATTTACTTTCCTAAAATCTTGGGAATCTAATCAAAATCAAGTTAGTAATTGCTAATACTGAAACTAATTAACTGAGTAGATTGGAGGAAAGAATAAATTGCCTCTGAGTATCTGCAAAACTAGATACCATAGTGTAATATCTACTGAGCTAGATGCCATAGAAAGGCTCTGTAATACAGAAAGTAAAATAACAGTAGAGATGCCCAGAAATTCACAACACAGAAAACATAAGAAAAATCTATTTTCTGTACCCTGAACTTGGCATCCCAAGCCCTTCTTCAATTCTTTTGCATAGGCTGAACCTCCATTCTTGGAATATATCCTCTTTTCATCTTAGCATTTCAGAGATCCCTTTCCCAGTTGATAAATGGTCAAAGGATATGATGGGGCAGTTTTCGGAAGAAATTAAAACTATCTGTAGTCATATGAAAATGCTCTAAATCACTATTGATTAAAGAAATGCAAATTAAAACAACTCTGATGAAGCAACTCACACCTATCAGATTGGCTAATATGACAGAAAAGTAAAACAGCAGATGGTGGAGGAGATATGGAAAATTTGATGCACTTATGTACTGTTGGTGGAATTGTAAACTGGCCCAACTATTCTGGAGGACAATTTTGCAACTTTGTCCAAAGGCCAATAAAACATACTTACTCTGATGAGATAGCACTATTCACTAAAAGATCCGTTTCTCAAAGAGTTCAAAGAATTTATATGTACAAAAATATTTGCAGCAGCCTTTTTGTTGTGGCAAAGACTTGGAAATTAAGGGGATACCCATCAATTAGGAAATGGATGAACAAGTTGCGCTACATATGCAATTGTGATGGCATACTATTGTGCTATTAAAAAATGATGAGACTGACAGTTTCAGGGGAAAAAAAAAAACCTGGAAAGACATATGAACTGATGCAAAGTGAATTGAGCTGAACCAGGAGAAAACTGAATCCCGTAAAAGCAATATTTTAATGATGATCTACTTAACTCTGATCAATTCAAGAAAATTCTAAAGAACTTATGATGAAAAATTCTATCCACCTCCAGAGAGAAAACTGAAGTCTGGGTGCAGATTGAAACATAATTTGCTCACCTTCTTTATTTTCTTGCCTTACCTTTTTGCAATATAGCAAATATGGAAGTGTTTTTCATGATTTTGCATATACACTTGATGTCACATTGTTTGCCCTGTTGTATAGGGGAGGGACAGAAGAGAGGGAAGGAATTGAGAACTCAGTTTCTTTAATGCTAAAAATAAATAAATGATAAATCTGTTTTTTAAAAAATGTCTTAGTCACTTAGAATCTTTAACATCCTTCAATAATTAGCCTCTTCATCCAACTTTTCTGAACCCCCTAGTTATTTTTCCTATTCTTGCCCTTCATATTTATCTATAAATATGTCATAACTTGGATGGTTAAGACTTGATATAATGTATCTTACACCAACACAGATATTGATTACTAATATTGGGGCCATGCTAATAAAATGCAAATGACAAAACCACTAAAATAATTTTGCAACTTTAGTGCTATGTCAATTAAATTAACAGAGTTACCTCATGCAAATAGTCAAAATAATAGCATTCATCTGGAGAAATAAAAGTTCAACAACCTTAAAGAAATATTTTTAAAAAACAATGTGAAGGAAGGGGACCTAATAATTTGGGCCTCAAACTATAGTACAAAGCAATAATTGTCAAAAATGATTTGCTCCTTGTTAAAACACAGAAATGTAGATGGATGCTCCTCTCAAAAAGATTAAGCAAGGCTATCAAGTACTCAGACATAGTTATATAGTGTTTCATAATGCAAGAATTCTAGTTCCTAGTTTAAGGAATCACTGATTCAATAAATATTGCAAGGAAAACTTCTAAGCAGTCTGGCAGATATTTAATGGATTTAGAACAACATTTCATATCTTATATCATAATCATCACCAGATGGATACATGATCTGAATATAAAAGATAGAATCACAAGCACATTAGAGCAAAAGGAAAGGAGATGTTACTATTATGGCTATGAGGAGAGGTATTTTTTATTTTTTGCTTTCTTTTTGTTAAGCAAAGAATAGAGAGGACCACAAAAAAGCTAAAATGGACAGTTTGATGACCATTAATTAAAATTGATTACAATTAATATTACAAATTACAAATAAAAGCTTCTGCACAAATCAAGCCAATGTGGTTAGAATTAGAAGGGAAACAGTAAACTTGAGGAAATCTTTAAAGCAATTTTTTTTCTGAGAAGGTACTAATAACTAAGATATACAAAACTGAAACAAATATATGAGAATAAGAACCAATCTCCCACAGAAAAAAATGATCAAAAATTATGAACTGACATGCTTCAAAAGAAGAAATGAGAGCCACCAAACAGTCATATATTTTAAAATGTTAATCAAAATAACATTGGGAATCCACCTCAAATTTCTCAGATTGGGAAAACAATTATATTACAGGACAATCACAATTGTTGGAGAGTCTTTGGAACCGGAGGAACACTAAGACAATGGAGCTGTGAATTGGCCCAACGAATCTGAAAAGAAATTTCTAACTCTAAAGTACTATTTCTTTCATCAGTAGGTATCTTGTTTGTTGGATGGAACGAGAAAAGGTGATTTTTATAAGCAAAACTCATATAAAATCAACTTGATAAGAAACACAGTGCATTGATAAAATGTTGAGGAAAGGCATAGACTGTCTACTGGACCTTTAAGCAAGAGTCTGCCTCTCTCCTTTTAATGGAACTGAAAAATCTATGATGAGTAAAACCTCCATGTTGGTCTTGGTTACATAAAATGAGACTCAGTACTGAGCTGTGACTTTTTGATCTACTGTTTTTAACCTGTATGCGTTGCTTACAGCCAGAAAATTCTTAACCTTTACACAGATAATAAAGTTTCCTTTACTCTTCAAAACAAAAACAAAAGCAAAGAAAACATCTTCAGATTAATGTAATGAGAAGAATTTTTTGAAGGAAGAATAATTACTGAAGTGAGCATGATTGCAGGGCATTGTAGTCCAGCACTCATTTGCATGTGACTACTTTCAGAGTTTTGAAAGTTACAACTAAAACATTTTAAGCCAAATAACTCTTTGGAGACTTCAGTAAGATTATATAAGGACATTTGAGGTCGTATCTGAGAAAAAAAGAGCTTTTGAGCTTCCCATTTTGAGTTTGAACTTACTGATGGGTTCTTGCTTACAGGAGGAATTGATCTGATGTGTTAAAAGTTGCCATAATACTGCAGGAAATTCATCCTTCAAGATCACTTCAATCCTGGCACTCATATCTCATCTGTACCTCCTGGCCCTGGGGCCCCTCCCTTTGAATGGAAAGAGTAAGATAATTCCTCCCAGAATTTCTATTAAAGGATGGAGCTCTTTTCCCATTTGACTACAGACCTCTGATTTTTATCAACATGATCCACCCTCTGGATACCATCTCCCTCTTCCCTCCTCCCTTTTCAGCTTTTTTTTTTTCTGTGGGATCTTTCTCCATTAGATTGCAAACTCCTTGAGAGCAGAATCTCTCTCTCTCTCTCTCTCTCTCTCTCTCTCTCTCTCTCTCTCTCTCTCTCTCTCTCTCTCTCTCTCTCTCTCTCTCTCTCTCTTTCTCCTTTATTTTGTTTTGTATTTCCAGTACTTAGCACAGTCCTGGCACATAGTAGGTACTTAATGTTTACTGATTGATTGAATGACTTCAGAAAGTAGTAGAACCCCATAAGGGAAATAAACAAAAAGCTATTGTCAACTTTTTTTTTCTAAGCAGCGATAATGTAAAAATGATGGGAAAACCTTGGGAGACAATGACTACAGAATTGTAGAATTTATGAGAGAAAGATAAAAGCCTGTCATTTTCTGATGTACACACTAGACTTGCAAAAAGTATATTTCAAAGGGCTGAAAGAACAGCTAGGATCCCATGAATTAAAATTCTATAGGGGAAGTTATCCCTGGAAGAATGAGGAACTCTCAAAAATGAAAGTTTAAAATGAGGAGGAAATGAAGTAGTTTTTCAAAGAGACTCAACTTACAGTTTTAAAAAGTCATGCAGAAGATAGGAGCAAGGACAGGTAAAGGAGTATGAATATATAAAAAGGTGTTAAGGCTCTCCTTCCCACCCATAGCCAGCCAGGCAGAAAAGGCAGCACAGGTGGTAGAGAAAGGTTGCAATCTGCATCAGCCATGGACCATGATTATCATTTCTAAAAGATGCACCTGAACACAGAATCAGCAGTCCCAGAAGAGTGCACATGACTGAACACACTCCAGGGATAATGGAAACTCACTGCATTCAGAGGCTATGGAGCAGGGACTGGTGGAAGGTTGATAAAGACCAATCAAAAGGATTTTCTCCTCAGCTTTATCCCAGCTCCACATTTCTGTTTCAGCTGGCTTTGGGGGATACTTGCTACAGATAAAATTGTATTTACACAAAAGAAATCATTTCAGAGGTGCCAGGGACACCTTCAAATATCTATCCCACTCTGTCACCAAAATCTACAGACCCATAAGCTACAGAACTGGAAAGAATCTTAGAACCCCTAAATCCAACTTCCTTATTTTACAGATCAGGCTGACATCCAAAGTAAAATGACATGACTTACACAAAGTTGTGTAGATAGTAATAATAATAGCTAGCATTTATCAGACTACTATGTGCCATGTACTATGCTAAGTGCTTTAAAAATATCATCTGGTTAGATCTTCACAGCAACCTTAGGAAATAGGCTCTATTGTTACCTCCATTATTCTATTGAGGGAACTGAGGCAGGCAGAGGTTAAATGACTTGCTTAAGATCACACAGTTAATATGTATTTGACATGGGACTTGAACTCACATCTTTCTGACTCCAGACCCAGGACTCTATCCACTGTGCCACCTAGCTGCAGAGGTCCTCTGATTCCAAATTCAGGCCTTTTTCTACCACCACACAACTAACAATGGAAAGAACAGTATATTTGAAGAAGATGATCTGGTTTAAATCTGTACTTTCCACATGTCTCATAAGAGATTTTGGGAAGTTAGAGATGGAAGGGACTTTTGAAAACGTAAAGTCCAATACTCAGATTTTATGAAGGAAACTGAGACCCAAATAAATGAAGCAAGGTCACATGGTTGTTAAGAAGCAGAGGTGAAATTCAAAGCCAGTTCTTTTGATTCCCTGACATAGTCACCGTCTAGCAATAATACTAATTAGCTATGTGATCTAAGATTGGTCATCTCCCTAGTACAGTTCTCTATAGTTGCATTGTGCATATGTATTATTTTTCTCTATGACTATGAGAAGGTTATCAAACCTCTTTAAGTCTCAATTTTCTTACCTATAGAAAATGTAGAGGACAATGTGTGTTTATATGAGAATTACTAGGATTACTCATATGATGGTTGAGTCATCGAACTGAAAAGGGAATTTAGAGGTTATCAGGCTCAACCCCCTCATTTTTTGGTAAGAAAAGAAAAGGCCAGAAATGAGGAGAGTCTTGCCTAAAGTAACATAGTTGGTTTCTGAAAGAATCAAGAAAAGAAATGAGGTCTCCTGACACCCAGTGTATCTTTGGATCTTTAGGAATTCTCTATTGAATTGATGACATGGAGATGATTCGTGTTAGACATCCTACCCAAAGCTAACATTGGCTAACATTCTGGGTGAGATTAAATTATCATACAACTTTCCAAGAAAGCAATACAGAATTTATTATGGGACTACTAAGTAGAAGACATTATACTAGGTATGTCTGGAGATACAAGGACAAACTCAAAGCAGCCTCTGTCTTCAAATAGCTTATATCTTATCTGAAAAAAATGACATATACATATATATATATATATATGTCTAATATAGAGAAATAAGAAAATCCTTATGTAGCAGGTGTCACTTGTCCTAAATTTCAAGGAGGTTTTAACTAAACTTTCTTTCCTCCCCCATTAAGAAAGCAAGAAAAATAAAATCCCCAATACAAATATGCATAATTTACCAAAGCAGCTTCCCACAATATCTCTGTTCAAGAAATATATCTCAATCTGCACCAAGATTGACCTGAACTTTGGAGGAAGCAAGGCACCCTAAGAAACAATTTGAGAGTAGATAGTATATCCCAGATATGGGAGAAAGTGTGTAATAAGTCTGGAATTATAGGATGGAGCCATATTGTAAAGAGCTTTAAATACAGAGAAGATTAGTTTGTACTTATCCTTGAAGCCAAAGGGAGCTCCAAAGCTTTTTTGGTTGAGGGTGGGGATGGTATTTTTAGACTCGTGCTTTTGGAATATTAATTTGTTAGTTGTACATTGAATGGATTAGGATAAAAGGGAAAATTGAGGCACTGAGATGAACGTGAAGGCTTTTGTCCTACTTCAGACAAGATGTGACAAGGATCTGAACTAATACAGTGATCGGGGAAGTGGTCAGAAGGTAATGATTTGTGAACTGATGTGGGGATAGAATTGACAAGTCTTGGTGATGAAGGTAAAAAGAGACATAAAATATAATCCTGAAGCTGTTAATCTGTGTGAATGGGATGCTGGTGGTACCTATGGCAGAAATAGAGAAGCTTACCAAGAGCCAGAAGTTTGGAAAGAAAGATGAGTTTGTTTTGGATGTGTTAAGTTTGAGATAGTTATGGGACATTCAATTCAAAAAGTCCAATACTAGGTTGAAATTTGGGGCTAGAGCTCAGGAGACTAGGGCTAAATATAAATATCTGAGATTCATCTACAGAGAGATGATACTTGAACCCATAGTAGCTAATGAAATCATCAAAGGATAGGGTGTAGAGCTAGAAGAGAAGAAAGCCCAGGTCAGAACTTGGGCTATACTTTGAATAAGGAATAGTGTTATGGTAACCCAAAGAGAAGTAGCAGAAGGAGAGTTTGCACAAAAGTTTGAAGTGCTTCAAAGAGGTCAAGAAAAATGGAGACTGAGGAAAGATCATTGAATATGGCAATTAAGAAATCACTGATAATTTTGAAGAGAACAATTTCAAAAGAGTGATGAGTTCAGAAGCCAAATTGGAATATATTGAAGAGTGATAGGGAAGAAAAAGAGTCAATGATGGTACACATTTTCTCTGAAAAAGAAGACAATTTGAGGGTACAGTAGGATGCAGTGAAATGCTGTTATTGTTTTTTAATACTGGAAGAGATAAGAGCCTGTTTTTGGTCAGCAAGGAAGGTGCTATTAGATGAAAAAGACTAGAGGGACAAGTAGCGATTGGTACAACAAGCAGTCAAAAGAGATGTATCAAGAGTACAAGTAGGAAGTCCAGGCCTATTGGAGTGAAGGGCTAATTCTTCAGCAAAGACAAGAGAAAAAGATAAGAGAACTGGAGATGAGGACAGGGGTATTTGAAATGTTGAATATGGGAGACGAGGGAGCTTATGATGTCAGTAGATTTTTCCAAGTGTCAGAACTAGTGGAGAGTAAGATCTTAGAATCGTGTTCATCCTTTGTCGCTGAAGAAGACCATGCCATCAAAGAAATGATGACATGACTTCCACTTGACTTTGTTTTGAGTGAGGGAGGGCTGTGCAGGTCACCAGCCTCACTTCTCCTCCAGAGCCATCTGAATCCAGAGACCTGATATTCATCAGGATGACTGGAAATGATCCAGGATGCACTGAGAGACCTTGCGCCCTTTAGGCCAAGGTATTTGCAGGCACTCACTTAGGGTGAGGCAATGCCCATTCATTGAATAGGCCTGTTTAAGAAGTATCCAGGTCATGGCCCCTTTAATGAGGTCAAGAAAAAGAAAGAGATTGATAAACACTGTCAAGCTAAGAGGGTCCAGAGGAGCCCTCAGGCAGGGCCCCAATGGAGTCCTAGTTTCAGAATGCAGTAGGTTTAAAGTTTTGGGAGCAGACAGGGCAGGGGACAGGAGAGGAGAGGAGAGGAGAGGTCATAGAATAATGGGAAACAGAATGCTTATATTGAAAATGGGAAAAAGGGAGGACAGGACAGTTAAGGATTGAAGGATAGAGGGACACTAACAATGCAGTGTAAAACTGTTTTAGATAATAATCTTTACTACTTATGTGATATTTTTAAGGTCAATGGCCTAAATGCTCCTTATACATGACCTCTCCCTTCATCTTGTCCCCCACCCCATTCTGCATTCCATCTTAGGACCAAAGTGGGTGGAAATCCTTTTAGGAATCTTTTGCAACGTGGAGATTCATCTTAAAATTATAGACTGATACAATATTAGCATTTGAAGAAACCATAGAACACAGAATTAAAGAGCTAGAAGGGATATTTAATTAGACTGAAGGTCATCAGGGTTCCAGGGATCTTAGAACACACAATGTATGAATTGGAATAGAAGGAAAACAATTTCGAGCTCATTTAATCACAGAATCACAGAATATCAAGAGTTAGAAACAATATTAGGGCCCTCTCCAAGATCACAGAGAAGTGAAACCCAATTTCTGCTGAAAAACCTGCAGTGAGGTGGTTAAGGTGAATCACCTTGGGAGACATATTACTGGCTTTCCTTTTGAACAGTTCTAATTGTTCAGAAGGTTTCATTTACAGCAAACTGATATTTGACTCTTGAACTGCTGCATATTGTTCCTAATTCTGCCCTCTGGGAACAAGTAGAGCAAGCTGACTCTCTCTTCCACATGACAGCCCTTCAAAAACTTGGAGACAGGTACAATCTCAACCCCCTGCCTATTTATCATATATGGAAACATCAGTCTAGAAGATTAACTGGTACTTCCTGAAGTCACATGATTAATAGGTACTTAAGCTATAACTAGGACTTGAGCTTTTTCCCTGGCACCTTGTGGCTTCTCTAAGGTATACTCTGTTGTTCAGGTAACAAGAAAAGTAGGAAATATTTAGACTTGATACTTTGGCAGGAGAGGGAACATGGCATGATGACTAGGGAGCTATCTTTAGAATTAGCTATAGCTGCATCCACATGTTATATCTGACATACTGTCCATGGATCTCTGGCAGGTCACCCAACTTCTCAGTGCTTCAGACAACTCTCTAAGACAATAAGTTGCAGAGAAGGTGTTAATCTTCATTAGCAAGAAATTCCTCATCTGTGAGTTTCCTATAGCAGTGAAATCACATGTTCCGTCCCTCTAACTAATGTTTAATACTCTAGCAGTCACCATTCTGTTCTCTGAACTCCCAAAGCATTAATTTTTCTACAATAGCTGTGGATTTTTGACTGTACTTAATTGTGTACATCTCTTCTCTTCAACCAGAATGTGCATCTAATGCATGTAATTCAACAAGTATTTATTTTTTAAAACTAATTTATTTATTTTTAGTTTTCAACATTCACTGCCATAAGATTTTGAGTTCCAAATGTTCTCCCCATATCTCCCTCTTCACCTCAAGACAGAATGTAATTTGATACAGGCTCTACATATACACTGAACTAATTTTCATATTAATCATGTTGTAAAGAAGGATTAGAAACAATGGGAGAAACCATGAAAAAGAAGAAACAAACAAAAAAAGGAAGAAAAAAGAGAGAGAGCAAATAATATGCTTCAATTTGCATTCAGTCTCAATAATTCTCTTTTTTTTCTGGATGTGGATGCCATTTTCTACCATGAGTCCTTTGGAGTTGTCTGGATCCTTTCATTGCTAAGAAAAGATAAGTCTATCAAAGTTAGTCATCACACATTGTGGTTGTTACTATGTACACTATTTGATTGGTTCTGCTCACCTCACTCAGAATTAGTTCATTCAAGTCTTTCTAAGTTTTTCTGAAGTCCACATGCTCAGCATGATTCCTCAACTGATGGGCATCCCCTCAGTTTTCAATCCTTTGCCATCACAAAAAGAACTGCTATAAATATTTTTGTACATGTGCATCCAACAAGAATTTATTAGGGCCTACTCTGTATAATACACTAAGAAGCTTTCCTGCCATTATGCAATTAAAAGTTTATTAGGAGGGATATTCAGAATCTCAAAGACAGAAAGTATTTTGAATGCCATCTAGTACAAACCAGGCACAAATGAGAGTCTTCTCTGTATTATCCCTGGCTAATGGTCTTCCAAACCTTATTTGAAGATCTCCATTGAGATCATGTGGAGGTGGCCCATTCTACTTTTTGATAAATTTAGTTATTAGAAAGTGATTTCTAAATTTGCCTCTTAGCTTTCAACCCTACTTCTGATATATGACACAATAAACCTCATCTACAAATAATTAATGCAAAATAAAAATGCCCCAGAGCTATGTAAACAAAATATTTGGACAACTAAGAATAAAGACACTTTTCCAACTGGAGCTATTGGGTAAGTTTTCTCTGAGGAGGTATCATTTGACTTTGGTCATACAGTTTTTAACTATAGTTTTATAGTCTTAAACTATATTAGGATTCAACAGTGATGGGAGAAGTTCAGTTGTAGAGAATAACATGAGAATAAGTATGAAGACATGTGTAATGTTAATGCAAGGATAATAGTGGATGGGAAGAAGAGTTAAAAATCTTCCCCTCCCATTAATAGACCTCAATACCTTTTGTTAATTTCTACTGAGGTACTGGGTCACAGGGTCATGCCCTCCAGTTCTGAAAACTGTATAAATACTCTGAGATGAGGTTTTACTTTGGGGCTTACTCATTGGAAGTATTTGTTTGGCCAGATGAGACTCTGGGTAGCCTCTAAGGAGCCCTCTTGGTTTAAAAATCCAGATGTTGGTACTTCTCTCTCTCTATGCATGTATTGCTTATGGTCAGACAGTTGGAAACCTTGTCTGTTGGTCTTTATTTTTCTGTGTTTTCTCTGAAGTTCAGGGTGCTGACTTTTCCCCTAAAATAAATGAATATCATATATGCTTGATCAAATTAAATTGTTGGCCCCCCAAAAAAGTTGCTTTCCTTTATGAAAAGCAGATTTAAGAACTTGTACAGCAGGCCCTCCTATGTATGCAAGGGTCCTTGTAACAACAGGACAGCATTAGGACATATTGGGGGGATGCAAGCAGTGGTTTCATGTACAATATGAGAAAGAACATGCAAAGGTTCTGTGGTTTCATCATCAAGGGAAACTCTAAGTTTCCCTTGTGTAGGAGGACCCCTTCCCCACCTTCTTCCCTTACAGATTACAACCCGTCTATACTAAGAAAATAGCAGAAAAAAAAACAACTAACTCCAGAATCAGAAGAAGTCATTTCAAATTCTACATGATGCTCACTATATTTGTAATCTTGTGTAAGCCCCAACCTGAACTTCAGTTTACTTATTTGTAAAATGAGGAGTTGCACTAGATAGCGTATAGACCTAAATTTATGTCAGAATGTCAATGGCTTGCTTAGGGTCGCATAGATAAAAAGTGTCACAAGTGGATTTGAACCAAATCTTTCTGGCTTCAGATCCTATACTCTGTCTACTATGCAATACAATCTTTTTCACTTATCATCAGTATAAAATGATAATGGATGTGTGAAGAGTGATTTATTAAGCCCTTGTTATGTGCAAAGCATTATGTTAAACTCTGTGGATGTGAACAGAAATCAAGACAGTCTCTGCTTTTATGGAGCATGGGAGTTGAACTTCATTGTGCCCTTCCAGGACAGATAGGACTTCAGTAGGTGAAGAAAGAGTGTGGGAGAACTTCCTAAACAGGCAACTACTCCATAATGCCTTTCTCTGACTTTTCACTTGTACCCCACTGTTTCTCTCTTTTATGAGAAAATCTTTCCCTGCTCACTCTCTTAGATTGAGATAATTGAGGAAAATTTAACTGAGAGAGGGTGATTAGAGTTAGGAACAGAGAAAAAGAGAGAAAACATTCAGGTTTCCTGCTGGAATCTATTTCCCCTGCCGATTAGCATTTCAGAATCTGGGCTTCCCTATTCTGCTTCCATAGAAGTCAGCTTTTGAACTGCAGAATACTAAGAGCAAATGATCACAAAAGCCCTATAACTTTCTGATGTAGTCAAGAACTACAGTAGATCTTGAATAAATGAACTACAAAATTAACAGGTAGAACAGAGATTCCCAGTCCTCTTGGAATTCACTTGGCTCTCAATGACCCTTCTAGATAATAGATAATTATAGATGGAAGGAAAAACCTTGTTTTACACACAAGGAAACATCACCAGAAAATAAAAGTGGTGAAAGTGACTTGTTTAATGTCACACTTAAGTGCCATATGCAGGGATTTATTCTAGGTACCAAGAGGCAGCCTGACACAATGGATTGATTTTGCCTTAGATTCAGAGAGATATTGGTTGAAATCCCATGAAGCATTTACTAGATGTGAGTCCAGGCAAATCATTTAACATCTCTGAGCATCAGTTTCCTTATTTGCAAAGGGAGATAATCACAACATCCATCTCTCAGGATTGTTGTTGGAGAAAATGAGATAATACATGCAAGATGCTTTGTCAACCTTAAAGGGCTACATAAATGTGTTATCATTATAACTTTCCCCTACCTTGGAAACTCATTCAATAATTCTACCAAGCTCTAATTCTCTTGCTAGGTTCACAAGTTTAAATAAAAATCTTTAAGTTGAAAGAGAATAGAGCCTAAGAGGGAAAAACAAATCCACCATCCACAAATAATCTGAATAAGACATGTTCCCTTTCCCTAAATTGTTTAGTGTCTAGTAGGAGAGACAAACCATCAATTCAGATAATTGTTGCAAAGTAAAGAATGAAAGTGCCTGAGGAGTACAAGCAAGTGGTATGATAGTTCACAAACATGAAATATAGTTTCTGAGT
This sequence comes from Notamacropus eugenii, assembly GCF_028372415.1. NCBI lineage: Eukaryota > Metazoa > Chordata > Mammalia > Diprotodontia > Macropodidae > Notamacropus > Notamacropus eugenii. The sequence continues at coordinate 381,311,432 of NC_092872.1, forward strand.
GCAAGTTCAAGGAAAGTTTCACAGGCAATATCTGAACTGGTTCTTGAAGGATAACTAGGGTTTCTATGGGAGGAGAAGGGAGGGAAGAGTATTTTGAGCATAGGAAATATCATCTTGTTAAATGTTTACTCTGTTTTAAAATATCTTCCTGGAATTGGGGACTCATAGAATTATAAGATTGTAAGGGGTGGAGAAATTGAAGCCAAAAGAAGTATAGGGAATGTAAATGAGGAAGAGAAATAATAGGAAAGAAACAAAAGAGCACCAGACTGAGTCACTCTTCTGCCACTAACTCATCGTGTTACCTTGAAAAAGGTCATAGCTTTGATCTTACAGAATCTAGTATCTCTGATGAGATGAAGATTTCACCAGAGGATGAAATTAATGATAGATGTGATGGCTTTTACAAAGACATAAGCACTAGACCTGTGATTTTATGAATACTCATAAAATTTCATGAAATTTATTAGAGTTTATGAAACTTTCTCTACCAATATAGGTCAGCACTTTCTCTGCAAATAATGCTATTAAAAAGTTACCTACTTAAGAGCTGTAGTGACTTACCCAGGATCACACAGCTAGCATGTAGCAGAGACCAGAGTTAAACTCAAGTCCTCAAGACTTCAAGGTCAGTACTCTATTCATCAGGCCTTGAATACCTCTGTTATTATATAACAATGAAATGATCATTTACATTTTGGTACTTTGGCAGATCTCTGGTTTTATTGCTATGTGTAGAACCTCCAACAGTGAAGATTGTAACAATATCATACAATGAAAAGACCAATGGGTTTGGATTCAGAGGACCTGAATGCTAGTTCTACTTACTATCTCTATGGCCTTGGGGCAAGTCTCTAATCCTCTTATTACCTGTTTGCCACCTATAAAATGAAGGAGTTAGAATAAATGGCCAATGAGGTCCCATCTAGCTCTGGATGTGTAATGCCATGAACCCATTCTTGTTCTCTCATTCTTTATAACTCTTATCCATGATCTCCTATAAATTCTCCAGGGAAGGGATTTTCACCCAGTGTTTTCCAAGGGCTTTCCTTGAAGTTTCTCAACATTGTGAGACTATCAGAGCAGCACTCACCCTGTCTGTCTTGCTTTCCGGCCATGGATCTCTCTATTTTCCATTTTGGTGACTTGCCAATTTTGATTCCTCAGAAACTGTGGTATTGCATGATTTGTAACTATAAGCATTGATGGAAGAATACTGGTGCAAAAAATATTGGTAAAACAGGGAGGTTTATGCTTGCCAATACATATTTGGCTCTGCTAGGTATGATATCTACCTGAGAGTTCAAAGAAAAAAGGAATCCCTTATAAATAGTAAAATACACTAGTTGGCTATTTGTAGACATCATTACAAAAATTCCTAAATAAATGTAATGATTTTGCAAAAAAGTTTTAACAGTACTATTGTAATCTGAAATGCTCAAGTTTTGGGTTTTTTTTTTTAAGGTAGGAGGGGTGACTTTGATACAGAAGACTCAGCAGCCCTACCCTGTACTTTACTGAAATGTTCCATGTGGAGAAACTTCCATGCCCCATTTTTCTAGAATGGGGCCATGTTAGACAATCTTTAACCTTCTTCTACTGTAGCATAACACATGAGGAATAAATTCAATTATCCTGAATGAGACTCTGTTCCTCCCCAATAAACCTGAGGGGCCTCATATATATTACTAAAGTGACTTGGTGACAGATGATAAAGGACCTAAGCATCACCCATATCAGCTATTAGGCTTCATTGAAAAAAAACAAAACAAAAGCAAAAAAAGAAACTTGATAGACAAAATAAGGTCAAAATGGGTACATGATTTAAATACAAAGGGTGAAATCATAAGCAGATTAGGAGAGCATGGAAAATTTTATCTGTCAGATCTCTGGATAAAGAAGAACTTATGGCAAAACAAGAGATAGAAAGAATTAAACTGTAAAATGGATAATGTTTATTACGTTAAATTAAAAGGATTTATACAAATAAAACTAAAGCAGTCAAGATTAGAACCAAAACAGGAAAAGGGAAGTTTTATGTTAAGTTTATCTGATAAAAACCTTATTTTCCAAATATACAGGGAACTGAATTAAATGTATAAGAATACAAATCATTCCCCAACTGATACATAAAGATATGAAAAGGCAATTTTCAGAAGACATCAAAGCTATATGTATACATTCATATTAAAAATTCTCTAAATCACTACTAGAGAAATGTGAATTTTAACAATTCTGGAGTATGACAGAAATCATTAATTTAGAACCCTATTTTATTTTTTTAATCTTTTTTATTAATTTTATTTATTTTTAGTGTTCTACAGTCACTACTGTATAACTTAGATTTTTTTCCCCTCCCTCCCTCCCTCCTCCTTCCCCCCTTCCTTCCCATGGCAGCATACAATTTTATATAGGTTTTACACAAACATTCCCATTTAATACATTTTCACTATAGTCATACTGTGTAGAAGAATTGAAATGAACTGGAGAAATCTTATAACAAACTAAAATATAATACAAAAGAAAATGATCTGCGACATTCTGCAATTGAATTCCATAGTTCTTTCTCTGGATGTGGAAGACATTTTGCCTTAAAAGATCACTGGGCATGTTTTTAAGTCCTTACATTGCAATACAGTTCCAAGTCTACCAGAAAAATCTTTTGCATACTGTGGTCATTGCTGTGCACCTCTCTGAAGTCTTCCTATTTGTTATTTCTTATAGCACAATAGTATTCCATTACATTCATATACCATAATTTATTCAACCATTCCCCAATTGATGGCATTCCCTTGATTTCCAGTTTTTGACCACTTCAAAAAATGCTGCTATAAATATTTTTGTACGTGTGGGACCTTTTCCCATTTTTATGATGTCTTGGGGATACAGTACTAGAAGCAATATTGTTGGGTTAAAGGGTATACATATTTTGATAGCCCTTATGGCATAGTTCCAAATTGCTCTCCAGAATGGTTGAATCAGCTCTCAGCTCCAACAACAATGAATTAGTGTCCCTACTCTCCCACATCCTCTCCAACATTTATCATCTTCCTGTTCTGTCATGTTTGCCAATCTGATAGGTGTGATGGTGATGGGTACCTCAGAGGTGTTTTGATTTGCATCTCTCTAATCTAAAGTGATTTAGAGCATTTTTTCATATGGCTATAGATATCTTTAATTTCTTCCTTTGAAAACTTCCTGTCATATCCTTCAACCATTTATCAATTGGGGAATGGCTGGTATTCTTGTACATTTGACTCAATTATCTTAATATTTTAGAAATGAGGCCTTTATCACACACACTAGCTGCAAAAATTCTTTCCCAGTTTTCTGCATTCTTCCAACTCTTGGTTGCATTGGGTTTGGTTGTGCAAAAACTTTTCAGTTTAATGTAATCAAATTATCCATCTTGTACTTCATAATGCTTTGTATCTCTTCTTTAGTCAAAAATTCTTCTCTTCTTCATAAATCTGATAAATGTACTATTCCTTGCTCCACCAACTTGTCCATAGTACCAATCTTTATATCTAGAACATACACTCATTTGGATTTTTTTCTTCTGTGGAGTGTGAGGCATTGGTCCATGCCTACTTTCCACCACACTGTTACCTGTTTTCCCAGCATGTTTGTTGAACAGAGAGTTCTTATCCCAGAAGCTGAGATTCTTGGGTTTATCAAACAGTATCAAACAGTAGACTGCTATATTTATTGACTACTGTGTCTTGAGTAGCTAGCATCTTCCACTTCTCTACCCTTCTGTTTCTTAGCTAGTACCAAGTGGTTTTGATACTTGCTGCTTGATAATACTATTTGATATCTGGTAGCACTAGGCCATCTCCCCTAGCATTTCTTTTCATTAGTTCCCTTGATATTCTGCACATTTTGTTATTCCAGATGAATCCTGATATTATTTTTTTAGCTCTAGAAAGTACTTATCTGATAGTTTGATTGGTATGACATTAAATAAATAAATTAATTTACATAGAATTGTCATTTTTATTATATTGGCTCAGTCTACCCACAAGCCACTGATGTTTTGCCAGTTACTTAGATCTGATTTTATTTGTGTGAAAAGTGTCTTGTAATTGTACTCATATAGTCTCTGGGTTTGTTTTGGAAGGTAAACTCCCAAATATTTTATATAGTCTACCCTAGCATTAAATGGGATTTCTTTTTCTATCTCTTGCTGTTGGGCTTTGTTACTAATATGTGGAAATGCAGAGGATTTGTGTGGGTTTCTTCTGTAATCTGTAACTTTGCCAAAGTTGTTTATTATTTCAAGTAGTGTTTTACTTGAATCTCTGGGATTCTCCAAGTATATCATCATATCATCTGCCAAGAGTAATAACTTAGTTTCTTCTTTGCCTATTCTAATTCCTTCAATTTCTTTATCTTCTCTAATTGCTAAAGCTGACATTTTTAGTACCATGTTGAATAACAGTGGTGATAACGGACACCCTTGTTTCACCCCTGTTCTTATTGGAAATGCATCTAGCTTATCTCCATTGCATATAATTCTTGCTGAAGGTTTTAAGTAGATACTGCTCATTATTTTATGGAAAGTTCCCTTTATTCCTATGTTCTCCAATGTTTCTAAGAGGAATAAGTATTGTATTTTGTTAAAAAGCTTTTTTCTGCATCTATTGAGATAATCATGTGGTTTCTGTTAGTTTTGTTGTTGATATGATCAATATTGCTAATAGTTTTCCTAGTACTGAACCAGCCCTCCATTCCTGGTAGGAATCCTACCTGATGATAATGCATTATTCTCATCATAAGTTGGTGTATTCTTTTTGCTACAATCTTATTTAAAATTTTTGCATCTACATTCATTAGAGAAATTGGTCTATAATTTTCTTTCTCTGTTTTGGCTCTTCCTGGTTTAGGTATCAGAACCATATTTGTATCATAAAAAATTTTGAGAGGACTCCTTCTTCTCCAATTTTCCCAAAGAGTTTATATAGTATTGGAATTAATTGTTCCCTAAAATTTTTTATAGAATTCACTTGCAATTCCATCTAGCTCTAGAGATTTTTTTCTTAGGGAGTTCATTGATGGCTTGTTCAATTTATTTTTCTGAGACAGAGTTGTTTAAGTATTCAAATTCCTCTTCTGTTAATCTGGGCAATTTATATTTTGTAAAATACTCAGCCATCTCATATAGATTGTCGAATTTGTGGGCATAAAGTTGGGCAAAGTAAGTATTAATTACTTTTTAATTTCCTCCTCATTGGAGGTGAGTTCACTCCTTTCATTTTTGATATTGATAATTTGTTTTTCTTCTTTGTTTAATCAAATTGACCAAAGGTTTATCAATTTTATTAGTTTTTTTTCAAAAACCAATTCTTTGATTTATTTACTAGTTCAATAGTTTTCCTAATTTCAATTTTATTAATCTCTCCTTTGGTTTTCAGTATTTCTAATTTGGTATTTACTTGGTGACTAGCTTTTTCAGCTGCATAGCCAAGTCATTGACTTCCTCTTTCTCTATTTTATTCACATAGGCATTTCTTTCAGTGACTCCCCCAACCTCTCCTTTAAGAATTTGGATGCTATACCACTTGGAGAATACATATTTAGTCATTGTATTGCTTCATTGTCTATGATGCCTTTTAGCAGAATATAGTGTCCTTCCCTATTTTTTTGATTAGATCTACTTCTGCTTTTGTTTTGTCTGAAATTAGGACTGCTACCCCTGCTTTTCTTACATCATCTGAAGTACAATATATTCTGGTCCAACCTTTTACTTTTACCTTGTGTGTTTCCCCCCATTTCAAACGTGTTTCTTGTAAACAACATATTTTGGATTGTGGCTTTTATTTCATTCTGCTATCTATCTTCGTTGTATAGGAGAGTTCATTCCATTCATGTTCATAGTTATGATTACAGTCTGTGTCATTCCCTCCATCCTCTTTCCCACCATTTGTGTTTTATTTCTTCCTTCTCCCTTCCCCTCCATAATAGAGTTTTAATTTTTTACCATCACCTCTTGTAGTATTCCCTTCCTTCTTTCAGCCTCCTCCCTTTTACTGCCCTTTACCCTTACCACTTCTTTCCTCCCTTTTAGCCTCCCCTCCCCTTTATTATGCTCTTCCTCTCCTACTGCCTACAAAGCTGGTTAAATTTATATTCTTAATTAAGTTTGTTGTTCCCTCCTTGAATCAAATCAGATGAGAGTACCTCTCAAACAATGCTCATCTCCCTCCCCATTTCCCTCTACTATAATATAATTTTGTACTTCTTCCTGTGATGTAATTTAACATTTTCTGTTTCCTCCTTTTCATATCTCCTGTTACAATCCCTTGGCATGCCTAAATCACATTTTTATCATCACATTATTTACTTTACATATGTTCCCGCTATCTATGTATATCCCTTTTATATTTCATAATAGATATACAATTCTCAAGATTAACAAGTATCTTCTTCCCTTATAGGGAGCTAAACAGTTTGCCCAAATTGAGTAACAAGTCTTTCTTTCCTCCTGTTTACCTTTTTTATGAATCTCTTTAGACTTATGTTAGAAGATTGAATTTTCTATTGAGCTCTGGTCTTTTTGTCAGGAAGGTCTGGAAATCCCTTATTTCACTGAATGTCCATCTCCTTGCCTAAAATGTTATGCTGAACTTTGCTGGATAATTGATCCTTGGTTGTAGTCCCAGCTCCTTTGCCTTACAGAATATTATATTCCAATTCCTTACATCTTTTAATGTAGAAGCTGCAAGGTCCTGTGTGATCCTGACTGTAGCTTCTTTATATTTGAATGGTTTCTTTCTGGATACCTGTAGTATTTTCTCCTTCACTTGATAATTCTGGAATTTGGCAACAACATTTCTTGGTGTTCTTAGTTTGGGATCCCTTTAGGGAGGTGAGTGGTGGATTCTTTATATGACTATTTTGCCCTCTGGATCTAGCACTTCTGAGCAGTTTTCTTTGATGATTTCTTAGAAGATATTGTCCAGAATCTTTTTTTATCATGACTTTCTGGTAGGCCAATAATTCTTAAGTTTTTTCTCCTGGATCTATTTTCCAGGTCAGTGGTTTTTCCAATTAGATATTTCACATTTTCTTCTATTTTTTCATTCTTTAGATTTTGTTTGACTGATTCTTGATGTCTCATAGAGTTATTAGTTTCTACTTTCCCTATTCTAATTTTTATCAAATGGTTTTCTTCAGTTAACTTTTGCATCTCCTTTTCCATCTGTCCAACTATTCTTTTTTTTCTTTTGCTGGATAAATTATTCTTTTTTTTAATTTAACTTTTAACATTCATTTTCACAAAATTTTGAGTTCCAAATTTTCTCCCCATTTGTCCCCTCCCCTACCCCAAAACACCAAGCATTCTAATTCCCCTATCACCAATCTGCTCTCTCTTCTATCACCTCTCCCTTCCCTTGTCCCCATCTTCTCTTTTGTCCTGTAGGGACAGATAACTTTCTATACCCCATTACCCGTATTTCTTATTTCCTAGTAACAAGAACAGTACTTGACAGTTGTTTCTAAAACTTTGAGTTCCAGTGTCTCTTTATTTCTCCCTCCCCACCCATGCCCTTTGGGAAGGCAAGCAATTCAAGATAGGCCATATCTGTGTAGTTTTGCAAATGACTTCCATGATAGTCATGTTGTGTAAGACTAACTATATTTCCCTCCATCCTATCCTGCTCTCCATTGCTTCTATTCTCTCTTTTGATCCTGTCCCTCCCCAAGAGTATTGACTTCAAATTGCTCCCTCCTCCCATTGCCCTCCCTTCCATCATCTCCCCCACCTTGCTTATCCCCTTCTCCCCCACTTTCCTGTATTGTAAGATAGGTTTTTATACCAAAATGAGTGTGCATTTTGTTCCTTCCTTTAGTCAAATATGATGAGAGTAAACTTCATGATTTTCTCTCACCTCCCCTCTTTCTCCCTCCACTAAAAAGTGCTTGCCTCTTTTATGAGAGATAATTTGCCCCATTCCATTTCTCCCTTTCTCCTCCCAATATATTTCTCTCTCATTGCTTAAATTCATCTTTTAAGATATGATCCCATCCTATTCAATTCACTCTGTGCTCTCTGTCTCTGTGTGTGTGCGTGTCTGTGTGTGTGTGTGTGTGTGTGTGTGTGTGTGTGTGTGTGTGTGTAATCCCACCAACTACCCAGATACTGAAAAGTTTCAAGAGTTACAAATATTGTCTTTCCATGTAGGAATGTAAACATTTCAACTTTAGTAAGTCCCTTATGACTTCTCTTTGCTGTTTACCTTTTCATGCTTCTCTTGATTCTTGTGTTGGAAAGTCAGATTTTCTTTTCAGCTCTGGTCTTTTCATCAAGAATGCTTGAAAGTCCCCAATTTCATTGAAAGACCATTTTTTCCCCTGAAGTATTATCCTCAGTTTTCCTGGGTAGGTGATTCTTGGTTTCAGTCCTAGTTCTTTTGACTTCTGGAATATCATATTCCACACCCTTTTATCCCTTAATGTAGAAGCTATTAGATCTTGTGTTATCCTGATTGTATTTCCACAATACTTGAATTGTTTCTTTCTAGCTGCTTGCAATATTTTCTCCTTGACCAGGGAACTCTGGAATTTGGCCACAGTGTTCCTAGGAGTTTCTCTTTTTGGACCTCTTTAAGGTGGTGATTGGTGGATTCCTTGAATATTTATTTTACCCTTTGGTTCTAGAATATCAGGGCAGTTGTCCCTGATAATATCATGAAGGATGATGTCTAGGTTGTTTTTGATCATGGCTTTTAGGTAGTCCCATAATTTTTAAATTGCCTCTCCTGGATCTATTTTCCAGGTCAGTTGTTTTTCCAATGAGATATTTCACATTATCTTCCATTTTTTCATTCTTTTGGTTTTGTTTTGTGATTTCTTGGTTTCTCATAAAGCCGTTAGCCTCCATCTTTTCCATTCTAATTTTGAAAGAACTATTTTCTTCAGTGAGCTTTTGAACCTCCTTTTCCATTTGGCTAATTCTGTTTTTTAAAGCATTCTTCTCCTCATTGGCTTTTTGAAGCTCTTTTGCCAATTGAGTTAGCCTATTTTTCAAGGTGTTATTTTCTTCAGCATTTTTTTGGGTCTCCATTAGCAAGGTGTTGACCTGCTTTTCATGCTTTTCTTGCATCTCTCTCATTTCTCTTCCCAGTTTTTCCTCCACCTCTCTAACTTGCTTTTCAAAATGCTTTTTGAGCTCTTCCATGGCCTGAGCCCACTGAATATTTATTTTGGATGTTTGGGGTACAGAAAGCTTGACTTCTATGTCTTTCCCTGATGGTAAGCATTGTTCTTCCTCATCTGAAAGGATGGGAGGAGATATCTGTTCACCATGAAAGTAACCTTCTATGGTCTTATTTTTTTCCCCCTTTTCTGGGCATTTTCCCAGATAGTTACTTGACTTCTGAGTTTCCCCTCCACACCCACCTCACCTCCAGATCAGCCCAGCTAGTGCTTGGGGGCTGAGATTCAAATGCTGCTCCCAAGCCTCAGGGCTATTCAGAGTGACATTAAGTTCAGGTGCTCTGGTTGGGGCAGGGCCACCACAAGTGGCTTAGTTCCCTCAGGGGGTTGACATGGAGACCTTCAGCAATGAATCCGAGACCCTGACTGCTCCACTGCTGCCTCCCAAGGGGGTCTGGGTTATGGAGACACGCTGCTCCCCTCTCGGCAAGCTGAAAAGACCCTCTCACTGACCTTTGGTGCTTGTGGGTGGAGAGACCTGCATGGCTGCTGGAGATTCTGTCTCTGAAGCCTGCTCTGATCTGCTCCTCTCAGTGCTGCATGGCCAAGGCAGGGCTGGGCTCTGGTCCAGGTCCAGGGTGGGATCGACCTTTTGTGTCAGTTTTTCAGGTCTCTCTGGAACAGAAATCTCCTCCACTCCATTGTTCTGTGGCTTCTGCTGCTCCAGAATTTGTTTGGAGTTCTTCTTAAAGGTATTTTATGGGCTATGGGTTAGGAGCTAGCATATGTGTATCTTTCTACTCTGCCATCTTGGCTCCTCCCCCCCAATTATTCTTTTTGAGGAATAATTTTCTTCAGTTAGTTTTTGTGCTTCCTTTTCCATTTGTTCAATTTTCCTTTTTAAAGAGCTGTTCTCTTCATAGAATTCTTTTTTCCTACTTTTAAAATCATTGGGCAGGTTTTCTTCTATTTCCCTCTTCAGCTGTTCTAGGAGAGCTGTTTGTGCATGCAAGCAGTTCATAGTCCCTTCTGAGGTTTCAGATGTGAGTACAGTCTCAATACTGGTGTCTTTGGTATTTGTGTTTTGGTCCTTGTCCCCATAGAAATATTCTATGGTGTTTTCATTCTTTCTTTGCTTCTTCTTACTCATGATGATGATACTTTGTGTATTGTGGCTTCTGGTCCTTTCAGCTACAAGCTAAAGAACCTGGTGTTGAGGTGTCTTGTGTGAGAAAGTGAAGTGCAGGTGTCTTTTATTTTTGTTTTGTGTTTCCCTGGGTTAGCCCAGTGTCTAGCTTGTTAAGTGTGGGCGGGGTGGGGGCGGGGTCTGTTTATGAGAGATCTCCTCAGCTGAGCTACAGCAAAGGCAAGCTCAGTACTTGGTAATCCTTGATGTCTTCCCATTTCCCCTGGAGCACTGAGGCATGCTTGGGTCCTAATGCGAAGCTCCACTCCTTACCCCCCAGACTTTGGATCTCCTCTCAGCTGGTTTGCTGAGGTGGGGCTGTCTGAGAAAGCTCCAGTCCCTCACCACAGTAGGAGGAATATTCCTAGCCTCAGGTGCTATGAGATTGTTTGCCCCTTCTGTTGATCCCACTGACACAGGATTTTTCTGGGGAAATATTTTATGGTTCTTTCAAGGTCAAGAAGGGGTGGAGAAGAGAGCATTTACAGAGCGCAATGCCATTTTGGCTTCCGCAAGTTCAAGTAGGTGACTTACAGACATTTAATCTTCAGGCTGATAGTCTCAGAAACAGTGGTGGCTAACACCTGGGGCTCAGCAGTTCTCACTCATTCTGCTCTGTTAGTCTCCTGCCCAGGGCTGCCACTCCATTGTTTGCTATGCTGCCACTGCCTCAGGCCACCCTGGGGCTTTCCTGCTCAGCTATGGTGCAGCAGGGCACTCTGTACTGTATGCTGTGGGCTCTTCCTTTCCTGTGGAACAAATCCTTCCCATCGACCTTCCAGGCTGTCCTGGGCTGTGAATCTGCCACAGTCTGTCTCCTATTAATTTTGCACCTCCAATATTTGGTTAGATTCTCTTTTTAGAGGTATCTGAATGAGTTTGTTTAAGAGCTTAGATGAGTAGTTGCTCTCACTCCACCATCTTGGCTCCATCTAGAGTCCTATTTTATGCAGACATATCTCCAATCAGTATTGATCAGTTTGATATGATTCTATGGGGTAGGAATTACAAAGCCTATATATTGTGCCTCAGAGCTGTGAACTGCAGGTTGTAAGTTCACTTGCCCAAGCACAAGAATGCTAATGTCTAAACCCAGTGTAGGAGGGATGTCTCAATGTGATATGGACAATCCTTCAATGTATTTTTGTATCTCCATACCACCGTTTCTTATCCAAAATGAGAAAGTGACCATCTTATGGCCATTTAGTTACTGGAGATCAACCATGCCTTGCCCATCAGGTGATCACCTATACTGATGTATCATTTCTGGCCCTCTTGGAAAGTCAAAATAATGATCTAACAACCAAAGGAGATCTTGTATTTTGCTATTTTGCTTTGCCTCTTCTGAGTGTGTGGGTATCAAACCAGTAAGGCTATCAAAAAATAAAGCCTTGGGGGACCAAGGAGCATCTAAGATCATAGGGAATATCTGAGGTCCATTTCATTAGAAGGGATCATAGACCATTTGAAAAAGTGCTATTGACTTGGCGCTCTCTTCAGTGTTTGTTTTCTTTTAGATTAGACAGTTTTGGATTCCACAGGAACTGCTTCACAGCTACGAGATCAGCTAATATCATAGGAAAGGAAAATGACAAATGTTGGAGGGAGTGTGGGAAAATTGAGACACTAATGCATTGTTGATTGAGTTGTAAACTGATCCAATCATTCCAGAGAAGAATTTGGTTTTATGCCCCAAGAGCTATGAAATTTTGAATACCCTTTGACCCAACAATACTACTACTAGGTCTGCATCCCCAAAAAAATCAAATAAAAAAGGAAAGGAACCTATGTGTACAATAATATTTATAACAGCTCCTTTGGTGGTGGCAAAGAATCAGAAACTGAGGGGATACGTTGGAGAATGGTTGAATAAGTTGTGGCATATTATTGTGACATAATATTATAGTGCTATAAAAATGAGCAGAATGCTTTCAGAAAAAACCTGGAAAGACTTACATGAACTGATGAAAAGTGAAGTGAGCAGAACCAGAAGGACATTGTACAGAGTAAAAAACAATATTGTATGATGATGATTCAACTCTTCTCAGCAACACAATGATCCAAGGTAATTTCTAAGTACTTATGATGAAAAAATGCTATCTACCTCCAGAGAAAGAACTGATGAACTCTGAGTGGAGATTAAAACTTACTTTTTCATTTTTATTGTTCTCATTTTTTTCCAACATGAACAACATAGAAATATGTTTTGCATGACTGCACATGTATAGTTGTGTTTTTATAAGGAGGGGTGAAAAAAGGCTGAGAAGGCTATAATTTGGGTCTCAAAACTTTTTTAAAAAATGAATATTTTTTTAAACAAGTAACTGAGAAAAAAATGAGTTAAAAATAAAAATGAAGAGAACTTGGTAGAAAACAGGAATGCCAAGTCCAGAGGAGATGTTTTCTCAGGACTATACATAACCTTTCTCTAATTACCTGTGTACCTTCAGATCATTATATATAAGACCCAAGAACAGTCTTTACACTCCAAGCTTTCCTTTCAGAAAATGGGGAACAAACTTTGCTTTTGACCTGTTCAGAGCTATCTTATTTTTTGCCACTATTCCTTATGCCTTTGCCCTCAAGTTTTTCACCTTAAGCCTTTAGACTTCCTTTGTGAGAAGTAAAATGCACCTCTAATAATGGTATAACAGCATCTGGCAAAGGGCTGGCTCACCACAAAACCCCCTGGGTTTTGTAGTTCTTCCTGGTTTTGTAAGTGAAGAAATTAACATCAGGATCAGGACTCAGAGAGGAAAGGGGGTGTGTGCAGGTTATAGTTTTATGTGTTTTTTTGTTTTTCTCACAAAGTAATGGCAGAAATTGGTAGTAAAGAGAGCAAAATTCTTGAAAACTAGGCTAAAGGAAGGTGTCAGTTAGATATAGTGCTATGAGGGCAGATGGTACCCGCAAAACCTTCAGTTCCTTTCTTTAAGGACCATCAGAGATAATCTTTAAATAAATGGACAAGTTTGAATGTCTGTGTGACTGTAGGTGTCTTCTCTCTGGTGCCTCAGGAACAGAAGGACAAGGAGAAACAAGCCAGCCAAGAAAAGAAGAGGTGAGTTCTCCATTGCCTCAACATTACTTGCATTTGTCTTTCTTTCCCCTAAATGCACTGTAAGAGGATACACGTTCCAGATTTAATATTATTTTTCATAAATATCTGTGTTCTACCCATGCCTTATTTTGACTGGAATCTTTTTGCAACATGAGAGTACAATGGAACCCACAAGGAGAGGACTTTTCTTAGCTCTGAGCTTGGAGTTCAAGTCCCAAATCATTAGAATGTTCTGTTTTCTAAATGGAACCAAAGTTACAAAGGTCTAATGCTGTTAGAATTATCTAATTATTTTTTAAAAGTCTCATATGGCCCTATGCTGCTGTAATGGACTGGACCAAGTCCATACATGGAAAATCAAATGGATGAAGAATGTCTACTGTCCCAAACACGATATACAGTTGCTTGATCAACCAGAAGATCTGATTTATCAATGCGTATATATATCTTGTTCAGTTTCTGGAGGATGGTCTATAAACTTACTCCAGAATTGAACAGGAAAAAGAGAGGATGTTTATTGATCATTTGCAGTGTCTGTCCAAGATACATGTATTAATGTATGTATATTTGAGAAACTATGCAACATTTTCAATGACCTCTAAATTTTCCTTGAAATAGAAAAAAATTAATATTTTACAATGCTAACTATATCTAAATAATTATGTAATTGGTATTTTGATTATTATACTTTTCAAACATCAATATTATTTTCTAGTATGACAGTATACTTTTAATTGCATCCTTTTATTTATTGATATATTATACAATATTTGCCTTGCCTTCCAGAATTGTCATAAAGGTCAAGTAAGATATTTATGAATAAACAAAGAAAAGAAGCATATAAATAAATGCCAGATATTATTATTAAGGCTAGGTTTCTGGCTTTCCACAAGTCTGCTCTTCCCTCTCTATCCTACTCCCTCTCCATTTCCTTGCTGATTAGCATTGCTGAGAAAATGAGAGGAGACTCTAGTTTTCAGAGATACTTTCCCATATAGGTTCTATATTTGCCTTGGTAAAAGCTTATCAAGGCATTACAATGGTTAACTTTTGAGAAAGAGCTTCTAATTATCAAGCTGAGGTGGAGATAATGCCTTTCCCAAGGTTCCCCTTCACACAGCACCCCAGCTATTATTCTATTTATCTGATACAGCCTCATATAAGAGACATGCCAAATCATCAATAGAGAGACCTAACATATCTGATACCTGACTGCCTCTCCTCCTTCCCTAGATACATTTTTAATAAAGAGACAAAGTGCTTTTTATAGTTTCTAGACAAATGAAAGAGCTGTCAAGATTACAGAAGCCTCAGAAGGCAGAGCATTTGTTTCCCCCTCTTGGTATCTTTTCATATTTAACTTAAATATATTCTGATGTAAGTCTATTATGTTCATTAAGGCTTGAATCAAGTTTTAAAGCTGGGTGGAGGACAGAGATAGAGGGGCTTCATTTTCTGAGCCAAAGCAAATTTGTGAGAATTGATAGTGTTTCTTAATACTGTAGATTATCTATGGTTTTCTGTATCTTTTCTATCTCTCTATAACCCCAGTCCTGACCACAGCATGGTGGGAATTCAATAGATATACAGCGCTTGACTGTTAGGTAGGCTGCTTATGGTGTAACTCCATCTCAAAAGGAAGAGTCTAATGCCTTATTTCCTAATAAAAAATTTCCAGGAAACACCAACAGTTTTTGTGACCCACTCAATGTATCACTACCACCTAATTCATAAAATGTCAAGACTGGAAAGGAATATAAACTAGATGGCATAGATTATCAAATCTGTAAAGAACCCTAGAATATAGAGTGAAAGAGACATTAGAAAATAATGGCAAGACTTGAAAAGGACATCTGAACATAACATTTCAGAAAATCAAGTACCAAGTTTTAGAACTGATAGGGATGTTATAACTTGGAATATTACGTACAGGCAAATACTGTGAGAAATGGAAAGAAATTAGAAATTATGAAGTTACTCTTTCCCTCATTTACATATGAGAAAAGTGAGACCCATAGTGGTGAAATGTACCTCAGTTCATATAGTCAATTAGTGGCAGAACTGTGACTATTATCCAGGTGACCAAATCATTAATTCAATGCAACTTACACGGAATCAGAATGTTTATCAAATAGATAAATAAATGTTTTTTTTAACTTCCGTTTTATGTTCTATTCAGGAGAAAACAGTTAGATGCAAGAAAGAAATAACATGATTACCGACTTTTAGGAGCTTAAAATATTATTGGATAAGAGTGTTAAAATAAGTGATGTAGGGAACCTCTCCCATAGGAGGGAGAGATTAATATTGGCTGATGCTTTGGGAGCTGACTGAGAAATACAAGTTCTTTGAGGGCAAAGACTATTTCACAGTACTTTGCATATAGTAGGTGCTTGATGTTGTTTTTCGTCCTTCATTTTCAAAGAAGACCAATGACATCAAAGGATGATGACTTGCACATGAACTGGATTTAAGTGAGGCAGTGCACAAAGTCCTCAGCTCACTCTCACTTCCATAGTCATCATAGGGCAGTGGCAAGGCAAAAGTCAGGATGACTGGTAATGGTCTGGGAAGCAGAGAATGACCTTGACCAAGTTCTAAGCACTCCAGACTTCCTGCTTTAGACGCCTTCATGACTATTGGAACAAACTGTTCTCATTTGCTTGTTCTGCTAGGGGGAAGTCTTCACATACTTGGGGTGGACATCCCCCCAGCTCTCTTATAGGTTTGAGTCCCATTTGCTACCCTCAATCTAATTTAGCCTCTCTGCCTAGATTGTTTTACTGGGTGTGGCTGCTGTGCATGCTTTAGTTTCTGGGAGCCATAGGTGAGACTTGGGTGATTGGTTGGAAACTGAAGTTGGATGAGCAGCCTTGAAAAGGGCCTGGCAAGTCCTCACACTAAAAGTTCTAGACCTCCGTTAACACCTCATACACAAATAGGCACTTCATAAATATATATTGAATTACATTGAATTAAGAGATAGAATTCTTGTTGCTCTTGAAGGATGTGTGGGTTTAGCTCAGGTAGAGAGGAATAGAGAAGGCATTTCAGTAAGAGGGAACCTTGTGAAGCACAGATAATTTAAGGCTGAAGAAGGATTTAGAAGAGGAAACTGGCTAACAGGGGATAGGGTGACTTGTTCAGGATTACATAGCTGTTAAGTGACATAATTGAGAACTGACTGGTAGTCTTTTGGTTCCCAATTGGTGATTCTTTATATTACTACTTTGTTTTTTAAAGTAATGGAAACAATAATGAATATAGGATGTTCAAATGTGGTTGTATCTGGGAATTGGTGGTGTGAGGATTAGTAACAAGTCCTTTGGAAAGGAGGGTTTGGTTAAATAAGACACTATGAATGAGAAGACAGGAAAGAAAGCAAGCTAGCAATTATTCCATAGAATTTCTAAGTTCAGATGTAATAATAATAATTAATATTCATATAGCATTCTAAAATGTGCAATTTTTTTTTACAATATATATTCACTTCTATAATCCTTACACTTCTCTGGGGGTCTAGAATCCTCAGAGGGTGGCTGACTTACCACCCTCAATACATCAGAATTCTAGGTACATCCCTGAGAGGTTGCATGTGTGTTTTTTTTTAATTTTATTGGTCCTGAGCCTACACAACTATGTCCCCATTATAAATCAACCAGTTGACCACTCTTAGTTTTTAGAAATTGGGCTTAGTGAACAGGCAGAGTCAGAGCTATTGGCACAAATCATCCTCCTCCCCCCCCCCCAAACCAAGAACATACTCTGCCATTGAATATATAAGGTCCCTAAAGAAAGTGTACCCATATTTTAAGTTAAATGGTAGTGAAAGACATGTACAGAAAACATATGTGACAAAGAGCCGACTGATTCTTACTCCTACAAACATTTTAGTCCCTTTATGGATTTCTTATAAAGTTCCACTTAGTTTTAGCTCTTTATTGGTCTCAGAAGATCAGTGTTCTTCTAGAATTCATAGCTGAGTCTTCTCCCCATTACAAGCAATAACAATCCCTAAAACTCCCAGTATCTTTGATTGACTCTTTCCTCATCCATCTATAGTTATTTCTTTTTTAAAAATTTATTTATTTAACTTTTAACAATCATTTTCACAAAATTTTGGGGCCCAAATTTTCTCCCCATTTGTCCCCTCCCCCCATCCCAAAACACCGAGCATTCTAATTGCCCCTATCACCAATCTGCCCTCTCTTCTATCATCTCTCCCTTCCCTTGTCCCCATCTTCTCTTTTGTCCTGTAGGGACAGATAACTTTCTATACCCCATTACCCGTATTTCTTATTTCCTAGTAGCAAGAACAGTACTCGACAGCTGTTCTTAAAACTTTGAATTCCAACTTCTCTTCATCCCTCCCTCTCCACCCATTCCCTTTGGAAGGCAAGCAATTCAATATAGGCCATATCTGTATAGTTTTGCAAATGACTTCCATGATAGTCATGTTGTGTAAGACTAACTATATTTCCCTCCACCCTATCCTGCCCCCCATTGCTTCTATTCTCTCTTTTGATCCTGTCCCTCCCCAAGAGTGTTGACTTCAAGTTGCTCCCTCCTCCCCATGCCCTCCCTTCCATCATCCCCCCCATCCTACTTATCCCCTTCTCCCCCACTTTCCTGTATTGTAAGATAGGTTTTCATACCAAAATGAGTGTGCATTTTATTCCTTCCTTCAGTCGAATGTGATGAGAGTAAACTCCATGTTTTTCTCTCACCTCCCCTCTTTTTCCCTCCACTAAAAAGTCTTTTGCTTGCCTCTTTTATGAGAGATAATTTGCCCCATTCCATTTCTCCCTTTCTCCTCCCAATACATTTCTCTCTCATTGCTTAATTTCATTTTTTAAGATATGATCCCATCCTATTCAATTCACTCTGTGCTCTTTGTCTCTGTGTGTGCACACGTGTGTGTGTGTGTGTGTGTGTGTGTGTGTGTGTGTAATCCCACCAACTACCCAGATACTGAAAAGTTTCAAGAGTTACAAATATTGTCTTTCCATGTAGGAATGTAAATAGTTCAACTTTAGTAAGTCCCTTATGACTTCTCTTTGCTGTTTGCCTTTTCATGCTTCTCTTCATTCTTGGGTTTGAAAGTCAAATTTTCTTTTCAGCTCTGGTCTTTTCATCAAGAATACTTGAAAGTCCTCTATTTCATTGAAAGACCAATTTTTCCCCTGAAGTATTATACTCAGTTTTGCTGGGTAGGTGATTCTTGGTTTTAGTCCTAGTTCCTTTGACTTCTGGAATATGATATTCCATGCCCTTCTAGCCCTTAATGTAGAAGCTGCTAGATTTTGTGTTATCCTGATTGTATTTCCACAATACTTGAACTGTTTCTTTCTAGGTGCTTGCAATATTTTCTCCTTGACCAGGGAACTCTGGAATTTGGCCACAATGTTCCTAGGAGTTTCTCTTTTTGGATCTCTTTCAGGTGGTGATTATTTCTTCTTTACTCTCTGTGTCTTTCATTTCTCTTGCCAACATAGTCAGAAATTCTGGGAAGTCAACTGTGCCATTATCATCAGCATCTACTTCATTAATCGTATCCTGTAATTCAGCTTCTGTGGGGTTCTGCCCAAGTGACCTCATTACAGTTCCCAATTCCTTTGTTGTTATAGTACCATCTCCATCTTTGTCAAATAGTGTAAAGTCTTCTTTGAATTCTGAAATCTGCTCTTCTGTCAGCTGATCGGCCATGCTGTTAGCATTACTATGACCCATGTTCCTATCAAACAACCTCCACACTCGGTGGCTGCACTCAGACTCTCCATTCTAATTTTTAAGGAGTTATTTTCTTCAGTGAGCTTTTGGACTTCCTTTTTCATTTGACCCATTCTACTTTTGAAGGCATTCTTCTCCTCATTGACTTTTTGGACCTCTTTTGCCATTTGGGTTACTCTAATTTAAAACTGTTATTTTCTTCATCATTTTGGGAGTCTTCTTTAGCAAGCTCTTGAGTCCATTTTCATGATATTCTTGCATCACTCTGATTTCTCTTCTCAATTCTTGCTCTATTTCTCTTATTTGATTTTCAAAATTCTTTTTGAGTTCTTCCATGGCCAGTGAGCAATTCATATTTTTCTTGGAGGGTTTGGATGCAGGAGCTTTGACTTTGTTATCTTCTTCTGGTTATATATTTCTATCTTCCTCATCACCAAGGACACAAGAAAATATCCTTTTTACTGAGAAAGTAAGACTCTATAGTCTGATTTTTTCCCATTTGCTAATTTTCCCAGTTGAATACTTGATTTGTGAGTTCTTTGCTAAGTAGAGGACTATAGAAGCAGTTGCCCAGGCAATTACTTGACTTTTGAACTCTTTATCAAGTGGAGAGCTCCAGAAGCAGCAGCCACTGTAATGGAGGCTACTGCCTGGGGCTGAGGCTGGGGCCATAACATCCTCCCTTCTCACCCAGGTGAGAGACCTTTCCAATCGACCTTCAAAACTCTACTTGGTATTTATGGATTGAGAAGTCTGGAAACCACAACAGTGATTCAGTCCCCTAAGGCCTGCTCCAATCCAGTCAGTGCCAGCATGGCCTATGTGAAACTGTGCTCATCTCCCAGCCTGATGAAATATACCCTTCCCGTCAACCTTCCAGATTGTCTCAGGCTGAAATTTGCTTCATTCTGTCATTTTGTGGCTTCTGCTACTCTAGAATTTTTTAGTCATTTTATTAGATTTTTTGAGGGTTTGGGGGGAGAACTCAAGCAAGTCCCTGCTTTTACTCTGTCATCTTGGCTCTCCCCTTGAAGAAACTTTGAATGTGGAAAACAGAATGTTATAACTTACAGATAAAAGAAGGCAGAAGATGTCAATGGAAAAACGTTAGAGTATGGGTAAAGAATTGTGAGTTTGAGATCCAGTTACTTCACTTACTCATTTTGTAAAATTAGCAAAAGATTTCTCATTTTTGTTAGTCAATTTCTTCTTTTATAGAATAGAACTAAGGAAGAAATGTGATATATTAGAAAAGAATACTGAGTCCAGGGTTATATGCCCTGTGTTAAAATCCTAGCTCTACTTCTTACTACTTGTATAATTTTGGGCAGATCACTCCACTTCTTTGGTCTTCAGGTTCTTTATCTATAAGATGAGATAGTTAATATGACTTCAAATCCATGGTATTCTCAGTGTCAGAACATAGAATTTAGGGTTTTAGTTATCATCTAGTTTAAGTCCCTATTTGTGAGATGAGTAAAATATGGTCCATATTAGGAAATTGACATGTAACACAATTCTCTAGAAGGCACTGACATAGATGAATTTTAATTTTTAACAGATCTCTACTAAATTATGGTGCTATGCTAATAGACAATCACCTTCTAGGAGAGGTTCTCCTATTTTTTTTTTTTTTTGACATTTGGATATTACACATATTAACTCCAAGTTTTCAGTCTCCACTCAATCCATGCATCCTCACTCTAACTATTTTTTTTATTCAAGGCATTTTTCTTAATAAATTCCAAATAAGGAGTCTACTCAATACTCTATCAGTCTCAATGTGATTGAATAAAAAAAATAATTAGAGTGAAATTGTGGTGTTCCATGATTCACAGGCATAGAAATACCACTGAGAGAATTTGTTATTTAAAAAAACAAAATGAGTTTTTATATGGCAGTGAGAAGCTTGAAATCATTGAGAGTGCTATGTAATTTTCCAAATGCAATCTAACTTGCTCTTATCCTTCTGTTCAATTTGAAGCCTAATCCATGATTCATTTTCATGGCCTGTCCAAAAGATATTTACATTGAGCTGCCTATCCAACCACACAAGCTATATACTCTGGGCAATGTCCATTCTTCAGCTTTATTTTTTCTCCAATGCAGATATCCAGGCCAATCTCTTTTGAGTGACCATAGATCTCACTAAGGAGATCAAATAGTGTCCCAGACCTCCATGCAATCAGCACACTGCCATTTGCAGAAAAGAGTACCTAGAGAGCATCCTCCAAAGACAACCAGTATTCTATTTGGCCATTATTGTGCAATATATCCTTCATAACATGGGTAACCACCTTTGGTGAATATCTCTCTTCTGATCTTATGCTCACCCCAAGAAAAATCAAAAAAAAAATTATGGGATAGTCAGCAGATTGTAGAAAAGTGTTACCTCTGTGGTTCCATCTGTGACTGAGTTTTGGATGATCTTAGCATGTGCATAGGAAATACCTCTTTTGTAGAAAGACTTTAAGACTACATTTTGCCCTACCAACTCAAATATTATTTTCTAATAATAATAATAGAATGAGATGGCAAATTCATTAAAGGTCATAATCATTGAAGACCTAGCCTATTGTAGAAAATCACCTGTGGAAACCTATTTCCTTCCCATATTTTTAAGGTCATCTTTGATATATGTATAGATGATCATCACTAAGATTTTTATGGAAATGAGCAATCACTAATATGGTCTCCAGCTCTGTTACTTATAATCTGTATGACTCTGGACATACCATTTGACCTCTCCAGGTTTTCAAGGTCAGATTCATAATGGTTCCAATTGTGAGGCCAAAATCTAGAAAAGCTAAAGGTAGATTTAAAAAAAAAATCCTTTTATTCAAGTTTAAACAAAAATTCATCAAGGATAAATATTGACAGGTGTAGTTCTCAAGGTTCCTGTTTATGCTGCATGTACCCAGGTCAGTCACAACAGCAGTTTAATAGGAATAAGAACGTCCATTAAGTGTGAAGAAATAGACCTCCTTCTCTATATCAATTTATATAAGATTCATCAAAAAAAAAAAAACTAACAGGTTTAATGCACTTGGCACATGCCTGTTCCAGTACTGCATGACTAAGGGCAACATATCTGCTATAAATCACTGATGTCATGTAACCTAGTCAGTCCTTTAAAGCCTAAGACCTAGAAGAATGAGTAGTGTCTTAGGCACTGGACAAGTTTCTTCATCTGTAAAATGAAGGCTTGGGACTCAGTGATCCTGAAGATTCCTTCTAGCACTAAATCTGACATATTTTTCTTGGGATTTATTATCTCCTCTGTTTGGCATTTAAAGTCCTTCATAACCTAGTTACCAACCAACTTTTCTAGCCTTATTACACATTAATCCTCTTCTTGTACACTGTGGTAAAGCCAAACTGACCTTTCCCTTCTCTATTCCTCCTGAATAATACTCCATTTCTCAACTCTTTTCATTGACTTCTCCATTCTTGAAATGCATATGTACCTATCCTCAGTTTTCATCTCTGAAAATCTCTAGTTTCTTTCAGGGCTCAAATAAAACAATACTTTCTAAGTGAAACCTTTCTCGAACATTCAAAAGCTAGCATATCACCCATCCTCCAAATTACTTTGCTTCAATTACTTGTATATCAATATATGCGTTGTCTCCCTCAGCTAGACTGCAAATTCTTTGAGTGAAAGGATTATTTTACTTTTGTTTTTATATTTCCACAACAAAGTTAATTTTCTAGCACTTAATAAGTAGACTCCTATTGATTGACTGATAGGTTATTTGATCAATGTTAGAGTTTGAGGCAAAAATTGTATATTTTTCTCCTTAAGGCTATGGGTACATGAAGTTGCCAGTGATCCCATGGAAAGTTATATAGAGATCTACTCTTATCCCTAATGCTGGTGAAAGAAACTAATCCCCAAATGAGGGTAATTAAATGTATATGGAAAATAGCAAAATAAGGGTATGCAAGTGAGATCATGAAAAGTAACACCAGCCCTGCATCTCAGGCAGCTTTCCTTCCTCCAGACACATTGCCTAAGTTATCATAGATGATGAGAGATTTAACTGAATGTCTTTGCCAACTCCAGGCATTTATTAGTAAGTAAAGTTCTGAGAATCATATAGTCACCTGGGGCAGGCCACATTACTAGCATCCCCAGTCTCTCAGGTTCCAAAATCGTAATTTCCTCTTCTGTATTAAAGGGCCAATGAGATGAGGATTTGGCATTTGGTAGATAGTACCATTTTACATTTAGAACATTTTGAAATAGAATTGGCTAATTTGGCCATACTCATAGTGTAACTGATGGAGTAATGTGGTGATCAGGGTGATTTAATACCTCCTATTTGGTCCTCACATTACTACTTACAAATTTCTCAGATGAATTTCCCCATATAAGATATATATATATATATATATATATATATATATATATATATATATATATATATATATATATATATATATATAAAGACATATTTCTTTACTCTAGGAAATAGTATTAAAGGATATGCAATTCTTTTTATCCTTTTATTAGCTCTAAGCCCCCAATGGTTAGCTTTATGGATAGATGGATAGATAGATAGATAGATAGAAAGATAGATAGATAGATAGACAGACAGACAGACAGATATGTACATACATACACACATAGAGAATTCATTAAGCACTGTATATATTAGGCACAGTGCTAAACCATGGGAATAACAATACAAGCAAAAGTAAAACGGTACTTGCCTCAAGAAGCTTATATTTGAATGGAAGGAAGACTATACATAAAAGAGAACTAAAAGTGGTGGGGAGGTGACTGTGAAGAGCAAGGTTATCTGGAGAATCATGGGTTGAGGCTAAGCCTTATCCAGATTTGAAGTTAAGCATAGCTATTATGGTTTCTTCTCAAATGGAGTTTCTTGGGAAGAATTCCTCAACTGGAAACCCTAAGGGTAGAAACACTGACTATATGATAAGAAAGCTTGAGATGGTGTTCCTATGCAACAGGCCTCAGGGTTAGATTTATCTTCAGATCTCTGAAAATATTGCCTTTTTCTGTTGGAGTCCCAAAAAGACATAATCCGATTAGCAAAAGTAAGTGGTTGACATTGTTTTAAAAGACAACATAAATGTTTAAATCAAACAAAGGAACATAAGCTTCTCCTGGCCCAGAAGGAGAATCTCTAAGCTTCCAGGATGGAGTTCTAAGAGAGAAAAGACATACAGGATTGCCACTTTGGGATCTGGGGGGCAGGGAAGTGGTGCTGCTGCAAGGTTAGATGGAAGGGATTTTCCCAAGCAACTCCCAGAGCCCTATCATCCCCTCTGTTTGTGGAAGTTGTCTCTGCTGTGCTTGTATTTTTTCAGCTCTACATGGTTTCTTACGACTTCTTTTTTTCCAGTTCTTTGTGTCTTCTATTTTTCTTATAAAGGTCTAGGATCATCTTTAAGTCTATCTCTTATTGTTACTGAATTGACTTTTATACTCATCCAGAGCATGACCTGTCATTTTTCATTCATTGGCACTGTTTTTTTCCCCCTGAATCACTTGCAAGACTTATCCAAATCTTACAAAGAATCCCCTAAAGTGGTTGAATTTTTCCATTTGGTTTAATGTTCCATAAATAATCCTCTTCTCTTTGATTACGAATACACACACACACACACACACACACACACACACACACACACACACATACATATTGGAAAAGGATAGTCTTGGCTGGATCATTATCCACATTTTGAAATAGATCATAAGGAAATATTTATATAATGCTTCACCATCAGAAATGATAATAATTTCATATCATTTTTCTACCCTCAATAAGGGCCAGACCCAGAACTAATCAACCAAAGAGGAGACTGGACCTAACAGCTTCTTTGTTCTCTGAGTAAACTCAGTGAATACCTCTTCCTATGTCAATAAGGCCAGATGTAGCTGACTTAAGAGCATTGTTCTTCTGCTTATGGCCATTAAAGATGAGGCCCTTAATCTAAGACATTATCTTGAATAATGGGACTTTTTCTGTATATTAACATTTTATGAACATATGCTTTGTTATGGCATATTAATGGTAAAGAAAACACAGATATCCGGGGTCATAATCTCAATCAACACTTTGTCAACTCTTTTATCTTATTGTATTTACCATCTATTCAATTAAGAAAATCCCTTTCTTGTAATGTGGTTAAACATGTATGGAGATCATAAATTTGAGTGGCACAAACCTGCTGAGCTGGGATTTGTTCTAAACCATATTTAAACCTGGTCCTTTCAGCAGTCAATCAGAATTCACCTTCTGGTTCTTTGTACATACAAATTTGATAGCTTTGGCTAGCTTTAAGGTAATAAACAATATGAATTCACATATCACCTAGCCTGTTTGCCTCTTTTAACCAAACTTTCAGGTCAACAGTTATAAGATGTCCCAACTTCTGTGAGGAATATGTGCGACCTTGAACAAGACACTTAACCTTTGTCAACCTTAGTTACCTCATTTGTAAAATGGGAATACTAATAGCACCAACCTCACAGAGTTGTTTTGAGGATCAAATTAAATAATATAAGACAAACACATTGCAAACTTTAAAGTTCTATATAAATGGTAGTTGTTTTCAGGTGTTACAGTGGCAGTAATACAATAGTACAAGGCAAGTTATAGTGTGCAGTTTTGCGATGAAATTTCAGTTCATCTCACTTGCCACTCTTCTTGATACTGAGATCAGGTTGAGGAAATTTTTAAAAAAAGAAGTAGGAGTCACCAGAGATCATAAAGAGATTTCTAAACCTTTGGACAAAACCATTTTGGGCCTTCTAAGCCCATGTTTTGGATGTTGGTATTTTAGACACCGTGCCTATCAGTGCATGTTACAGTATCTCTACTTCAATGAGAGATATGAGCCTCTCTATGTGATTGGGATAGGAGGGGCTAGGTAAAAGGATCTCTTTTAGAACATTAGTGGCTCATGTCCAGGGTCACCCAAAAAGAAAACTGAATAAGTTTTAAGAGTGGGGACACATCATTTTTTCCCTTGGTGGGGGATAGGGGAGGTCTTCTCTCTAAAGCAGAAGAGATACTTAATATATGTTGATAAGGCTGGGATCACTCTGCAGCAACACTCATCTCCTTGATAAAAAGGAGAAAGCAATAGCAACAAGAAAACAAGAGAAAAAGAAATCAAAAAAATCTGTAGAGGAGGGGTAGAGCCTGAAGAATATTAAGACCAAGAGGCTTAAATGAAAAAGGCTTTGTTATGAAATACCGTGGAAAACATTACAAGTTAAAATGGCAACAAAGAAGAAGAGGGAACAGCATTACTCATAGCAGAGGGAATAAGAGAAGAAACCCTGGTAGAGGAAGAAACCAGGATAAAAGGCTGAATAAAGAGAATGACTTGAGAAAAGAAGTAGGTGATACCATGGAAGAAGAAGAAACATCTTCTGAATGATTTAATCTAGGGAAACATTCAGCCAAGATGTTACAGTATTGGAAAAGCACAAAATTCATAGCAAAGAAAAATACTGTGGTCCCTGCAGTCCTTTGATCTTTCACTCTGGAGGGGAACAAGTAAGTAGGAACACAAAAGAAGGCAGTAGGGGTGGGGGAGTGGGTTGTTGCATTCTAGAATTTTGAGCAAGAAGTTGTCATATGCCCAAAGTTATGGAGCCATTCAAAAACTCTTGGACAGATTTAGGCAATTTGGGGGATGCACTCTTTTACTGGTGTTAGAAGCACTGGAGGGAAAAAAAAAGACTGAGTATTGTGAAGGGAGTGTTGATGGAGAGCTATCATTGCTGTCAGAGTGATTGAGTAGGTAAGGAGAAGAGTAACATATGTGAAAACAGCATGACTGTGAAAGTAATGTTCCTAACAGTCAGTCACCTTTTCTGGAATAATAATGCCATCCAGGATTCTCCCCCCATACTTTCGGAATCTCCTTTTCTTTCAGAAATTTGAAAATTAGTCCTTGAGTATTTTTAAAATAACTTCTTTCCAGCATGGATTTTTAAAATATGTATTAGCTCAATTCCAGCTTTTCTTCCCAATGTCATCCTAAGAGTAGGTCTTAAGGGGGTGCATGCCTTTCTTCTGTTGACGGTTTCCTTTTTATTTTGTCTACAACTTATTTGCAATTGTCTGTCCATTACTCTATGATCTCTTTTACAAGAGGGGATTTTTGTTTGTTTGTTTGGGTTTTTTTGCCTTTCTTTGCATCCTCATCACTTAGCACAGTGTCTGGCACATAGTAGATGCTTGATAAATGTTTATTGATTGGCTGACTGAAGGGTCATTGACACTTTTCAATATCACATTCTCAGTGGGAAGAAGAAACAGGAAGAAAATCCAAATGATTTAAGTTCACTCTCATTAAAGATGAGACTAGTTAATCTCTCACATTCTCTCTTTTGGTAACTCCATTAGCTCCTACGGTTTGATCATTATCTCTATGCAAATTATTCCCATGATTTGTGTTATGCAGAATTTTTTTTAACAAGTTAATCATCCCCTCAGACTATGGAGTTGCCCTGTCTTCATTCTCCACCCCAGGTTTCTCTCCTGAAATCTAGTCTTATGTCACTAGTTGAGTGGTGACCTGGGTAAAGTCCTGGCATTGGTGTCAGGGAGAACTCCTTTAAAATATGGTCTCGGAAACTTAGTAGCTATGTGAGCAAGTGTGGACAAATCACTTAACCTTTGCCTCCCTCAGTTTCTCCAAATGTAAAACTTGGATCAAAGGAGAGATGTAGAAAGTTCTTTGGAAACCTCAAAACACTATAAAGGTCATTTAAATTATTAGACATTTTTAATTGTATGTTCCATAATAATTTCAAATTGAGCTGTCAAAAAAAAAATTTCTTTCCCCTCAAATTCACCTTTCTTGCCAATTTCTCTTCTTCTGTACAGTTCATCATCATCCTTTTAGTCTCCCAGATTCATATGCTTGGATTATCCTCTACTCCTTACTATATCATGCAGCATATTTTAAATCAAGTTGCCATATTTTGGTGATTCCACCTCCATAATAGCTCTCATACTTTTCTCTGCTTATAGGACCATTACCCTAGTTCAGGAATTCATCAGCTCACACCTGATCCCTTGCAATGCCTTGCTAATGACTATCCCTGCCTCATCTTTCCCCTCTTTGATCTATCATTCATGTCGTTGCCAAAGTGATTTTACAGAAACGACATAGTAGATAGTATATTAGACTTAAAGTCAGGAAATTTGAGGGATGAAATCCATCTCAGTCACTTAAAACTTTGTAGCCTTGGGCAAGTTACTGAACCTCTTTGAGGTTCAATTCTGTCATTTGTGAAATGAGGGTGTTGGATATGATAACCTCCAACATCCCTCTAAGTTCTAAATGTACACTCTTTTTCTTATGAAGTACTTCTCTAAACACATTGCTTTTCTACTCAGTAAATCCCAATGTCTATCTGTTACCTCTGGGATCAAATACAGATTCCTTTCTGTCAGTTATTTAAAGCTTTTCACAACCTACACTCCCAATATTCTTATACATCATCTCAGTTTCAAGCATATTAGGTCCAATCAAACTGAACATCCTGCCATTCCTCACATATCACATTCTATATCCTGTCTCTGTGCCTTACTGGTTGTCCCAAGTTTCTGTAATGCCCTTTCCTCACTTTCTCTCCTTCCTTCCCCTACCTCTTAGAATCTTTAGTTTCCTTCAAAACTCAGATCAAGCATTATTTTTTAACAAGCAATTATCCCTGATCTCCACTCCCTTCACTTAGTAGTTGTTGTCTTACTCTCAAAAATTACCTTCTATCTATTTTATGTGTACTTAAAATATAAATGAATATACATGGATAAATTTATAGAACATACAGATATGGATATGTATAGAAGTACATTTTTGATCATTGAGTTGGTAGCTATAACTAGACATTAAGTTCTATTCATATCTGTGATAAAGAGACAGTTTTTGACCTGACATGTGTATATGTTACCCACCTTGGACTGAATCATTTCTTCTCAAAATGGAGCAACATTCTAGTGGCTTCCAGATCCAAATGATATGGCATTCCTGTAGTGAGCAGCAATGGAGCCAAGTCATGGTAGATGTTAAGGTCCTGTAGGGAGATACACTAGTTTTCAGGCAGGAAAGCAAGAGCATTTTGGTAGTGATGGGAAATTTGCTGTCACAGTTTCTAGTTACATGGCCAAAACTGGGCTAGACTCATCACCTTTCATTCCAAGTGTTTGTGAATTGGCTTGGTTTGAGCTGTGAACATTGAGAGTGACTGTTGCTCATGAATCTTTACCAATTTTACCTGGTTTTTCTATTTTTAGGAAATTATCCTTCATTACCAATATCACATAATGTTATGGGATTAAATGTATAATAAAATGGTATTATCTTTTGAGAAGGAAATGTAAATGGGTAAAAATTCAGGTGTATTACTTTTAGTACATTGAACCTGCACCAGACTTTAAAAGCTTGGATGTGGCTTAATGAAATTTCATCCTTAATTCAGTTTTACAATGTTATATTGGATGAAGATCATAGAAATATAGATTTAGAGGGAATTTCAGAGGCCATCTAAGCCAACTCCCTCAATTTATAGATGAAGAAACTGAGGTCTCATTTGGTTAAATGACTTATCAATGCTCATATAGGAAGCAACCATCAGAGGTAGAATTTGAACCCAGTTTTGCTGCCTCTGGAGCCAGTCCTATTCCCATTTTACCACACTGCATCATATCAGACATATCAATAGTTAAAATGATGCTTTCATAAGTTCTAAAAATGTGTGATTCTTGGCAATCTCAGCAACCATTTCTCCATCTCTACCATCATGATCAGAAAATGACAGAAGAGTCACAAAGGACATGAAGGGCACATTTATATTTTCATCTGTTTATTCTACTGGCCAAAATTCTGCTAGTGGGCCCTCCTGTATTTAGATAAGTTGGTCATAGGATCATAAGAACATAGAGTTTAGAACTAGAAGAGACCTTAAAGGCCATTGAATGTAACACTTTCATTCAGGTGAGGAAACATTTTTTTAAGTGAGGTTAAATGACTTGCCCAAGGTCATACATCTAGTATATATCTGATGTAGAAGTTGAACCTAGTAATTCAGACATAATCTGTCACTGGAAATGTATTTTAAACCTTTCTAATTCTACAACAAATATTTATAAAACATCAAATAGGTGACTAACATTGTGCTGGATAACTGGAATGTGAAGATGAAAACAAAATAACCTCTGTTCTCAAGGAGCTTACTCTTTATTGGGAGTATACAGCATGTAAACAAATAAAAGATAGGTAGATGGTAAAGTGGATAAAGCCTCACATGCTTACCAGCTATGTGACTATAAGGAAGTCACTTAGCCTCTATTTGCCTCAGTATCCTCATCTATAAAGAGGGGATAATAATAGTACCTACTTCCACAGGTAGGTATGTTACAGGATAAAATGATACATTATTTGTAAATTTTTAAGCCTTGAAATATTAAATAAATATTAGTTACGCTTATTAAACAATAATGAGTCATTTGAGAGGGGAATGGGTCAC
Source organism: Notamacropus eugenii (assembly GCF_028372415.1). Classification (NCBI taxonomy): domain Eukaryota; kingdom Metazoa; phylum Chordata; class Mammalia; order Diprotodontia; family Macropodidae; genus Notamacropus; species Notamacropus eugenii. The sequence continues at coordinate 381,342,092 of NC_092872.1, forward strand.
TCAAAACTTGCTAGGACTTCTCAGAGATTACATTCCATGGGCATCACTTTCAACAATCCAAGATTATCTATATATCACAATGAAAAATTAAAGGAGTAATTTAAGAGATGTGAACATGCTTCTTATGTACCTTTATTCCTTGGAGACATCCAGATCTTCCTCCCTTTTCTTTCACACAGTTTTCTTAAAAAGTCTGGGCACCATGTCAATGTTGTTAGCCATAGAGGTAATGATTCCTTTCTCTTTTATGGACTTTTAATTGTGTATATAATGTTCTTCTACTAAGAAAGTAGGGGTCAACTACAGCGCCATGCTCTAATACCAGGTTGAACAAAACAAAAAAATTCTATATAGGAAGAAAAGTCATTCAAAAATACTCATTAAAACAATTTAATTTAATTCAGTAGACAGTTATTAAGTTCCTACTGTGTGCAGAGCACCATGCATTTGGAGTGAAGTATTTATACATAAACTAATAAGAATGTACCAGAAATGGACATCAGAAATGAATTTTCTGGGTAACATGATTAATCATCAATCCACTTTGAAGAATTATGATTCTAAATTGTAGTCCTGATTCTATCACTAATTAGCCCTATGACTTCAGGCACATGATCTCTCTCTGGGACCATTTTATCATTTGTAAAAATGAAGAGATTGGAAAAATGATCTTCCTTCTTTTTTAACTTGTTTGTTTTTTGCTATTTAGATGACCTCTTAATTCCTTTCCAGCCCCCAAAGTATAATTCTTGTTGAATATTGTTCTAAAGTGAATTCATCAATTATTGATCAGTGCAAGAATAGATTTAGAAGGAGGTCTTGGCCTTTATTCAATATTTTTATCAACGAGTTGGATAAATCTTAAACACTTTAGATGGCACAAGAGAGATCACCAAAACTTTTTGTGGTCTGAAGTGGTGAGCCTAATCTCATTAGAATGAATTTAACAGAGATGAACACAAAATTCTTTACTTTTCTTTAAAAAAAATCAACTCTATAAATACTATATGAAGGTGCTTTGAATATGTAACAATTCACAAGAAAAGGACCTGGCTATCTCTAGCACAAGTTCAACTTCATACTACAATTTCCATTTAACTGAAAATATTTACTAAGTACTCATGCTGTGAAGTGAGAGTCAATGTGATAGAAGGTCTACAGAGCAAGTTGGCCTAGGAATCAGGAAGATTTGGGTTCAAGTTCTGCCTCTAATACATACTGACTGAATGACCCTTGGAAAATCATTTAACTTCTTAGTGCCCAGGCAACTCTAAAAAACTCTGAGTTGATCCCGTTTGGGCCAGGACATTCTCTTCACTGAATTTTTTTTTTACATTCTCGAAAGCATAGGCCTGGATGAGAGAAAAACAAAAAAAAGTTGCAAAGCACTAGAGTAAAAACTGGAGTGGTGCATATTCAGATAAGATGCTGTTTCCACTTTTAAGTCTAGAAGAGAGAAAAAAAGCTAACTATAATGCAAAGTTTAAAAAAAATAGAGAAGTTAGAGAAGTCGAAATTATGTAACATATAGAGAGGAGAGGCCTTACTAATGTGAGAAAGAAGGAAGGCTTCCTGGGAGAGTGACACACGAATTTGATTTTGAAGGATGTATAGGAATTCACCAAGGGGAGAAGAGGAGACAATCCATTCCAGTCATATGAAAGAGTTTGAGCAAAAGCAGAAGTACAGGCTATTTTCAGGTGACAGACTGGTTGCAGCATCATAGAATGCTTGGAGGAGAATAATGTGAGAAGGCTGCAAAGGTAGAGTGGCACTAAATTTTGGAGGACTTTGATTACCTAATGTAATGGCAACAACTAGTCAAAGAACTTTCCATGTATTATCTCATTTGAGGCTCAAAGTCCTTGAAAGTAAGTTCTACAGATATTCTACTTTTTTTTGAGAGGGGAAGGCAATGCAACTGGGCCTAAGTGATTTGCCCAAAGTCACACAGCTAGCATCTGAGGCTAGATTTGAACTCAGTACTGCCTGACTTCAGGGCTGGTGCTCTATTATTCACTGAACTACTTGGCTGCCCCTCTTAAATATTAGACTTAGATATAAAATAAGAAAAAGAAAAAATGTCATGTGTACAGCAGAACATAAGAGAGCATTCAGAATATATTGCAATAACATCATTTTAAGAAAGCCTATATATTAAATGCTGTGTATTATGTTGAAAATTGTCCATCTTTTCTTGGCTTCCTTATAGGTTTTCTTTTGTTCTCTGCTATACACTTTTTACTTTGTTCTTTTTTCTCCCTTGCTTGTCCATACCCACTGCCTCAGGGCTACAATTGAGCATGGATATATTTATATATAGGCATTGATATATACCTATATGTATACATATACATATATACATATATATATATATACATATGTACATACATATATAAAAACTATTTTCCCTAAGAGATTCTGCTCCTAATCCTGTTTTTATGCTTGTGCATATCTCATTTTTCCTACGTCTCTTAACTCCTCTACTTTACTTCCACCTGCTATCTTGCCCTCCTATTACTTAATCTACCCCTACTCCAGCAATTCCTCCCTTACCCTCCTATATCCCTAAATCTAAACACCCGTTTGTGCACCCTTTGACCTATTCAGTCCCCCTCTCCCTAAAGGTCCCTCCCTTATCCTCTCATTCACCTAAGTCTAAATATCTTTCTATCACCCCCCCTTTTAACTTATTCTCTCACCCTCCCCTTTAAAGATCACTCCTTTACCTTCTTCTCCCTCCTTTTCCCCTTAGAGTTATATTTCTTTTTAAAATTAGAAGACTTTTATACTCTGATAGACATATATGTTTTCCCCTCTTAAACTCATTCCCAATGAAAGTAGGTTACCAGAACTAACAGGCACCCCCTATTGAATTTCTCTGTATTGGTTCTTCCTCTTGCACCTAATTTGTATAAGATAATTCTTGAGATGTCTTACTTTTTAAAGTTATATCATACTCAGGTCTACCCCAATCTTTCTTATAAGCTACCTAATTACTAATAACATTCTTAGACATAGATTTTACATTTTCCATGCATAAAAGGTAAACATTCTATCCTTATTTAGTCCCATATTTCTCTTGGTTCTTAAAAGTCAAATCTTCTATTGAGTTTAAGTTTTTGTTTTTGTTTTTCACAGAGTTCTGAAAGTCTGACAGTTGATCAAATGTCCATTTTTTTTTTAAATTCAGATTTATGCTTAGCTTTGCCAGGTATGATATTTTCAACTGGAAGCCAAATTCTTTTGCTCTTTGATATACAGTGTTCTAATACCTGGCCAACACTAGGTCTTGCATGATTTTAAATATAGTACCATCATATGTAAATTGTTTTTTGTTGTTGTTGTTATTGTTTCTCAAAATATTTTGTCCTTGATCATGGGATTCAGAATTTAAGTATATAAAATTTCTGTGAGTTTTCCTCATGGGACATTTTTCAGGTGGTGTTTGGTGGATTTTTTCTATTTCTACTTTCCCCTCTTGTTCTAATGTTTCAGGACAATTTTCCTTAATTATTTCTTGTATTATTGTATCAAGATTCTTTTTTTGATGAGAACTTTTAGGTAGTCCAATTATTATGTTTTTTCTTCTTTATCTGTTATCTAAATCCATGAGATGTTTCACATTCTCTTCTATTTTTCATTCTTTATAATTTTTTAAATTTCTTCATTTCTTATAACTTATCTGGCTTCCCCTCACCCAATTCTGATTTTCAAGGAGTCATTTTCTTCCTTAAGATTCTGGATCTCCTTTTCTAATTGTTGACTTTCTTGTCACAATCTTCTTTTTTTGTATTATTGTTATTCTTCTTTTTAAATTTTTCTTAATCTCTTTCATTTGATTAATTTTTTTTTAACTTTTTCAATCAATTCTTTTTGGGCAGATGATCATTTGACGTTACTCTTTGGGATAGAGGAGGATTCCTTTACTTTACTATCCTCCCCTGAAGACAAATCCCAGCCTTCTCTGTTACAACAGTAGCTCTTTATTCTTTCTCCTTTGTTTGTGTATTTTTGGTAATAATTTAGTTTTTATAATCATCTCTAGTGCTGAGGTATGGCAGATGGTGCCTCTGGCCTCTGATCCTCTACAGTTCTCCCCTCCAAACTTGAACTCCAACCAAGACCTCCAGCCTTCTGTGGGTGCCCACAGCCAGTGACATCCCTGTCCCATTGCTTGTGCACTCACCAGGTGTGTGATAGTTCCTCCTTGCTCCCCACTCCCCCCCCCACCCCATTTCTTTCCAAAGCACAGCTGAGTCTGGCATTTCTTGTCAGCAAAGGTTACCTAAATCTTCCCCAGGTCAGACACCTAACTCTAGTCACTTTCCAGGAGTAAAAGTGCCTGTGGCTGGGGCCAAAGCAACCTCCTAACCCAGCTTACCCCCAGGGCTTGCAGCTTGTTGTTTAAGTGGCTTGCCTCTTGTTGTTAAAGGAAACCCTGACCTGGAAGTGTTTACTCTTCACAGGGAGAAAATCTAGTCTTGGTTTTTTTTCCTACAGATCTTCTCAATTCTCCCAAGAGGACCCCTGTTCTGTCCCTACTTTTATTTGTTTTCATGGCTCTGTATTCACCCAGAGGTGCTATTTTATCTCTTTTGTGAAGGAAAATATTGAGAGCTTAAAATGTTCTGACCCGCTATTCCATCTTCCCAGGATCTTCCTATTTATTTTATAAGTGAGGAAATAGAGACTCAGTGATTTACTCATTGTCATATACCCAATAAATATCAGAAGTAAGATTTGAACTTAGGTCTTCCTGAATTCAAGTCTGATTATTTTGCATCATCTCTCTTTATAAGTGAGCAGAAGGCATTGTAGGTTTCTGAGAAAAGAAATGGCATAGTCTTCTCTAATCATCAGTATGAGCGTATATTAGATTGGGGAAGATATAAGAGGTGGAAGACTGTTGGAGGGTTATTTGAAAAGAAGAACAAAGGAGGGTTTGGGGAGGTAATGGGAATTGACAAAAGGTGTTACATTTAAGAGGTGCTATAGAGAAACAATTTACAGTCACTAGAAAGTGATTGAATAGAAGAAATGAAGGAAAGGAAAGAGATATTGATAGAGTTTAGTAAATACTTGCCAATCGATTGACTAATAACCTTAAGGTTTCAAACAAGGGAGATAAGGTGAAGAATGGTGCCACCATCTTGCCATCAGGCAGGAATAATGAAATCAAAAAGAAGAAACTTGAGGGAAAATACTATAGGTTGCTTTTAAACATTTGAAATTTGATGTTTCAGAATATATGGGCTACAGAAGCTCGGGAATGGAGGAGTACTAGGTTGGTGTAATGTTAATGTTAGGTAAATGGTGGATGGAAGAAAGAATTAAAGATCCTCAATATCTTTTGTTAACTTCTATTGAAGCACTGGGTCAGAGGGTTGTGCCCTTTGGCTCTGAAAAGTGTATATATTCTCTGAGGTGAGGTTTTACTTTGGGGCTTACTCATTGGAAGTTTTTGTTTGGCCAGATGAGACTCTGGGTAGCCACTAAGGAGCTCCCCCCCAGCTTTGTTGGTGCTTCTCTCTCTGGTAACTATGCAAGCATGGAATGGGTCAGACAATTGTATCTGTCTGTTGATTTGTGACATTTGTATTGCTTATGGTCACAGGGGTAGAAATCCTGTCTGTTGGTCTTTATTTCTCTGCTTTCATTTTCTCTGTTGGTATATTTGTTTAATTAAAGTGATTGTTGATCCCTCAAAAGTTGCTTTCCTTTTAGAAAAGCAGATCTAAGACCCTGTACAGCAGGCTCTCCTGTATATGCCTGAGTCCTTGCTATTACAGTCAGAGTGAATCCATTTCCTGACTTGGACTCCAAAGGAGGTGACTTATTTTAACTACCAAAGAATGGCTTTAGGCTACTAACTCAGATGATCACTAAAGTCCTCTCTAGCTGTGACATTCTGTCTTCTGATTGTCATAGAACCCCAGCTTCAGAGTTGGAAGAGACCTTAATAGTCATGTAGTTCTAACTCTTCATTTAACAGAAGAGTTTACTTGATTTGCCTGAGATCTCACAGTTATCAAATGATAGAGATAATATATAACTTCAGGTCTCCTGACTCCATATTCCACACTCTTACCCACTCTGCCAGGCAATTGATGATTCATTGACATTTGATGTCAATGAATACCAGTCTCAGACTTTTGAAATTTCATGTTCTAAAATCCTTTCCAGCTCTGGTTTTCTATGGTCTCAGGTTTCTACTGCCCTCCCTTCCCAATGTCTCATGTCTTACCCCGACCAGTATATTTTTGGGAGGTTTCAGACATAAACAAATCTAAGGATTCTTTAGATCATGAGTGTGAAAATTTAATTTGGCAGAGCTCCTTTCAGAACCAATTTAATACCCTAAATTTAAGTGAATAAATGTTTCAATGGAAGAACTAAATCCAAACCTGCCCTTTATAGGACAGTGTCCCTATCAGACTTAGTATCAAATAAGAAGAGGCAGTCAGCTGATTGGCTGTTGTAGAAACTGGTTGGGTTTGCACACTACTTGTGCTATTTTTAAAAATCAGTAATTCATTTTCAATAAGGGAGAGATAAGGAGATTAGTGGTGACTTTAGAATAACAAGCACAGTATTTAGAGGATGTGTTCCTTCTTCTTGGGAGATATCATTAACAAATAGGAATTACTTTCCTGTACAAGGAATTTTTTGCCAGTAAGCTCAATTTGCAGGCATACCCCTATTTTAGAACAAAATGGGTGTACTAGAAAGCTGAAATTGTTTATGCTGAGAGATCTCGGAGACAATTTTATCAAATCTCTTTATTTTGCAAGAAAGAAAAATGAGGTCAAAAGAACCTGGGTTAAATTTGCCTAGTCTTACACAGTTTTAGTGGTAGTATTCTGAGTCCCCAGGACAACGTTTTTCCCCTTACATAATACTGTCTTTAGGTAAAAGATCTAAAGGAGGAAATCACAGGCAGAACTGGAAAAGACATTGAGTCAGCTAAGTTGACATAATGAATAGGATGGATCAGGAGGCAGAGATATCTGAGTTGAAATCCTGCCTTGTACTTTTACTAGATGTGTGACCCAGTGCAAGTCACCCTACCTGCCTGCCTCAGATTTCTTAATGGTAAAAAGAAAATCTTAATTTCAACTGCCTCCCATGGTTGGTATGAGTATATAATGATGTAATACTTGTAAAATGTTTAGCATAGTGCATGGCACATAATAAGCACTAAAATTCTTCTTTCCTGCCCTCTTTCATTTTCTTCTTCCTTTCCTTGCTTTCTTCCTTCCATTTTCAAACAGCTATCAAATCTTGAAGTACTATGTAAATGTTAGTTCTTGCAGTTATCCCTTCCACATCATGGGGGTAGGGGCATGCCTTTCATGCTCCCTCCCTTACCTTCCTGGGATCTGGAAAATCCATGAAAAATATTTTAGCCCTTCATATCAGAAAAGAATCCTGATTTCTTTTTCTTTTATCAGGTGTTTACAGTACTTTATTATAAAATTTGGATTGATATTATACAGTATTATACATATGTTATGCATTTCTGAATTTCTAAACTTTTTCTGTGTCATCTGCTGGCCTTCATGTGCCATTTGTGGCTTCTCCAAAATTCCCCCCAAATTCCCATTTAATTTCTTATACTGACCAAAGATATATCAAAATTACAATGGGAAAAATCTTGTTGTGGAAGCTAAATTTAAAGAATAGTGATAGAACTTGCAGTCTTCTATGGAAGAATGGGTTATGAGAGTAGAGGCCAGGGTCAGCTCAGGGGTTTGGCTATGTCTTTTTCCTTTTCATAGAATCCTTCTCTGGAAGGATTAGAAGGAATGAGATCTAGCCCAGCCTCAGGATGGAGATGGGGGTTAGGAATTGGCTCTAGGGAGTTTAACTTGATGCTAAAACATATGATCCAAGCTCTCTGTTAATAAGCAGAATATTTGCTCTTTGCACTCCATCTCACTGTAACATAGGTTGTGATAGGTCCAACGCTCCGATCCCTTTGAAAGAGATCACTGGTTGCCTTCCTTGGATGGTTGGGGTTATAAAGAGACTGGATGCTAATCTCTTCCATTTACATGACTGTTATCAAGGGGAATCCCAGGCAAAAGCTACTGATGCCTCTTTCTTTGGCATTAAAATTCTCACTTTTCCTATTCCTAATGATGCTTACTCACTGACTCACTAAACAAAAAGAACCCCTTTCTCTGTACTCATTCTGTCATCTGTATTCACTTTAACTCTACCACTCCCAAGTCCCAATCCAGATCTTCCTACCCTTCACTTCTGCACACTGGAACACTGTTCTGTCACTGTTAATCTCATCCTCAGAGCGAGCATGGCATAGGGTATAGAGAGCTGACCTCAAAGGCAAGAGGATCTAGATTTAAGTATTATCTCTGATGCATACTGGCAGTATGATCCTGGGCAGTTCTCTAAGACAATAAGTTTTAAGCCTAAATTGGTAGATGAAGTTTCCCATGCCAAAATATCATGGATCCAGTCCCCATTCTTGATCCCTTTATCATAGAATTTATTTTCTTTCATGTTGTTTCCATCTTTTGGCACTAACAGAGGCCTGGATGCTCCCAGAATAAACTTTCTCCCTGCTTACTGACTTCAGTACTGAGTGTACTTTTTTGCATGCTTCCCTAAGTCACAGGGCCAGGAGGGGCAAACATATTTCTTGCTCTTCAGTTTCACTTACAGGCCTTCCTTGTGCTGCAACCATTTAGCAAACTCTTTCCTTGAGGTCATTCTATCTAGGCATATTAGTCTGTGAAGATACCTTGGCAATTGCCAATGAAAGCATGGGCTATTTTTTTCTCCTTTTCAAAGAGTTCAGCACCTGGCTCACAGTGTTTCTATGCAAACCACTGCCCTAATACTTAAGAATTTTAGTATATGTACAGACATTCTCCCAAATGCCCTAACCTCCTTGTCATTAATCTTTTCAATTCCTATGAACTACACTCTCATTTTTCCTCAGACATACTAGTAGCACCCTTGACTTCATCATTAAAAAGACCTTAAAAATTTGGTGTAGTAATAGAACACAGGGCCTGTAGTCAGGAAGAGCTCAGTTCAAATCTGACCTCATATACTTAATAGCTATATGATCCTGGATAAGTAGTTTAGGTTCTTGTTGCTTCAGTTTCCTCAGCTGTAAACTGGAGATACACCAGGTAGCAACCTACCCTGTAGGGTTGCCTTGAGGATCAAATGAGATAATATTTGTAAAATCATTTCACACAGCCTGGTACATAATGGGTTCTATATAAAATCTTTTTCTTTTCCCTTCTCTTTCCCACCAGCAAATGCTCCATTTCCATGATCTAAGAACTCTGAAATTCCTTTCTGTCATCACACCCCACTATCTTTACATTTCTTCCTGTGTGTCCTGCTTCCTCTTCTCTTTCTGCATCCCCAGTCACCAGTCACACCATCTCTACTTGTTTCTTCAGACCTATGGTGGCACTGCATTCCTTTTAAAATCTTTATTCTTCATCTGACAAAATCAACTATTTCATGGGTGACTTATTCATAAATCCAATCCCTCCTTAATTCTACCCTTGATCTCATCTTTTATTGTGTCTTTCAACAGATTGCCCTTACAATCATCCTCCAACTGATTTTCAATTTTCCCATACCATCTGACCCCTTCCCTGTTACTGCTAAACATGTGTAGGATTTTTCTAACTTAACCTCTGCCCAAAAAAAATCCAAAATGAAAAAAAATCCATTCAGTTAATCCTAACAACCTTCGAGATATCATCCTATAATTTTCCCTTTCACACTCAATTTTATAGAACAATGTATCTATATTTGCTTCTTTCCTTTCACTTACTTCCTAATCTTTGACAATCAGGATCCTGAAATTATTAAACTAAACCAATTTTGAGAGGTGGAGCCAAGATGGCGGAGTAGAAGAATGTACCTGCTCTAGTTCTCCCCCCACAAAATAGCCATTGAAATATCTGTAAAAATGACTAAACAAATTCTAGAGCAGCAGAAGCCACAAAATGACAGAGTGAAAGAGATTTCCAACCCAAGAAAACCTGGAAGGCCTAGAGGACAGGTTTGTCACACCAGGCTCAGAGCAGAGTCCAGTCCACCCTGTACAGCCCAGCCTTTGCACATGGCACAGCACAGACAGGATCCAAGCAGGGTTCAGGGCATGGAATCCCGGGCAGCAGCTGAAGTTCCCAGATTTCTCAACCCACAAACACAAAAGACAGCTTCTAAGGTCAGTGAGGAAGCTCTTTCACTTGGGTGAAAAGGGAACTTGGTCTGTTCCCAGCCCCAGGATGGCAGCAGTCACTGCAACAGCATCTATTTTTTAAGCCCTGGCTAAAGACCCTGGGAGAATTGAACTGCTGATCTGAGTATCAGTCCAGAGGGGTGGTCCTGGGATGAGGAAGAGCCCAGGTATAGTGGAGATGGTGGAGAACCTGGAGAGGTAATTCTGGGCAGAAAAACTTGTGGTTGCTCCCAGACCAGAGCACAGGACAGGAGAGATGTAAAACTCCTCTCCCTTGATTGTGCCACCTTGGAGGAACTGAGAACTTACAGATCTCTAGAGTATACCCTCCACTTGACAAAGGACTCAAAAGTCAAGTAACTGACTGGGAAATGTCCACAAAAGGGGAAAAATAAGACTATAGAAGCTCACTTTCTTGGTGAACAGATATTTTATTCTATCCTTTTGGATGAGGAACAACAAAGCATACTACCATTGGAAGACATAAGAGACAAGGTTTCTGCATCCAAATAAATATGCAACAGTCTCAGGCCATGGAAGAGCTCAAAAAGGATTTTGAAAATCAAGTAAGAGAGGTGGAGGAAAAAGTTGAGAAGAGAAATGAGAGTGTTGCAAGAAAGTCATGAAAAGAGAGTAAACAACTTGCTAAAACAGACTCAAAAAATGCTGAAGAAAGTAACATTTTTAAAAATAGATTAGCCCAAAGGGCAGAAGAAGTCCAAAAAGCCAATGAGGAGAAGAATGCTTTAAAAAGCAGAATTAGCCAAATGGAAAAGGAGGCTCAAAAACTCACTTAAGAAAATAGTTCTTTAAAAATTAGAACAGAGCAGATGGAAGCTGTTGACTTCATGAGAAATCAAGAAATTACAAAACAAAACCAAAAGAATGAAAAAATAGAAGACAATATGAAATATCTCACTGGAAAAGCAACTGACCTGAAAATAGATCCAGGAGAGATAATTTTAAAATTATGGGACTATCTGAAAGCCATGATCAAAAAAAGAGCCTAGACATTATCTTCCATGAAATTAGCAAGGAAAACTGCCCTAATATTCTAGAATGAGAGGGTAAAATAAATATTGAAAGAATCCACAGATCATCTTCTGAAAGGAATCTGAAAAAAAAAACTCTTAGGAATATTGTAGCCAAATTCCAGAGTTCCCAGCTGGAGGAGAAAATATTGCAAGCAGCCATAATGAAGCAATTCAAGTGTTGCGAAAATACAATAGGAATAACAAAAAATCTAGCACCTTCTACATTAAAGGATTGAAGAACTTCAACTATGATATTCCAGAAGTCAAAGGAACTAGGATTAAAACTAAGAATCACCTACCTAGCAAAACTGAGTATAATACTTCAGAGGAAACATGGTCATTCAGTGAAGTAGAGGACTTTCAAGCATTCTTGATGAAAAGACCAGAGCTGAATAGAAAATTTGACTTTCAAGCACAAAAATCAAGAGAAGTATGGAAAGGTAAACAGGAAAGAGAAATCATAAGGGACTTACTAAAGTTGAACTGTTTACATTCTTACATGGAAAGACAATATTTGTAACTCTTGAAACTTTTCTCTGTATTTGCATAGTTGGAGGGATTACATACACATATATGTATTATATATATTATACTTATAAATATAATACATATATATATATATATATAGACAGAGGGCACAGGGTAAGTTGAATAGGAAGGGATGATATCTAAAAAGTAAAATTAAGATGTGAGAGAGGAATATATTGGGAAGAGAAAGTGAGAAATGGAATGGAACAAATTATCTTTCATAAAAGAGGCAAGAAAAATCTTTTTCAATGGAGAGGAAAGGGGGGAGGTGAGAGAGAAAAGCTGAAGCTTACTCTCATCACATTTGGCTTAAGGAGGGAATAACATGCACACTCAATTTGGTGCTAAAATCTATCTTACACCACAAGAAAGCAGGGAAGAAGGGGATAAGTAGAGTGGGAGGGAATGATAGAAGAGAGGGTAAATTGGGGGAGGGAGTAATTAGAAATAAACACTTTTGGGGAGGACAAAGTCAAAAGAGAAAATAGAATATATGGGCAGGATAGGATGGAAGGAAAACAGTCAGACCATGACTATTATGGAAGTCTTTTGCAAACCTACACATGCATAGCCCATATTGAATTGCTTGCTTTCTCAGTGGGGATGGGTAGGGAGGGAGGAAGGGAGAGATATTGGAACTCAAAGTTTAAGGAGTGGATGTTGAGAATTGTTTCTGCATGCAACAGGAAAAGAAGAAATACAGGTAATGGGGTATAGAAATCTAACTTGCCCTACAAGAAAAGAGAGAAGATTGGTATATGGGAAGGGAGGGATGTGATAGAAGTGGGGCAGATTAGGGAAAGCAGTAATTAGAACACACGGTGTCTTTGTGTGGGGGAGGGGACAGATGGGGAGGGAGAGATGGGGAGAGAATTTGGAACTCAAAATATTGTGGAAATGAATGTTGAAAACTAAAAATAAATAAATAAATTTTTAAAAATGAATAAAAAATAATGTGAGCCAAAATCAATCAATAAATAAAAATAAATTCCAAGCCTCCTACCCCCAAATAAAAATAAATTAAACCTATTTTCTCTAAAGTTGCCAAGGATTTCTTAACTACTAATTTTTTTTCTTACCTAGATTATTGCAATAGCTTCCCATTTTTTTCCTTGTTTCAAGTCTCTTCTCTTTCTATCCATTACCTATATATTTATCCAAATTATATTACTAAAGCACAGGGGTAACCATATCATTCCCTTGGCCAAAAAGTTTTGGTGATTCCCAGTTGTCTGTAATATCTAATATAAACTTCTTTGATCTTTAAAGTCCTTCTATTTAGGCTTAATTCTAACATTCCAGTTTTATAGTATGTGACTCACTCTAATGACTCAAACTTCCAAGAAAACTGGAATACATTCTTCCATTTCCCATATTCAGACATTTGTACAGGTTATCATCTGTCACACAGGGAATGCAGTTCCTTTTTACTTCAACTGAGAATTCTGAGCTTCATTGCAAGGTCAGTTCAACTATCATCATACATATCAGACTGTTCCTCATGCCTCCAGTTACAACTTCTCTTTGAAATTGCTTTGTATTTATTTTATTCATTTTTTTGAAATTTATTTATATGTGTACATGTTTTTTCCTTCTATAGAATATAAACTCTTTGGCAGTTAGAGGCTGCTTTGTTTTTCTTTGTGTCCCCAGTGCCTAGCACAGTGCTCTGAATATATTAATCACTTAATAAATTCTTGTCAGATAAATAATAAAGTAGTTATACATTCCTGACTACAATTCTGGGACTTCATTTTCAAATAAAAAAGTTAAATCAATCCTTCAGTCACTTTAGTAATAATGCATTAAAATGGAAAGAGACCTCAATTTAAGATATTTGTGTTCTAGTCCTTATTGTGCTGGTAATTTGATTTTTAAAATATATTTTTATCTATTTTTCATTTGTTGTATATTGCATAGATTTCTCCCTATATATCCTCTTCTCTCCATTCTTCCTGGAGAACCATTCTTTATAAGATGCATTTTAAAAAAAGGAGAAGGGGAAAGTAGAAAAATAAATGATCACATACCATCTTAATCATCATCATTGTCCTCTTCATCATCATCAACAATCAAAATTAATACTATATGCTATATTCTACACCAGTGGACCTCCCTCCCTTCGTATAGGAATGGGAGGGCATGTCTTCTTGTTTCTCTTTTTTTGATCTTTATGTAATTTAAATATTTTTAATGCTTTTAATTTCTTTAGTTTTGATTTTTTGTAGTTATCGTTTCCATCTTCCCTTTTGCAGTTTTGATGTGTATTATTTATCTTGACATAGTTTGGGGTTTTACATGTTCTCCTTTTAAAAATAAGTAAATTGAATTAGATCATCTCAAAGGTCTCTTAAAGTTCAGATAACTTACGTTCTGTGATGTAGTTTTCCTACAAGCTCTAGGCCCCTTCATGCACTAAGATTTTAGGATTTCATAATTCAAATAACTATAATTAACTTAGAGTATAAGATCATAGGAGAGAGAAAAATATTCTATTGCTAGTGACCAGAATGAAAATACAATATCTGACTGTAAAACATGAAAGGTTTAATGAAAGAAGTGGTATGTGAGGTGAGCCAACTGGTCACTCAAAAACCTGACTATTTGATCTGACTATTTGCAATGTATTAGAAGGATAGGTATAACTGCAGCAGGTGAAGATGGAAGGGGGAGAGGTGAGAATTCACTAAAGCATGGTATAAACAATAGGAAGAAGGTGAATAGGTAAAGGATTTGTTCATAAGACAGTGAATAGCACACATTGGGTAGAGTAGAATAGAACATAAAATATGACAGAAAATAGGGAATTCAGGAGGGGTTGCAAGATTTATAGTAAAGAGAGATTAAGTTTAGGGCATGTTGCGTTTGAAATGCAGGTTGGACATCTGATATGAAGTTCCAAAGGACAATTAGAAATATGGGTCTTACGTTCATTTGGCAAGCAGCTCTTGTTCATGTAAGTCACTAAAGTGACAGTTGAAGGAATTGTCAGAAGGAGCAGTGTAGAAAAAAATAGACCAAAAGAGTCTTGAATCTTTCTTAATGAAAAAAGGGATAAGGACAGCTAGAGGAAATGGAGAAGTGAAGAATTTGGAGCATCACCAGAAACATATAACATCACAGAGGAGAGAAGAACATATTTTGAAGGAAGAGCTGTTCAACGATGTCAAATATTTTTGACATTCATCAATTGTCAAATGACAAATGTCAATCCGTTAGTAGCAGTAGCACAGTAAAACATGTTCAAGGGTCATAGTGTATGAGTTTTCAGAAAGAACCACTGGATTTGGTGTTGAAGTCACTGATGATCCTTGAGAGAATAATCTTAGTAGAGCTGTGCGACAAGGGCAGAGCTTTAGGTAATGATTCCGTTAAGGTGAAAAAAGAGGAGATATAAAGCATGATAGAGAAGGTACTATCAGAGATGTAGAAAAATAACCAGAGGGTGTTTCCTGGGAATGAGCCTATTTTGTTTGGCAAGATCTTCTAACCATGAACAAATGTTAAAATCACAAGAGGATTTAACTGGCAACAAAGCAGCCCATGAGTTTATAGAAATTGAAAAATATTATTTGATGAACTCATCCAATTCATTGGCCCAAATGCTGTTGGTTGATCATTGATGCTCACCAAGTGAATGTTATTCACTGGTCCTCCAACTTAAGAAATTTCTATGTGTGTGTTTTAAGCACCAATCTAGCTGTCCAAAAGCTTTGTTCTAATAGAATAATAATCAAATGCTTAGTTCGACAGCTGTGTGCCATGAATATTAAAAAGAACATTCTGAATAACTCTTCATTTCTATTTTTCCCACTGTGCACAGCTTTTCATAGTTGATGCCATCAAAACTGTTCTTGTGGGACTAGAGGAATGATCTAGAAATAAAAGGAGCAAAGAATAAAAGAAATCAACAGAACACTCTCTTAAGATTGTAACTCCTCCTTGGGTGAAAGGCAAATGTCATTTGTTCTGAGGTTATTCTTACTTATAGGAATCTTTTACAATTTTTATAAGACTGTTTTACAAAGTATTTTTTAAATTTATCATTGGCTAGTTTGATGTGTACTTCTACTTTTTGAGGTTGAACCCAAGTAAGAATACTTAGGGTGCAACCCTGGTTCTTCTGCTAATTTTCTGTGTGACCTTGAGCAAACCTGTTCCCATATTTGGACCTCATTTACCTTGCATGTAAAGTGAGAGCAAATAACTTCAACCAGAAAGTTAAATATTTATAGTTTCTTGCAAATCTAACATGGTCCTATGATCTAAAGCCCCTTCTCATTCTAACAGTCCATATTCTAAGATTCCCTTTAAATCTGACTATCCATAATTTTGTAGCTCTTTGATTAATAAATCATCAGTCAACAAACATTTATTAACTGCCTATGGTGTATTAAAAACTGTGTTCATTATTATTTTCATTTTACAAAGAATAGATGAGGAAAATGACAGAAAAGAAAAGTAACTTGCTCAAGTTCATATACAGTTCCTGATAGTCTGAACTAGTGCTCTTCCCACAACATCAATTTGTCTGGAGGAGATTATGATGTATATTGTAATGAGGAATTTTTAAAAATTCTTCACTGACTTGACAAAGTACCAGGAAGGTAATTTTTTCACCATTAAAAAAATTCATTTATTTGGCTTAAGGCATTATCTCTAAGAGCCCCTTTTTAAAATGCAAATCTCTTTTCCAGCAGTAGTACATTAAGACATTTTCAATCCATAGAGTGATTTAATTTATGAAAAATTAGCAAGTCAAGAGCTGGAAGAAGGGCTACTGATAACAGTATACAGAACATACAGGGCTCATTGGAGAGGGAAGGACAAGTTAGTGCTAAAGCTCCAAGGGAGAAACCAGGAAGAGGACCCAAGATGGAATACCACTGAACCAGAAGAGAAGCAGTCTATCAAGAGAAGCAGCTCTAACCAAATAGGAAGAGAAACTAATACTAGAAATCCAAAAATCTGAAGGGAGGAAATATATGAATTGCAGTCATAGAGAAAACAAGTTCATGGGTTATAAAGCATGCCTATCATGGTATCTTAAAGGAGACACTCCAATGAAAGCTAGGAACCAGTCAAAGTCTCTTGTTGATTATCTAAACAAATTTGAGTGAACCACAACCCATAAAACTCCCTATGGTCTATGGAGTCCTAACCAGATAGGTTATATTACAGTGTGCCTCATCACAATGTATTCCATATTATTCTGAACAGCCAGTCCTTTGCTCTACTACTACTAAAAGAGCTTGTCAATAATTTCCGTGCTAGACTAGTCCTGATACTTAGAGAGCAAAATATACAAACTACAATGGTCATGGTCTTGTGTTTAGTTTACTAAAGGCAGAATCCATAGAAGCTTGGAATAGAGTTAGAAGGGAGGTTAGAAGAACTTTAGAATACAGAATATATAATTTTAAAAACTAGAGATGAACTCAGCAATATTTCAGTCTTAACCTTAGTGTCATTCCTCACATGGTCCCTATACTTATATTGAACTACATCCTCCTTTGCCTATTAAATTCCTACCTGTCCTTTAAAACCTAATGCTAATGCCAACTTTTCCCCAAAAGTGGAGTGATAATATTTTCACCTTTTAATTTTCCATTGACTTTTATTTTTAATTAATATATATTATTTTGTGAGTTTCAGTTATTCAAACATATTTCAAATACCTGTAAAAGACAATACGAGTTCACTGACCATACCCTTTCTATTATCTGTCTGACTCAGAACCAAAGAGAGGATGTGGAGGCTGCTTGTTATGCTTGCCTATAGCCCCTGATACTACAGAAGTTGGGATGAGTGGATTGCTTTAGTTTGGGAGTTTTGAACTACACTAGAGCTAAAGCTTATCAGGTGTCTGCACAAAGTCTAATATAAATAAAATGAGCCCAAGGAAGTGGGACCAACAGGTTGTCTAAGGAGGGATGAATTGGTCCAAGTCAGAAATGGAATAGATCAAAGCTTCTGTGCCAATAAGTAGTGGGATTGGACCTATGAAGTGCTGGGAACAGACTCAGTCTCAAAAAAAATCAGCAGAATTTCAATAAATGTTGAGTTAAATAAAATCAAATCCAAACCCTTCATTTAACAGATAGCCCACAGAGGAAAACTGACCTACAGAAAAATGGAAAAGTTTAGTCTCAAGTCTCCATTTTCTCATTTCTGACCCTGAGCTTTTTTCACTGAATACTATGCTGCAAATCCATTTTCATCCTCAAATGAATTTTGCATTGTTGACTAGGCCACATCTACAGGCCCTGACTCTGGAGAACAAAAGTTCTGCCATTAAGAAATTTGTGCCAAAATTTCATCTCTAACCTTGGACATTCTGATTTACTGTATTGTAAGATTTTCCTCAAGGCCTGTCACTTATCCCATCCCCTTTTCTGTTTCATTATGACTAGAATTTTATTGATACATTTTATTTTGACACATCAATCACTTCCCAATAAATATCCCTTACAATACCTTCCCATTATAAATAGTCAAGCGAAACAATCTACTATCATGATTGTGACTGACATCACGTGTTACTTTCATGCATTTTCTTACCAGAGAAGAAGATTTTCTTCTTTTTAAAAAATGCATTAGTCATACACAACCAACATTGGCCATTGTATTTGACCCGAGTGCTGTTGCTTTCTGCTATTTTCATCATTTATATTACATTAGTCATTGTGTATACTGTTCTAATGGCTTTGCTTTTCTCATTCTGCATCAGTTCACAAATATTTTCATGCTTTCCTTAACCCTTCCTATTCATTGTTTCCTATGTTTCCATGATAATCCTTTCAAGTTATATATCACAATTTTCTCAGTCATTCCCCAATCATTGGATGAATAATGTGTTTCTAGTGTTTTTGCTGTCATAGAGAATTCTATGTTAGGATACATGGAATGTATAGGATACATACCCTATGCCCTTGACTTCTTTGGGGTAAAAACCATATAGTGGAAAGGCTAGATAAAACAGTAGAAATGATTTATTACATTCTTTTGCATAATGACATTTTTCTAAAATAAACTTCTTTCCTGTTTTTAGAGACTACGCTGAGGAGCTTTGGCAACCATATGGACCCAGACCAGCAAACAGCTAAACTAAATCTCTATTTATATTTATTTTGAGACACACTATTTACCTAACCATTTTTTTCCTGGCAGGTGACATTGTAAAATTGAAAGCCCTCTTGAAAGACAATGTGGTGACTTTGCTTTTCCAAAAGGATTTTACATAACTAGTGTTTGGGAAATGTTGAGACATGCAGCTGATAAACATTTTAATCTTTTAAAAATACAAAACATGACTCTAGGATATTTATAGTACTAAGAAGTTATAATAGTTAAAGACACATAGGACATTAGAAGAATCTCAAAATCTATCCAGACCAATTTGCAAAAATCCTCCCAAAAGACCCCTGACAAAAGCCACCTATATACTACTTGAATCCTCCAGTGACGGGGGACACTTCACCCTCATGGGATAGCTCCCAATGTTAAAAAAAAAAAAAGTCTTCATACTGCCATGGAGTCTTCCTTCTTACAGCTAATTCTTAATGGTCCAAATTTCCTGCATGGGACCAGACAAAACATGCCCAATCCTTATTCTTCATCACAGTCTTTTATATATTTGTAGCTAGCAATTTTATAACATGTTAAGATTTACAAACTGTTCTTTGTACATTCTCATTTAACCTATACAATAAATAATCAATGAAGCCAAGAATAGAAGGAAAGCAGAAAGCTGGGACTAAGGGGCAATATTTTTAGCAAGTTTCTTTGAAAAAGTCTCCATTTCTCACTACAACAAATTTATAAGAATACAAGTCATTCCCCAACTGATAAATAGTGAAAGGATATGAACAGGTAGTTTTCAGATAAAGAAATCAAAACTGCCTATAGGCATATGAAAAATACTTTAAATGACAATTGATTAGAGACTGGAACAACTCTGAGGCACCACCTCACACCTATCAGATTGACTAATATAACAGAAAAGGAAAAATGGAAAATTTTGGAGAGATGTGGGAAAATACAGACACTAAAACACTGTTAACAGCTAGATGGTACAGTGGAGAGAATGCTGGACCCAGTGAGGAAGACTCATGTTTTTTAATTCAAATCTTGCCTTAGACACTTACTAGCTGTGTGACTCTGGGCAAGTCATTTAACCTTGTTTACCTTAGTTTTTTCATCTATAAAATGAGCTAGAGAAAGAAATTACAAACCACTCCAGTATCATTGTCAAGGAAATATCAGATAGGGTCCAGAACTCTTGGATATGACTGAAACAACTGAACAACAGCAACAAGAACAAGAATGCTGATGGTGGGGTCAGAGACAAGATGGCAGAGTGAGAGCAACTACTCACTTAAGCTCTTAGACAAACTCTTTCAGATACCTCTATAAAGAGAATCTGACCAGATTTTGGAGAGGCAGAATGCAATAGGAGACAGACTCAGCCCAGGATAGACTGGAAGGTAGATGGGAAGGATCCATTGTGTGGGGCTAGAGAAGCACACGGGCTGTACCAGCATGTCCCAGTTATTCAGCAGGGTCAAGTAAGAAGCCCCAGGCACTCTGTGGCAGAGGCCACACTGTGGAATCTCAGGCATATCATCCCAGGATGCAAGTCCAGCTGATCTGAGCAAGTGAGAGCCACATATCCCCAGGTATTTCCAGGGGCTGTTCCTGAGACTATCAGACCACAGATTGAATGTCTGTAAGTCACCTACTTGAACTTCAGGAACCAAATTGATGGAGTGATCAGGAACTGCTTTCCCTCTCCCCTTGTTGACCTTGAGAGACTCATAAAATATTTCCCCAGAAGTATCCTAGAACAGTGGGATCAGTAGAAGGGGCAAACAGACCCTTAGCATGTGAGGTTAGGAAAATCACTAAGGACAGTCTCTCTTGCTGTGGCTAAAGGGGACCAGAGCAAACCAAATATCTCAGACAGCCCCACCTGAGCAAACTGGGAGTAGATCCTGAGCCCCAGGGAAGTGGAGTCCATAGCCAACACCACCTCCCACAGTCTTCCCTCCCTTCATTCAACCACCCTTCCTTTTAATCCCCTTCATTCCAGGAATGCAAGGCTGGTTCAATATTAGGAAAATTATTAACATTATTAATTAGATCAACAGCAAAATTGACAGAAATCACAATATTATCTCAATAGATGCAGAAAAAGTTTTTCACAAAATACAACACCCATTCTTACTGAAAACACTGGAGTACATAGGAATAAATGGAACTTTCCATAAAATAATAAGCAATATCTACCCAAAACCTTCAGCAAGTATTATATGCAATGGGCATAAGCTAGATGCATTTCCAATATCAGGAGTGAAACAAGGATGTCCATTATCACCATTATTATTCAATATGGTACTAGAAATGTTAGCTGTAGTAATGAGAGAAGAAAAAGAAATGGAAGGAATTAGAATAGGCAAAGAAGAAACTAAGTTATCACTCTTTGCAGATGATACGACGATATATTTAGAGAATTCCAGAGAATCAAGTAAAAAATTACTTGAAATAATAAACAACTTTGGCAAAGTTGCAGGTTACAAAATAAACCCACACAAATCTTCTGCATTTCTATATATTACTAACAAAGCCTAACAGCAAGAGAAAGAATGAGAAATCCCCTTTAAAGCTAGGGTAGACACTATAAAATATTCGGGAGTCTACTTGCCAAAGCAAATCCAGGGACTATATGAACACAATTACAAAACACTTTTCCCACAAAAAAAGTCAGATCTAAGTAAGTGGAAAAAAATCAGTTGGTTGTGAGTAGGCCGAGTCAATATAATAAAAATGACAATTCTGCCTAAATTAATTTAGTTATTCAGTGCAATACCAATCAAACTATCAGAAAATTATCTTGTAGAGCTAGAAAAAATAATATCAAAATACATCTGGAAGAAGAAAAGGTCCAGAATATAAAAAGAACTAATGAAAAGAAATGCTAGGGAAGGTACCCTAGCTCTACCAGATCTCAAATTGCATTATAAAGCAGAAATTATCGAAACCACTTGGTACTGGCTAAGAAACAGAAGGATAGACCAGTAGAATATGACAGGTACTCAAGACACAGTAGTCAATGAATATAGCAATCTACTATTTGATTAGCCCAAGGAACCCAGCTTCTGGGATATGAACTTACTGTTCTACAAAATTTGCTGGGAAAACTGGATAACAGTGTGGTAGAAACTAGGCATAGACCAATGCCTGACACTACACAAGAATAAGTCCAAATGGGTACATGATCTAGGTATAAAGAGTGATAGTATAAACAAATTAGGGGAGCAATAAAAGGTGTATTTATCAGATTTATGAAGAAGGGAAGAATTTTTGACTAAATAAGAGATAGAAAACACAATGAAGTGCATTTGATTACATTAAATTGAAATGTTTTTGCACAAACAAAATCAATACAACCAAGATTAGGAGGGAAGCAGAAAAATGGGAAAGAATTTTTGCAGCTAGTGTCTGTTATAAAGGCCTCATTCTAAAATATATAGAGAAATGAGTCAAATGTACAAGAATACAAATCATTCCCCAATTGATAAATGGTCAAATGATATAAACAGACAGTTTATATCTATATCTATATCTATATCTATATATATATCTATATCTATATATATCTATATATAGATATATATAGATATAGATATATAACAGGAAGAAATTAAAGCTATCTACAGTCATATGAAAAAATGCTTTAAATTCCTGATGATTAGAGAGATCCAAATCAAATCAACTCTGAGGTACCACATCACACCTATCAGATTGATGAACATGACAAAACAGGAAGATGAAAAAGGTAGGAGAAGATGTAGGAGAGTTGAAACACTAATTCATTGTTGGTGGAGCTGTGAGCTGATCTAACCATTCTGGAGAACGATTGGGAACTATGCCCAAAGGGCTACAAAAATGTGCATACCTTTTGACCCAGCAATACTGCTTCTAGGACTGTATCCCCAAGAGATCATAAAAATGGGAAAAGGTCCTTCATATACAAAAATATTTATAGCAACACTAATTGAGGAATGGCTGAACAAATTGTGGTAAATATAATGCAATACTATTGTGCCATAAAAAATGATGAACAGGAGGACTTCAGAGAGGCCTGGTAAGACTTAAATGAACTGAAGCTGAGCAAAAGGAGCAGAACCAGGAGAACTTTGTACACAGCAACAACCATAGTGCGTGAGGAATTTTTCTGGTAGACTTAGTACTTCATTGCAATGGAAGGACTTAAAAAATTCCCTATGATCTCTTGAGGCAAAATGCCTTTCACATCCAGAGAAAGAACTACAGAAATCAATCACAGAATGAAGCAGACTATTTTCCTTTGTATTATGTTTCATTTTGTTTTATGATTTCTCCCATTCATTTTAATTCTTTTATGCAATATGACTAAGGTGAAAATATATTTAATAGAAATATATGTGTAGAACCTATATAAAATTGTATGTTGTCTCAGGGAGGGAGTGGGAAGGCAGGGGGAAGGAGGGGGAGCAAGGGGAAAATATCTAAGATATATGGAAGTGATTGTAGAATGCTGAAAACAAATAAAATAATCTTTAAAAAGTACTGATGGTGGACATGTAAACTGATCCAACCATTCTGAAGAGCATTTTGGAACTATTCCCTAAAGGCTATAAAATTTTTTATGCCCTTTGACCCAGCAATATTTCTACTTGGTCTGTATCCAAAAGAGATGTTTTTAAAATTTAATTCATTTATTTCTAGCTTGCAACATTTGATTCCATAAGCTTTTGAGTTTTAAATTTTCTACCCCTCCCTCTTTCCCTTCCACTCTCCCCAAGATGGCATACAATCTGACATAGGCTCTACATATACTTTCATATTAACTTAACTTTCACATTAGTCACATTTGAAAGAGGAATTAGAACAAATGGAAGAAGAATGAAGAAACAAAAACAAAACAAGAATGAAGAAACAAAACAAACAAACAAAAAGAGAGGAAGTAGTATGCTTTGATCTGAATTGAGAACCCACAGTTCTTTCTCTGCATGTGGACATCATTTTCCATCAGTATTTAGAGTTGTCTTAGATCCTTGCATTGATGAGAAGAGCCAAGTCTATGAAAATTGGTAATTGCACAATGTGACTGTTACTGTGTATAATGTTCTCCAGGTTCTGATCACTTCACTCAGCATCAGTTCATATAAGTCTTTCCAGGTTTTTCTGAAGTTTTCCAACTCATCATTTCTTATAGCATAGTAGTATTCCATTACATTCACATACCACAACTTGTTCACCCATTCCCCGATTGGTAGATATTTCCTCAATTTCTAATTCTTGGCCACCGCAAAAGGAGCTGCTAAAATATATATTTGTACATGTGGGTCCTACATGTCTTTGGGATATAGACCTAGTAGTGGTATTGTTGGAGAGTGTGCATGGTTTTAAACCCCTTAAAGCATAGTTCCAAATTGCTCCCCTGAATGACTGCATCACCTCACAACTCCACCAACAATGAATCTTCTCCAACGTTTATCATTTTGATATTTTATTAAATTTTAATTAATTTATTTGTTTTCAGTTTTCAACAATCACTTCCATAAGTCTTAAATTTTCTCCCCCTCATTCCCCATGCTTCCCTGAGATGGCATGCAATCTTACATGGGTTCTTCACATTTTATCCTGTTAGCCCATCTGATAGGTGTGATGTGGTACTTAAGAGTTGTTTTGTTTTGGATTTGTCTAATTAATAGTTATTTAGAGCATTTTTTTCATAAGACTGCAAATTGCTTTAACTTAATTTAATTTCGTTCTCTGAAAGGTGCCTGTTCATATCCTTTGACTATTTTTCAATTGGTAAATGACTTGTATTTTTATAAATACAATTCAGTTCTCTATATATTTTAGAAACAAGGTCTTTATCAGAAATACAGGTTGTAAAAATTGTTTCCCAGCTTTTTCCTTCCCTTCTAATTTTGATTGCATTGACTTTGTGAAAAACACTTTCAATTTAATGTAATGAAAATCATCTTTTTTGCATTTCACACTCTTCTCTATCTCTTTTTTAATCATAAATTCTTCCATTCTCCATAAATCTGTCAGGTAAACTATTCCCCCCTCTCCTACTTTGCTTAAAGTTATCAGTCTTTATATCCAAATCATGTACCAATTTTGACTTTGTCTTGGTATAAGCTATAAGATGTTGGTGCATACCTAGTTTCTGCTATACTATTTTCCAGTTTTTCCAGCAATTTTTGTTAAATGCTGAGTCTTTATCCCAGGATCTGGGGTCTTTGGGTTTATCAAATTAGTAGTGAATTGCATTACAGATAATGCATGCTGATGGTTTTAAGTAGATGCTACCCATTACTTTAAGGAAGACTCCATTTTCTAGTGTTGTTATTGGGAATGGGTATTGTATTTTGTCAACTGCTTTTTCTGCATCTATTGAGATAATCATATGATTTCTATCAGTTTTCTCATTGCTATGGTTAATCATTCTGATAGTTTCCCTAATATTGAATAAGCCCTCCATTTCTGGTATAAATCTTACCTGGTCATAGTGTATTATCCTCTAGATAAGCTGCTGAAATCTCTTTGTTAATATTTTATTTAAATTTTTCGCATCTATATTCATTAGGGAAATTGGTCTACAATTTTCTTTTTCTCTTTTGGCTCTTCCTGGTTTAGGTATCAGCACCAGATCTATAGCATAAAAAGAAGACTCCTTCACCTATTTTCTCAAATAGTTTACATGGTATTATAATTAATTGCTCCTTAAAGTTTAATAGAATTTACCTATAAATCCATCTGGTCCTGGAGATTTTTTTCTTAGGGAGTTCATTGATGGCTTGTTCAATTTCTTTTTCTGGAATGTGGTTATTTAAGTATTTTATTGCCTCTTCTGTTAATCTGGGCAGGTTATATTTTCAAAAATATTCATCCATTTCACTAAGGTTATCAAATTTATTGGAATACAGTTGGGCAAAATAGCTCCTAATTATTGTTTTAATTTCCCCTTCATTACTGGTGGCTTTACCCTTTTCATTTTTGATACTGGAATTTTAGTTTTTTTCTTTCTTTTTTTAATTAAATTAACCAAGTTTTTATCTATTTTATTTTATTTCATAAAACCAGCTCTTAGTTTTATTTATTAGTTAAATTGGTTTTTTTAATTTCAATTTTATTAATGTCTCCTTTGGTTTTCAGATTTGTAGTTTGGTATTTAATTGAGGATTTTTAATTTGTTCTTTTTCTAGCCTTTATAGTTGCGAGCTGTAAAGTTAAGGGAATTTGAAGATCTTCCCTGCCCCTTCATAGGCCCATGTGACCTGCTTTGAACTTTGGCCAAGCCCAACAGCCTGAGTCACATGGAGATGATGGTGAGAGGAGCTTGCTGAATGGGTGGAGAACAACAAATGTAGTAGGAAGAGAGAGTGAGGTGGAGGTGGGAAAGAGCAGGCAGAGAAGAGCAGAGCAGCTAGTGTGAGAGAGGGAGTGATTTGCCAAAGGCAGCTTGTTTGTGGGGAGATAAGGATTAGGGATGGCTGTGCTCCCTTTATTGGTAATGTGTACAAACTTTATTGTTTCCATGGTGGAATTGGCTTTCTGGTATCTGAAAAAATATTTTGATATCATCTTAGAGGAATTTACCCTGGAAATATACATGTATATCCATAGCAGCTGCTGTGGGTATCACATTGACATTTCACATGCCCAATTTACTGATCTTCTCTTTTTCTATTTTATAAATTTAAATATTTAGAGATATAAAACTTCCCCTAAAAACCTTTTAAACTACATTCCATCAGTTTTGATATGTTGTCTCATGATTGTCATTCTCTTGGATGAAGTTATTGATTGTTTCTATGATTTGTTGTTTCACCTACTTATTCTTTAGGGTTAGATTGTTCCATTTCTATTTAATTTTTAGTCTATCTTTCCATGGTTCTACATATTATTACTTGTAATTTTATTGCATCATGATTTGAAAAGGATACATTTAATATTTCTGCCTTTCTGCATTGGATTGTAAAGTATTTATGCCCTAATACATGGAATTTTTGCATAGGTTCCATATATTTCAAAGAAAATGTGATTTTCCTTTCTTTTGCATGTGGTTATGTTGACAGTGTTGTCCTATATTGAACTTGTGCCTTGATCATCCCTGTCCCCGTAGTAAAAATGTATGGTCATTGGCAGTCTCTGCTTTTTGCTCATGGTATTTTCCTATTGCTTGACTTTTAAAGTTGAGCTTTCCTTCTGGAGTCTAATTATTGGGCACTGAGTCAAACTTCTTATGCTGTGAGCCTAGGACCTGTTCACTGGCTTTGTGTGCTGGGGCCTCAGCTGCTGACAGCCAGAGGCTATAGGGGTCTGGCAGCTTACTTGGTGCTGAGCTGAAGTCATCAACACGAGCTCTCAGTGTGGACTTGGTGAATCTGGTCCCTGAAGGATGTCTGCTCACCTGGGCTGCTTTGAAGCACTGGAAGGTTTGGCTGTTGAAGGATGCCTCACTCTCTAGAGCTGTGCCTCTTGCAGTTCAGCTGAAGCACCAGGAAGTTTAGTTGCTGGAGGATATCTACCCACAAGCACATATGGTGGTTTTCTGAATTGGTGTCTCCTGGTTCACCCTGCCCTTGTCAAGGCCACTGGGGGGTCCTGGTGTTGCTTCTTGCTTGCTCCATGTGGCAGCAAGCAGGGTGGGATTTCTTTGTTTGGAGTTGTTTTCTGGGCTCAGGCTAGATTGTGAGCAGCTGAGGGTTCAGTTCTCTTTGAACCCTGATGGTTCACAGCTGTGCTGAGTTGTGTGGGTTTCATGCCTGCTGACTCTGAGTCCATCAGAAGTTGTCATATATATGTATGTATATATATATATATATATATATATATGTATATATATATATATATATATATATATATATATATATATATATATATATATATATATGTGTGTGTGTGTGTGTGTGTGTGTGTTTGTATGTATAAATAATATATATCTCTCATCCTGTACTGGTCTCCTTCCACCCAGAGTGAGAAGGATCATTCCTGTTAATCTCCCAAGCTTCTGGGCTACAAGACTGTTGTACCCTGTCTTTCTGCTGGCTCGGCTATTCCAGGATTTTTCTTGGGGTGATATTTTCTCAGTTTTTAGAGGTCAGTAAAAGAGAGTGAGAGTGACTTTACTTAGTCTGCCATCTTGGTTCCCAGAAGTCCCCTTCAAAATTTTTTTAAAGGAAAAGGACATATATGTACAAATATATATAAACTCTTTTTGTAGTGGGAAAAAATGAAAATTATGAGGATGTCCATCAACTGGTAAATGACTGAACAAGTTGTGGTATATGATTGCAACATAACACTATTTTACTATAGTACTTAACAGGATACTTTTAGAAAAACCCAGAAAGACTTATACAAGCTGATAGAAAGTGAAGTTAGCAGAACCAGGAGAACATTGTACACAGTAACAACAATATTTTATAATGATTAACAGTAAACATGTTAGCTATTATCAGCAATACAATAATCTAAGACAACTCAAAAGGACTCTTTATTAAAAATGGATCCACTTCCAGAGAAAGAACTTATGGAGTCTGAATGTAGATTGAAGTATGTCTTTTTTAAAGCTTACTTAGTTATTTTTTTGTCTGTTTTCTTTCACAGCATGACTAATGTGGAAATATGTTTTTCATGACTACACATGTATGACCTATATCAAATTGCTTGCCTTTTAAATGAGGGATAATAAGGAGGGAGGGAAAGAATTTAGAACTCAAGATTTTAAAAAATGCTTGAATTACATGTATTAAAAATAAAATATTAAAAAAAATAATTGTTAGAAGGTGTTGGTATGGTGAGCATAGAACTATATCACAAAAATGAAAGTGACTATATATTAAAAGACTGAAAAATACTGGTTACTGATATTGGTTTCATTTCTGAATCATGTTTATTCTCTGTACACAGTGTGATCAATGAATTTGGAGTAAAGATAAAGATAAGATAAAGATAAAATTAAAATGGAAAATAAATATTAGAAGATGATAGTGCAGTTAATTAGGTCAACAAGCATTTATTAAGTTCCTAATATATGCAAGACACCGCTAAAAATTGAAGATACAAAGAAAAACAAAACAATCCCTTACTCTCAAGAATCTTGCAATCTAATGCAGATCACATGCAAACAACTTTGTGCAAATAAGATACACATAAGATAAACTATAGCTAATTTCAGAGAGAAGTTAACCCAGTAAAGATTTCATGAAGAAGGTGGTGTTTTAGCAGAGACATGATGTAAGCCTAAGAGCCCAGGAAGTGGAAAAGAGGAGGGAGTACATCCCAGGGGTGGTAAACGGCCAGTGAAAATACACAGAGTTGGGAAATGGAGTCTTATGTAAGAGACAGCAAACAGACCAGAGTCACGGAATTGTATAGTACATGGAGGGGAATAAGATATGACAAGATTAGAAAGTCATGGAGAGTCCAGGTTATAAAGGGCTTTAAAAGTCAAAATATTTTATATTTGATGTGAGGGCCAAAGAAAGCCATAAGAGACTATTTCATTTGAAATATTTTAAAAAGGTATATAAATTTTTAAAAAAAGGGAACAATAGAAAATAGGACAAAGGAAAGAAAACAACACAGATTATCATCATTTCCTACAGGAACTTAAATGCTAAAATAATCACCACAAAAAAGAATCCAAAAGACTCTCATAAACATCCTTAACCAACATAAACTTGATCTATTTAATGAGTAAAGCATCATGGCAGTCAAAAGCAATAGCTATTTTAAGTAGCTTCTCACTGAAAAAAAAAACCTTTAGATAAGTAAATAGTTAAAGATTGTAAGCACTATAAAATAGTAAGAAGCCACAGCAGGGGGAGGAGTGATTTTATAGAAAGTTTGGCATGAAACTCATTTAAATCATTTCATCCCAAGACAATTTAAAGACTAAAAAGAAAGGAGGACAATAAAAAAAAATAGGAACAGATGTGTCAGCCTTTCTATTTTTCAAATACACCATTTTCTTCATCAATGGCAATGGAACCACTACATTTGGACTTTAATGTCTTAGTTCCTAATGTGCTAAATGAGGAAGTAAAAATGGCACTAGAGGAGACAAGAAGAAGTGCAGCTGGGCCAGTCCCCACTATACATAGAGAAATTTGTGCTTGAAGCAACAATTTTTTCAGATGTTCAGGCATTTATTTTCGATATATTTGAAAAGGGGAAATATGGTGAATGACTGAAAAAAAGGCATAGAATACTACTACAGAAAAAGTGGTCACAAGCTCATCCTTAACTAGTCACATATGATTACTTTCTTTTCTCCATAAAATCTATACAAGAGTGAACAACATGCATTGAATGAATATCCTTTTTAAAAAATCATTTATTTATGACATTCATTTTTAAAGAATTTTGAATTCAAAATTCTCTCTCACCTCCTGCCCTTCTACCACCCATTGAGAAAGCAAGAAATGTGATAAATTATACATCTGAAATTACACAAAGTGTATTTGCATATCAGGCATATTGCAACCAAAAAAAATCCAACAAACTGAAAAGTTATGCTTCAATTTGTACTAAGATGTTATCAGCTCTCTCTCTGGAGGTGGATAGAGTTTTTCATAATATATCATTTGGAATAATTTTAGAAGATTGTATTGATCACAATATCTAAGTCATTCACAGTTGATCCTACAGTATTGTTGTTTCTATGTACAACATTGTTTTACTTCTACTCACTTCAGATTTTCTGAAATCATCCTGCTCAACATTTCTTATGGTACAACAGTGATTGATCACTATCATATATAAAAATTGTTCAGTCATTACCCAAGTGGGAGCCATTGGCTCAGTTTCTGATTGCCACAACAAAAAGAGCTGCTATAAATATTGTGTACATATAGGTTCTTTTTGTTTGTCTTTAATATCTTTGGGATACAGATACAGATACCCAGCAAATAGTAGAATTGCTGAGTCAGTGAATACAAACATTTCTGAATCTTGTTCAGATTTGGACCAGTTCACAATTCCTAATTTTTAAAACATTTTTAATTTTCCTTTTCTGTCATATTAGTTGCTCTGAAAGATATAGGGGTGCCCCAGGACTGTTTTAATTTGATTTTCTCTAATCTCTAATTTTTGTTCTTCTCTCAATTCCAAAGCCAACATTCTTAGTACCATGTTGAACAATAGTGGTGATGATGAGCCCCTTGTCTTCTGGGAAAGCTTCTAGATTTTCCCCATTACAGATAATACTTGCTGATGGTTTTAAATAGATAATGTTTATCATTTTAAGGAAAGTTCCATTTCTTTCTATGCTTTTAGTGTTCATAATAGGATTCATAATTGTTATTTTGTCAAATGCTTTTTCTGTATCTACTGACAAAATTATATGATTTTTGTGGCTTCTGACATCAATATGGTCAGCTATGCTGAAAATTTTCTTAATATTGAACTAGATTTGCATTCTTGGTATAAGTCCCACCTGATGAGAGTGTCTGATCTTTAAGATGTATTCCTGTAATTTTCTTGTGTATACTTTATTTAAATTTTTGTCATCAAAATTTATTAGGGAAAATGGTCTACAGTTTTCTTTCTCTGTTTTTGCTGTTTAGGAATCAGCACCATATTTGTGTCATAAGAGAAATTTTGTAGGACTCTGTTTTTGCCCATTTTTTTAAATTTAAATTTATTTATTTAAGTTTTCAACATTCATTTCCACAAAATTTTGGGTTCCAAATTTTCTCCCCATTTCTCCCCTCCTCCCACACCAAAATGCTGAGCATTCAAATTACCCCTATCACTAATCTGCCCTCCCTTCTAACATCCCTTCCTTCCCTTATCCTCATCTTCTCTTTTGTCCTGTAGGGCAAGATAACTTTCTATACCCCATTACCTGTATTTCTCGTTTCCTAGTTGTATGCAAGAACAATACTCAACAGCTGTTCCTAAAACTTTGAGTTCCAGTAATCTCTTCCTCCCTCTTTCCTCACCCATCACCTTTGGGACAGCAAGCAATTCAATATAGGCCATATCTGTGTAGTTTTGCAAATGACTTACATAATAGTCATTTTGTGTAAGACTAACTATATTTCCCTCCATCCTATCCTGCTCCCCATTTCTTCTATTCTCTCTTTTGACCTTGTCCTTCCCCAAGAGTGTTGACTTCTAATTGCTTCCTGCTCCCATTGCCCTCCCTTCCATCATCCCCCCCCACCCTTCTTATACCCTCCTCCCCCACTTTCCTGTATTGAAGGATAGGTTTTCATACCAAAATGAGTGTGCATTTTATTCCTTCCTTTAGTCGAATGTGATGAGAGTAAGCTTCATGTTCTTTCTCTCACCTCCCTGCTTTTTCCCTCCACTGAAAAGTCTTTTACTTACCTCTTTTATGAGAGGTAATTTGCCCCATTCCATTTCTCCCTTTCTCCTCCCAATATATTACTCTCTCCCTAATTAATTTCATTATTTAAAGATATGATCCCATCCTATTCAATTCACCCTGTGCTCTCTGTCTCTCTCTCTGTCTCTCTCTCTCTCTATGTGTGTGTGTGTGTGTGTGTGTGTGTGTGTGTGTGTGTGTGTGTGTGTGTGTAATCCCACGAACTATGCAGATACTGAAAAAAGTTTCAAGAATTACAAATATTGTCTTTCCATGTAGGAATGCAAACAGTTCAACTTTAGTAAGTCCCTTATAGTTTCTCTTTGCTGTTTACCCTTTCATGCTTCTCTTGATTCTTGTGTTTGAAGGTCAAATTTTCTCTTCAAATCTGGTCTTTTCATCAAGAATGCTTGAAAGTCCTCTATTTCACTGAAAGACCATTTTTCCCCTGAAGAATTATACTCAGTTTTGCTGGGTAGGTGATTCTTGGTTTTAGTCCTAGTTCTTTTGACTTCTGGAATATCATATTCCATGCCTTTCAATCCCTTAATGTAGAAGCTGCTAGATCTTGTTATCCTGATTGTATTTCCACAATACTTGAATTGTTTCTTTGTAGCTGCTTGCAATATTTTCTCCTTGACCTGGGAACTCTGGAATTTGGCCACAATGTTCGTAAGATTTTTTTTGTTTTTTTTGTTGGTTTTTTTTTTTTTAGGACCTCTTTCAGGAGGTGATCAGTGGATTCTTTCAATATTTATTTTGCCCCCTGATTCTAGAATATCAGGGCAGTTTTCCTTGATAATTTCATGAAAGATCATGTCTAGGCTCTTTTTTTGATCATGGCTTTCATGTAGTCCCATAATTTTTAAATTGTCTCTCCTGGATCTATTTTCCAGGTCAGTTGTTTTTCCAATGAGATATTTCACATTATCTTCCATTTTTTCATTCTTTTGGTTTTGTTTTGTGATTTCTTGGTTTCTCATAAAGTCATTAGCTTCCGTTTGTTCTATTCTAATTTTTAAGGAACTATTTTTTTTTTTTAGTGAGCTTTTGAACCTCCTTTTCTACTTGGCTAATTCTGTTTTTTTAAAGCATTCTTCTCCTCATCGGATTTTTGGACCTCTTTTGCCAATTGAGTTAGCCAATTTTTCTTCTAGCTCTCTTATTTAATTTTAAAAATCTTTTCTGAGCTCTTCCAAGAGGATTCTTTGGGCTTTAAACCAATTCACAGTCCCCTTTGAAGCATCATGTGTAGGCATTTTGATAATGTCCTTTTCTGAGTTTGTGTTTTAATCTTCCCTGTCACCATAGCATCTTTCTATGATCAGGGCTCTTTTTTTGTTTTTTGCTTATTTTTAAAGTCAAATTTTACTCCTGGATTTCAGGGGGCACTGTTGCAAGCTTCTTTTGCTTGGGATAAAGAATTTGGTCACTGGCTTTCTGCACCAGAGCCTTGGGTGCTGACAATTTGTCCATTGTGCCAGGCTTATTTGGGACTGCTATGCTGGGGGTCTGAGCCTGACAATTTGCCTTTTAGACTAGGGCTAGAATCCTCACAGCTGGCCTACTATGCCACTAGCCTGCTGAGCCAGGACCAAGGGATCTCAGATGCTTATCTGTGCTTTAGCTAAAAACCTCCCACTAGCTTGCCCAGCCATTATCAGCACTTGGCTAATCTCTCCTTTTACCCAAGTGAGACAGATCTTTCCTGAAGTCCTTCCAAGTTATCTTAAGCAAAAATATTGTTTCCCTCTTTGTTTTTGTGGATTCTGTCACTCCAGAATTCATTTAGAGGCTTGGTTTAACATTATTTCTGAGAGAAACTGGGGAGAGCTCAGGCAATTTCCTGACTTCTCTCCATCATCTTGGCACTGCCTCCCCTTGTAATTTTCTTGCATCATTAATTTCTTTTCACATTTTTTTTCTTTTCCCCTCTTCTTTGATTTTTAATATCCTTTTTGAGCTCTTTCAGGAATTTCTTTTTCAGCTTATGTCTGATTTAAATTTTTCTTTGAGATTTTGCTTATAGCACTTTTGACATAATTTTCTTTTTCTGGGTTTATGTCTTCATCTTTGCTGTAACCATAGCAGCTATTTCTAGTTAATTTTTTCCTTATTTCCTCATTTTTTCCTATTTAAAAACATCCTAACTTTATGCTAACTTTGGGCTCTGCTCTCATGATGGGGTGTGGTTGGGCATTGTCACATAATTCAGGTTTTTTGTGCTGCTGTTTTCAGAGTTAGTTCTGGGGATCTGTTAGTTTTCAGTGCTTCAAAGCTGTTCTGATCTGGGGAGATCTGTGATTATTGCTTTGTTGTTCTGGTTTTTTCTTGGTCCAGTCTTTACCCAAGAAAGGACCCTGCTTCCCTGCAGCCACATGTGTTGATGCTCCTCTCTGCTTCTGACCTGCAACTGGGGCCCCTGCTACCATTTGTCCTGGAACTGCACTATGGAAATGTGATGCAAAACTATATATGCACAATATAATAGAATCCTGTACACTGTGCCAGCAAATGGTCTTCTGTAGTCTCTTTCTGATTACTTGTCTAACTCTCTCACTATCAGTAGTCTGAGAGCACCTAAAGCTGCTGCTTCCGCTATTACAATAGACTCAAAGCCCATTACTGGTGTTGCTACTGTGTGAATTCTCTTCTGGCCCCCATTCCAGTGTCACAGACTTTTCTTGCCAATTTCCTAAACTTTCTTGGGCTGAAGTAATATCTCAATGTGACCTTTCATAGTTATTTGAGGGGTTATTGTGTATTTTGTGGTTGTTTGGAGGAAAATGATGGAAGACTTTATCTAAGTACTTCTTCTGTTCCACTATATTGGCTGTGCCTTACCTTATTAGTATCCTTAATAACAGCACAAGAAAGCAACAGGTAGATGTTTATAAATTATATTCTATAGTTGACCATTCTTCGTAGATATACATTTGATTTAGTGGAGAGTGAATACAAGATTCCATTGTGGTTGTGTTATTGGCTATTGTAAACAGCATTTGCTTCAGTGAAGTCAAAATTCAATCCAAAAGGTTCTCCTCTAACAGCCTATTTCTTATGCATACCCAATATAAGATTTCTTAATACATATACCAACAAAAGTAGCTATTTAATCATCCTTTTATTGTCATATTAAATGATATATATTAAGGAAGGAGCCATTCTAACCAAAGACTTTCCCTGATGTCATGGAAGGATGTCTTGCTCAGAGTCCAAATGGAATATATATTCCATAAAAATGGTGATATCTTCCAGATACTTTTGATTTTAGATGATATTATGCTAAAATCCATTCTTAAAAATAAGTTTTTTGCTTCCTTCTATGGCACACTTTATAACTGTTTCCTTGAGTGAGTCAAAACTAAGTGACTTCCCTCTGAGATTACCTTCTATTACCCTATATATATATTTGAATCTAGGTACATGGTTATTTTCAAAGTCTCCCCAATTCCAATGTAAGCTCCCTGAGGGCAGAGACTATGTTGTATGTGTTTTTGACACTTTTGTTTTACCAACACTTAGCACAGAGCCTGGAAGAGATTAAACACTTTAAAGTGTTTGCAGACTGATTACATATTTCTTTAGATTCATGTGAAAACAAATTATAGTGCTAGAAGAAAGCTATAATTACTAAGGAATATAAAGTATTAGGCATTAAAAAGTTGAAGAACTTGGGGGCACAGGTGGAGTTTGCATCACTGACATCAACTGCAGGTAGGGGTTTCAGAAGCAAAAAACAAATTTATTAAATGAATACCTGATTAAGAAAATAGTATATGAAGTTTAGAGTCCTAGACCATGGCTTAAAAATATAGGAGCCTTTGGGCCTTTGGCCAGGAACTAATGAGGGATGGTAAAAATTTATTTTCCTTGAGCATAGTAAACCTAATTAAGAGGTATTTTAACTAAAAAAATGAGAGAGAGGGAGAAAACTGTGTAAATGTATCTACCAAACTAGAAACTCTGGGTAAGAATTGTCAAAATGAAGGAAGAAAAAAAATGTCAGTAGATGGAACTAGTAATAAATAAGAGACAGAGAAAAGAAAGAAATGAAGTTCATGTTCTCAGATGTCAACACACAAAGAGTGACTCGTAAGCTGAACTAGTGATCCTAATGTAAAAAAAAATGTTAATTGGACCTCATAGGTATTACCAAGAATTGATGTGATGAGTCTCATATCTAGAATATGTTTATTGAAAGGCTGAAGAAGAAGAAGAGAGGCTGAAGTAGCTGATGGGAAAACATTTTGGTACAGATTAATAGAAGGGAAATTGGAAGTAGTAGGCCATGAGACCACCTAGAGAGAAGAAAGAAATAGATGAAGGATATGGAAGAGATCACAAAACTGACGCAGAAACACAATATAGCAGTAATCGGAGATTTTGATTATTCAAAAATCAGATGCAGCTCTGCCATTCAATCAGGCAACAAATATTTATTGAACACTTAAAAGTTCTAGAAACTGTGCTGAGTGCTAGGGATATAAACAAAAGTGAAAACAAATAGTTCTTGCCTTCAAGGAGTGTATATTATAATAGGAAAGACAACATGGAAATAAGTAGGCATATATAAAATTTATTCAAACTAGAAGGTCATCTTAAATGAAAAGGCTTTAGTAACTAGTGGGAGGAAGTGACAAATGGGACTGAGAAAAGTCTCCTGAAAAAGTTGAGATTTAAGTTGGGTTTTGAAGGAAGTCAGAGAAACTAATAGGTAGAGATGAGGGAACAGAGCATTTTAAGAATGAAGGACAGCCAGTGCAAAGTGAAATGGAGTATAGTGTTTGAAGAACTACAAGTAGGTCAGTGTAGTTGGATTGTAGAACATAGGGAAATTATTAAGATATAAGAAGACTGAAAAAGTAAGAAGGGAAAAGTTTCTAAAGAGATTTAAATGCCAAACAGATGACTTTCTATTTGGTCCTGGAGGTAATAAGAAGCTACTGGAAATTACTGAGCAGAGGTGGCAAGGTCAGACCTATGCTTTAGAAAAATCTCCTTGGCAGATTGTGTGGGATTGATTGTCATAGGGAGAGATGAAGCAGGAAGACCAAATAGAAAGTTATTTTAATAGTCTAGAAAAGAGATAATAATGTGTTCAATTATGGCTGTATGAGCTGATATAAGATGATATCTATATCTATCTATGTGTGCATGCATGCATATGCATGCATGGGCATACACATAAACACGTAAATATACATATGTGTATACACACATACACATATCTACATATATTATACACATCTATATGTCATCTTATCTCCTCTAATATAGCCATAATTGAGCACATTATTACCTCTTTCCTATACTATTATAATAAACTTCTAATTGGTCTTCTTATCTCTCCCTATTATAATCTATCCTCCATAAAATCTGTCAAGGAAACACACAGATATACATCCACATATACATATGCATACACATATGTATACATATATGTGTGTTTATTATATGCATATCTACATGTGAACACACACATATACAGGCATACATATAATGAATGAGAAATTTTGTGAGAGTAGAAATGACAAGATTTAGCAATGGCCTGAATATGTGAGGTGAATGAGAATGAGGATGACACTGAGATTGCGAGCTTGGATGATTGTAAGGATGGTAATGCCCTCATTAGTAATAGGGAAATTTAGAAGGGGAGGGAGAGTTTAGGGGGAAAGATAATGAGTTCTGTTTTGGACATGTGAAGTTGGAGTTATTTATAATATATTAAGTTTGAGCTGTTGAAGAGACATTTTGGCAATGCATGGCTATGGCTCATGAGAAAGTTGAACGCTAAGCATGTAGATCTAGGAATCATCAGTGTAGAAAAGAAAATTGAATTCACTGAAGCTTGTGAGATCACTAAGCAAGATGGTATAGAAATGAAAGCGAGTTCAGGACAGCTTCTTGGCAAGTACAATTCAGAAGAAAAAAACAGTAAAGAAAACAGTAAAGAAGGAATAGTGTGACAAGTAGGACTCTTCATGCCCAGGAAAGAATAGAATCACGAAAGCCTAGAGAGTAGAGTGTCAACTAAGAGAGGTTAGTTAATAGTGTTAAAAGTTACAGAGAGTTCCAGGAGGATCATAATTGGAAAAGAAAGTCATTAGTCTTCTATTGTTGTTAGTTTTTTCATTTTGCTTCTTAACAGATTTTTATTTCAATTTCTAATATTCTTAACAATGATATGTGAGTAATTCATGGAAAATATCACCTTAAATGCAACAGAGAGAGAACTCATTATCAAGCACAGGTTTTGGTAACGTAACAGCTTAACAATTGATAGGGAAAATGTTAGTAGAATTAAAATAAAATACATTTTGCCAAACTTCTATAGTAAAGGGTGTTTCCTAATCTTAAAATAAATTTGCCCTTTTATTGTCATAAGATCCTTAAAATTGCTCCCCAGAATTACATTCAAGATATTAATAGATGTTTTCTTTTTTTTTTAATTTCAATTACAAAACACACAAACATGGCAAAAGTCAATTTTGCTTTGTTACAATGATTTTAAAACATCCTACAAGGCTATAGCTGGTCAATCTTGATAAAACCATAAAAACATCATGGGATTTGGGAATAGGGAGGTATATGAATGCTATCAAAGTCTCCACCAAATAGCAATATCTCTAGGGAATTCCTTCCATCTCTGCTATGGCTATAGCTCAGTCAGCAAACTATGGAGGACTCAGTAATATGAACTAGACTAGGGAGGGGTCATACTGCATGTCATAGTGAAAAAAAACTTTAGTTTTGGTAATTAAGAAATCAGTGGTTGATCAGTACCAGGAGACCATTGTACACAGTAACAGCAACACTATGCAATGACCAACTTTGGTATATTTAGCTCTTCTAAGCAATGCGGTGATCTAACACAACTCAAAAAGTGTCATGATGGAAAATGATATCCATATCCAGAAAAAGAACAATAGTGTGAATACAGATTGAAGAATACTATTTTCTATCTGTTTTTCTGGGTTTTTTTCTCTCTTCTGCTTTTTTCTTTTTTTCTGATTATTCTTTTACAAGATGATCAATGTGGAAATATGTTTCATATGATTGCACATGTATAGCTTATATCAGATTTCATGCCATCTTGGGGAGGAAGCTAAACTTTAGAACTCAAAATCTTATGAAAGTGAATGTTGAAAATAAAAATAAACAAATATAAAAGAACAGAAAGATAATAAAAGTAAAATAAAAAAGAGAAATCACTGGTGATTTTGGAGGAGGCATTTTCAGTTGAATAATGACACTGGAAACCAGAATTCAGAAGGTTCAGAAGAAAGTGAGAAGAGAAGTAGAGGCACCAATTGTAGATAGTTTGGAAGGGATAGGATTGGAAATTGAAGATAACTATCTTAATTGGTAGGATATGTAGGTAGGATATTGGTAGGTATACCAACTTATCTTAAGTTGGTAGAATAATGAAGATTTTTCTCTAAAAGAAGGGGAAAGATAACATATTTGACTGCATAATCATCAGATTTTAAGTCAGATTTTTTTCAATAAATGTGAGGTGTGACCATTATGTGAAGCTTTCAAATTTTTGTGCCAGTATTATTTTTACTAAACAGTATCAATGGCAGATGAACTGTAAGGTTTAGCTAGCCCTGGAAGATGCAAATCTTACCATGTCATGGGACTTACTCAAGGCAGCTTCACCTGCCCTCCCACTCCTCTTGTGCCTATAGCTTTGCATTGGGTTGAGTCACAATACCATTAGTACTACTATGCTCTAACAAAATCACGCAAGTCAGCTTTCAGAAATATACAGACAACGTGCATGCACTGAGAATGCTAAACTTGTGGCTGACAATGAACGAGAGATAAATGCATATCCATATGCTACTGGTGAATACCTTGCTACTGTGTTTACCTTTTAAGCAGCACGATAAGCAGAATTATACTATGTGACTACTATGTGATGAAAGCTTATAAAATAATTTTTGGACTGAAAAAATGAGGTGCAATGATTATGCAGTGGAGATAATTATGAGATAAAATACAGTAGGAGGGCCCATAAACATCAAGGCTAGAGATTATTGAAAGAGAGTGGGGAATGACAATGGGGGCAATTTTCTGGGAATCATGAGGGAATAGTTTCCAAGTTTCATATAGAGCTGTTGACCTTGGCAAGTTGAAAAGCTACCTCATCATAAAAGATTGGTGTATAGAAAGAGGGAAGAAAGGGACATTCAGTGAATTGGTCTCACTTTTTCCCAGTTAAATAAGAGACAAAGTCTTCACTTTAGAAGATGAGGGAAAGGGTTGTTACAGGAGGTTTGCAGACAAATGAGAAGGTTTGGATCAGCTGCTGAAAAGAATAAGATAAAGAAATTATTGGGGAGAAATGAAAGATTTGTCTTGTTTGAGTGGAGGTCCAGATTATATTACTTAAAATTAAAACTTGATCTGTTAATCATGATTTCTTTATTTTCTCCAACTCCATTCATCAGAACGTGAATAAAAGCAAAGGAAGAGGATGGTGAGAACAATCTAGAGTTGTGTCTTGGGAAGGTATTATTAGTCATAGTACTAGAGAGCAAAGGAACAAAGGGTACAGTATAGAGGATAATTGGATTAGTTCATCAACAGGTTGACATAGGGAAGGGAGAGAAGTGAAGTCAGTACAAAGGTGATAGTCTGGGAAAGAAATGAGTGGTAGAGAAATTGGGGATCACAATGAGGATAAAGAATAGGGTTAAGATTCATAAAGCACAACAAATGAAAATGCCTTGATTAAATTATAATATATTCTTGAAGAAACAAAAATTCTTGAAGAAACAAAATGAAATGCTGTTTTAGACATAGTTCAGAACAATAGGGAGAAAATGGTTGCTGGCATAGAAATAATTGGAAACTTGGGATGACTTTACCATTCTATCTTGGAATTTGGAATAAAGAAATAGAAAAAAATCTGGATTAATTTGTTGTAGGCTATAGATATGGGGCAAACACTTCAAAGTATTCAGAGAAAGAATAGTTAGATTCCTAGGAACTTCATTTCTATAAGGAAGATCAGTTAGAGACTGAGGAGAAAACCTCAACCAGAAATTTCTAAAAATGTGAACAAAAACAATTACAGTAAGGAGGAAATTTATTAGTGTGGATGTTCAGTTATTTCTGTCATGTCTAACTCTAGGCCTTGCACTCTCTCCATTATAGCACCTATCTTCCATTACCAGCGGATATATGGAAGCCTCACAGAAGAAATAACACTGTGTGATGGAAAACTGAGGGGTAATCCACTGTTGTTTTTTCCTTCTTTTGCTATGCACTTGATTCTTAACTTTGAGCAAGTAATTTTATTTTTTTCTAGGACTTAGCTCTGTCTCTCCATCTTTCTTCCCCACAAGTTAAAGAGGTAAGGCTAGTTGAACTCAAAATTTCCCTCTCAGTTCTAATAATCCAATAATAACATATTTGGGTTTTTTTTTTGTTTTTTTTACTTTCCTTACCTCATTTGACAATAGATCTGTAAAATAGAACAGATATGTGACATTATTCCCAGTTTACAGATGGGGCAGCTGAACTCTATGAAAGTGAAATGACAGACAGAACTAAGACAAGAAACTACTTCTATAACATCTTTAGATGTTTTTCTATTTGTCTTTCCAGGGCATCTCACTGCCTTTTAGAAGGAAATTTGTTGACCTAGGCATTATTGATTTACCTTCCCTGCATGGAAGGCCACATAGAGAGAGGTAGAAACAGAGACACAGAGATAGATAGAAACAGTCAGAGAAAGAGAGATAAAAGACAGACAGACACACAGAAAGAGAGAGAGAAAGGAAGAGAGAGAGAGCTTGAGAGTCAGAAGATATGAATTCTAGCCCCATGTTGATCACTTAATGTCTGTGTGACCTTGAATAAGTT
This sequence comes from Notamacropus eugenii, assembly GCF_028372415.1. NCBI lineage: Eukaryota > Metazoa > Chordata > Mammalia > Diprotodontia > Macropodidae > Notamacropus > Notamacropus eugenii. The sequence goes on from NC_092872.1 coordinate 381,384,174, forward strand.
GCTTTTGTTGTTCACAAGAATATATTGCAAAACCTGAAATACTTTTAGAAATAAATTTTTAGATCATTTGATAGAGGAGAATGCAATGTTGAAGCAATGTGAAGATCTTCCCTTCCTCTTAATAGGACCTGCTTTGGGTTTTGACCCAGCCCACAGCTTGAGTTACATGAGCCCATGGTAGGAAGAGTTTGCTGAATGGGTGGAGCTGGCAGGGTGGAGCTGAGAGAGAGCAAGCAGAGCAGAGAAGAGCAGCTAGCATGAGTGATAGAAGGAGTGATTTTGCCTAAGGGAACTTGTTTGTAGAGAGGCTTAACAAAGGAAAAGTTTGGGGATTATGGTGCTCCCTTTATTAGTAATGTATACAAACTTCATTGTTATCATTCTGGAATTGGCTTTCTGGTACCTGAATAAATATTTTGATTTTGTCTTTGACGAAAAGAGTTTATATTTTGCCAACTTACCCTGGAAATATTCAGGCATACCCGTAGTGGCTGCTGTGGGTATTGCATTGGCATTACAAATAGTGACAAGAATGAGATCATGAAACATAAAACCTCTACTTAGAGACAGGAAGGTTCTAGGAACAAAATGGGTATCCTGGGAGGGGAGGATTTGCCCTATTCCCCCAGTGAGAGAATGGGCTAAAGGCACAGGTCTTTGTGAAAACTGGTAAGCAAGGCTACAGCAGGGTGAACCCAGAGATTCAGAAAGATATTTGCAAGGAGTACAAATAGAACCTGGAAAAGAAATGGCAGGGGTATGTAGAAGAGGATGGGCATTGTAAGCAACCTATCTTATTATATGTAAAAGTAGAGATAAAATTATGGAGGAAAAGGATCAGCTTAAAAAAGAGCTAGCTGATTTGTTCAAGAAGCTTTCTAAGATACAGTATCTGAACTTTCATTTAGAAGAGTAAGTTAAAAAGTATGAGGTGGTAACAGAAAAGATGGTTGTAAGAGTGGCTCAGGAAAAAAAAAAAGAAGGGGAAAGTTAACAATAGGAAAGTTTGTGCAACCCTTGTTTCTGTGGGGCCTGATTGGGTCCCAAGAGAAAGTTATGTGAGAGGAAAATGAAACAAATTTAGATGAGGAGGCTTCTAGGAATGTAGGTGCATGTCTAATACTATTAAGCAAGCAAGAGAACCAGTGTTTAAGGAAGTAACTGAGGATTTTACTCACAGGGTCAGAGATATTTTAAGTCAATTCCCTCAAAAAATGCAAGAATCATTAGTATCTTGGATAGTGAGAATCAGTGATGAAGGGGCTGAAGGAGTATGAATAGATAACATAGATTGTTTGAAATTCATAGGTATTAGAATCCTTTTGTACAATAAGCTTTTAAGGATTTCCATATTCAAGGAGATAACAATAAAACTAATCTGTTATGGAGGGGTGCAGTAAGCAGTATTCCACAGATTCTATGTGGCATAGTGGAGATAGATCACAGTATTCTTTTAGAGACTGTATGAGAAAGCTAAAAGAAGAGGTAATGAAAACTGCAATAATTGTCAGAGATGTTGATGCTTATCAAAGCACTCCCTTAGCAGTTTCTCATAGAAATATCATATAGTGAAGTCTGCTCCTCCTGCTTATAAGCACCTAATTCCGACCCTCCTAATTGGGGAAATAGAGCACTCTCTTTCAGAGGTGCTGGATAAGATTTCACAGTTAAATGACTTAGGGGAATAGGAAAAAATAAATTTCCTCAAGAGAGAAGAGCAAATAACCAGTGGATTCAAAATTGGAATAGATTAACAAGTAAAGAATTGTTGACTGCTGTATCAAGAACAGGGATAGATTTTGGAAGAATACATGGTATTCCAACTAATGGACCATATAAGATGTACCAAGAAAAGGGATTTAATTTTAGACATAACAGGGAAGTAAGAACTGCCCCTGCAGATCCTCCTGAATCATTATATTCAACTCCATCACACCTACAGGGAGAATAGGAAATTTACCAAGCCTCAAGTCAGATTAAAGAAATACATAGATGAGATTACAGACTTCATATCAGTTTAATTATATACTGAAAAAACAGATCAACCACTGTAATTGTTGTTTATTCAGGAGAAGATGATTACTAAATTGTGCCCTTACTTCATATATTTTACCATGAGTAGGACTATGATAGTGGGTTCATTGACTCCAGAAGCACAGCTGAGGCTATATTTATCCTGCTTCTGGATGTTATCTCCTTACTCTTTTTGGCCTTTGTTTGTTTGTTTAACCTGTTTGCTAGATTTGTCTTTTTCAGACCTAGTGCCCTCCACTTATGGATGACTGACTCCTTAAGCTGGATGTCACACTCTGTACAAGACTATGATACATTAGCTGTGGACCTGGCATTGACCAAACTCCAGATACCAGCTAAAGAACTGACTCCCAAAATGGAACCTCTAGAGGCAAACCACTCTATGTCCAATCTCCGCAGGAAGTAGTTATAGGAGACCTCTCCTTACCCCAAGGGATTTGGGGTCCCATTCATTTGAGGGGGAATTGATGAAGTGCTCAAGACCTCACCCTAAAACATTGTTTTGTGTTGCCCCTGTTATATTGTTGTGAAGTTATATTGATAACAATTATCCCTAAACTCCCATTGACCTATTCATGAACACGAAAGATTTTGGGACCAAATGTAATTTTTAAGGGAATTTAAAGGTCTTCCCTGTCCCTCAATAGGCCCATGTGGCCTGTTGTAAGCTTTGGTCAAGCCCATAGTTTGAGTCACATGGAGCCCATGGTGAGAGGGGCTTGCCAACTGGGTGGAACAGGAAGGGTGATACTGAGGAGAGTTGAGGCAGAGTTGAGAGAGAGTAGGCAGAGCAAAGCAGAACAGCTATCATGTGTGAGGGAGTGATTTTGCCTAAGGGAGCTTTTTTGTGGGGAGGCCTAATAAAGTGAAGACTTGAGGATGGCAGTGGCCCCTTTATTAGTAATGTGTACAGACTTCATTATTACCATGGTGGAATTGGCTTTCTGATATCTGAATAAATATTTTGGTTTTGTCTTTGAGGAAGAAAGGTTATATTTCGCAAATTCACCCTGGAAATATGCATGCATATGCACAGCAGCTGTTCTGGATATCACGTTGGCATTACAGAGAGCAAGTAAAAAAAAAAACAAAAACGAGTGGATTTCTCTCTACTCAGATTCTGGAAGATTTACATCACAAAGGATTTTGACAAAGGTTTCCCAAACAGGAACTCCAAGAACCCTAGTTTTACAGTTAAGCAAGTCTGCTGAAGAGGACAGCCTGAAAGTAAGGTAAATTGAGACAGATATGAGGAACTGTAACCCAAAACACAAGCTTGGGGGTGAGCCTCTCACAAGGTTCTGGGTGTTTTTTAACACAAAACAAAAAAAAAATCATATAGATCTGAGACCTGGGAGACTTGAAAATACTTTCTAATCATCTCAGACATCCCTAGAGAGTTCTTTAATGTTCTGTAATCATATAACATTGGATTTAAATTGTATAATAAATTTCCCCAAACACTCTAATATTTTTCCTACACTTTCCTTCTTTATAAATTTCATTTCAAGTCACTTCACTTCTGAGGTTCAGTCCTTAAGTTTCTGTTAAATGAAGGGTTGGATTAAATAGTAATCTGTAAGATTTTTTAAATTCTTCATTATATGTTCACTCTGATAGTCTATATTTTAAGTTCTCTTCCAGTGTAGACAAACTGTGGTTTATACTATAAGTTGTCACCTGGTTCTAAATTTCTTTTAAATTAACAGTTATATTACAGGTTCCTCTTGCAATCTAAATGATGGAAGAGAGAAGATTTGAATTCTCCTCAAGTCATTTTCCTTCCAGGGCAAGTAAATAAAACATAAACGAATTTTTTTTACCGGCTTCAAATTTTGTTGAAGATTAAAAGAAATTCACTTCAGGCCAAAAACTGAATTCTTAGCAAAAAGTTGCAACTATTAGCAAATGGGACAATCCCCTGGTGGCAAGATGGAGGCTTTCAACAGAGTACATTTTGTCATTTAGCTCTAGGGGCAGATGTGAGGTACTTTAATCAAGCAGAAATAGAATTCCATGAGGAATCAGTGCTCTTTTTAACGTGGGCATAAAGTTGGTCATCTTCTCAGGTCTCATATGTTAGAAAATGTCTTAATTAGAATGAACCTTAGAGAGCCATATGCACAATCCTCTAATTTTACAGAGAATTGCAGCATTGGATAATAAATGGAAAACTTGTTCAGGAATTAGAGTATGTAAGCTTAACTCTACCATTACTTGTATGACCTTAGACAAGTTATTTGACTCTGATCATTTTCTTTCACTCTTCAGTTCTCACCCTTTTTAAAGAAAGGTAATCTGAATAGTTGATAACTGTGGTTCATTTCAGTTCTGACATCCATGAAAATGAGATATGAAGTTTGATGTGACTGTGATCATGAGTATTTGTGTGACATAAACATGAATGTCAACACTCTTTACATATGATTTTGGATTAACTAAATTCATGATAGATATTTTATGTAGGAATCCACTACTTTTCACATAGGAACAATCAGAAAGGAATTTATAAATTTGAAACTTTCTGCTACCTGAAGTTTGAAAGAAACTTCAAATGCCACTTATTCCATCCCACTCCACCAACCTGGACTGAATCTAAATTTGTCTAAATGATAAAGAATCTATTATGTCCCTGAAACCATTTTTTATCACCTTAGAGTCTACTTACCCTAACAGGAAGTCCTTTCTAATATCTAGCTTAAGTTTCACTTGTAGTGACTCCTGAATTTTTCTTCTTCTTTTATCTCTGGGTAGATTATGTTTAAGGGATAATTTTAGAATTTTAAGGACTTCATAGAACCTTAAAATATTATACTTCAAAGAAACTCAGACTTCATGTAGTTCATTTGTGTCTGTATTGGGGGGGAGGGGCAGGAGATGGATAATGGGAAGTTGATCAGTATAATGTGGTTATAGGGAGATGAGACATCGTTTGGAACTACCTGAATCACCCTATGACATTTCTGAGTGTGTGTGTGTGTGTGTGTGTGTGTGTGTGTGTGTATGTGTGAAAGAGAGAGACACACACACACACACACACACACATAGACAGAGACAGAGAGAAAGAGAGAGACAGAGACAGAGAGATCACTCTGTCCCTAGGGAATGGGAGTTAGCTTTATTATACACTCTCCTACCTTCTTCCCAAGGGACCACAGTCTGGTTTCTTGTCTTTAATTGGTACTGAATTCTCTCTGGGAAAAAAATAGGCCAACTTTACAATAGGCTGCTCTAAACTGCCATTGCCTGAGACATTAAATTCTTTCACTACAGCTGGAATTTAATCACTCATCTTCAATGAGCTATCAGTGGACTTGTTCCAGTAGGTGTCCACCAATCCTCTTGAGGAGGTTGTTAAAGAACATATCTATAGTCTCCTTATGGAGCCAGAATCAATGTCTCAGGCAAATTCTGCTTGCCTCTTACACACAGAGAGAGGCAGAATTGTGCAGTTAGATGAACACTGAGTCCAGTAAGAAGATCATGATTCCAATTTTGTTCTGCAACTTGGTACCTGTGTGACTTTGGACATGTCATGCAACCCTTCTTAGTCTACAATTGAAAAATATCATTTAAATGTCACTAAACAATCTCTCTCTCTCTCTCTCTCTTTCTTCCTCCCTCCCTTTCTCCCTGTTTCTTCTCTCTCACACATATTTCTCTATTATATATGTATATATAATTTATAGATAAAATAATATCTATAATATATATTATCTCTGCATAAAATTGCTTCCTGCTTTGAAATCTATGAAACTCATGTTTAGCAGAGGACAGTTACACACACAACTAGTTAGGACTACAGCTAAGCCAGAACCTGATTTCTTCACTGTTAATTCTGGACTGTGTTCCCAATAACTCTTTATTTTTAATGGTTCCCTTGGCCCAGCAAGATAAAGTTATTTGACCAAGGTTACACAGCAAGTTTGTGATAGAGTCAGCACTGGAACCCAGGGTTCTGCAGATCACATTTGGCCATGATCTTACCTTTGTTATAGATATACTGCTGAAGTTTAGGTAGGTTAAAGTTACAGAATTTACAGCTAATTGCAAAGCCTCTGCTTCTCAAGCTGATATGAGAATGGAACTCACACTGAGTTCAAAGCCAGACAAGAGGCTGGCTCACAGTCAGTGGTTCCAGTGAAGGCATGTGATTGTGTTGATTATTCACCTTGGATTCCTGGAACTTGCACTCCCATCAATCAGCAGAGAAAATGTCCATCTCCTGAGGGGTCTCCTTCCTGCTGGGAATTCATTTATATTACATGAAGATTTGGCACCATGCTGGTAAGAAAGATCAACCTCTCTTAGAATCCTAGGGAATGAAGAGTTAATCTCATACAATCTATTGCCTTTCTTGATCCCAGAGGCATCATGTGTGGGTGACTTCTTTCAACAAGCATTTCCTGTGAGTCCAGGTATATATTTGGTGTCCAGAGAGCACAAGATCAAATTCTGTAGAATTTGTAGACCAGATTCAAAAATATAATTGTACAAGTACAGGATGATAGTAGTCTGTCTAGACAATGGTTCATATGAAAAAATCTGTGGGTTTGAATGACTGTCAGTAAGTCAATAAATAGGGCCTGTTGTGTATCAATCATAGGAGGCAGCTAGGTGGACAGAGTGTTGTGCCTGGAGTTAAGAAGACCTAAGTGTAAGTCCAACCTCAGACACTTCCTAGCTGTGTGACCATGGGCAAGTCACGTAACCTCTGTTTGCCTTAATCCACTGGAGCAGGAAATAATGAACCATTCCAGAATCTTTGCCAAGAACACCCAATGGACAATATTGATATGCTATGTTCCACAGGGTCACAAAAGGAAATGATTGAACAACATATTCCAGGCACTGTGCTAAGCAAGATCAATAAGAATCAACAGTGTGAATACAATATCCAAAAGATTAAATGTAATGTTATCCCATATAAACTGAAGCCTAGCATGTAGAAAATGGGGTTCGATAATCTTACTGACCTCTTCCCTGGTCAGACCATGTATGAATTGTGATAGTTCTGGATTCCATGTTTTAGGAATGAGACTTACAAAGTGAAGTACACTCATAGGATGGTGATGGGCTGTAGTCCAGTGGTGGGGAACCTGTGGCTTTGAGGCCATATGTAGACTTCTAGGTCCATCGGTATGGTCTTTTTACTGGTTGCAAGTTTTATAGAACAAATCCTTTTATTAAGGGGATTTGTTCTGTGAAGTTTGGATTCAGTCAAAGGATCACACTTGAGGACCTAGAGGACTTGAGGCCCTAGGCCTTGAGGCCACAGGCTTCTGACCCTTGGACTAGGATTGACTCCAGGCACTAAATCTATTTATCCTGGAGAAGAGAAGATGAGAAGAGGCATGATAACGCAGCTCAAGTATTTGAAGAGCCTTCATGTGAAAGAGAGATTAGATTTGTTCTATGTGACCAATTAGATTAGATAGGTAAAATGGGGAAAGGTAGGACTTGACATACAAGTGGCAAATATGGTAAGCAAAATAACTTTTAAGTGAGTACTGTGACATTCTGCTAGGCACTGTACTAAGCGTTAAGGCTAGAAAGAAAGGCAAAAACATTCCTTGTCCTAAAGCAGCTTACATTTTAATGGGGAAGACAACAACAATGACAACATGTATATGCATGTATTGTAGGTGGGGTCATAAATACACATGTATATACCAAGAAACAAGATATATAGAAAGTAGATGGAATGTAATGCTGGAGGCTTGCACAGTATACTAAAAGAGCGTGCTGGATGTGGAATTATAGAAAATGTGTTAATTTCTCTGAGTCTCAATTTCCTTATCTATAAAATGAGGATAACAATATATGTATTAAAGGGAACACTCTGTCATGGAGGAAAAAATTGGATTTGATGACATGAGAGCCCTGGATTCAAAGCTCAAAACTGATATGAGCTATTTGACCATGGGCAAATTAATTATCTTCTCAGAGGCTCAATTTCTTCATTCATAAAATGAGGAGGTTGGACTAGATAATCTCTAAAATTCCTTCCAGTTAACCTCAGGTCAAATAAGTAGTAATTGGCAAAATCCAAATTTAAGACTTTTAAAAGAATTTCTTCCTATAGTGTATACACATGTCTATGTGCATTTTGTTAAGAAGGCAAAAGACAGTCTCTGATTTGGCCTCTGAGACTAAAATTGTCCCCAGGAAAATTTACTTCATTTGGAATTTTCTATTGCTGCTTCCTAAGGGATGACTTTCAGTGATTTGGGTTTCTTGAAAGATGGTCTGGTTGGTCAGAACTCTTGGAAGGGTGGACTCATGGTAGAGAAACACTGGTCAAGACAGCTGACAAACTACTATCATATATTTTTTTCCTTTCTCTCTAAAGCATAGCAGAGTGAACCTGCGTTCTGAGGGGTAAACATGTGTATAAACACATTCTCTTTTCCTTGAGGAGACATTTTGAGGAACAATAAATGGTTACATTAGCTTCCTCTGCCATTTGTCTCAAGATTACAGTTTCTTTAAACCCAAGAAATGACAATAGTGAGGGTAGTGTTGGAATATTATGGAGAAGCCCATGGATGACACTTATGCATCCTGAAAAGAGAGTTCATGAATGAAAAGCATATATTAATTGCTTACTATATACCAGGCACTATGCTAAGTGCTAGTTATGAATCCAAAAAGCAATATAGCCTCTGCTCTCTAGAAAATGGTAAGCATAGAAGAGTTCTGGGAAATCACAGTAATGATGATTGGAACCATAGAACAATTAACTGATTGGGACATTCTAGGAGTGGTAGTGATCTGATATCTTAGAGAGGGAACAGAAGTTCCAATGCATTATCATTTGTAATATAAGATCATCTTCAGGGAGGCACAATGGTTGGTGGAGCATAAGGGGCTAAACTCATGATATGGGTCAGCAAGAGATCAGAATCTTGCAAACTGCATCCTCTTTCCCCATATCCCCACCCAATATCACAGAAAATTATGCTAATAATGATGGTCCAATGGGAAGGGAACTCCCTTTTCAGAGGTTCCCAAAGTATATTTATCTTTCAGGGTGAATCCAAGTCATAACGTGATATTATGAGTCTTAGAAGGGATTGTATAGGACTTTAAGCAAGGTCTAAGTATCATATGAATATAATCATAAATTTAGATAAAGAAAGAACATTAGAGGTCACCTAGCCTAGCCCCTTAATTTTTATTTATTAGGAAACTGAGGCCCAAAGCAGTTAAATGATTTGCCCAAGATCACAGATACTGAATATTAGGATCAAGATTTGAATCCAAATCCCTTGACGCCAAATCCAGAATTCTTTCCACAATGATGAATTCACCAGAATTTCAGAATGTTGCCTTGATGACAATTACCAGTTCAGTTACCTCAGAAGAGCTAATTGAAGCTTTTGGTCTACTATGAGTAATTTATAGGTTTTCCACATGTTTTTTATGAGCTCCTGTGAGTCTTTTTCACCTTTTCATTTTTTTCCCTGTAGAGTGAAATTAAGTTTGTGATCTATACTTGTTATTTTGAATGCTTCTATAAAAGTTGAAGTCCATGTGAACAATATTTATGACAATCTAGAAACTAGTTGTACATAACCTTTATTTGGAAATATTCCAGAGAAAACTCTGCATCGGAGTACGACCCAGAGGCTTATTTTACACTTTGGGGAAAGTAAGCTAGATTAGACATTGTGTATATGAAACCAGAATGTGGAATGCCCTGAGCTATCATTGATTTGGATAAAACACAGAATTTACCTTAATGAAACTTACAGTCTAAGATAGAAATAGATTTCATCCCAAAGGTTTCTTTTGTTTGTTTATATATATTTCAATACAAGTATAAACATTAAATCAATTCTCTACCATCATGCCTTACTTGATCTTTGAGATTCAGTGTATATTAATTGTGCTTTAGTGTATGGATTACCACATGATTGCAAGCTATACTTAGGTGTCAGATAAGCCTGATTTGGTAGACAGCCGCTGCCTACATGTGGAAAAAAAAATACAGTCCATCTCCTCTCTCTTTTATATACCACTCTCCAAGACCCTCTTGAAAAAGGCTCTTATTTCAAGGAGAAATTTGCCAGTACTCAAAGCATAGAGAGCTGTTATCACACTTACCTACAATTTGATAGCTCCCTTAAAGCAATATCCTAAAGGTGAAATTGTAGACAAGTTGTTTTGTTTTTTTTTTTCTAAACTGACAAAGAGGTAATTAGAATCATAGACTGTAAAAGAGCAGAAGGACCTCAGAACATAAAATGTTAGAACATGGAAAATAGAGAGCTCATGGGAGAAGGGCTCTGGGAACTTAATCTTCAGAATATTCAAACTAAAAGGGAACTAAAAACAGAGAAAGTACTTGTCACAGCTAGGCTTAACCTAAGAGATCACCTAGTCTACTCTGTCATTTGAATAGGAAAAAAAAACAGAACAAGACATGATTTGACCAAGACCAAATAGTCAATGTGATCAGGATTAAAATGTAGATCAGGAAGGGAAGGAAGCAAGCATTTATTAAGCACCTATTATGTGCCAGGCACTATCCTGAGCACTTTACAAATATTGGTATCTTTTCTGATCTCATTGATCCTCAAAACAACCCTGTGGAGTAGATGCCATTTATTACCCTCATTTTACACTTGAGAAAATTGAGATAAAGAGAAGTTAAGGGACTAGCCTAGGACCACATAGCTAGTAAATGTCTGAAGTTGGATTTTAGCTAAGCTATTCCTGACACCAGGCACAATTTTGTATGAACTGGACTGTCTTCATGATTATAATACACTTTACCATGACAATCCAGTCAAGAATTTAGTCCAGGAACAAATTCCCTGCCTCACAGGACTACTATGAGGAAAACATCCTTTAAAGATCTGTGTAGGTATAAGATTGTATCGTCCCTATTTGCAGATGTAAAAACTGAGGATTCGAGAGATTTGACAGAAGCCAAGAACTTGGTAAATGGAGGAGAAAGGACTTGGGACCAAGATTTCTAATTCTAAATCTTGTGTGCTTTTAAGTTCCCAAAACTCTCTTTCTTGAACCATAAGCATGTTAGGCAATTCTGACAGTTAAAGTTTGATCATTATGGTACCAGATTTTGGAAAGATTTCTATAGAGGGCAAAATAATTTAAACTTCATGCAGTAGAAGGTAGGGAGGTTTTTTTCTTTTTTTGAGACAATATTTCCTAGCTCATATTTCAGTTTACCTCAAGGGGCACCACTGCTGGTTTAAGAATCTCTTCTATGGTGTCCTTGACAAGTGGCCAGCACATAAACATGCACAAACAGTTTTCATGGGATTGACTATAGTCCTGGCTGGAGGGCAGTGCAAGTTTTCTTGAGCGGTCTATAGGAATTCATACTGGGATCATACTAGGATTCTGGTATGAGAAGGACAAAAACACAGTTTGAAATGCACATGATTAGAAACTCTCTAGATTCATTTAAATTATTTCCTCTGCTGAGACGTCTGGTCCTAGAGCTGCAATAATGAACAGAAAATATATTCACACACAAACACATACACACACATTTACCTCATGATGACATTACTTAAATATATTCCCAGGGCTTAAATATGCACCATAAGAATGAATATTCTGACTGATATATTGGATGCATGACTGTAAGATATCAGTCCCTGCTTTGCAGCTTTTCAGATCCATTACAGAAACTATATGAGCCTTCAGATGGGCTATTGAACGATTTGGCATAAACATCAAATCACCCCTCATAAATTGTTTATTGTCAGCTGTTAACAGTAAAAAGCACATCAGGCTTGCATGTAAAAAGGTGTTTTTAATTACATCAAAGAAAATAGATCCTTTTCCTTAGGAGGAACTGAAGTGAGGTACAGTGAACAAAGCCTGGGACTGGAAGACCTGAGTCCTGAATTCTAGTCATTGTTTGACACTCGAGTCATCTTGTGACCTTGGGTAGGTCACATTCTAAGATGGAAAGGATCACAGGGGTAATTTGTTTGTACCTTTCATTCACATCTGAAGCCCAAGGAGTAAAAGTAACTTGCCCAAAAACACAAAAGTAACAGTAAGTGCAAGAGCTAAGGGCTGAATCTCTCCTTTGACTCCAAATCTAGCACTTTATCTAGTATACCCCATTACCCTTCTGGGCTTGTTTTCTTAGATGATAAAATGGAGGAGCTGGACTCAATCTCTTTCTCTGTAGCTTTAATGCCCTTTGATGTATGGGGAAGAGAAGGGAATAAGCATTTTCATTTTGTTGTTATTTAGTCATTTCAGTTATGTCAGATTCTTTGTGATCCTGTTTAGGCTTTTCCTGGGAAAGATACTAGAGTGGCTTGCCTTTTCCTTCTCCAGCTCATTCTACAGATGATGAAACTGAGGCAAACAGGAATACATGACTACAGGATCACACAGCTACTAAGTGTCTGAGGCTGGATTTGAACTCAGGTCTTCCTGACTCCAGGCCTCATACTCTGTCTACTATACCACCTAGCTGCCCCAAACATTTATATACCACTTTCTATGTACAAGATACTATCCTAAGTATTTTACAATTATGCCATGCTATTCTTATTTCTATTTTATAGTTAAGGTAATTGAGACAGACAGAAGTTAAGTGACTCATTCAGGGTCATACAGGTAGTAAGTGTCTGAGGCTGGATTTGAACTCAGATCTTCTTGACTCCAGTCCCAGGGTTCTAGCCACCATGCCACCTAGCTATCTAAGGTTCCTTCCTGCTCTGACTTTTTATGTTTCATTTTCAAATCTTCTCAACCCTGCACTACTACGACTTTTGACATTCTGTGTTCTATAGGTTCTTTCCAGCTCTATTCAATTTTCTAAGATTCTGTGGAGCAATAACAATCTATGATGCTGTGTTATAAGAAGTACCATTTGTGCTCATAAAATAAATAAGTCTCGTCTTTCCTGCATTTATTTTTCTCAAACCGAGAAATCAGAAAAGCCATCCATTCTGACTTCAGAAATTGAAAATGAGTGTTTGAGCGTGATAATGTCTAAGAATATGATGAGAATATCCTGGAATCGTGGGAGTTTCTTGCAAAAAATGATAATTTACCATTCTGTGAAGTCCCACAGCTGGCTTAGCAGAAGAATTACTCACTTTGCTCAGGGGAAAGAAATAACTCTAAATATTTCCAATCACCTCTCTATGGAGTATCTAAGGCTGGTTTTTCACCAGCTATGGAAATTCATTTCAGAATGGCTACTCTATAGCTCTCAGTTGAGCAACTCTACTAATGCAACTCATCACAGGGCGCTTTACCTCTGTAGTTCTCAGGTTCGTCATATATGAAAAGGATGAAGTTGGACCAGAGCATCCAGTCTTTCTTTTCCTTTTCTACTCTGTTTCCTCATCCATTATATGGGGAAATGTGTATAGTGATTTGAGGTAAATTATTTATAAAGTCCCTTTCAACTTTCTTATTCTATAGTTCAATATCTTTTTTTCCATTTCTCACATTCTTTGTTCTAAGCTTGGTTCAGACAGAACAACAATGTGGAGGTGGGAAATCAAGATGTACAAATGGGGAATTAGGCTAATCAAATGTAGTTGGAACATAGAGAATGTGGTAGAAAATGGCATGAAATTAGGAAAATAGATTGGATCTAGATTGTTAAGGATCTTAAACTGTGAAATTCCAGGATCCAAAATTTCAATTTTACTCCTTAGGGAGCCAATTTTGAGTATAGGAGTGGGATGGAGGTGGTAGTAATAATAAGGGCTGAGGAATGCTGATAGATTTTAACATATAGTGAGTATTAAAAGCTATAGTTCTTTCTAGGGTATTAACTAATAGTTATGACCAAAAGGTCATAAAGATGTGGATTCTAGTCCTCTGTCTAGCACAAACTGACTACGTAACCCCATATAAGTCAATTTACTTCTCAGGGCTCCAGGCATCTCTTTTTGATTATATATTGCAGAGACAGTATCGATATACGTTGGTAGGAGTTTCTATGCCAAGGAAGCCAGAGATCCAGTTCCTATCACTATCCAAACATGCAAAGAATGATATAATAATTTAGATGCTATGAACATGTATTTTTAATAATTCATATTTGTGTGTTAAACTGGCTAGTTGGGGTACATAATTTTAATTCCAGAAAACCCTGAAGAATGAAAAAAGAGAATCAGTAAACACAGTTGAAAAATGAATGAATAATATATTTTCTATATAAGCATTTATCAAGTCTTACTATGGGCAAAGCAGTATGCTAGGTACAAATAGGAAAGCAGGGCAGACCCTTCCCTAGAAGTTCATATTCTAATTGGAATAAGTATTACATATTTGAGGTTTTTTTCTGCAAGTCAGATGGAAAGGCCCCATGGTCCTTATGGCACAATGGCAGAGCAGATGGTAATATATCTCTTTCATTTTACTTCTACTGATAAAACCAATTAAATTCTGATATTGGACTGTATGACAGTCCAAAGACTTTGGGGATGAGAATTGTCTTCTCTGGGTCTGTAATAGCTATATCTGCTGAGGAGGTGGGAACTACAGCGCCCTCAGGAACAGTGGTCAGGTCATATCCCCACAAGACTTGATTACCTAGATGGTGGTTGTGAGGGCTATATGGAAGCATCACTGATGGTCTATTTCCCAGCTTTTGAGCTCAGAGTCCTGGGCAATATTCACTCAAGTGTGAGAAGAGGTAGAGGTCCACTTGCTTATGGTGGTTTGATTTGCTGGTATATACTGCCTCCTATCTTTCCTTGAGGGTACCTTTAATTTAACTAAGTTCACTTGGCTGCCTTATCAGAGGCAATTGATTGCTCAGCCACCAAAGAGCTAATAGAACATAGATGGTGGAATGAAAGAGTTGAAAAAGACCTTAGAACATAAAACATAGGATATATGAGTTGGAAACGACATTAGAAGATAGATTGCTTGAATAAGAAGGAACCAAGAATTTTAAATACTTTCATTTTGTAGATAAGTCAACAGAGATCTAAATATCCTAACTAAGTAGTTCTTTAGGGTCTCAATGTTGCTATGAACAGTTGATGGCTAGGATATAGCACCAATTACTGACAGATCTAGGAGTCACAACACAGGTATTCAGACTCCTAGGAAGGTATTCTTTTATATTTCATTTTTTCCAAGGAGCTAGATGTAGGTTGCACCATAGGAAATTTAATCCTTGCCTGGGCCGGCCTTCAGACTGTAGACCTGGTTGACTGAAGTTGGTTTAAGCCCCATTTACTGTGACAAGTCTTGAAATGAGATATGTTATTTTCTTCTTGATTGCCACTTTACAAACTGATAGCAGCTGGAGTGGGCACTAGTAGGGGGAGTGTTGGAGAATGGGGAAGAGGAAGGCTCTCTCCTACAGATTTCTAAGGATAATCAAATCATTTTTTTTCAAGCAGAGTTCAATAGCTCAGGTTTAAAAATCTAATGTTGTTCCTCTTTTCCTCATTTGTCAGTTCCATTCTCAAAAGTCCTGGTCCTTGTCTCACTTTGTCCCCCAATACAAAAGCCAGGTCTGAGGTAGAAGTGGAAAGAGGCTTGGATTCACTGGTATAGTGGCCACACAGGAAGGCTGAATGGATCTTCCTCCCTAGGTGTGCTCTTGTCTGAGTCACATCCTTGACTTCTGACCCTAGCACTGCAGTGACCAGAGAGCTGATTTTGTTATAAAGACCCAACCAAGCCATGACTACAAAAGCATGAGTTGAAACAAGCACATACCTCTAGAGACAATACAGAGGTAGCAGATAGATTTTTAAAAGTAACAACAATTTAAATTCAGAAAAGGATGGAAACAAAATCTAAAACATCAACACCAGAGAAATTTCGGAGATAAGCACATTGGGATTATGTCTCATCTTTTCCAGTGGGAGCTGAGTCAGAGTCAAGCCCTGCGAAAAACAAAGAAAAGAGAATGGAAGTATTTTAGAGTAATTATTCTTCTTCTAACTAAATCACAGTTAAACTGAGCTAGGAGGACCCAATGCAGCTAAAGACAGTTGGAAGCAAATACTCAGTTAACTGGAGTCATGAATGCAAAAAACCACAGCTGAATTCAAACAATCAGTTGCTGATTAGTTTTAAATGGTTGTTTTCAAGATAACTGTTTGTTGATCTAAATAATTCAACCAGTTTATGTGCCCATACCAAGCTCTAACCATCTACTTTGAGCAACATTCACAGAATCTTGTGATTCACAGATTTCTGTGCTCAGTCTTTACTGGCTGATATCTGAGAAGCATTTTGCTGCCTGGGTTGACATCAGTGTAAAGGTCACCCCACCCACTAGTTCTCAGGCTCAGTTGGTTGGTGCTAGTGCAAAGAACTCATTGAGTTGCAACTAGTTGGACTCTGATAGTTAGTTGTTGTATTGCTAACTAGCTGGCTCCCTACTTTGAGCTTCATTTAGAATGAGAGCTGCCCAAAGCATAGATCCTTTCTAAATATTCTCAAAGAGGTTACTGCACCTATTTGGGCATTATTTCCCTCCTTTGTCAAAACAGGGGCTCAATTAAATAGTCCCTAAGACTCTATCCAGCTCACAACTGTATCCAGTGCCAACTGGTTCTAACATCCTTATCCCAAGATTCTTTTTAGCTAAGACTATTTATGCTACTAGTCTATGGCAGATTGGATCAGATGGTCAAATTCTTCATTTTACAAAGCAGAAAACAGAGGCTGGGAAGGGTGCAGTAATACAGTCAAGATTTAACAAGGGTGGGGAACCTGAGGCCTTGAGGCTACAAAAGGCCCTTTAGGTCCTCAAGTATAGCCTTTGACTAAATCCAAACTTCATGGAACAAATCCCCTTAATAAGTGTATTTATTCTGTAAAACTCAGACTGAGTCAAAAGGCTGTTCTTGTGCACTAGAGGTCCACATGTGGCCTTGAAGCCACAAGTTCCCCACACCTGCATGTAATAAGCATTGGAAGCCTGACTCCAGAGCAAGTATTTTTCCCACAGTATCACACTGCTCTCTTCCAGGATCTCAGTATCATAATATCAGAGGTATTAATTTCGATGTCCCTTGGCATCCATTTAATCCAATATCCTCACTTTACAGAGTAAGATATTAAGGCAGAGAAATTAAGTGATTTGCCCAAGGTCACACAAGCAGTGGCAGAGGCAGGATTTGATTCTTGGTCCCTTGACTTTCAGTGCCAATGCTTTCTCCACTATTTGACACTGCCTCCTTCCTTATCCTTGGAGTCAGAAGATTACGGTTTGAGTTTTAGCTCATTTCCGATTTTTGAGTCTCATACCCCACATACATACATACATATATATATATATATATATATATATATATATATATATATATATATACATACACATATATATGTATATATATATATATATGGATGAAAAGACCCACCAATTTGTTAATCCATATATAATTACCTTTAGCTATTTAGCCAAATGCTTTAGACCAGGGCTTCTTAAACTTTTTCTTCTGGTGACTCCTTCAGTGCTTCTTAAATTGTGGGTCATGACCCCCTATGGGTTGCGACCCACAGTTTAAGAAGCTCTGTTTGGATCAGGGAGATCAGGTCTTTCTCCGCAGACCTCCTCTGGAGGAAAAAAAAAAAAGGTGCTCTACTGGGAGAAGGTGCTGAAACAACTCACTTTGCAGCCTTTGTGGCAATTAGTACTTGGTGGCTCATGCAGGAATGCACAACCCTCTCCTATCTATAAAGCTGAAATCTTCATATAAAAAAAGGAAAGAAAGAAAAGAAAAACAAACAGTACATCAAAATCAAATTACCCACTGTGATTATTTCTTCAGCTCAAAAGAAATGGAGTCACTCTTCTTATTCATCTTGCCTCCTGAGCATCATTGCAAATTAATGCAATTAGCAATAAGAAAGAAATAAGCAACGCAATCTGTTGAATAATCAAATTACATATCTCTCAACAATTAAGTTCATTAATTAAGTCCTTGCACTAGAGGTATTGCAGGAGGGACATCTTGAAGCTGTCATATCCTTCCTATCTTTCCTGGAAGGCTTTTCACACATTTCAGTTGTTCTCCCAGAGGCTCAAGATGTTCTTTAATAATGGTCCCTTGGATTGGGCTTTGTTCATGTGAATATCAAAGTGCCAGTACATCTGTCTTTGCTCTTTCCAAAGGCCTGAATGGAAAAACTACTATTTGAGTGAGTAGCTTTCAGCTCAATATGAGGAATTATCTAAAAATTAAGAGTTCTCTGAAAGGTGGAATGGCCTGTCTGGAGGAGAACATAAGCTCTCCATTAGTGGAGAGTAGATCATCAGTTGTCAAAAATACTATGGAGAAGATTTATGTTTCATTTAAAGGTTGAATTAACTGACCTCTGGATTTTCTTTCAAATTCAAGGTTTTTTGATTCTATTATGTAAAAGAAAAAACATTGACTTTAAAATGAAAAGACCAGCCTTGTGACCTCAGGAAAGTCATGTTGGTACTCAAACACAATTCATACAAGTCCTGAGTATCTTTACAAAAGTTTTACATGGCCAGACCTGCTGGCACAACATTAGCCAATCAGTGAACAAGCACATTCATTTTCTACTGAGTGATTTGTCTGCCATTTCTTGTCTATATTTCATTATCAAAGAGGATCAATGACATCACAGATGATATCTTGATTTGTGTGTGACTTGGATATGTGAGGCAGAGTTACCCAAAGCACTCTCTCTTCCAGAGTTATCAAAGACCAGCGTCCAGACAAATCAGGCCAACTGACAATGGCTCATGGTGCCATTTATAATACATCAGTTCTGTGCAGAAACTTGTACTAGATCTCAGAGAAGTGAATGTTGAAACAAGACCAAGTTTCTAGACCTCAGGGACCTTATAGTCTAGTAGGGGTTTGTCACAAACACAAAGATATGACTATAACAAGTACTAATAATATATGGCATTACAGAAGAGAGGTACTGTCAAAGGATTACTTTAGGTCCAAATGAGAAAAATAGCTACTGGCTTTTGGTATCAGGGAAAACTTCCTTGAGGAGGTTGCAACTAATTGGGCTTTAAAGGATTAATAGGAATTGTTCAGAAACAAGGAAAAGAAGAGATATCTCACAGACACAGACATGAGTAAATGTTAAGATCTAAATGTATAACTTGTTTTGGGGGTTGGGAGGGAAGAATATCCCAGTTTGTTTGGAGAATACAGCAAAGTTACATGAGATAGAGTTAGAAAGTCAGGGTCATGCCAAATTCAATCACTTATTCATTCCACATTCATTCTTTCAATTAATCCATCAACAAGCATTCATTAAGCCCTCACCATGTAAAATGCTCTGTTCTTGGTACTGAATAGAATGGTGAGGGATGTAAATCTATCTACCTGCCATGAAGGACCTTGAAGCTCTGGAAATAATCTGTGTACACTCCAGAAAATTTGGAAGTACTTAAGCAAAAACATTCTTACTCAAGTATTTTATTTTCATCACAATGAGGCATTACCATCTGCTTTGCCACTACACTTTGAGGACCACGGGACCTTTCTATCTGAGTGCAGCTGAAATCTTCCATATATATGTTATCTAAACCAATTAAATGAAAGCTCCTGAATAGCAAGGACTGTCTTGTTTTCTATTTCTATCCCCAGCATGTAGCACATTGTTTTGCACTAAATGCTTAAATGTTTTGTTCATTCAGTCATCACTACTGGAAGAAGACCTTGTGATCCCTATTTTTTACATGAAAGAACCTTAGATTTGCATTCCAAGTACTTGGGTTCTAATCCCAGCTCTGTTGCTTACTAGTTCTATGACTTGGGGCAAATAGTTTCCCTTCTCCAGGCCTCAATCTCCTCATTTACATAACAAGAAAATACAGAATCAGGTTGCAAGTGTTATCAATCTATGTTCATTCTGTGTATAGCGAACAATCCCAGGTATTGTACTGGGCCCTCTTCGTCCTCAGAGGTGAGAACATTGTTTATGCATTGATTAGGTATCCTTGAAAGGATACAAATTATTTGTCTAGTTTTGGAATGTTCCTTTGAAGTCCCTGTGAGGACGATTAACCTGGTCTATATCCTTGGACTTGAACTTTAAAGTGGAGGACAGCAGAAAAAGGTAAGGGTTACAAACAGAGGGATCCAGAGGTGTGAGGTTAGATGGATAACAAACTTGTCAAGGACATACATCAGTTGCCAAGAAGGAAATTTATTTAGCTACAGATGCACTCTAAGCCACAATGTGCTCCTATCCAGGGTGATTGCCCAAGTCAAAAAGAGAAATTCTGTAAGAACTTCTAAGACTGAACCCATGTATAATAATCCAGAGCCATGTTTTGGTTTTGGATCAAGTGGTATAATCCTATAATCCTGAGATCCAGCCATTGTGCATGCAGCCATCAGCAAAGCTTATAGAAGGTACAAAATCCAGATTATTTATTTACTATTTAACTGGGATAAGTGTATTTATATGGCTAAATACTCCATGTTTAGTGATAAAAAAAAACAATAAAATGGATATATTAACATCCATGAATCTGCATTTGTACCACTGGGAGGAGGAATTTCAAATTGTTTAGGTTCTGCCTTGTACATGTGACTGAGAACAAATTGTTCCATCAATGTAGTTCATGTAGAATTTAGATTGAGAGTCTTAGAAAATCTTTTCAGAAAATGACAGTCATATTTAGTATTGTGAAAGTTTACTGAGAAAAATGCAGGTCTCATTGTTTAAGAATCTCAGAGCTGGAAGAGACCTTAGAAGACAGACTGTGGAATGTGAGAGGGGGAAGGGACTTCAGAGATCATCTAATTCAGCCCCTCATATTAAAGATGGGTGAAACCAAGTGCTAGAGGAGGGACATGACTTTTCCAAAGATATAAAGCCAGTTAGTGACAAAGCTGGCAGCAGAACCCATGTCTCCTGATTTCTAGTCCTGCTAAAGGGTTTCTTTGGAGATGGAAAAAAAAAATTAAGGGCAATGAAATCAGAACGAAGGTTCAGAAAGAACCTTTCCCTCCCCATCCTCCAGGTCTGCAGGTTAATCTACTATTTGTCCTAATTTCAGTTCATCTCACGGTAATTTTGCTTCTGATGTAGCCCATCAGTAATTAAATCACTGGCCTGGCTTTCAGTTGCTAAAACTGAATGAGTATTAAAATAGCTCTCTTGCTCAGTACATTCTTAAGCAGCCTAGGCTTTTCACACAGTTCTGATAAACTCTCTCCCCCTGCCACTTAATTCTACCCTCATGGTTCATTAACTATGACGTTGATCCATGGGGGCTCCACCTTGCAGTGAATAGTCGGGCTATATCTAAAGAAGGCTCTGGGATGCCTTAGGCACATAGAACTGCTGGATTGGGTGAAGCTTGCATCTTCTCTATGGCAGGACTGTAGTTTCATCTCCCATGTTACTCATAAATTCATAGGATGTCAAAGTTGGAAGAGGGAGAAAAAAGAACAGAGGATGTCAGAGATTGATATGAGGAAACTTAAAATAGAAAATATTAGATGTGGAATGGACATTAGAGCATGGAATGTTTAAAGTGAAAGACAGCAAAAAAAAAAAAAAAAAAGATCTAGAAAGAACAGGATATTGATTCTAAGAATTAGAAGGGACTCCTGAAATCATCTTATCTAATCCAGACCTGAACAAGTATCACATCATTGGGTACCTGCTACCTCATAAAGCAAACCATTTACTGTGAATCAGTTCTAGTTGTCAATATAATTTTCCTCCAAATCTCCTCTGTAACTCTCATCCATTGATTCTGCTTCTAAGATTGGGGGCTAAGCAGAGAAGAACAAGTAGAATTCTTCTTCCTCTGGTCAATCTTGAGATATTTGAAGAAGTCATCATATATCATATCCCTACTAAGTTTTCTCTACTGTTGCCTGAACATCCTCAATTCCTTCAGAGGATATTCCTAAGTAATATAATTCATTACTATCCCACAAAACCCACTTAAGATATTCCAGTTTATTTAAACCCTTTCAAAAGCGTGGCAACCAAATTTAAAAATAGTACTCCAGATGTGAAATGATTAGGGTAGTATACTAGTGCACTATCATTTCCCTTATTGTAGATATTGTTCCTCTCTTAATGTAGCTAAGCTACAATGTCACACTATTAAGAAATACTGAGCTTGTAGTCCACTAAAATCCCCACATCTTTTTTCTCAAATAAAATGTCACCTAACCACACTTCCTCCATCTTGGATGTCTATAACTAATTTTACTGAAATCAAGTTTAATATTTTACAATTATTCTCATTACTTTTGAGTTTATTAGATTCTGGCCAATATCTTGACTATTGAGATTTTATTGGATCTTGATTTTTCTATCCCAGGTAATAACTATTCTCAGTTTTTTAATCACCTGAAAACTTGATAAGCATATGTCATCTATGACAGGAACCAAGTCACAGGCAAAAAATGTTAAACAACAAAGGGAAAAACAGAGGTCTCTGGGGCACTCCACTGGAAACCTTCCTCCAACCATTAGATTGCCCTCCTTGAGGGCAGGGAATGCCTTTTTCCCTTCCCCAGTGCTTAATAGAATGTCTGGCACCCAGTAGGTGCTTATTGATTGAAAAGCTGACATTGGTCATCAATTAGTGACAAATTTTTGTCCAGCCATTCAACTAGTTCCCTAACCTAGTATATTTTCTTCTATCTCTCCTCATTGTCTCTGTGAGATAAATTTCAAATTATTTGCTTAAAAAAATCTAGGTAAACTCTCCCTTTAGCATTCTCTTGTACTTTCAGTTTATTAATCCTGTTAAAAAAAAATGAAACGAGGTAACTTTGGCAAAACAGGTAACAAATGAATCCATGATGAGTTTTTTATGGTCACTATTTCTTTTTCTAAATATCACTAAACACTCTTCTAGATATATTTAGACATTTTTCCAGGAATCAAGTCAAGACTATCAGTCTCTGCTTTGCATGTTCCATTCTCTTCTATTTTTTTTTTTTTGAAATTAGGACATTAGCTCTCTTATAGTCCTACCATATCTGCAGTCCTAGCCCATTAAAGTTCCTAGGAGCTCAGATCATCACCTGGTCCAAGCCCCTCTTGTTATAGATGTGGAGACTGGAGCACTGAGATGTAGTGATTTGTTCCCAATTACACTAATAGGATCAGAGCTGGGAGTTGAAGGCTCGTCTCTGCACAGCAAATTCAGTCTGCTTTTCCACATACTTACACCACTTCCCACAAGAAAAAAAAAAAAGGGTTACCAAAAGCAGCTCAGTAATCAGGCTTGACAGTCCTTTCAATAATTATAGATCACAAAACATAAAATTTTAGGGTTTGGAACAGTTTGGGATATCAGAGTTGTAAGGAAGTTGAGCAACTATGCAGATAATCCCCTTCTTTTTACTAACTATAAATCTAAGGTCCTGAGAAGGGAAATAGTTTCCCTAAGGTCATACAGTGAGCAAGTGGTACAGCACTCACACCCCAAGCTTTTCACTCATAGTCCCAAGACAGGGGCTTACTGCTTTCCATTTCCACAACATCTGGCTCTGAACAGTCTCTGAACCGTCTCTTATGTGTCTGGTTACATTTCTACCCCATTTCTGAGTTCACTGCATTAAAGTCAGTCAGTTTTTGTTATAAGAAAAAGCTGGTGTTTTTTTTTTCTTCAACTAAATCGAACTGTGGGAGGCATCATGTGCTGAACCAGTACATTTTAAAAGACAAAACCCCTAATGTTTTGAGGAGGGTTTTTCCCCCATTACCACGTTGCTAAGCAACATTTTTACAGTATCAGCAGCTGGGTAACTACAACCTGCATGACTAGAACAGCCAAAGAAACCAAAGGAGCAAAGGAAGGATATTTATCACCCATGTTATTATTCAGGCAGAGAGAGTAGAGGCCCCACCTCCTGGTTCACAGAGATGAGAAATAGAATGTGTCAGTCAAGTGTATGGACCTGCATTAATGGATGAACTTCCTGGACTTCTGTTCCATAATAGATATAGAACCTTGATTTATTGTTCTTAGCCCTTATAATTCCAGAGATGTGTTAATAATGAGGCCAGTGA
The DNA here is from genome assembly GCF_028372415.1 of Notamacropus eugenii. Classification (NCBI taxonomy): domain Eukaryota; kingdom Metazoa; phylum Chordata; class Mammalia; order Diprotodontia; family Macropodidae; genus Notamacropus; species Notamacropus eugenii. The sequence goes on from NC_092872.1 coordinate 381,408,192, forward strand.
TGCCAATAGTGCCAACAATCACAATGAATTCAATGTTTCTATAATGCTTTAAGGTTTATAAGGCACTTTCCTACACATCAATCCTTAAAGGTAGGTACAGAGAGTGCTACCCCCATTTTAAAGGCATGAAAACTAAGTTTGAGAGAGAAAATATATGCCAAGGTGACACAGATGGTGGAACTGGGATTGAAACTCATTTCCTCAGAGATCATATCCAGTGTGTTCTTTCTATTATATTATGTTACCTTGTTGTCTGGTGAGACCAAAGTCATGACCCCTTGAACCTCAATTAACAGAACAGCTCATCTTAGCCAGATGTCTTACAGACGTGGACATTGGTCATCAGGGAGATAAAGTGAAGGACTGTGGAGACTGTAGTACAAAACCATTCCTACTACTAGGAAGAGAAAGAGTAAGTGGGCTTCTATTCCATTCAGTTAACTAAGCATTTATTAAGTACCTACAATATGCAAGACAAAAATGAAAAATAACTGTGAAGGGAGGCAGGGAAAGAAAAGCTATCTTCATTTTATAAATGAGGAAACTATGGTCCAAAGGAAGAGATCATAAGCTCATAGATTTAGAGCCATGAGGGACTATGGAAGTCATCTTTTTCAAGCCCTTTATTTTTTTAACCAAAGAGTAGGAAACTGAAGCCCAAAGAGATGAAATAGCTTTCTACATGGCTAGTGATAGGGTCTGGGCTAATATAAGTCACAGATCAATCATTTACTAGCCATGTGACCTTGGGTAAATCATTCAACTGTTTGAGAACTCAGTTTTTCTCCTCAGGAAGAGAATGACATTCCCTGAAATGCCTCTGCTTACTAGGCTGTTGTCCTTCCTTTGGTACTTAGCACAGGGTCTAGCACATTCAGTCTAGTAACTTTTTTGTTATGTTCAAATCTTCATGACCCCATTTGGGGTTTTCTTGTAAAGATATTAAAGTGGTTTGATATTTCTTTCTCTAGCTCATTTTAAAGATGAGGAGAATAAGGCAAACAGGGCTAAGTGACTTGCCTAGGCCACTAGTAAGTATCTGAGGCTTGATTTGAATGCAGGGAGGTACTTCTTCCTGACTCCAGACCTAGCACTCACCACATAGTTGCCCTTCCTAGCTCATAGGATGAGCTTAACAAATGATTGTTGAAGTCAGCCCCCAATTGATAAATGGTCAAAGGATATGAACAGGAAGTTTTCAGATGAAGAAATCAAAGTTATCTATAAAAAATTCTGTAAGTCACTATTGACTAGAGAAATGCAAATTAAAACAACTCTGATGTACCACCTCCATAACTATCAGATTGGCTAATATGGCTAATAAAAGAAAATGATAAATGTTGAGAGGGATGTGGGAAAAGTGGAGTAGTGATGCCACTCTATCATTGGTAGAGTTGTGAACTGATTCAACCATTCTAGAGAGCAATTTGGAACCATGCCCAAAGGGCAATCAAACTGTGCATTACCTTTAATCCAGAAATACCACTACTAAGCCTGTATCTAAAAGAGATTGTTGTGTACAAAATTATTTATAGTAGCTCTTTCTGTGGTGGCAAAAAATTGGAAACTGAAGAGATATCCATCAATGGGAGAATGGCTGAACAAGTTGTGGTATATGAATGTAATGCAATATCATGCTATAAGAAATGATGAGCAGGCAGATTTCAGAAAAAACCTGAAAAGGCATACATGAAATGATGAAGAGTGAATTGAGCAGAACCAAGAGAACATTGTACACAGTAGCACAACATTGTGCAATGATCAACTATGGATTACTTAGCTCTTCTCAGCAATACAATGATCCTAGATTCCAAAGGACTCACGATGAAAATGCTATTCACGTGCTATTCACATCCAGAAAAAAAGAACTGACGAAGTCTGAATACGGATTGAAGTATACCATTTTCACTTTCTTGGTTTTTTCCCATTTTTTCCTTTTCATTTGTTTATTCTTTTACAACATGACTAACGAGAAAATATGTTTTACATGATTCCACATATATAAGCTAAAACAAGTTGCTTGTTGTTTTAGAGAGGGAGGAGAAGGAGCAAAAAAATTAGAACTCAATTTTTAAAAAAAATGAATATCAAAAATTGTCTTTACATGTAATTGGAAAAAATAAAATACTATTAATAATAAAATGAACACTTTTTGACTGATTCACCAAAAAGACTATTTTGAGGAATAAATGAGAAAAAAGGTAAAAAAATCTTTTAAAACTGTACAGCCTTTTAGAAATATTCAAGATTATGGTAAGTGGGAGAATACTGAAGTCCAATTCAAGCCATCTTAATTTTGTCTGAGGACCCTTATGGAGAAACAGTTCACTAAGGTGCTAAGGATGGCACGATTCATGTAGTAATGATGTACACATGTGCTCCACATCCTCACAACCGCTGAAGGACCATCTAGGCACTGTTAAATTAAATTGCTTTAATGATTCCATAAATTCAGTCAGTCTCCAGTTCAACTCTGATTTCTGGTGGATTTGTTAATCAGTTCCCACTTAAAACACACACACACACACACAGACACACACACACACACACACCAGTACCAACTAAGGTGGCTTGTTTGTGGGAAAAACAAAAACACCTCATATATGTAAAGTTCTTAGTTTTGCAACATAGTTTTTTCACAAGAATCCTGTGACGCAAGTGCTACAAATATCATTATCCTCATTTTACATATAAGAAAAGAGGCTCAGAGAAATTAAGTGGTATGTTGCAAGTCACACAGCTCTGAAGTGTTGGTCTTAAACCCTGGGTCTCCTAACTCCAAAGGAAATTCTTTTTGTCACACCATGCTGCCTTTCACAAATGAGCCCATTCTGCCCAGGAGGATGTACTGAGACATACAAAGGGGATGATGTTTAATTCATGCCTATTATGAAAATAAAAACCAAAACATTTTGCAATAGACTCCATATATAAGGTGAAAGTGAAGAGTCAAGTATGTGGGGCCTGGCTGCCTCAGAGTATGGCGGTGTCCACAGTAACAGGAAAGTTTCAAAGGGAGGAGATTTGGAAAGGGGGGAAGACAGAAAATAGGTTCTCTTTTGGACTTACTGAGTTTGAGTTGTCTGTATAACCTTCATTATGAGGTATTCAGGAGGTCATTGGGAGATATGTGGCTATAATTACAGAGTGCTCTTAGGGCTGGATATGTAAATCTGGAAATTATCTTCATAAAAATAATTGGACCCATGAGAACTTATAGGATCACCAAGTAAGATAGTATGGAAAAAAACAAGGGGTCCCAGAACAAAGCCTTGGAATCAGCTGTAGTTAGTGGACCTGACCTGCATGAAGAATCAGCAAAGGAAACTGAGTTGTTAAAAGAAAGAAAACCAGGAGAGAGCAGTATCAATAAAACCTAGAGAGGAGCCAAAGTCCAGGAAGAAGCAGTCATCAATAGTGTCAAATGCTATGTAATCATCAAAGATTATCAGGATGGAGAAAAGGCCATTAACCTTGATAATTGATAGCTCATTAGAATTTTGGAGAAGGTAGATTAAATAAAATGATGTAAACAGAAGTCAGAATGCACAGGTTTTAGAAATAATGAGAGGAAGTGTAAGTTCTAAATGTAAATACTTTGGCAAGAAGTTTACACATGGAAAGAATAGGAAATTTAGGCAAATCCTAACAGAGATGGACACATCAAATAACAGTTATTTTTAAGGACAGGGGAGACATTAGCATGTCTATAGACAGTAGGAAAGAAACCAGTAGATAGGGAAAGAATAAGGATAGAAGGAGAGAGAGACAGACAGAGAGAGAGACAGACACAGAGAGAGAGAGACAGAGAGAGAAAGACAGAGAGAGAGAAAGGAAAAGAAACAGGAAGAGACAGAGAGAGAGAGAGAGAGAGAGAGAGAGAGAGAGAGAGAGAGAGAGAGAGAGAGAGAAAGAGACAGAGAGAAAGGCAATTTGTTAAAGAAGTTGGGAAGGGATAGGATCAATGGCACATATACAAGTGTTTACTTTAGCTAGTAGAAGGGCAACCTCTTTATATGAGACTATAATGAAGGAGGGGATAATGGAGGGAAATGGCTGAAGGATGTGACATGAAAAGGTATAGATAAGGGGGAACTCTCAACAAATGGTCGCATTTTATTCTGTGAAGCGTAAAGCAATATTCTCAGTTGAGGCTAGTAAAGGGATTCCACGTAAGACTTGAGAAGAGATAAAAAGGCACATATATGTATCTGTGTGTGCTGTTTGTTGTTATGTCTATATAGGTAATGTTATGTCCACATAGGTCTGTGTAGATGGAGTAATAGATATATCTAGAGCAGGGGTGGGGAACCTGCAGCCTCAAGGCCACACATGGCCTTCTAGGTCCTTAGGTATGGTTTTGACTGAGTCCAAGTTTCGCAGAACAAATTATGGGAATTTTTCTGTGAAATTTGGATTCAGTCAAAGGACCACACTTTGAGGACATAGAGGGCCTCACCCTTGAAGAATCTTCTCCTCTCATGCCCTTCCCAGGTCTCAGTGGATCCTGACTCCTAGTAGAAAGGGAAGTAGGAGATTGGGTACAAACATGACTGACTCTGCCTTCCACAGAGACAGAGGATACTGGGCTAAAACTATATCTCTCCAATCCTTTAAATATTGTTAGTGTACAGATAAATTATTTTTAGGTTCAGTTGTACTCCTAATTACTATTTTTCACTGGTAACAGAGGGTCTCAAGCTATATATCCTAGGCTTGACTCCCTTCCCACCAAATGCGAGTTCCATAATGAGCACACATAACATTTAGCAAGGGAATCTATTTATCCAAATAGCAAACAGAAAATGGAGAAAATATAGATATGAAACAATATGCTAGACACTACAGAGTGAATGAGCCCTCCCTTTTGAAGAGAGAAAACTCAGTTTAACTGAGTCCCAGATCTCACTCAAGGGGAAAGTCCCTGATGTTTCTAGTATGGTAAGTTGGAGAAAGGGACATGATAGAGATTGTCAGATTCTTCCCTTCATGTTACCTTCTTCTCAGACTCTTTCTCCCTTCCGGGACCTAAAGACAGGTTATAATGGCACATCTTTTCTTCTAAAGCTGAAACCTGGGAGAGACTAAGTCTCTCTTTTCTTTTGCTCTCACCAAATCCACCTGCACCTCATCCAAGAGTGGGATATTTAATAATCAACCTCCACTAATTGAGGAGAGGATGCCATGCAACTGGCCTTTTGAACTAAGAGCTGCACATGCATAGTCTATCTTCTTATTACCAAAAAGAAAAAGCAAAAAAACAAAAACAAAAACAAAAACAAAACAAAAACAAAAACTAGAGAGCTTGATCAACTTGAATAAGGACACATAGTTTTCAGGGGGCATTGCCAGGATTCAAACCCATGTCCTCTGCTTCCACCTCGAATATTATTTTCATTGCAGTGCATTGAAGTGACTTGTGTAGAATCAAGGAGTGAGTTAGGAACAAAGTGGGGACTCAAGTCCAAATCTGCTAACTCTCCATCCTGAACTCTTTGGACTATATTGCATGACTTCCATCCAAAGATATTCATTTATTAATTTGTCTCCATCTGCCAAAACATAGTAATTGGTAGGGACAGCACTCCCAATATGGGAGGCCATATTTGGCATTGCCATTTCCCCTCCTCTCAACCCTTTTTGTCATTCACCACCTACTTGTACCCCAAAGTAGCCAGTATTCTCCAGTTGTCACAGGTCTCTTCTAGATGATAAATATTGTAAATTAGGTCCATTGAGACTTGGTTTCTTTAATTGTTCAAAGGGGCTAATAATCTTAGGGGTTCCTCCCTAGGTTTATTATATGGGTTATATAAGATAAATGGAAGTACAAACACTTTGAGAAGCACTATACAAATGCCAGATAAGATTATGATTAATATTAGGAATAATATAAATTCTCCTTTTCAAAGATGGGAGTAGTTACTAGCACAGCATGGATAAGATTTGCTTCTGGGGGAAAACCAAAATTTATATTGTCCTTATTGTTACTATACAGATATAGAGAGTTACTATAAGAAAGAATAGCAGGCTGGGAGTCAGGAAGCCTGTATTATGTCCCAACTATCACACTAGCTGTTATTTTCTTCCTTTGGAATACTGAGGAATGAAGGGAAAACAATCTTGGTCCTATATATCCCAACACGTTATTGTGGGGATCAAAGGAAATATAGGAGGTGATAACACTTTGACCATTATTCAAATGTGCCAGACTATTGTTATTACTATTACTATGATGATATTATAATTATGATAATTTCTTGACTCTAATTTCTTGAAGGCTCTTCCAGCAATTATTAGTTTATCATTGGAAGACAAGCCCCAAAAGGATGAGTTTTTTCAGCCACATCAATAGAAGAAGTCTACTAAGGATTAGAGGAACTACAACATAGGTCAATAAAAGGAAGATGAATGCTAATGATATTCATCCCTTGAATTGTTAAATTCTTACTCTTCCATCTCTTGTCTCCACATTCATACCTTTGTATTTGCTGCCCTCCCCCTTCCCAAGCCATCACCTCCCCCTTTTAGAGAGTCTTGTGTTTTTCAAGACTTGGCTCATTACTTTGTGCTTCCTACCTTTCCTTTTTCACTTCAATTTCTAGTGCCCCATCCCCAAACTATCTTGTATTTTTTTCTTAGAGGCAACTAGGTAGCATAGTGAATAGAGTATCACATCTACATTCATAAATACTTGAATTCAAAGCTCTCTTCAGACACTGAATAACTTGTACCTCTGGATAAGTAATTTAACCTTTGTCTCCCTTTGTTTCCATGACTGTAAAATATAAATAAGAACAATACTTAATCACAGAGTTGTGGTGAGGAAAAAATGAAATCAACAAGGTCATAAATGCAGAACTAGAAAGGAACTGAGAGGTCTTCCAGCCCCATTCATTTTACAGATGAGGAAAATGAGTCCCAGGAAAAGTTAAGCAACTTACCCAAGGTTCAGGATTTTAAGACAGACCTTCTGAGCTCAGTCTTTCCAATTTAGGGCCCTATCTACTAAAAAAAAAATGCTGTCTCCCATATGTACATTGCTTTGCAAAAATTAAAGTGCTAAATAAAAGTCATATATATGTGTGTATACATGCATATGTATTTATGTGCATATATAGACATAAATATGTAAGTATATATTCTATATTTTTATATGTAGATAGTTCCCCAGATCAAATGCAAGTTTCTTGAGGGCTATTTCACTTTTGTCTTCACAGCCCAAGTGCCTACTATAGTGCTCCACATCTAGGTTTTGAAATAAATTATGAATTGATAAGTTAAGTATCTCAGATGAAAATGCCATTACAAAGGATCAAGTTAGTTTATTCTAATTAAATTCTGTGAAATTCTCTATTTTGGAACTCTGAAACTTCCTTATCTGATCATAAACTGTTGTTCAAACTTTCCCTTTTCTGTGCAATTCCAAATACTGTTCTGTGCCCTTACTGTAAACAATTATCCCTCTAGCCCACAGTTCTTTCTTATGCCATTATCCCAACACCGACTATAGTCTCATCTCTTCCTTATCCTAAGCCTTTGGTGAGTCATTTCATTCCACACTTTCTATCAAAGATCATGCCTTGATAAACCTAAACCTGAATTACTCCCACTGTCTATATACATGTTACTAAAGGAAGTTGGAGAAATATCACAAAATTGTAATAACTAGGTCCACTACAAATTTGTTACTTAATTTTTAAATTAAATTAACATTAAATTAAATTTGTTACCACTCTCACTGTAGCAAAACAATCTTTTTTATCACTCTCTAATTGACTTACTATCCTACTTACAACAGTGGTTAGGTGGTGCAGTGGATAGAGCACTGGGCCTGAAATCAGGAAGACCTGAGTTCAAATTTGACTTCAGACACTTATCAACTGTGTGACATTGGGCAAGTCATTTAACTGTTTACCTCAGTTTCCTCATACATAAAATAAGTTGGAGAAGGAAAGGGCATAGCCACTCTAGTATCCTTGTAAAGAAAACCCTATAAGGGATCACAAACAATTGGACACAACAGACTAAGAACTAATTAACAACACCACAGCAACATTCTCAGAATTTTTTGTCAAACCTCACATAACTTCCTACTCCTCACCTCCTCAGGTGAGCACCCTACCTCATATTTCACAGAAAAAAAAGTTAAGATCTGTCACTTAGAGTACCCTTTACTTCCCTTTTCCTCATCTCACATAACTAAGGAAACCTCTGTTATTATGTCTTCCTTTATCCATCTCAATGAAGTGATATAATCCCCTTGCCAAGGCAGACCGCTTAACATGAATAAGTGATCTCATCTCATCCCATTCTATCTTATCCATCAGATTGTCTCTACCATCAGTAATCTATTACTAATCTTCAGTCTCTCCCTGTCTACTGCTTTTATTATTGTACAGAGTATCATCATTCTACAAGTCATAAAAATTGCCACCCAATTGTCATACTTGACTCCTCACTCTCTCTCTCAGTCTTATATCTAATAAGTTGTCAAAACTTGGCATTTCTTACTTCTGTAGCTCTCACATATTCCCTCTTCTCTCCTCTGACACTAAATCACCCTGGTGCAGGCGCTAATAACCTTATGCCTGGTCTATTTATTTTTTTCCTTACTTAATAATATTTTTCCAATTAGATGTAAAGATAGTTTTCAACATTCACTTTTATAAGATTTTGAGTTCTAATTTTTTTTTCTCCCTCTCCCACTTCTCTGCAAGATAGCAAGCAATCTGATAGAGGTTATACACATACAATCATACTAAACACATTTCCACATTAGTCATGTTGTGGAAGAAAAATGAGAATAAAAGGGGAAAAAACAGGAGAAAGAAAAACAAAAAAGGGAGAATTGTATGCTTCAATCTCCATCCAGACTCCATAGCTCTTTCTCTGGATGTGGATAGCATTTTCCATCATGAGTCTTTTGTCCAAAAGCTTTAATTTAATGTAATCAACATTAACCATTTTGCACTACATAATGTTCTCTAGTTCTTTGATAGATAGGTTTGGTCATAAATTCTCCCCATGTCCCTCAAATCTGATGGGTAAATTATCCCTTGCTCTCCTAATTTATTTATGGTATTACCCTTTATGTCTAAATCATGTACCAATTTTGACTTTATCTTGGTAAACAGTGAAAGATGTTGGTCTATACCTGGTTTTTACCAGACTATTTTCAATATTTTCAGGTTTTATCAGTTAGTAAGTTCTTATCCCAGAAGCTGGGGACTCTGGTTTTATCAGATAGTAGATTACTATAGTCATTGACTACAACATCTTATGTTCCTAACCTGTTCCACTGATCCACCACTCTATTTCTTAGCTGGTACCAAATAGTTTTGATGATTGCCATGTTTTAACGTAGTTTTAGATTTGGTACAACTAATCCACCTTCCTTTGCAATTTTTCCATGAATCCCCTTGATTTTTTTTTTGACATTTTGTCATTCAAGATGAAAGTTGTTATTTTTTTCTAGCTCTATAACATAAAATTTTAGTAGTTTAATTGGTATAGCACTGAATAAGTAAATTAATTTAGAAAGAATTGTCACTTTTGTCATATTAGTTCAGCCTATGCATGAGCAACTGATGCTTTTCCAGTTATTTAAATCTGATTTTGTTTATGTGAAAAATATTTTATAATTGTGTTCCTGGATTTGTCTGGGCAGGTAGACTGCTAAATATTTTATATTGTCTACAGTTATTTTAAATGGAATTTCTCTTTCTATTTCTTTCTGCTGGGCTTTGTGGGTAGTATATAGAACTGCTTATGATTTATGTGATTTTATTTTATATCCTGCAACTGTGGTAAAGTTGTTAGTTATTTTAATTAGTTTCAGATGATTCTCTAGGATTCTCTAAATATACCATTATATTATCTGCAAAGAGGGAGTGTTTAGCTTCCCATTGCCCCATCTAATTCCATCTTTTTTTCTTCTCTTATTGATAAAGCGAACATTTTTAGTACAATATTAATCAATAGAGGTGACAATGAGAAGCCTTGCTTCATTCACGATCCTATTAGAAAAGCTTCTAGTTTATCTTCATTATATATAATGGTCTCTGATGGTTTTAGACTTATCATAAACTTATCACTTTAAGGGAAACTCCATATATTACTATGCTCTCTAATGTTTATTTTTTTTAATAGAGATGGTACCATATTTTATTAAAAACTTTTTCTTCCTCTATTGAGATACTCATTTGATTTCTGCTAATTTTGTTTTTGATAAGGTCAATTATGCTGCTGGTATTGCTAATATTAAACCAGCCCTGTAATCCTGGTATAAATCCACCTATTTATAGAGTAGAATCTTGGTGATAAATTGCTGTAATCTCTTTGCTAATATTTTATTCAAAATGTTTGCATCAATATTCATTAGGGAAATTGGTCTACAATTTCTTTCTCTTGTTTGGGCTTTTCCTCATTTAGGTGTCAGCACTATATTTCTAAAATAAAAATAATTTGTTTGAACTCCTTCTTTGCCTTTTTCCCCAAATACTTTATATAGTATTGGAATTAATTTTTCCTTAAATGTTTGGTAGCATTCACTTGTAAATCCATCTGGTCCTGATAATTTTTTTTTCCTTTGAAGTTTATTGATGTCTTGTTCAATTTCTTTTTTTTTTTTTCTGAAATTGGGTTATTCTAGTATTTTGTTTTCTCTTCTGTTAATCTGGGTAATTTATATTTTTGCAAATATCTGTCTATTTCACTTAGATTGTCAGATTTATTGGCATGCAATAGGGCAAAGTAGCTTCTAATTATTGTTTTAATTTCCTCTTCAATGGTAGTGATTTCACCTGTTTCATTTTTGATACTGAAACCTTGGTTTTCTTCTTTCTTTTTTTAAACAAAATAACCAAAGATCTATCTATTATATTGAGTTTTGTCTCCATGAAATAACATCTTAGTTTTATTTATTAGCTCAATAGTTTTCTTAATTTCAATTCTATTAGTCTCTCCTTTTATTTTTCAGAATTTCTGATTTGGTATTTAATTGGAGATTTTTAATTTATTCTTTTTCTAGTTTTTTTAGTTGCATGCTAAATTCATTGATCTCCTATTTCTCTATTGTATTCATGTAAGCATTTAGAGATATAAAATTTCCCCTAAGAAATGTGTTGTTGCATCCCATAAATTTTCTTTTGTTGTCTCGTTATTGGATGAAGATATGGGTTCTTATGATTTGTTGTTTGACTCACTCTTTAGGATTAGATCATTTTGTTTCCAACTAATTTTTAGTTTATCCTTCTATAGCCCTTCATTACATATATTTTTACTGCATCATCATCATCTAAAAAGAATGAATTTAATATTTTTGCCTTTTTTATTGGACTGTTAGGTTTTTATGCCCTTAGATATGTTCAGTTTTTGTGTAGGTGCCATGAATCACTGAGAAAAAGATGTATTCCTTTCCATCCCCATTCAGTTTTCTCCAGAGTCCTATCACAGCTAACATTTCTAAGATTCTAACTTCCTTCTTGTTTATTTTATGGTTAGATTTATCTAGCCTCCTTTTCTTCCCTTTTCCTCATATCATGTAACTCAGGAATGTTCTGTTGGTATTTCCTCCTTCATCGATCTCAAATGAAGAGATCTATTCTCCTTTCCAAAGCAAACCCCTTAATATACACAAATGATTTCATCTCATCTCATCCTGTCTTCTCCATTAGATTGTCTCTATCATCAGCACTCTCTTCCTGATCTTCAGTCTCTCCCTGTCTACTGTTTATTACTGTGTAGAGTATCATCGTACTGTAAGTCATAAGGCTTGCCATCTAGTTCTCATATTTGACTCCTTACTTTCTCTCTCTCTCTCTCATATCTAATCAGTTGTCAGGACTTGGTATTTCTACTTCTGTAACATCTTTAATACATTTTCTTTTCTCTCTTATGACACTAAATCATGCTGGTGCAGGCTTTTATCACTTTATGCCTGGACTATTTAACTAACCTTTGGTTGGTGTCCTTTCCTCAAGTCTCTTACTACTCCAGACCATCCTCCACTGATCTGCCACAATTGATCTTCCCAAATGTGTCTGACCATATCACTCCATGCCCCCCATTCAATAAACTCCAGTGGAACTCTATTACCTCCTGGATCAAATAAAAAAATTTCTCTGTTTCTTTAAGCCTTGCATAACCTGGCCCCTTCCTATCTTTTCAAAATTCTCATACTCTATACCATTCCCTAAAATACTCAGATCCAATGATACTGTCCTCCTTAATCTCTCTTGAATACAATGCTCCATTTACTCACTATGCATTTCCACTGGCTTACCCTTGTGCCCACTGAAACTCTCTTCTCATCTCTGTCTTTTAGCTTCCTTTAAATCTTAGCTAAACTCACTTACTGCAGGAAGCATTTCCCAGTCCTCCTCAATCATAATGCCATCATTTTGAGATTATCTCTTATTTCTCCAGTATATAGGAGGTTTGTTGAGTTTGTTGAGAGCAGGGATTTTTTTTGCCTTTCTGTGTATCCCCAGCATGCAGCACAGTGCAAAACACCTGGGTGCACTTTAAAAACAATTTTTGACCAGACTTGGTCTTTTACATTGGACCTTATCACAATTCTCTTTGTATTATATGTGTGTGTGTATGTGTGTGTATGTGTGTGTGTGTGTTTATCATAAGCACACAAACACAATATGACCAAATGTCCCAGGATATGTTGTTTTTTCCCATTCGTCAGTGTGAGAAAATGAATGCTGTCAATTCTTATATTGTTCTTTATAATGGGAGTGTGTAAGCCAGACTTCTTTGCTGTATCTTTCTCTTATCTTTTAGTCTCATTTGTAGCAAGAATATCAAGCTTGACACGATTCATTTCATCTAATAGTATGTAAATTCTAATTTTATTTTTTCCTTGTTAAATAGTTGCTTATTGGAAAAAGTGGACTGAGGAGGGGTCACTAGATTCACCAGAGAGCAATGACACCACACAAATTAGGAGTGATGGAAGAGGTCAACACAAAGCTCTGGGATCTCAGCCGCTTCCTGGACAGTGAGGGATGGCCTGGAGTGTTAGGGCATATGCAGGAAGGCTTCTTATTAGACTTCTTGTTAGAAATAAAGAGAGACTCACTGGCTGCAGCTCCTGACTTTCCACTTGGAGTACTTGCCTTGAGCAGCTTGGCTGATTGCCATGGCCCACTTAATGTTGGGCAACCTTGACATTTCCTTCTTTCCACCCCGGGTATAGAGGGTAGATGCCTGCAGACCTTGGCCATCAGAGAAGGTTGGGGCCCATGGCTTGTGCAAGGGGTAGGTATTGATGGCATTGAGGTTGATGGAGATATCCTCTTCACTCTGACCCCTAGAGAGGAAGGTGATGCCAGTGACTGCAGGAGGCATAGTCTGGCGAAGGACAGTTACAGTTGCCATTGCAGTCTCCTCATGTGAATATTTCTATGTACAGGTATGGCCAGGGGTGACCATGCTAGGCTTCAGCAAAGTCCCTTCCAGATAGACATGGTGGTCACTCACAGCTTTGTAGACGGCAGCCAGAACCTTCTCAGTGACATACTGACAATGCTTCAGATCATGTTCTCCATCAGGGAGGATCTCTGGCTCCATGATGCGGACAATGCCATTTTGCTGGCAAATGCTAGCATATTGGCCTAACACATTGGCATTCTCCATGATGGCAAGTGAGGAAGGTTTATTATCCCCAATCTTCAGTACACAATGCCACTTTGCAAAGTCAGTTCCATCCTTCTTATATTGGACACAGTGCTCACTCAGCCCATCCAGACCTTGGGTGATAGTCTCACCATTGGTCTCTGCCAGAGGCACTATACTTTTGTCCACCTTGATTCCCACAATGCCACCCTTATCTTTTATGACTTTGCAGAAGGGATGACCACCATCAGTTTTCTGGTAGAGTGTCTCATGGAAAAGGATAACACCTCCAATACAGAAGTTCACTCAATCATCTGCTGTCAGAAGCAACTGCCTATAGAGGCGCCAATTTTCCTCTGTGTTCTCAGTTCCAATGGACTGCAGTGGCTTTGCAGTGCTACCAGTGGACTCATCTGCTGCCAAGATTTCCTTGCCTGGAACAACAATTTGGTGAGCTATGTTAGGCAGTTCTTTCTTCTGCTCTGGTGTCAATGTTGGGTATTGGTGAGGCATATTTTCCTTGGCTGTGCTGGTAGTTTCTGGAATAAAGCAGAATTCTTATGGTCGAGAACCAAACTTCTGCCATAAACTCTAACTTTAAAAGTATGTAAAGATCATTAGGAAAAATCTCTTACTTTCATAGAACCAACAGTTAGCATTTATATGTGAGACAAAAAATGAAATTCTTATCATGTCTTTTTGTACTACTTTGCCAGCATTACTGCTGAAGTAGAAAGGACTGGTTTATAATTTTCTTTGTTTCACAGGTCATCATGGCCAATGCATTTATCATCTAGTGGTTATCCCAAGTTTGATGATACTCACTATACTTTGAAAATGTACACTTTCTTTCACTGGGAATTAACTTAAAGTCATTCTAGAAGGGTAGAATCTCTCAGAGGCACACCCTTCTGATATTTTTCTTCAAGAATTCAGGGTCATCTCTGTGCCAAATTGAAGTATGACATAAGACATTTGTGGAGGATTCTGTGGAACACAGAACTAAAAATTACAATCCTAATTTGAACACCTAACAGTGGAACTAAGCAGGTGCCTGCCCAGGCTCTGAAATTAGCAAACACTTGTTAATACTTCTTTCCAGGGACTTGAACCTAGTTTTCATCCAAGAATTAAAACAAATACCACTATTTGGAGAATCATAAGCGAACTGAGTTCACAAATGGGTGGGGGGAATCCTAAAGAAAGATAGGAACTTCTTAGGGATTTAGAAATTTCTTCTTTCTTTGTCACTGTTACTTTTCTTTTCCTTTTCCCTTTGGTTCCTTCAATCTTCTCTGTATTTCTCTTTTTTCTTGTTAACTTCTTTTTTTTATTTTTCATTTTTTAACACAGTTTATAATAGATAAAACAATTCAAACTTTTAGTCAGGTGATACTTCTTTTTTAGAGCATTTACATTATGAACCACAAAAGAATTTTTTTTTAAGCTTTAACCGAGTCACAAATAATATTTAAAGTTGCTAACTTCATAAGCTCTTGACCTAATTGTCTCCACAGTGTTGCTAAGAATTAAAGGACCCTAACTTATTGTTGCTGGTCTAAAGTCCTATGCCCAATAGCTTAATTTTAGACTTAACCTCGTATGTTCCCCTGCTAATAATTTATAATTGAATAGATCTGGTATTGAGCTTGCAAACGTTTTGACTATAGTAAATTGCCACCAAGAGTAGGGACATTGCAGGGATACAATATCTCCCCGACTTCATGTCAGTTTCAGGCAGGATTAGATTATCCACTTGCATTCAGTCAGGCCTAAGGTCTTCCAGGTGTCAGTGGGGAAATTGAGTCAGGAGAATCCTACCTCAGCCCAGGCTGAACAGTCGCTCTCCCACCATTCCCATGAGATCACCTTTTGCAGTTCATACCAGCATCTCACCAGCTTACTGACATCATGGGTTGGAGGCTCAGATCTATTTCCTTGCTACTCATACCTGGAGTTAGACTCAGAAGAACAGTCACTTAATACTCCCATAGCATCTAAAAAATGGCAAGTTCCAATAACTGAGTTTCAAATATGATTATAATTTTCACTTTGGCTAAGGAACATCTTTTGAGGAAAGTCTTAAGTGGCTTATGTGCCTTTCTATATATGTTTTAGTTCCTGATTGAATAGCAATCATAAAATCAAATTTACCATTAAAACCTTAACTTTCCATGAATGTCAAATGTTACCTGAGGCTACCTTCCTCTAGGAAATTTAGACTGAAATTCTTTTCCCCAAATCAAAGATGTCATTGATTTACTCTCAGTAATTAATTCAGTCAATTGTTTTGATACTAATTGCTTTTACTTCACTTTGTAACATGTCCAATTTTTCTCCCCATCACTCTTCTCCCCTCGCTTCCTAATACCTTACATTCTGATTACTCCTTCCCTCAATGTACCCTCCCTTCTATCACACCCCACCCTTCCCTTATCTCTATCTTCTCTCTTTACTTGTAGGGCAAGATAAACTTCTATACCCCATTCCCTGTAGTTCTTGTTTCCTGATTACATGCAATAAAAATTCTCAACATTCGTTTCTAATACTTTGAATTCCAACTTTTCTCCCTCTGCCCCCCAGCCCCACTGAGAGGGAAAGCAATTGAATACATACTGAATATGTGTTTTTTGCAAAAGACTTCCATAATAATCATGTTGTGTAGGACTAATTATATTGCCCTCTGTCCTATTCTATTCCCACTTATTTTTTTCCTCTACAATTCACCTTGTCCCTTTTCAAAAGTGTTTATTTCTAATGACTTCTTTCTCCCATTTTCCCTCCCTTCTCGCAATCCCCTCACCCCACTTGTCGCCTCTGCTTCTTTCTTGTGGTGTGATATAAATTTTCATATCAAATTTAGTGAGAATTTATTCCCTGCTTCAGTCACATGTGCAAAAAGTAGCTTTATTTGCCCCCTCCTCTTCTCCCTTATCTTCTCTGTTGAATAAGATTTTTCTTATCTCTTTTATGAATTATAGCCTTCCCTGTTCCATTTCTCCCTTTCTCTTCCCAGAATGTTCATTCTTTGCCCCTTAATTTTTTATTTTATTTTATTTTTTTGTGTGAATATCATCTTCTAACACACCCTGTACTCTCTATCTGTGTGTGTATGTGTGTGCGTACAATCTCTCCATCTACCCAAATATTGAGAAAAGATTCAAGAGTTAAAAATATTTTCTTTTCATGTAGTAATGTAAACAGTTCAGCTTTAGAGAGTCTTTTATGATTTTTCTTTCCTGTTTACCTTTACATGTTTCTTTTGATTATTGTCTTGGGAATTCAAATTTTTCTATACAGATCTGGTCTATTCTTCAACAAGAATGATTGAAAGTCATATATGTCATTGAATGACCATTTTTTCCCTTGAAGTATTATACTCAGATTTGCTGGGTAGGTGATTCTTGGTTTCAATCCCAGTTCCTTTGACTTCTGAAATATCTCATTCCAAGCCCATCAATCCCTTAATGTTAAAGCTGCCAGATCCTGTGTTATCCTGATTGTATTTCCACAGTACTCAAATTGTTTCTTTCTGGTTGCTTGCAGTATGTTCTCCTTGATCTGGGAACTCTGAAATTTGGCTGCAATATTCCTAAGAGTTTCTCTGTTTGGGTTTCTTTCAGGAGGTGATTGGTGAATTCTTTCAATATCCATTTTGTGCTCTGATTGTAGAACATCAGGGCAGTTTTCCTTGATAATTTCATGAAAGATAATGTCTAGGCTCTTTTCTTGATCATGGCTTTCAGGTAGTCCAATAATTTCTAAATTATTTCTCTTGGATCTATTTTCCAGGCCAGTTGTTTTTCCAATGACTTGTTTCACCTTATCTTTCTATTTTTTTCAAATTTTGGTTTTATTTGCTAACTTCTTTGTTTAACTCATAGCCATTCATTTCCCTGGACTCAATTCTCTTTCAATGAATTATTTTATTCAGGGAGCTTTTGAACTTTTTCCTCCATTTGGCTAATTCTGCTTTTTAAAACCTCCTTCTCCTCATTGGCTTTTTGGACCTCTTCTTCAAATTGAGTTAGCCTCTTTTTAAAGCTGTCATTTCCTCACCATTTTTTTGATTTTCCTTTAGTAAGCAGCTGACTTGTTTCTTAAGGTCTTCTATTGCCTGAGCTCAGTTTAAGTTCTCTTTGGAGGCAGGGGCTTTGACTCCCTCTGACATTATACCTTGTTCTTCCTCATCAGAAAGGATAGGGGGAGACACTTGTTCCCCAAGGAAGTAACCTTGTATTGTCTTATTTTTTCTCCTTTTTTGGGAATTTTCTCAGCCAGTTACTTGACTTCTGAGTTTCCTCTCCACAACCACCTCACCTCCAGTTCCACTAAGCCAGCACTTGGGGGCTGAGATTCAAATGAGCTGCTTCCAAGACTCAGGGGCTTTTGGTTGGGACAGGGGCTGCTATTCAGTGTGCCATTAAGTTCAGCTGCTCAGGTGGGGGCAGGGCTGCCACACAGGGCTCACTTCCCTCAGGGGCTTTCTGATGAGACCATCAACAATGGATGCAGGCTACTGCCTACTTTGGGAGCTTGTCTGCTGCTGCCTCTACTGCTGCCACCTGAGGAGGCCTGAGCTATGGGGACACCCTGCTCCCCTCTTGGGCAGCCGAAAAGACCCTCTCACTGACCTCTGGAGCCTGTGGGGTGGGAGATCTGCACTGCCTGTGCTGGAGATTCTGTCCCTGAAGCCTGCTTGGATCTACTCCTCTTGGTGCCACGTGGCCAAGGCAGGGCTGGGCTCTGCTCCACATCTTTTAGGTCTCTCTGGAGACAGAAATCTCCTCCACTCTGTTGTTCTGTGGCTTCTGCTGCTCTAGAATTTGTTGAGAGTTCTTCTTGACAGGTATTTTATGGCCTGTGGGGTAAGAGCTAAGCATATGTGCTTCTTTCTACTGCACCACCTTGGTTCTGTTAACTTCTTTAAGTGGAAAGAGTCATGGACTTGGAGTCAGGAAACCTGGGTTTGTGTCTTTGTTTAGCGACTATTTTATTGGGTGAATTTGGGACATTGTTTCGTCTCTATGTCTTTCCAATTTCCTTCTCTGTGATACAAAAGTAATCACCATTGCCCTTCTTGTCAAACAGGGTATTCAGTGGCTTAAATGAGAACATAGATATAGAAACACTTTGCAAAACATAGAATATAATTGAATTTCATAGTTAGAAGGAACCTCCAAGACCTTATAGTACAGCCCACAATCATAATAATGGATGACACATGTATCATTGTAAATTTTGTAAAATACTTTATATATACTACCTTATTTTAACTTCAGAACAGCCTGTAAGGCAGGAGAAAACTGAGCATCACAGAGGCTAAGCATGTCTATGGTCACATAGATTATTGGTATCAAAGGCAGGGTATGAACTCTGTTCCTCTTAATTTCAAGTCTCCAATACTGAGTTTGTCATGCCATATCACCTCTCCTACTTGAGCAAAAACTCTCTCTACAGGATCTCTAAGAAGTGATCTTCTAGGCTTTGATTGAAGACACCTGGTAAAGAACAATGCATAAGGTCACAAAATAATCTGTTCTAGCTAGGGTTAGATATAATTGTTTGCAAGTTTTTCTTTACCTAAAATTGAAATGTGGTTATCTACAAATTGCAGTCATTTCTCCCCAATATGTTTTTTATGGGCAGATTTATAATTTTATCCATTACTGTCTCCCCTGATGAAATTTCTCACACAGCCACCAAGTCAAACTTTATTCACTAAAAATTTAAGTACCTATGGGCTATGGACACACACACACACACACACACACACACACACACACACACACAATTGAAGTAGTTCCTCTCCTTAAATAATTTATATTCTATTGCGAGGGGTTCAAAATGTATGCTAAATTATTTCTGGGCAGAGAGCAAAAGTTTGGAGTGTAGTTTCTTAACAATAGAATGGTGGTTAAATACAGAATGAAAGGGCAAAATTAAATAAATGAATGAATGAATGCAGATGTCATAGGACTTACATGGGAGAAAAGAGGAGGGAATAGTTTCCATGGAAAGGAGCTTATGAATAGTAGTCCCAAAACTCAAAATCACAGAGATTTTGAGTGAAGCCATGTGGCAATGCCTTGTTACACCTTTTATAAAACAAATGGCTTTAATTGTCAATCAAAGACACAGAATAAGTTATTAGTCCTCCCTGATGGTCAAGACAGAGATTGATAGAGTTCTAGGACTGACTGGTTATAGAGAGGGTAAGCTTTCCTAGGTAATCACCTTTGCATTTTATGCATTTGGGAATGGGGCTGAGGAGGAAATGAAGGTAGTCTTGTACCAAGTACACATTTACTACTTTCAGGACATATTGGTTTTGGGAACCCCTTTTTACCTACATTCATGGAAACCGAGACTGAGGTATACCATCAGGATGGCTGGAGAATTTCCAAAAGCAACTCTAGGTAAAGGTAAAAAAATCTAAAAGAGAAAATTATGCTAATGGGGTTAATCCTTAGGATTAGACTCAGGTTTCTTTCTTTTCTTGTTATGGGGGGAGGGGTAGAAATGCACTATTTTCTGAGCAAATTTAAGTAGAAAGCCTAATTCCAGAAGCACAATTTGAATTAACAGACCTATGTTTGCAATATACATTATTAAGAAAGAATAGGGTAGATGGGCAGGGGTGGTTGGAAATGGGATCTAAAGTAGTATAGTATATTAAGAGGTGTATTATTCCCATAGAATAATAGAAATAGAAAGTGGATTTCAAAGTATTAAAAGAAAGAATGAATAATATGCAGGAAACTAAACTTATGAAGATCAGGTCATACTAGAAAATATAGTACTCTCTCAGAAATTAAATTCTAAAGATACAAGGAAAAGCAATTTTAATTATTAGGGAAAGGTAGACTTGCCTAAAGAGATCAACATGGATTCACAGGGAGCTCATCAACTAATTTAGATTTTTAAAAGACTTATACAAAAGATGGGAAGTAAAAGCGTGTAATGGAGTATGGCACAGTTCAGTAAGAAGAGTACTGAAGAGGTAATCTAAGGACAAGAAAGAGGACTTTTTTTTTCCAGCTACATTAGGGGGAAATGATCAAAGAATGGACAGGGATACTGCTTGTGGCAGATGGAAGAATAACAACTGGTGATAGAGAAAAGGCAAAATGACTGAATTCTTATTTTGCATCTGTTTTCTGTGCCAGAGGGAATGATCTTTGGACTAGAAAGAACAGAATAAAAATGGCTAATGGGGAATTGAAACCCAGGATACGTAAAGATATAATAACATCTAGCTTAACTTGATGCATTTAAGTCCCCATGACCAGATGACCTATAACTTTGAGTACTGAAAGAAGATGCAGATATGACTGCTGAACCACTGTCAGTGATCTTTAAAAGGTCATGGCCAACAGGAGAGATGTCATAGGGCAAGAGAAGGGCAAGTGTTGTCCCAATTTTCAAAAAACAGAAATATAATGGAGTCTATAAACTACAGGCCAATGGGTTTAACTTCAAATCCTGGCAAAATGTTAGAACTTTTTATTAAAGGTTGCCTCGTGAATATCTACAAAAGGAAGGGCCTTTATCAAGAAGAGATTTTCCAAGACTAACCTCATTTCTCTTTTTATTAACATGGTTTCCATGCTGGCAGATTGGAAAAATATAGTACTTATAGTATGCCTACATTTCATTAAAGAATTTAACAAAGTTTGTCATTATTCTTGTGGAAATGATGGAGATGTGAATAGCATAATATCATAGTTAGGTGTACTTGGAATTGGTTGAATCGCTTACCCAAAAGCAGTTGCTCAGGGTCAACTTGGAAACAGGTGTCTAGTGGAGTCACCCATGGAACTGTGTCTTGTCCTGCATTTTTAAACATTATCAATGTTTTAAATAATAGCATAGATCACCTGCTTATCACATTTTAAGACCACACAAATATGGGAAGCATAATTAACACACTGGAAGACAAAGTCAGTATCTCACAAGGTCTTGACAGGCTAAAACTATTGGACAACATTTGATAAGATGAAAATAAATTGGGATGAATTTAAAGGGAACTCAGCAGTGCAGTCACTACATCTGAAGTCAGGAAAATGTGAGTTCAAATCTGGTCTCAGATGCTTACTAATTGTGAAACACTGGACAAGTTACTTACCTACTGTCTACCCTGATTTTCTCATTTGTAAAATAAATAATAGCTCCTCCATTTAATACAGCAGGATTGTTATATTAAATTATATATATATGTATATGTATATATATATGTATATTTATAAATTACTTTGTCAGTCTTAAAGTACTATATAAATGCTAGCTATTATTGGAAAAAAAATCTTGAGTGGGTTCCAGAAATTAACTTCATGAGTATAAGATGAAGGAAATGTGCTTAGAAAACAATTCATCTGACAAAGAAATAACGATTTAATAGGCAACATTTTCAATACTAGTTAACAGTATGCCATAATTACCATAAAGCTAATGCCACCTTTGGCTTCGTTAATGGAGGTTCGGCGTCCAAGACCCAGGAAGTGATAGTTCTGGTGTATTTTGCTTTGGTCAGAGCACACTTGGGATGTTAGGTTCAGTTCTGGACATTTTAGGAAAGATTTTGTTAAGCTGAAGAGTGATAGGAGAGATCAACCAACGTAGTTAAAGAACTTGATTGAACTGTCATTTGATACTTAATTGAAAAAATTGGTGGTGTTTAGTGGGGAGACAAGAAAATTTAAGTAAAACATGATAGTTAATTCATAGTATTTGCTATATGGAAAAGGAGCAAGACTGTTTGGTCCCAGAGGGAAGAAATGAGAGTAATGAGTAAAGTAACAAAAACAAATTTAGATTTGATATAAAGAAAGCTTTGGTCACTCTGTGGAGAGTGTCTCTTGTATCAGAGCACTGAATCCAGATCCCACATCAAAGGTGGGATCAAAGCATTGGAAACTTATTGAGTGATCTTAGGTGAGAATTTCACTGATCCTCTGTTTTCTCATACGTAAAATGAGGGGTTGAATTAAATGGCTTCTTAGGTCTCTTTCAGCTCTAAATTCATAAACTTATTAAAACTTCATAATAATTCAGTGTATCCAAAAGAAAAATGGAATTCTTCACAATGGGCTAATATATAGTAATGGGCTCACCTTTATTATAAATCTTCAAGGAAATATTAGAAAACCACTTGTCAGGTAGGCTATAATTAGTTCTTTCTCATGAACAGATTCTAGATGACCTCCAAAAGCTCTTCTACATCTGAGATTCTGAGAATTAAAGAATACCATAATACATCAACTAGAAGAAACATACAAGATTGTCTTTGCCACACCTCCTATTTTGCAGGATAGATAATAAAGACACTGGAAGGTATGTGACTTATCCAAGGTTATTGAGAGATGTATTGACAGAGCTGAGAGTGGAAGGTAGGTTTCTTGATCCTCAGTTCAAGACTCTTTCCACTACAACATTCTTCCTACCTACACTGAATACTAAATACCTAGCAAGGAATAAAAACATTGTGTGGGGAAAAAAAGGAAAGAAGGTTTTCACTCTCAAAAAATTATGTAATTGAAAATATTTTAACTTAATTGGCTACATTTTGAAACTGATTTATTTTCTGTTTGTCATTGAAAACTCTTTATTTTCTTTTTCTAAATGAATGTTTCCTTAAACATTTTTGAAATTCATTATTATACTTACTGAAATTATAAAACCACAAATGGGTATTAATTATTTTCTCATTTTTAGTTTTTGTTTTTAATGCCAGTAAATAGTGAACCTATTTTAACCAGTAATTGAAGCCTATGTTTCCTAAGGTGTATGAAATAAAAAAAAGTCTACAATACCCAAATAGCCTACAGTCTTAACTCTAGGACAGTACTTATTATCTAACATCCTACTCTCCTCAGTATCCTAAACAAATAGTCATCTAAATTCTGTTTTACTGTTCTAGTGATAAAGAATTCACTATCCCATAAATCAGACTTGTCTAATTTTGAGGCTACTGTAGTTGCTCAAAAGGTCTTTCAAAGAATATAATATCAAAGGACTTAGAGACAGAAAATAGAGATCATTTCCTCATCTTATGGATAAACTGAGGTTTTCATCTCTTTCTTTTTATCTTCCTTCCTCCCTTCCTTCCTTCCTTCCTCCTTCCTTCCATTCTACTTTGGCCCCCTAGGCATAGAGTCTTTGCCATTTCATATCCATGAAACTACGTGCTTATCATTTGTTTAGCTACTACAGAGGTGGGAACTGTGAGACACTCCTCACATCTCCTATCTTGGGTTCAATAACATTTTTCTTCATGGTCCATGAACCATTTCATTCTGAAGCTCAAGATACAGTTACAGATTCTTCTCAATTTTGCTAGTCCAAGTGTCTCTGTTAATTTTATGGACTAAGTTGTAATCAGAAAAAAAAGTGCAGCATTCACTAGCATTTGAGTAGTACTAGTGAAGTTCAGTAGGTAGAATAATAAGAGGTTTAGAAAAGGATGAGCAGCAAAAGGATGAGGGAAAAAAAGGACAAGGGATTCAAGTATAGAAAACAATACAAATTTGAACTAATTTATTAGAAGATCAAGATTTCAATACAAGAATATGGAATTACCAGTGGTTGGAATAATTGATTATGATAGTATAATATTTATGGGTAATGAAGAGATCAATTTTATAACCATGTATGTATGACTGATGTGAAGGGTAACTAATCGGAATTGAAGAACTCAGAGGCAAATGTATATAAGCGGAAATCAATACATAAAAGTAAACTTCCAAATGTAAAGGCAGAGGTTGAGAAGCCAAGGAAGATTTTGTAAGTCAATAAACAAGAAAAAGGAGGGCAAATTAACTGGAGGCTAAAGGAGGGCTGGAGGCTGCTAGATGGCTCAGTGGATGGAGTGCTATGTCTGGAGTAAGGAAAACCTGAATTCAAACCTAGCCTCAGATACTTACTGGCTGTGTAACCCTGGGCAACTCACTTAACTTCTATTTCCCTCAATCCACTGAAACAAGAAATGCCAAAGAACTCCATTCATTATCTTTGCCCAGAAAATTCCAGGGACAGTTTGGCATGGTCTGGTCTGCAGGGTCATAAAGAATCTAACTTGACTGAATGACTGAACAACAATAACAGCAAAGTAGACAGTTGGTCCCCAATATTTGGATAGTGGAAAATATGTAAATGCAGTGAACCTAATAGTAGGAAAGGTTTAAATGACAGTAGGCAAGTCGTGTCTGGAAATGGCAGTGAAGAGTAAAAAGCATGCTTACTCTTCCACCCATGCTGTTATGTCAGAGAATAATCGGAAAAGATTATCAAGTATTAGATAAGGTGGCCAAGAATAAATGTCTTCTTGAGAAATCTATTTTTTCCATTACTGGAAGAAGATAGAAGGAAAGTGAAAAGAAGTCTAAAAGTAAGAGCTTTGCTAATAATTTGTTAATAAATAAAATAAGTATTACATAGGGGAAATATATGGGAGGGGTATATGAGGATAGGTTCATGTTGGGGTGGAGACTGACAAGAATGGATATGAAATGGTAGAGAGTAGTAGTGGAGAAGCAGATCTTTTACATAGGCATTGAAAAGAAGTCCAAATCACAGGGTTATTTCGTAAAGGTAATAAAGTTTCCTAGGTATAGGACAGTAGATTACCAAAAGACAAAAAGAACAGAATAAAGAATTAGGGGTAAAAATTTTAAAAAGAAATGAGATAAATAACAAAACCCCCCCAGCAAAACAGAAATTCTATTAAAAAAATCCAAAAAAAGTTTTACATGATGGAAAGATCATTTTTAAATAAATTGATAAAATGAGGAACTACTTAATAAAAAACAGATTAAACCATCAATGAATCTGATATTTAAAAGAAGATGCAAGACAAGTTACCAGAATCAAAACTGGAAAAAGAAAATGAACAACAAATGAAGGAGAAAGAAATAATCAAAATTCTTTTGCCTTATATGCCCAGACTGACAACTTTAGCAAATTGGATGAATACTTAGAAAAATACAAAACGCCCTGATGAAAAGTACAAGAAACAGAGAAAAAAACTTCTAAGGGAAGAAAACAGTCTAAAAGGGTTTACAAGCAAGTTCTATTCAACAATCAAAGAACAGTTAAATCCAAAAATATGTGAACTACAAAAATACAGAAAAGAATCTATCTAATTATTTTTATGGAACAAATATATTCTCTATATCTAAAACAGGAAGCACCAAAACAGAGAAGGAAAACTAAAGACCTATATCACTAACAGTTATCAATAAAAAATTAAAATGTTTTAGCAAAATGGCTAAAACAATGGCTTACATGATTATACACTATTGTCAGGTTTATACCAGAAACACAGGGCTGTCCAATATAAGGAAAACTATAAATATAATAAACTGTATTAACAACAAATATGATATAAATCACATCATGAGATCAATAAATGTAGAAAAATATCCTTTTCTCTTTGAAACACTAAAAAGCAGAAGAATAAATAAGTTTTTCCTGAAGAAGGTAAATTCTTTCCAAGATTCAGCATTATACGTAAAGTAGATAAATTAGAAGTCTTCCTAATAAAATCAGGGGTAAATCAAGAATGTACACTATTACCTGTATCTATCTATCTATCTATCTATCTATCTATCTATCTATCTATCTATCTATCTATCTATCTATCTGTCTGTCTGTCTGTCTGTCTGTCTGTCTGTCTGTCTGTCTATCTATCTATCTATCTATATGCATACATAAATATATACATATATTTACATATATACACATATATGTATATGTATGTACATAGGTATGTATGTATATACACAAACACACATATAGGTATACATACCTATATGTGTGTATGTGTATGATAAAAAAATGAGGGTATACACATGGACAAAGAGGAAACAAAACTTTCATTTTCTGTACATGATATCATGGGCTATTTAGAGAACCCTAGAAATTCTACTAAAAATGATTGAAACAACAACTTCAATAATTTAAATTAGCAGGGTACTAAATAAACCCACACAAATCATCAGCTTTTCTTTATATTAACAACAAAATTCATCATAGAGTTGTAGAAAGGGAGAGATTCCATTCAAAATAATTATAGTATGTGTGAAATATTTACATAGGAAATACTTACATAGGAGTTATATGAATCCAACTACAAAACATTCTTTATGGAAATAAAGACCTGTATAATTGGAGAGATATTAATTGTTCATGTTTGGGTCAATATAATAAAAATTACAATAATAACCAAGTCAATTTACTTATTCAGTATCTTGAAAGTCAGATTACTAATGAACTGTAATATAAACCTAGAAAAATAATAAGATTTTCATTCCTTTCCCAGTATCAATTCCTTTTCCAGTAGCCATTCCTCAGAACCCAGCACAAAGTAGATGTAATTAGTTTTCTTAGAAAAATGTAGGAATTTAAACGGGGGAACAGGAGTAATTTAGTCCTTGTCCATAACTAGAGCTGCTGGCCAGGTGGCTTAATAGAAAGAAATGAGTGGCAGGAGCTTGCATGTGATAAAGCCTGTGTCTGGGCTTTCTTTATTTTTTTAAAAGACAAAAGACAGTTATTCAAATTTATTTTTAAAAGTAAGTGTTGCACCAGGCTGCGAAGGGTTCAAAGAGGAAAGTGTTCTCTGGTACTTCCCTGTTGCTATTCCTGTGTTTTAAAATATTTTAAAAGTACTGTATTTTTCCCAATTATATGTAAAGTCAATCTTTAGTATTCATTTTTACAAAATTTTTGAATCCCACGTTTTTTTTTTCCCCTCTCTCTTTCCCTCCCCTTCCCGCTTCTTAAAAAAAAAAAAAACACAGTTTGCTATAGACTAAATATGTGAAATCATGTAAAATATTTCCATATTAGTCACCATTGTGAAAGAAGAAACAGACCAAAAGGAAAAAAAGAAGCATAAAAAATAGTAAAGATAGTAATAGTATGCTTCCATCTGCAGTCAAAGTCCATTAGTTCTTTTTCTGGATGTGACAGCATTTTCCATTAAGAGTCATTCATAATTGTCTTGGATCAGTATACTGCTAAGAACTGTCATTCATACTTAATCAGTACACAATGCTGGTTTTGCTGTGTAAAATATTTTCCTAGTTCTGCCCATTTCATTTTGCATCAGTTCATACAAGGCTTTCCAAGTTTTTCCGAAATCTTCCTTTTCATCATTTCTAATTTCACCATAATACTCCATTACTTTCATATACCACATCTTGTTCAACCATTTCTGAATTAATGGAGATCTCCACAATTTCCAATTCTTTGCCAACACAAAAAGAGCTATTATTAATATTTTCACATGTAAATCATTTTGTCCCTTTTTAATGATCTTTTGAGGATACAGACCTGATAGTAGTCTTGTTGTATCAAAGGGTATGCACAATTTGGTTACCCTTTGGCTATAGTTCCAAATTGTTCTCCAGAATGGTTGAATCAGTTCACAACTTTACCAAGAGTATATTATTATCCTAATTTTCCCATATCTTCTCCAGCATTTAATATACTCCTGTTTTGTCATGTTGGTCAATCTGATGGGTGTGATGTGGTACCTCAGAGTTGTTTTAGTTTTCATTTTCCTAATCAAAAGTAATTTTGAGCACTTTTTCACATGACTACAGATGGCTTTGATTTCTTCATTTGAAAATTGTCTGTTCATATCTTTGACCATTTATCATTTGGGAAATGAAGGTATTATTATACATTTGACTCAGTTCTCTATATATTTGAGAAATGAGGCCTTTATCAGATATATTTCCTGTAAAGATTATCTCACAACTTTCTCCTTTTTTTAATCTTTGGTTGTGCAAAACTTTTTTAAATTTCAAGTATTTCTTTTCACTTTTATAAAATGACTTCCATAAGTTTTAAATTTTCTTCCCCCATTCTCCCTCCCTCCTTGAGATGGTAAGCAATCTTATATGGGTTTTACATATGCATTCTTTTTTTAAAAATTAATTTATTTGTTTTCAGTTTTCTACAATCACTTCCATAAATCTTGGATTTTATACTCCTGTCTCCCCCTCATTCCCCCTTCTATCACCCTTTCATGGCCAAGATGATGTGCAATCTTCTATGAGTTCTACACATACATTCTTTTTCTTTAATTGAATTATTTTATTTATTTTGACTGTTCAACAATCACTACCATATATCTCAGATTTTTTTTCACTCTGTCCCCCTTATTCCCCCTTCCTCCCACTACCTCTCTGAGACAGTATACAATTTTATATAGGTTCTATACATACATTCCCATTAAATGCATGTTGCATAGAAGAATTAAAATGAATGGAAGAAGCCATGAAACAAAACAAAACAAAACATAATACGAAAGAAAATGGTCTGCTTCTATCTGTGATCCACTTCCATAGTTCTTTCTCTGGATGTGGAAGGCATTTTGCCTTAGAAAACTATTGGGAATTTTTTTAAGTCCTTGCATTGCAATGAAGTTCCAAGTCTACCAGAAAAAACTCTCTCACACTGTGATCGTTGCTGTGCACAAAGTTCTCCTGGTTCTAATCCTTTCAGTCAACATCAGATCATATAAGTCTTTCCAGGTCTCTCTGACATCTTCCTGTTCATCATTTTTTATAGCAAAATAGTATTCCATTACATTCATATACCATAATTAATTCAGTCATTCCCCAACTGATGGATATCCCCTTGATTTCCAGTTTTTGGCAACCATTAAGAGTGGTACTATAAATATTTTTGCACATGTGTGAACTTTTCCCATTTTTATGATCTCTTGGGGATACAGTCCTAAAAGTGATATTGCTGGGTCAAAGGGTATGCATATTTTTGTTGCCTTTTGGGCATGGTTCCAAATTGCTCTCCAGAATGCTTGGATCAGGTCACAGCTCCATCAGCAATGAATTAGTGTTTCAACTCTCCCAAATCCTCTCTAGTATTGATCATCTTCCTGTTCTGTCATGCTTGCCAATCTGATAGGTGTGATGTGATACCTCAGAGTTTTTTTGATTTGCATTTCTCTAATCAATAGTGATTTAGAGCACTTTTTCATATGACTATACATATTTTTAATTTCTTCCTCTGAAAACTACCTGTTCACATTATTGTAACATTTATCAATTGGGAAATGACTTGTATTTTTGTACATTTCACTCAGTTCTCTACATATTTTAGAAATGAGGCCTTTATCACAGACACCAGCAGCAAAAATTCTTTCCCAGTTTTCTGCATCCCTATGAATCTTGGTTACATTAGGTTTGGTTGTGCAAAAGCTTTACAATTTAATGTAATCAAAATTATCCATCTTGCACTTCATGATGCTCTCTGTCTCCTCTTTAGTCAAAAATTTTTCCCTTCTCCATGAATCTGATAAATACACTACTCCTTGCTCCACCAATTTGCCCATAATATCCATTTTTATACCTAGGTCGTGTACCCATTTGGACTTTATTCTTGTGTATGGTGTCAGGCATTGGTCTATGCCTAGTTTCTGCCACACCATTATCCAGTTTTTCCATCAATTTTTGTCTAACAGTGAGTTCTTATCCCAGAAGCTGGGGTCCTTGGGTTTATAAAAATGTAGATCCCTCTATTCATTGCCTATTGTGTCTTGAATAAATAGCCTATTCTATTTGCCTACCCTTTTGTTTCTTAGCCAGTACCAAGTGTTTTTGATAATTGCTGTTTTATAATGCAATTTGAGATCTGGTAGCCTTAGGCCACCTTCCCTAGCATTACTTTTCATTAGTCCCCTTGATATTCTGGAACTTTTGTTCTTCCAGTTGCATTTTGAAGCTACTCTTTCCACCTCTAGAAAATAATTATCTTATAGTTTAATTGGTATGGCACCAAATAAGTAAATTAATTTAGGTAGAATTGTTATTTTTATTATATTGGCTCAGCCTACTCACGAGCAACTGATGTTTTTCCACTTACTTAGATCTGACTTTATTTGTGCAAAAAGTGTCTTGTAATTCTGTTCATATAGTACATGGCTTTGTTTTGACAGTTAAACTTCCAAATATTTTATACTGTCTACCCTAGTTTTAAATGAGATTTCTCTTTCTCTCTCTGGCTGTTGTACTTTGTTATTAATGTATAGAAATGCAGATCCGTGTCAGTTTATTTCATAACCTGCAACTTTGCCAAAGTTGTTTATTATTTCAAGTAGTTTTTTACTTGATTCTCTGGGATTCTCCAAGTATATCAGCATATCATCTGCAAAGAGTGATAACTTAGTTTCTTCTTTGCCTATTCTAATTCCTTCAATTTCTTTATCTTGTCTAATTGCTACAGCTAACATTTCTAGTACCATATTGAATAATATTGGTGATAATGGACATCTTTGTTTCACACCTGATCTTATTGGAAATGCATCTAGCTTATTTCTATTGCATATAATTCTTGCTGAAGGTTTCAGGTAGATCCTGCTTATTATTTTATGGAAAGTTCCCTGTATTCCTATGCTTCCCAGTGTTTTTAAAAGGAATGGGTGTTGTATTTTGTCAAAAGCTTTTTCTGCATCTATTGAAATAATCATGTGGTTTCTGTTAGTTTTGTTGCTGATATGATCAATAATGTTAATAGTGTTCCTAATATTGAACCAGCCCTGAATTTCTGGTATGAAGCCTACCTGATCATAATGTCTTATTTTCATGATTACTTGCTGTATTCTTTTTCTTAAAATCTTATTTAAAATTTACCCAGAGTTTTATTTACCTCCTTAACTTCTTTCTTGTTTATTTTGAGGTTAGATTTATCAAGTTCAGAGAGGAAGAGGTTGAGGTCCCCCACTACTATAGTTTTGCTGTCTGTTTCTTCCTGCAACTCCCCCAACATCTCCTCTAAGAATTTGGATGCTATATCACTTGGAGCATACCTGTTTAGTAATGATATTGCTTCATTGTCCATGGTACTTTTTAGCAGGATATAGTTTCCTTCCTTATCTCTTTTGATTAGATCTATTTCTGCTTTTGCTTTTTCTGAGACTAGGATTGCTACCCCTGCTTTTCTTACATCAGCTGAATCACAATATATTCTGTTCCAACCTTTTACCTTTACCCTATGTGTATCCCCCCCATTTCAAAAATGTTTCTTGTAAACAACATATTGTTGGATTATGGCTTTTAATCCATTCTGATTTCCATCTCTATTTTATGGGAGAGTTCATTCCATTCACATTCACAGTTATGATTGCAATCTGTGTCTTTCCCTCCATCCTCTTTCCTACCATTTATGTTTTTAGTTCTCCCATCACCCTTCCCCTACTCAATAGAGTTTTCACTTTTGAACAACACCTTCCCTTCCTTCTTTCAGCCCCCCTCCCTTTTACTCCTCTTTACTCTTACTACTTCTTCCCTCCCTTTTAGCTTTCCCTCCCATTTCTTCCTGTTTCCCCTCCTACTGCCTGTAGAGTTAGTTGGATTTTTGTACTTCATTAAGTTTATTATTCCCTCCTTGAACCAAATCTGATAAGAGTACCACTCAAATAATGTTCATATCCCTCCCTTCTTTCCCTCTACTATATCATTTTGTACTTCTTCCTGTGATCTAATTTATCATTTTCTGCTTATTCCTTTTCACATCTCCTGTTACAATCCCTTCACATGCTTTAATCACATTTTTATCATCATGTCATTTACTTTACACTCATTACCTCTGTCTATGTATATCCCTTTGATATTTCATAACAGATGTACAATTCTCAAGATTAACAAGTATCATCTTCCCTTATAAGGAGGCAAACAGTTTGCCCAAATTGAGTAATAAATTTTTATTTTCCCCTGATTACCTTTTCATGCCTCTCTTGAGACCTGCGTTTGAGGATTACATTTTCTATTGAGTTCCGGCCTTTTTTTCAGGAGGGTTTGCAAATCTCTTATTTCACTGAAAGTCCATCTTCCTGTGTGAAATGTTATGCTGAATTTTGCTGGGTAATTGATCTTTGGTTGTAGTTCAAGCTCCTTTACCTTATGGCATATCATATTCCCATTCCTCCAATCTTTTAATGTAGAAGCTGGAAGGTCCTGTGTGATCCTAACTATTAGCTCCTCAATATTTTAATAGTTTCTTTCTGGCTGCCTGTAACATTTTCTCCTTCACTTGATAGATCTGGAATTTGGCAACCATATTCCTTGGTGTATTTAGTTTGTGATTCCTTTAAGGAGGTAAAGGGTGGATTCTTTTGTCCTCTTGGTCTAAGATTTGTGGACAGTTTTCCTTGATGATTTCTTGGAAGATATTTTCTGGTAGACCAATAATTCTTATATTTTTCTCTCATGGATCAATTTTTCAAGTCAATTGTTTCTCCAATTGGATATTTTACATTTTCTTCTATCTTTTCATTCTTTATATTCTCTTTGACTGATTCTTGATGTGTCATAAATTCATTAGCTTCTGCTTGCCCTATTGTAATTTTTATCAAATTGTTTTCTTCAAGTAGCTTTTGCATCTCCTTTTCCATCTACCAATTCTTCCTTTTAAGAATTTATTTTCTCCAGTTAGGTTTTGTATTTCCTTTTCAATTTGTCCAATTTTCCTTTTAAATTCTTCCATGATTTCTTTTTTCATATTTTAAAAATCATTGGCCAATTTTTTTTCTACTTCCCTAATTTGGCTTTTAAAATCCTTCTTGAGCTCTTTCAAGAATGATTTTTCTGCTTGACACCAGTTCATATTCCATTCTGAAGCTTGAGATGGGAGTACAGTCTCAATGCTGACCTCTTTGGTATTCACATTTTGGTCCTTGTCCCCATAGAAAGATAGTATGGTCTTTTCTTTTCTGGCTTGCTTCTTTCTCATGATGATCAATATTTTAATGGCTTTTAGAGAGGATCTCTGCTTCTGGGCAACAGGGAGCTCTGTCCCATGATTCTTTTGCTTAGAACTTGAGGCTTTGTGTTTCGTGGCCTCTGGTTCTTTGAACTAGAAGCTAAAATGCTGCAGCTTACCTGGTATGAAGCTGGCTGCTGTACCGAATCAAAGGCCAGGGGAAATCTTTCTGAATTTCCCTGAAGTTACCCTGGAGCTTGCTGGGTTAATTGTGGGAGAAGGGTTATCTGGCCACAGGAGGTCTCCTCGTCTGACGTAGAAAATAGGCTAGCTCAGTGGTTGGTGAATGCTGTCTGCACTAGTGTCTTCCCAATTCCACTGGCTGTGCTGAGTCATGACTGAGGTGCTGGTCATGGGGCTCTAGCCCCCTGGGGCTCAGGATCTCATCCCAGTTCACTGAGGTGAGGCTGTCTGGGACAGCTCCCATCCTGCCCTGGTGCCCTTCAGCCATACCAAAAGGGTGCTGCAATTACCTGAGGTTCTGTGCTTCTCTCTCACTCACTTCCACTGGACTCCTGTTCTGGGCTGATATGTTTGAGAATCTGCAGTGCTGCCCCTGCTTCAGACAGCCTGGGCTTCCTGCTCATCTTTACTATGGCGGGGTCTGCTCTGGTATAGCTTGTGTGCTTTGCCAGCCCCATGAAACAGATCCTTCCCTTCAACCTTCCAGGCTGTTCTGAGTTGGAAGTCTGCCACCCTCTGTCCCTGATTGGATTTGGTCACTCTAAAATTTGTTCAAATTCTCTTTTTAGAGTTATGTGAAGGAGTATATCTTAGAGCTTAGGTGAGTACTTGGTCTCACTCCACTATCTTGGCCTTGTCTCCCAAAGGACTCTTGAGGGAAAATGCCATCCACATCCAGAGAAGGAACTATGGAATCGGAACACAAAATGAAACAGAATATTTTCTCTTATGTTATGTTTTGGTTTGGTTTTGCTCATGGATTATCCCATTCATTTTAATTCTTCTATGCAGCCTGGCAACGTGTTCAATAAGAATGGATGTGTTAGAACCCATATAAGATTTCATTCCATATTGAGGAGGGAGGTCGGGAGGAAGGAGGAGAAAATCTAAGACTTGTGAAAATGATTGTAGAAAACTGAAAATAAATAAATTAATAATTTAAAAAATAAAAAAGAGAAAAAAAAGAAAAACCTGGAAAGACTTATATGAACTGATGCTGAGTGAAATGAGCAGAACCAGAAGAATATTATACACAGTAACAGCAACAGTATGTGAGTACTGTTTATTATAGACTTAGCCCTTCACAGCAATGCAAGGACCTAAAAAACTTCCAAAGCACTCTTGAGGCAAAAAGCCCTCCACATTCAGAGGAAGAACTATGGTATCAGAACACAGAATGAAGCAGACTATTTTCTTTTGTCTTGTTTTGGTTTGGTTTGGTTTTCCTTATGGTTTCTCCCATTTGTTTTCTTTCTTCTATGCAACATGACGAATGTGAAAATGTTTTTAGTAAGAATCTATGTGGATTTGAACTTCCAGGAGCCAAGACAGTGGAGTGATCTGTAAATGCTATGCCACTCCCCTTGTCAACCTTAAAAAACTCAGTGAATATTTCCTCAGGAAAAATCCTGGAACAGTGTGATCAGCCAAAGGGGTAAATAGTCTTTTAGCCCCTGTGGCTAAGAAAATCACAAATGGGGGGGTCCCTCTTACTGTACCTGAAGGAAACCAGTGCAGGATCAGAGATGTCCCAGACATCCCCACTTCAGCAAACTAAGAGGAGATTCTGAGCCCCTGGGGGGTGGAGTCCATAATTGCCAGAACCAGGACTCCAGGCATGCCTCAGCACAGCCAAGGGAATTGGAAAGACACTATTGCAGATGGGGAATAGGAAACTATATCCTGTTAAAAGGTCCCACATGTAAAAAAGAATTTAAAGCAGCTCTCTTTGTGGTGGCCAAGAACTGGAAATCAAGAGGATGCCCATTAATGGGGGAATGGCTGAACAAGTTGTGCTATATGAATGTAATGGAATACTGTTGTGCTATAAGAAATGATGAACAGAAAGACTTTGGAGAGGCCTGGAGGGACTTATATGAACTGATGCTGAGTGAAAGGAGCAGAACCAAGAGAACTTTGAACACAGCAACAACCACAGTGTGCAAGGCATTTTTCCAATAGACTTAGCCCCTTACAGTAATACAAGGATCTAAAAAATTTCCAATGTACTCTTGAGGCAAAATGCCTTCCACATCCAGAGAAAGATCTATGGAATTGGATCACAGAATGAAGCAGATAATTTTCTTTTGTGTTATGTTTTGTTTTGTTTTCAAGATTCCTCCCATTCATTTTAATTCTTCCATGTAAAATGACTAAGGTGAAAATGTATTTAATAAGAATGTGTGTGTAAAACCTATATAAGATTGCATGGCATCTCAGAGAGGGAGAGTGAAGGGAGGAGGGGAAGAGGAGCAGGGAGGGTGAAAAATCTAACATATATAGAAGTGACTATAGAAAAATGAAAACAAACATATTAATTATTTTAAAAAAAGAAATGCCAGGTTAGTTACTGGGACTTATTAAGTCATCAGAGAAGAATTATATAAACCTAGTGAAAGCATTGGCTTTGCTTATATGGAGAGTAAAAGGGAAGGCCCCCATGGCTTAAACAATGAAGAGAGAATAGAAAGGGAGTCTGGATGAATGCACATACTAGGGCATTGTGCTATCCATATATATATATATATATATATATATATATATATATATATATATATATATATATGTATATGTATATATATATGTATATATATACACACATACATATACACACATACATATATACATATATGTGTGTATATATGTATATGTATATATACACACATATACATATATGTATATGTATATATACATATATATTCAAAGCAGGATTGGGTAAAACAAAGGGATGTCACCAGTGAGTCACAGGTATGATGCTGAACAAAGATGAGTTGTGATCTGCATCTTTGGGAGATGAAATCACAGATGCATGGGGGTATGGAAATTGGTAGCACAATCCTCTTCTGCAATGTAGATATTTGCTTTTTCCTTTGGTGCCTGGAAAATAAGGTAGATCTATTATATTGATCCATAGCTATTAAGTTTAAAAAAGTACATCTATGTCAAGGAGAAGCAAATAAAGAAAAAGATTTTATTCAAAAAAAGAGTCCTTTGGGAATGTTTTACATCATGGCATTGCTCTGAAGGGCTAAGTCTACCAGAAAAATTCCTCACACACTGTGGTTGTTACTGTGTACAATGTTCTACTGGTTCTGCTCCTTTCACTCATGATCAGTTCATATATGTCTTTCCAGGTTTTTACTGAAGTCTTCCTGTTGATCATTTCTTATAGCACAATAGTATTCCATTACATTCTTATACCACAACTTGTTCAGTCATTCCCCAATTGATGGGAATTCTCTCAGTTTCCAATTCTTGACCACCACAAAGAGAGCTACTATAAATATTTTTGTACATGTGAGACTCTTTCCCATTTTTATGGTCTCTTTGGGATACATTCCCAGAAACAATATGGCAGGGTCAAAGGGTATGCATATATTTATAACACTTTGGCCATAGTACCAAATTGCTCTCCAAAATGGTTGGATCAACTCACAACTCTACTAACAATGAATTAGTATTTCAACTTTCCCACATCTTCTCCAACATTCATCATCTTCCTGTTTTGTCATGTTAGCTAATCTGATAAGTATAATGTGGTACCTAAGAGTTGTTTTGATTTGCCTCTCTCTAATCAATAGTGATTTAGAGCATTTTTTAATATGACTATAGATAGCTTTAATTTCTTCCTCTGAAAACTGCCTATTCATATCCTTTGAGCACAGTTGTATTCTTGTACATTTGACTTCATTCTCTATATATTTTAGAAAAGAGGCCTTTATCACAGACACTAGTTGCAAAAATTCTTTCCTTTTTTCCTGCTTCCTTCCTAATCTTGTTTGCATTGACGTTGTTTGTGCAAACACTTCTCAATTTAAAGTAATAAAAATTATCCATTTTGCCTTTCATAGTTCTTTTTCTCTTGTTGGGTCATAAATTTCTCCATTCTCCGTAAATCTGACAAATAAACTAAGCCTTGCTCCCCTAATTTTTTATAATGCCAACTTTTATCCTAGATCATGTATCCATTTGGACTTTATTCTTGTGCATGGTGTCAGGCATTAATCTATGCCCATTTTCTGCCACAGTATTATTCAATTTTCCCAGCAGTTTATGTCAAACACTGAGTTCTCATTCCAGAAGCTGGGTTTCTTGGGTTTATCAAACGGTAGACTGCTATAATCAGTGATTACTGTATCTTTTGCAAAACCTTTTAAATTTAATATAATCAAAATTATTTATTTTCTACTTAGAAATATCTTCTATTTCTTCTTTGGCCATAAATAGAGTAGTAGACTACTCCTTGTTCTTTTAATGTGCTTAGGGTACCACTCTTTATGTCTAAATTATGTAGCCATTTTGACCTTATCTTCGCATAAAGAGTATAACTTGTTAGTCTATACCTAGTTACTGCCAGATTTTTTCCAGTTTTCCCAGCATATTTTTTCAAATAGTGAGTTCTTATCCCACAAGCTGGAATCTTTGGTTTTCTCAGGCAGTAAATTACAATGGTCATTTTCCACTATTTCTTGCCTAATTAATCTATTACACTTATGCAACACTGTTTTTTAGCCAGCACCTGGTAGTTTTGATGATTACTGTTCTATAATATAGTTTGAGATGTGGTATTGCAAGGCTATTTTCTTTGTATTTTTCCCATTCATTCCCTTGATATTCCTGACACTTTGTTCTTCTAGATGAATTTTCTCATTATTTTCTCTAAATGAAATATTTTTTTGATATTTTGATTGGTACCTGGGCTTACATTGATTATAGAAAGCTGACATGTAATTGAGTTATACACTCTCCAATCCTCATTGAGAGCAGCTATGCCCTAAGTCCTATCTCCAGTGCTAATTTGATTTTCTCCCTCCTTTGTTTGGGAGTAAGTGCAACTTAGTAGCCTATTCATGTGGTGGTGAGGGTTAAAAGTAGGGTAATTGTACAATCAGCCTCATAGTATTATGTAAGAAATATTTTGTACAGTGTAAAACACTACAGACATGTGAACTATTGATATTTTCAAAGTCTTTTTTTAAAAGGGGGAAAATATTTTCTCAACACCCTTTCTCGTGCTCTTATTTCAAAGATTATATTCCAAGATCCCCTCTAGCATTAACTTCCAATGTTCTAAGGTGTCTTGCAACTCTAATATTATTAGAGCAAAGACACACTAAATTGCATTACTGTGGTTTTATAGGCCAAACCAGCATTATGTTCTCTTGAGGAAGGAACTTTATTGCAGTGTTTATTCTCTGAAGAAGGAGGTTTTCGTCCTCTCATGTCTGTACTTTCTCACATTTATTAACATTGAACATTAGCAGAGAGAAGCTCCCCAAATGGCCCACATGCTGGCAGCCCATGGGTTTTTCAGATAGAGCTACAGCAAAGTGTCACAGAGTTTTTGGGATTAGAACTCTTCCCTTCTGTAACAATCCTTTAAATCTCATGGATAGGGTGTTCTTAAGTGAGTAGAAGGGATGAGGAACTGTGGAGAGGGAAAACTGGCCAGTGGGATTCAGTTGAAAATCAAGAGCTCTTCTAAGATTCTTTTTCAGAGAACTTTTTCTGACCCTAAGTCCTAGCAACCACATGACAAGTGAAGAATTCATGAAGAATTCAGCCTCTGGGCCCCAGAGAAAATACTTCGGAAGCTCCCCTGAAGATGAAGCTAAGTTACAACCAGTGGCAGGCGTTCCCTTTCAATTGAATCTCATCATACACTTCTGACAGGCTCTTTCTCTCAACCTAAGGGCTTTTATCTTCCTGTCTCAAATACCAATTATTGTTATTTTTATCAGTCTCCCTATAGATACACTTTCCCTCTCTATCTTCTTCTGACCAGGTTTCTCCCTTCCTCTCCTCCTCACCAAAACAACTTGTAGCAAGTCAGAGATTGTCACAGCTATCAATAATCCTGGAACATAGAGCATAAAATGTACAATCTGGAAGGAATGTCAGAGCGGATAGAGATCTTAGAATGTAACATGGAATTACTAGAAGTGGCATCAGAATATAAAATATTGAAACTGAAAAGAACTTTTTAAATCACCCAGCTCAGTGTAGTGTGGTAAAGGGTAAAATGTTGGATGGTCAGGAAGTTCTGGTTCAAATCCTACCTCAGACACTTACTGTATGATAGCACTTAACCACTCTAAGCCTGAATCTCTTCATCTGTAAAACCACAATAATAATACTATATTCCTCACAGGATTGTAGTTAGTGTCAAAGTGAGATAGTTTTCCACATAAAGTATCTTGCAAAGCTTAAATTGCTGAGTAAACATTAGCTAATATTATTTTTAAAATGTGCAACTGGACTTTAATGGGATTTGTCTGAAGTCTTACTCAGACTAATTATTGGTGAAACTATGACCAGAATTTTCTGATTCTAAGCAAAGTATTTTCTACTTATTGTACTTAGAGTCAAAGGGAAGATGATCACACTATTATGAAAGAAAACATGGCATATTTCTCCCTGGGACATATTTCTAAAGGCAAGAGGGAATAGAATTATCCCGTATATCTCCAGAAATCACAATTGTGATTAAAGGGTATAATTTCACTGCTTTGTAAGAAAAGCACTGAATTAGGCTTCTCATCCCTGTTTTAAATTAAACCAGCCATGTCATTCTGAATGAAACATTTTCCCTCTCTTGGACCCAGGTTCTTTTTGTTCTGGTTATGCTTCATATATTAATTATTTTTTTCTTTTTCCCTCAATAAACAGTATTTTATTTTTTCCAGGTACATGTAGTGATAATTTTCAACATTCATATTTTTAAGATTTTGAGTTCCAAATTTTTTCTCCCCCCCAAGACATCAAGCAACCTGATATAGTTTCCATGCACCATCATATTAAATACATATACATATATATATATACATATCCATTAGTCATGTTGTAAAAGAAGAATCATAAAAAAAGGAATATAAACAAAAACAAAATACAGGTAATGCTTCAATCTGTATTCATACTCCATGGTTCTTTCTCCTCATGGATAGCATTTTCCATCACGAGCCTTTGGGAAGTGTCTCAGATCATTGTATTTTTGAGAAGAGCTGAGTTTATCATAGCTAATCATTGCACAATGTTGCCATTAGTGTGTACAATGTTTTCCTGGTCCTCCTCCCTTCCACTCAGTATCAGTTCTTGTAAGTCTTTCCAGTTTTTTTCTTTAAATCCATGTGTTCATCATTTCTTTTTTTCAGATTGTTTTTATTATTAAATTTATTGACATACAATAAAAATTGCAATCTTTTACATTCTTACTTTTAAATTGTAGGCCAAATTGTTTTATAAAGCAAAAGAGATTCTACACAAACCAGAGATGTTTGTGACATATTTTTGCGGAATCATTCATGAATATATGTGAGACAGAAACTACTTTTTTAAACTTGAATTTTTTATTTGTTTCCAGTGTTTGACAATCACTTCCATATATCTTAGATTTTCTCCCCCTCCCTTCCCCTTATTCCTCCCTCCCTCCATACTCTCTCCCTGAGATGGCATACAATCTTATACAGGTTCAACACATACATTCCTATTAAATGCATGTTGCATAGAAGAATTAGAATGAATGGGGGAAACCATAAAAGAAAACAAAACATAACATAATACAAAAGAAAATCGTCTGTTTCTGTCTGCGATCCAATTTCATTGTTCTTTCTCTGCATGTGGGAGGTTTTTTGCCTCAAGAGTTCACTGAAAATTTTTTCAGTCCACGCATTTCAATGAAGTACTAAGTCTACCAGAAAAACTCCTCTCACATTGTGGTTGCTGCTGTGTACAAAGTTCTCCTGGTTCTGCTCCTTTCACTCAGGGTAAGTTCATATAAGTCTTTCCTGGCTTCTCTGAAGTCTTCTGGTTCATCATTTCTCATAGCAAAACAGTATTCCATTACATTCATATACCACAACTTGTTCAGTCATTCCTCAATTGATGGGCATCCGTTTGATTTCCAGTTTTTGGCCACCACAAAGAGAGCTGCTATAAATATTTTTGTACACGTGGGACCATTACGCATTTCTATGATCTCTTTAGGATAGAGTCCCAGGAGTGATATTGCTGGGTTAAAGGTTATACACATTTTTGTTGCCCTTTGGGCATAGCTCCAAATTGCTCTCCAGAATGGTTGGATCAGCCCACAGCTCCACCAACAATCTGCTCATCATTTCTTACAGCACAATAGTATTCCATTACATCCAGACAAAACAACTTGTTCAGTCAGTCCCCAAGTGATGGGCATCGCTTCAATTTCCAATTCTTGGCCACCACAAAAAGAGCTACTATAAACATTTTTGCACATGTAGGTCCCTTTTCCTTTTTCATGATCTCTTTAGGATGTAGGTATAGTAGTGGTATTGTTGGATCAAAAGGTATGCACATTTTTTCATCCTTTGAGCATAGTTCCAAATTGCTCTCCAGAGTGGTTGGATAAAGTCACAACTTCCACAACAATGCATTAGTGTTCCAATATTCCACATCTTCTGCAACATTGATCATTTTCATTTTTTGTCCTATTAGCCACTCTGACAGGTGTGAGGTGGTACCTATGACATATTTTAATTTGCATTTCTCCAATCAGCAGTGATTTATAACATTTTTCATGTGACTAAAGATAACTTTACTTTCTTCATCTGAAAACTGTCTGTTCATATGCTTTGACCATTTATCAACTGAAAAAATGACTGATATTCTTATAAATTTGACTCATGAATCCTTTGTCAGAAATAATGCCAATAATTTTTCCCCAGCTTTGGTTTTCTTTCTAATCTTGCTTGCATTGACTTTGTTTGTACAAAACCTCTTACATTTAATGTAAACAAAATTATCCACTTTGCATTTCATAATGTTATCTATCTTATGTTTGGTCAGAAATTCTCCCCTTCTCCATAGATCTGACAGGTAAACTATTCCTTGTTCTCCTAAATTGCTTATGGTATCACCCTTTATATCTATGTAGCGTACTCATTTCTTGTCTTGGTATACAGTGTAAGATGTTCGTCTATGTCTATTTTCTGACAGACTATTTTCAAGTCTTCCCAGCAGATTTGGTCAAATTATGAGTACTTATCCCAGAAGCTGGTGTCTTTGGATTTATTAAGCAGGAAATTACCAGACTCATGTATTACTGCGTCTTGTGTGTCTAGCATATTCCACTTATCTATCATTCTGTTCCATAAACAGTATCTAATAGTTTTGATGATTGCTGTTTATAATATAATTTTATATCTGGTAATGGTAAGCCACTTTTCTTCACCTTTTCCCTATTAATTCACTTGACATTTTTGATCTTTTGTTCTTTCAGATGATTTTTTTGATAGTTTGATTGGTTTAGCACTGCATAAGGAAATTAATTTAAGTAGAATTGTCATTTTTATTATATTTGCTCATCCTCCTTATGAGCAATTGATATTTTTCCAGTTGTTCAGATATGAATCTATTTGTGTGAAAGGTGTTTTATAGTTGTGTTCATATATTTCTCGGGTTTGTCTTGGCAGGAAGACTCCCAAATGTTTTGTATTGTCTACAGTTATTTTAAATGGAACTCCTCTTTCTACCTCTTGCAGCTGAGATCTGTTGGAATGATATAAAATGTTGATGATTTATGTGGATTTATTTCATATCCTACAGCTTTGCTAAAGTTGTTATTTATTTCAAGTAGATTTTTAATGGATTCTCTAAGTATGCCAGCACATCATCTGCAAAGAGTGATAGTTTTGTTTTGTCATTGACTAATTTCATCAATTTATTTTTTTATCCTATTTCTAAAGCTAACATTTCTAGTACAATATTGAATAGTAATGTTAA
Organism: Notamacropus eugenii; assembly: GCF_028372415.1. Classification (NCBI taxonomy): domain Eukaryota; kingdom Metazoa; phylum Chordata; class Mammalia; order Diprotodontia; family Macropodidae; genus Notamacropus; species Notamacropus eugenii. Next base: position 381,451,545 of record NC_092872.1, read on the forward strand.
AAAATGAGCATTTTTGCTTCACCTCTGGTCTTATTGTGAAAACTTCCAGCTTTTTCCCATTACAAATAATACTTGCTGATGGTTTTAGATAGATACTACTCCTCAATTTAAGGAAACTCCATATGGTCTCTAATGTTTGTAATAAAAATAGGTGCTGTATTTGCCAAAAGCTTTTTTCTGCATCTATTGAGAAAATCACATGATTTCTGTTAGTTGTGTTATTGATAAAACCAAATACAAAACTAATTTTCCTAATATTTAACAAGCCCTGCATTCCTATATTTTTGGCCACCAAAAAGAGTGCTGCTATAAATATTTTTGTATATGTGGGAGCCAGTCCTATAAATTCTACCGGGTCATAGTGTACTATCCTGGAGATAAATTGCTATAATTTCATTGCTTATATTTTATTTAACATTTTTGCATCAATATTTATTAAGGAAATTGTTCTTTTTCTTCTCTTGACTCTTCCTCATTTAAGTATCAGCATCATATAAAAAGCATTTGAAGTACTCCTTTACCTGTTTTCCCAGATAGTTTATATATTATTGTAATTAATGTTCTTTAAATGTCTGGTGAAATTCACTTGTAAAACTATTTGGCCCTAGAGATTTTTTTTAAATAAGGCATTTGTTGATGGCAACTTCAATTTAGTTTCCAATTAATTTTAGTCTGTATTTCTGTGGCTGCTTATTACATGCAATTTTTATTGCATCACGATCTGAAAAGAAGGCATTTAAAATTTCTATCTGCATTTGATTGTGAGGTGTTTATGACCCAATACATGGTGAAATTTTGTGTAGGTGCCATATGCCAATGAAAAAATGGTATATACCTTTCTATCCCCAGTCATTTTCCTCTTTTTTTCTTAGTCTTTTTTTTTATTTTAATTTATTTATTTATTTAACTTTTAACATTTATTTTCACAGAATTTTGGGTTCCAAATTTCCCCCCCCTTGTCCCCTCCCCCCACCCCAAAACACCAAGCATTCCAACTGCCCCCATCACCAATCTGCGCTCTCTTCTATCATCCCTCTCTGCCCTTGTCTCCATCCTCTCCTCTGTCCTGTAGGGCCAAATAACTTTCTATACCCCTTTACCTGTATTTCTTATTTCCTAGTAGCAAGAACAGTACTCAACAGTTGTTCCTAAAACTTTGAGTTCCAACTTCTTTTCCTCCCTCCCTCCCCACCCCCTCCCTTTGGAAGGCAAGCAATTCAACATAGGCCAAATCTGTGTAGTTTTGCAAATGACTTCCATAATAGTCATGTTGTATAAGACTAACTATATTTCCCTCCATCCTATCCTGCCCCCAATTACTTCTATTCTCTCTTTTGATCCTGTCCCTCCCCATGAGTGTCGACCTCAAATTGCTCCCTCCTCCCCATGCCCTCCCTTCCATCATCCCCCCCACCCTGTTTATCCCCTTATCCCCCACTTTTCTGCACTGTAAGATAGGTTTTCATACCAAAATGAGTGTGCATTTTATTCCTTCCTTTAGTGGAATGTGATGAGAGTAAACTTCATGTTTATCTCTCACCTCCCCTCTTTTTCCCTAAACTAAAAATGTCTTTTGCTTGCCTCTTTTATGAGAGATAATTTGCCCCATTCCATTTCTCCCTTTCTCCTCCCAATATATTTCTCTCTCACTGCTTGATTTCATTTTTTTTAAGATATGATCCCATCCTCTTCAATTCACTCTGCGCACTCTGTCTCTATGTGTGTGTGCATGTGCATGTGTGTGTGTATAATCCCACCCAGTACCTAGATACTGAATAGTTTCAAGAGTTACAAATATTGTCTTTCCATGTGGGAATGTAAACAGTTCAACTTTAGTAAAGTCCCTTATGACTTCTCTTTGCTATTTACTTTTTCATGCTTCTCTTCATTCTTGTGTTTGAAAGTCAGATTTTCTTTTCAGCTCTGGTCTTTTCATCAAGAATGCTTGAAAGTCCTCTATTTCATTGAAAGACAAATTTTTCCCCTGAAGTATTATACTCAGTTTTGCTGGGTAGGTGATTCTTGATTTTAGTCCTAATTCCTTTGACTTCTGGAATATCCTATTCCACGCCCTTCGATCCCATAATGTAGAAGCTGCTAGATCTTGTGTTATCCTGATTGTATTTCCACAATACTTGAATTGTTTCTTTCTAGCTGCTTGCAATATTTTCTCCTTGACCAGGGAACTCTGGAATTTGGCCACAATGTTCCTAGGAGTTTCTCTTTTTGGATCTTTTTCAGGTGGTGATCAGTGGATTCTTTCAATATTTATTTTGCCCTCTGGTTCTAGAATATTAGGGCAGTTTTCCTTGATAATTTCATTAAAGATGATGTCTAGGCTCTTTTTTTGATCAAGGCTTTCAGGTAGTCCCATAATTTTTAAATTGTCTCTCCTGGATCTATTTTCCAGGTCAGTTGTTTTTCCAATGAGATATTTCACATTATCTTCCATTTTTTCATTCTTTTGGTTTTGTTTTGTGATTTCTTGGTTTCTCATAAAGTCATTAGCCTCCATCTGTTCCATTCTAATTTTGAAAGAATTATTTTCTTCAGTGAGCTTTTGGACCTCCTTTTCCATTTGGCTAATTCTGCTTTTGAAAGCACTCTTCTCCTCATTGGCTTTTTGGACCTCTTTTGCCAATTGAGTTAGCCTATTTTCCAAGGTGTTATTTTCTTCAGCATTTTTTGAGTCTCCTTTAGCATGATTTTCATGATTTTCTTACATCTCTCTCATTTCACTTCCCAATTTTTCCTCCACCTCTCTAACTTGATTTTCAAAATCCTTTTTGAGCTCTTCCATGGCCTGAGACCATTGAATATTTATCTTGGATGTTTGAGATACAGATGTCTTGACTTTTCTGTCTTTCCCTTATGGTAAGCATTGTTCTTCCTCATTGGAAAAGATGGGAGGAGATATCTGTTCACCAAGAAAGTAACCTTCTATAGTCTTATTTTTTCCTCCTTTTTTGGGCATTTCCCCAACCAGTTACTTGACTTTTGGGTCCTTTGTCAAGAGTAGGGTATACTCTGGGGGTGTGTAAGGTCTCAGTTCCTCAAAGGTTGTACAATTAAGTGTGTACCATGGTCTGGGAGCAAGCAGAAATTTTTGTGCCCAGAATCTGAGTAATAGAGTTTTGTCTTCATGACCACCAGGACTGCAGTTCAGCCAAGCCAGCACTGGGAGCTGAGATTGAGATTAGCTGCAGGGGCAGGGCCGCCATTCAGTGTGAGATAAAGATCAGCTACTCAAATCTCTCAGGAATGTTAGATGGGGGCAGGGCCTCTACACAGGCCTGAGGTAAGAGTCAACTACTCAGTGCCCCCAAGGGTTTTAAGATGCAACAGTGCATGGGGGCTGGTGTAAAAGCTGCTATGGAAGCTGCTGCAGCCTGCCCTATGGGACCTCTTCGAGCTGCAGCCTGAGGTTGGAGCTATGGGAAGGCCCTTCTCCCTTCTTGGCCGGCTGAAGAAACCCTCTCACTGACCTTTGGCACCTGTGTGTTGAAGGATCTGCAAACTGCTGCTACTGGGACTGGGAATTCTGCCTCCAAGGCCTGTTCTTGTCCTCCTCTCAGAGTCATGCTGCATGCCCAAGGCTGGACTGGGCTCCACTCTGTGTATGGTGTGAGAGACATTTCCCATCAGCATTTCAGGTCACCCTGGGCTGGAAATCTCCTCCACTCTGTTGTTCTGTGCCTTCCGATGCTCTGAAATTTGTTGAGAGTCTTTCTTTACAGGTATTTTATGGACTGTGGGGGGAGAGCTAGCATATGTGTATCTTTCTACTCTGCCATCTTGGCTGCGCCCCCCCAATTTATATTTTTTTAAATACTCATCCATCTCATTTAGACTGTCAAATTTTGGGGCGTAAAGTTGGGTAAAGTAATTTCTAATTATTGTTTTAATTTCTTCCTCATAGGAAGTGAGTTCACCCCTTTCATTTTTGATATTGGTAATTGGGTTTTCTTTCTTTCTTTTAATCCTGTTGATGAAAGGTTTATCAATTTTATTAGTTTTTTTCATAAAATCAATAATTAGTTTTATTTATTAGTTCAATAGTTATTTAATTTCAATTTTATTGATCTCTCCTTTGGTTTTCAGTATTTCCAATTTGGTATTTACCTGAGGATTTTTAATTTGTTCTTTTTCTAGCTTTTTCAGCTGCATGCACAAGTCATTGATCTCCCCTTTCTTTTTTTTTTTTTAAAGCCAAAGAAAACAAAGTTTATTAATGATTCACCTAATCGGGTTACCTCTTAAGGAGCCTAAGCATTTGTGAGGCTTGTATTCACAAGCAGGCCCGATAGAATCCCAGCTAGACAGAGTCTGAGCTGGATTGAATCTGAGCACCTTCATGGAGGCAAGATGGAACTTAAATACAGAAAAGAGTATAGGAGGGATCTGGGGGGTGTGGTCTGGTAGTCCAGGGTGATGGGAGAAAGGATTTAGGAAGGCTCTTGAGGAGAAGTCCAAGGAGGGAATTCAAGGAGGATCAAAGGCTGGAAACAGCTGGAGGCTATCAGGAGATATCAGACAATGGAGGGTTTGGGTGGGAAACAGGTGGGGCAATCAAGAGATAACAGACAATGGTCACAGATTTGAGTATGAAAAGCCAGGTTCTGTGGAGAGATACAAGGGAAGCTCAATCTGAGTATGAAAAGCCAGGTTAAGTGAGGAGATTCCAGGGGAGCTCAAGTAAGTTCCCAGAGTCTGGACCTCATCATTCCCCCCTCAAACAGATTGAACCCAAATTCTTTTGGGGTAAAGGGAGAAGGTCTCAGTTTCTGAAACTTCTTCCTGCTGGCAAGGGGCGTAGAACTGTCCCTGCCTCGATGGATCCTGTTCAAGGGGTCAGACTTCAGAATCTGGGTGGTGCCAGGTCCAGTGGGCTGGAGACCTTGGATTCAGACGGAGGTTGGTGTGCAGCATGGGCTGTCATCTGGAATTTGATGGCTTGCACTCTGGAAACGACAAACTTGGCAAGGAGGTTAGGCAAACACACACCAAACAGGTACAAAAGGAGTATAAAGAAAAGACAATTTCCCTGGCAAAAAAGATAATTTCTCTGGAGAAAATTAAAGATGACTGTGGCAAGGCCAAAACATAGAAGGGCATGTTTGATAGGGGAGTTTTTTTTTGCTGTCAGATATCCCCTTTGTTTCCAGATTGCTCCATAAGCATGTAGAACAAGGAAAGCATATTTTGAGTAAATAAAAACATCAGCTAGCCTGGGGTCAGGTCCTAAGGCATGAGTTAAGACTCCCAAAGCCTGTCCTCTCCTTTCATCAACATACAGAATGAAAAGTTTTCCCAGACTGGGTAGATCTAGTGATGGGGTGGTGATCAAATTAGTTTTCAGAGTCTCAAAAACTTTAGCCTGGTCTGAGTCAATGCCCTGAGTAGGGTCATAAAGGGGTTTAGCAATAAAACCAAAATTAGGAATCCAGACTCTACAAAATCCAGTCATTTCTAAAAACACTCGAACTTGTTTCTTAGTGACTGGAACAGGGATAGACAGGATTGTCCTTTTTCTCTCAGAGGTTAAGGAGAGAGAGGTGGGTGTGAGTTCATGGCCCAGATACTTCATGAACTGGCAGGCTATCTGGACTTTGTTCCAAGAGACCCTATAGCCTCGAATGCCTAAGAAATTAAGGGCTCCTGTGGCAGCAGCCAAAGAAGCCTCGTGGGTGGGGCTACAAATAAGAATATCATGCACATACTGAATTAAGCTACTGCCTGCTAGTTTCAGATGCCTTAAATCCCTTCCCAAAGCCTGGCCAAATAAATGAGGGTTATCTCTAAAGCTTTGGGGCAAAACTATCCGTGTTAGCAGATATGGACTTGATTCCCCAGGAAAACTACATTCAAAAGCAAAAACAAATTGTGAGTATTCTCCATTAGGCTTTTTTGCAGGAAGGATTGCAGAATGGATGGACATAAACAAGGGACAAAGGTTTTATACTTAAGGAATTTTTCAATTAAAGGTTGTAGTCCTTCCCAGGTCTCAAGCTTAATCAAATACTGTCTGAGATGGGGAAAGACATTAGGGTCTGGGAGACTAACGGTGGCTGGGGTGGCAGAAGTAGCTCTCTCTGGAATTCCAGTGTCCCAAATATTTGGCTTGACTGTCTCCCACACTATTAAGCAAACCGGGGAAGATGTACTAAACAGAGGCGAAAGGGAGATGGGAGGTTTAATTAGAGAAAATTGGTTCCCCAATTTCACCATCAGGTCTCTTTCCAACAAGGGGGCAGGGTCAGAGGACTGCATAAGGAAGGAGTGTTTAAACAGATCCTCAAGCAGGCTGGTGAGGGGGTATGTCTGGAGACATTCCTTAGTTTCCCCTTCAATGGCTATGACCCGAGGAGTCAAGGGGTGGGTAGGGCTAGAGTAACTGGTTAAAACAGAGAACTTAGCCATGTTAAAGTGGGTAACCTTACCTTCAGCCTTCGTTTTTGCCCATGGCTTGACGAGAGAGGTAGAGAAAGTGGGAACACTACCAGCACCCAGGCTTTCCCGTCATTCCAAGTCTTGAGAAGACTGGAGGACAGGGTACTGGGGGGCATCTCCACCACTTTTCAATCCTTCCTCCAATGTCCCTTCTGGTCACATGGGCACAGTTCCACAGGCGTTGGTTCCTGGGGCTCCCTCTGGGGAGGCGCCCTGGAGGGGCACTCCTTGGACCAGTGACCCTTCTTGTGGCAACGAAAGCAGGTTTCCCCACTGCCCAGGTAGCCAGCCTTCCTCCAAGGGGGTGCCCTGGAAGGGTGTTCCCTGGGTCTTTTCCTGGCCAAGGGAGCAGCCAAGAACTGAGCATGCTCCCTGGCCCTGGCCCTTCTCCTTCATTCTCTTTCCTCTGCTGCAACAAGGTCTCTGTTGTTAAACGCTCCAAAGGCCGTCTTCAGTAACTGGGCCTGAGGTGTTTGGGGTCCCATTGCCAATTTCTGCAGTTTCCTCCGAATATCTGGGGCAGACTGACTAATAAAATACATGCTAAGGATTGCTGCCCCTTCTATGGAGTCAGGATCCAAATTTGTATGCTTTTTAATAGCTTCTACTAGCCAGTTTTGAAAAAGGGCAGGGTTTTCCTTTTCTCCCTGACTAATTTCCCTAATTTTTTGAAAATTTACTTGTTTTTGAAATGCAGTTTTTAGGTCTTCTAACAGGCAAATTACCATAAAGTCTCTCTTTTCCCTGTCCTCACTCTTTTGATAGTCCCATCTGGGGTCACTCATGGGAACAGCAGCTGTTCCTGGGGGGGGGGGGTATTTTATGGGATTATTGCTAGCCATATGATCCCCAAACTTTTGGGCATGTTCCCAAATTCTCCCCTTCTCCTCAAAGGTACAACAGACAGAGAAAAGAATATGCAGATCCTTCCAAGAAAGTTCAAATTGTAGGGATATGTCCCTAAAACCCTCAGTAAACGTAGTGAGGTCTTCTGAGTATCTCCCCAGTTTCTCTTTAATCTGGGTGAGATCAGAAAGAGAGAGCGGACCATGCACCCTGGTTGTCCCACTGGGTGGGGTAGGCACTTCTCTCAAGGGAAACAGCCCTAAAGGCCCAGTGGGGACAGGGGCTTGTGGAGGAAGATAGGAAGTCCCACTTCTTGTGAGGGAGGGGCTGGAGAATGGCTGCTGAACTGGATTAGGCTGCAGGGCCAGGGGATCTGGCTGGCAAGGGGAAAGATCCTCTGGTACCTGAGGAAGAGTAGGGATCAAAGGGGGAGATGCCCCAGGGAATGCCACGGAAGCATGGCCTAAAGCCTGAGTGAATATTGCCCCAGCGAGAGGGGCTGCAGAGGGAGGCATCCCAGCAAGGCCCATAGTTGGGGACTGAGGTAGAGTCCCCAAGGAGAGGTGGGTTATAGGCAGTGATACTGTAGAGACTGCCGTGGGGGTGGGGCCTGAGGTCTCAGTGAATGTTGCCCCAGTGAGAGGGGCTGCAGAGGGAGGCACCTCAGCAAGCCCCGTGGCAGGGAACTGAGCAGGGGTTGGGAATGGAGATAGGGGAAGAAGTGAGGCCGAGACCCTAGGAGCCTTAAACAGGGGGTCATCCAAAACATCCAATTCACCCCCATTTCCTTTTGGTGGGGCGGCTCTAGCTACAAGCATCTTACAATCTTTTCTGAGAATGGGGTCCTGAGAGAGTTTGACAAAGGCCCTTATGTAAGGTATTTCTATCCATTTTTCCTTTTGGAGGCAATATAATTGTAATTGTAAAAGGATATTACATTGTAAGTTCCAAACTTTTCGTTGTCCTCCAGGTGATACTGAGGCCACAGTGTGTTGCAAACGAATACCAACTTTTTCTTTTTAAGGTCTTGAAAGAAGTTAAATTTTTTCCAATTTTGTAAAATACAGCCCAAAGGCGAATTCCTTGGAATTGATGAATTTTGACCCATTTTTTTTTCTTTTGGGGCTGAAAGTCACCCCCCCCCCCAAAGGAGGACATGGAAGTAAGCCTTGAGAAAAAAACAAGGGGACAAAAATAATTGAGTTTTCCCTGATTTCCTTGAGTCCAGGAAATCCAGAGAATTGGGCACCCACTTAACTGACATTTCTCTAACCTTCTAGTGCCCAGAAAGTTCAGACAATTGTTCTTTGGAGGGTATGCCCAGGTCCATGGCCTCAAACACAGCCACTGGACCAACAACCTGAGTCTCTAACTTTCTAGCGCCCAGAAAGTTCAGAGACTTAGGCACACACTAAAAAGTAACCAAGTTTTCCCCGATTTCCTTGCACCCAGGAAATCCAGAGAATTCCCAGGTCCACTGCCTAACCAATGGAGCGACAACCTGAGTCTCTAACTCTCTAGCGCCGAGAAGTTCAGAGACTTTGCCTGATACTGGGACCTGAAGCCAGGTCTGAAAAACTGCTTCCAAGATGCTTGGAGAGCAAGTAGGGGATAGAGAGAGGGGGAGGCTTATATACCTTCCAGTTTGAGCAGAAGAACTTGAGATTAGCAGCTTATCCAGATCAGGGAACCATAAATGATGAGGTTCAGGGATGATAGGGGGACCCCAAAATACTGACGGTCCGGGTCATGCTCGAATGAATTCGACTGAAGCCTTCTTAAAGCCAAAAAAAACAAAGTTTATTAAAGATTCACCTAATTGGGTTGCCTCTTAAGGAGCCTAAGCGTTTGTGACGCTTGTATTCACAAGCAGGCCAGATAGAATCTCAGTTACACAGAATCTGAGCTGGATTGAATCTGAGCCTCCCCTTGCTCTATTTTATTCATGTAGGCATTCAAAGATACAAAACTTCCCCTAAGAACTGCTTTTGCAGTATCACCTAAGATTTGGTAAGTCATCTCATTATTGTCATTCTCTTGAATGAAGTTGTTGATTGTTTCTATGATTTGTTGTTTTACCCATTCCTTCTTTAGGATTAGATTATTTACTTTCCAATTTTTGGTTTCTCTTTCCATGGCCTTTTATTACATATAATTTTTATTGCATTACGATCTGAGAAGGGTGCATTGACTATCTCTGCCTTTCTGCACTGGATTGTGAGGTTTTTATGCCCTAGAACAGGGTCATTTTTTTATATATGTGTCATGTACCACTGAGAAAAAGTTATGTTTCTTTGAATTCCCAATCAATTTTCTTCAGAGCTCTATCATACTTGTCTTATGCAGAGTTTTATTCACCTCCTTAACTTCTTTCTTGTTTACTTTAAGGTTAGATTTATCAAGGTCAGAGAGCCTGAGGTTGAGGTCCGCCCCAATATAGTTTTGCTGTCTATTTTTTCCTGCAACTCCCCTAACCTCTCCTCTAAGAATATGAATGCTACACCACTTGGAGTATACATGTTTAATAATGATATTGATTCATTCTTTATGATGCCTTTTAGCAGGATATAGTTTCTTTCCTTATCTCTTTTGATTAGATCTATTTCTCCTTTTGCTTTGTATGAAATTTGTATTGCTACCCCTGCTTTTCTTACATCAGTTGAAGCACAGTATATTCTGCTCCAACCTTTTACCTTTGCCCTGTGTGTATCCACCCATTTCAAATGTGTTTCTTGTAAACAACATATTGTTGGATTATGGCTTTTAATCCATTCTGCTATCTGTCTCTCTTTTATGGGAGAGTTCATTGCATTCCCATTCACGGGTGTGATTACAATCTGTGTCTTTCCCTCCATCCTCTTTCCCACTGTTTGTGCTTTTAGTGCTCCTCTCTCCCTTCCCCTCCTCAGTAGAGTTTTCACTTTTGACCACCACCTCCCACAAAAGATTCCCTTCCTTCTTTCAGCCCCCCTCCCTTTTACTCCCTTTTACCTATGCTGCTTCTTCCCCCCTTTTAGCTTACCCTCCCCTTTCTTCCCCCTTCCCCTCCTACTGCCTATAGAGCTAGTTAGATTTACATACTTAATTAAGTTTATTGTTCCCTCCTTGAACCAAACCAGAGGAGAGTATCTCTCAAACAATACTCCTCTCCTTTCCCTCTTTTCTTCTACTATAATATAATTTTTATACTTCTTCCTGTGATATAATTTATCATTTTCTATTTCCTCCTTTTTACATCTCCTGTTACAATTCCTTTGTATGCTTAAAGCACGTTCTTATCATCACATCATTTACTTTATACCCGTTCCCTCCATCTATGTATATCCCTTTTATACTTCATGATAGATGTATAATTCTCAAGATTAACGTATCATCTTCCTTTATAGGAATGTAAACAGTTTGTCCAACCTGAAAAACAAGTTTTCTTTCCCTTTGTATACCTTTTTACTCCTCTCTTGAGACTTGAATTTGAAGATCAAATTTTCTATTGAGTTCTGGCCTTTTCTCAGGAAGGTCTGGAAATCCCTTATTTCCTTGAATGTCTATCTCCTTACCTGAAATATTATGCTGAACTTTGCTGGGTAATTGATCCTTGGTTGGAGTCCCAGCTCCTTTGCCTTACAGAATATCAGATTCCAATTCCTTTGATCTTTTAATGTAGAAGCTATAAGGTCCTGTGTGATCCTGACTATATCTCCTCGATATTTGAATGGTGTTTTTCTGGCTGGCTGTAGCATTTTCTCCTCCACTTGATAGTTTTGTAATTTGGCAGCAATATTTCTTGGTGCTTTTAGTTTGGGATCCCTTTCAGGAGGTGAACGGTGGATTCTTTCAATGATCACTGTCTTTTGGATCTAGCACTTCTAAGCAGTTTTCCTTGATGATTTCTCAGGAGATATTGTCCTGACTCTTTTTTTCATCATGACTTTCTGGTAGGCCAATGATTCTTAAATTTTCTTTCCTGGGTCTCTTTTCCAGATCAGTTGTTTTTCCAATTAGATATTTTACATTTTCTTCTATCTTTTCATTCTTTAGATTTTGTTTGACTGATTCTTGATGTCTCATAGAGTCGTTATCTTTTACTTGTCCAATTCTAATTTTAATCAAATTATTTTCTTCAGTTTCCTTTTGTATATTTTTTTCATCTGTCCAATTATTCCTTTTAAGGAATTATTTTCTCCAGTAAATTTTTGTACTTCCTTTTCCATTTGTCCAATTTTCCCAGTTAGGTTTTGTGCTTCCTTTTCCATTTGTTCAATTTTCCTTTTTAAAGAGGTGTTCTCTTCAGAGAATTCTTTTTGCATACTTTTAAAATCATTGGCCAGTTTTTCTTTTATTTCCTTCTTCAGCTGATCCAGAAGTGCTCTCTGTGCATGGGAGCAGTTCATAGTCTCTTCTGAAGTTTCAGGTGGGAGTACAGTCTCAATACCGACCTCTTTGTTAATCGTGTTTTGGTCCTTGTCTTCATAGAAAGATTCTATTGTCTTTTCCCTCCTCCTTTGCTTCTTGCTCATGATGGTGAGACTTCGTGTGTTGTGGCCTCTGGTTCTTTCAGTTAGAAGCTGGAAAATCTGTTGTTGAGCTGCTGGTGTGGGAAAGGAAACAAGTGTCTTTGTTTTTCCTTTTGTTTTAGCCCTAGGGCTAGCTTGTCAAGTGTGGGGGAGGGGTGGTCTGGTCATGGAGATCTCCTTAGTTGAGCTAGAGTAAAGGTAGGCTCAGTTCATGCCTAGGTCCTAGTGCAAGTTTCCACCCCCTCTGGGGCTCCTCTCCTTCTGGTTAGCCTCCCACAGTAAGGAAATCCCCTTAGCTATTTTCCTAGCCTCAGGTGCTACGAGACTGTTTGCCCCTTCAGCTGTTCCCACTGATCCAGTATTTTTCTGGGAAAATATTTTATGGTTCTTTTGAGGACAATAAGGGGAGGGGAGAGATCATTTACTGATCACTCTACCATTTTGACTTCCAGAAGATCAAGTAGGTGACTTACAAATGTTTAATCTGTGAGCTAAAAGTCTCCTGGAGCAGCTACAGCTGATACCTAGGGCTCAGCAGCTGTCTCTCACTTGTCTCTGCTGATCTCTTGCCCTGGGCTGCCACTCTGCCTTTCTACCGTGCTGCTGCTCCCTGCAGTCACCCTGGGGTTTGGTCCCACTGCTGCAGAGCTCGCTGTGCTGGTGCTGTGGGCTCACTTCCTGTTGATCTTCCAGTCTGTCCTGGTCTGTGTATCTGCCACAGTTTGTCTGCTATTGGATTCTGCACCTCCAAAATTTTGTCATATTTTCTTTTTACAGGTATCAGAAGGGGTTTGTCTAAGAGCTAAGGTGAGTAGTTGCTCTCACTCCACCATCTTGGCTGCACCCCCCTTTATCTCTTTTAATTAGATCTATTTTTGCTTTTGTTTTAATCTGAGATCAGCATTACTACCCCTGCCTTTTTTTTTTACTTCAGCTGAAGCATAATATATTCTGCCCCAGAATATATATATACAAGAAACATATGTTTCTTGTAAATAGCATCCTGTAGGATTCTATTTCTTAATTCACTCTTCTCTCTGCTGCCATTTTATGGGAGAGTTCATCCTATTCACATTCACAGTTATGATTGCTAGCTCTATGTTTCTCTCCATTCTATTTTTCTGCCTATTTATACTTTTCTCTCTCCTTCCACCCTTTCCCTTCTCAACCAATGTTTTGCTTGTGATAACTGCCTCCCTCAATCTGCCCTCCTTTCTTTCAGCTCCCCTCCTTTTTCTTTCCCCTTTCCTTTCCTATTTCTGCCTTTCCTTCTTCCCTTTTTATATCCATCTCTCTCCCTTTTCTCTCCCCTTGACCCTAAAACTTCTCTATACAGTAAGATAAATTTCTGTACCCAACTAGGTGTATAAGTTATTTCTTCTTTCAGCCGAATATGATGACAATAAAATTCAAACAGGACTCACCCTCCCTCCTTTTTCTCTCCTGTAATATATCTTTTATACCTCTCCATATAATGCAGTTTACCCTGTTCTTTCTGCCTCTTTCCTCTTCAATCATTAAAATCCTTATTTATCCCTTTTTTGTCATTACGTCAAAGTCACATCATACCTACACCCTCTATCTATGTATATCCCTCCTAACTCCCCTAATAGTGGTACAGTTCTCAAAAGTTACAAGTATTATCTTCCAGTATAGGGATATGAACAGCATAATCTTATGGAATAATGTGTTGTTGTTGTTTTCTTCCCTTTCCAGTTTACCTTTTTATATTTCTCTTGAGTCTTATTTGAAGATTCAATTTCACTTTCAGATCGGGTCTTTACATTAAGCAAGTTTGAAAGTCCTCTATTTGATTGAATATGCATCTTTTCCTCTGAAAGATTATGCTCAATTTTGATTGATAGCTGATATTTGGTTGTAATCCAAATGTCTTTACCTTCTAGAATATCATATTTAAAACTCTCCAACTTTTTTAATGTAGAAGTTCCTAAGTCCTATATAATCATGACTGCCTCTTTGTAATTAATTAGTTTTTAGCTTTTAACATTCATTTACAAAAGATTTTGAGTTTCAAATTTTCTCCCAATATCTCCCTTCCCCAATTCAAGATGTCATGCATTCTGATTACCCCTTACCTCATTCTTCCCTCCCTTCTATCATCCCCCTTATCTCCTTCCCTCTTATGTTCTTGTAGGACAAGATAGATTTCCATACCCCATTGCCTCCACTTCTTATTTCCCAGTTGTACATAAAGCAAATTTTAACATTTGTTTTTAAAACATTGAGTTTCAAATTCTCTCCCTTCTTCCCTCCCCACTCACCCTCATTGAGAAGGTAAACAATTATATAGGTTATACATGTGTAGTTATGCAAAACATTTCCATAATAGTCATGTTGTGAAAGGCAAGTTATATTTTCCTCAGTCTTATTCCACCTCCCACTTATTCTATTTTTTGCCTTTAACCTTGTCCCTTTTCTAGAGTGTTTGTTTCTGACTACCCCCTCTCCCAAACTGCCCTCCCTTCTATCATCCCCCCATCCCTTTCCCCTTACTTTCCTGTAGGGTAAGATGCCCAATTGAGTGTGCATGTTATTCCTTCCTGAAGCCAAATCCAATGAGTGTAAGGTTCACTCATTCCCTCTCACCTCTCTCCTCTTCCCCTCCATGGTGAAACATTTTTCTTGCCTCTGTTATGTTAGATAATTTACCCTATTCTATCTCTCCTTCTCTCCTGCTTCCAACATATTCCTCTCTCACCCTTTAATTTTATTTTTAAATAGAATCCCTTCATATTCAACCCACCTGTGCCCTCCATTCATCCATCCATCCATCCATCCATCCATATATATATATATATATATATATATATATATATATATATATATATATATATATATATATATATATATATATATATATATATATATATCCATCTAGTTCCTCCAACTACCCTAATACTAAAAAAGGTCTCATGAGTTACAAATATCATCTTTCCATGTAGGGATGTAGACTGTATGCTTTTAGTATTTGCATACTAAATCTTCAAGTAAATTTCTTATGATTTTTCTTTCCTGCTTACCTTTTCATGCTTCTCTTGATTCTTATATTGGAAAGTCAAATTTTTCTATTCAGCTCTGGTCTTTTCATCAAGAATGTTTGAATTCCTTAAAATACGTGGGAGTTTACCTGCCAAAACAAACCCAGGGACTATATGAACACAATTACAAGACGCTTTTTGCACAAATAAAGTCAGATTTAAGTAAATGGAAAAACATCAGTTGCTCATATAATCAGTTGCTAATATAATAGAAATGAAAATTCTACCTAAATTAATTTATTTAGTGCCATACCAATTAAACTATCAGATAATTATTTTCTAGGGCTGGATAAAATAATATCAAAATTCATCTGGAAGAACAAAAGGTCCAGAATATCAAAGGGACTAATGAAAAGAAATGCTAGGGAAGGTGGCCTAGTGCTACCAGATCTCAAATTGTAGTACAAAGCAGCAATTATCAAAACCACTTGGTACTGCCTAAGAAACAGAAGGGTAGACAAGGGAATAGACTTGGCACTCAAGACACAGTAGGTAAAAAATATAGCAATCTCCTGTTTGATAAACCCAAGGACCTCAGTTTTTGGGATAAGAACTCACTGTTTGACAAAAATTGTTGGGAAAACTGGATAACAGTGTGGCAGAAACTAGATATAGACCCATGCCTGATGCCATACACAGGAATAAAGTCCAAATAGATACACTATCTAGATATAAAGATTGATACCATGGACAAACTGGAGGAGCAAAGAATGGTGTTATTTATCAGATTTATGGAGAAGGGAAGAATTTCTGACTAAAGAAGAGACAGAAAGGATTCTGCAAGACTGATAATTTTGATTACATTAAACTGATAAGTTTTTGCACAGCCAAACCCAATGCAAACAAAATTCGGAGGGATGTAGTAAATTGGGAAAGAATTTTTACAGCTAATCTTGAGGATAAAGGCTTCATTTCTAGACTATACAGAGAACTGAGTCAATTGTACAACTATAAAAGTCATTCCCCAATTGATAAATGGTCAAAGGATATGAACAGGCAATTTTCAGAGGAAGAAATTAAAGATATCTATCATCTTATGAAAAAATGCTTTAAATCACTTTTGATTAGAGAGATGCAAATCAAAACAACTCTGAGGTACCACATCACACCTATAAGATTGGCAAACATGACAGAACAGGAAAATGATAAATGTTGGACAGGATGTGGGAGAGTTGGAACTTTGTTGGTTGAGCTGTGAGCTGATCCAACCGTTCTGGAGAGCAATTTGGAACTATGTCCAAAGGGTTACAAAAATGTGCATACCCTTTGACCCAGCAATATAACTTCTAGGACTGTATCCCCAAGAGATCATAAAAATGGGAAAGCGTCCCATATGTACAAAAATATTTATAGCAGCACTCTTCATAGTGGCCAAAAACTGGAAACCAAGGGGATGCCCATAAATTGGGGAATTGCTGAATAAATTATGGTATATGAATGTAATGGAGTACTATTGCTCCATAAGAAATGATGAACAAGAAGACTTCAGAGAGGCCTGGATGGACTTATATGATCTGATGCTTAGTGAAAGGAGCAGAACCAGGAGAACTTTGTTCACAGCAACGACTACAGTGTGCATAGACTCGGAACTTTGTAGTAACACAAGAACTTAAAAAAAAAAAAATTCCCTATAGTTTTCTAAGGCAAAATGCCTTCCACACTTAGAGAAAGAAGTATGGAATTCATTCACAGAATGTAGCAGATCATGTTTGTGTGTGTGTGTGTGTGTGTGTGTGTGTGTGTGTATTATGTTTTGATTTATCATATGATTTCTTCCATTTATTTTAGTTCGTCTACACAGCATGACTATAGTGAAAACATATTCAATAGGAAAGTATATATAGATCCTATACAGAATTGTATGCCATCTTGGGGAAGGAGGGGAGTGGTGGGGAGTAGGTGTGGGAGGGTAAAAATCTAAGTTTTATGGTAGCGATTGTAGAACTTTAAAAAAAGAAATAAATAAAATTTAAAAAACAAATAATAAAATAAAGAAATAAAGAATATTTGAATTCCTCTATTTCATTGAATGTTCATTTTTCTCCCATCAGTATTATACTCAGTTTTTCTGTGTAGGTGATTCTTGGTTTTAATCCTAACTCTTCTGACATCCAGAATATCATATTCTAAGCCCTCCAATCCATTAATATAGAAGCTGCTTAAAACTTATGTTATCCTGATTGTGTTTCCACAATACTTGAATTGTTTCTTTCTCATTGTTTGCGATATTTTCTCTTTGACTTGGGAACTCTGAAATTTGGCTACAATATTCCTGGGAGTTTTCCTTTTTGGATGTCTTTCAAAAGGTGATCACTGCATTCTTTCCATTTGTATTTTGCCCTCTGGTTCTAGAATATCAAGCCAGATTTCCTTGATAATTTCTTGAAAGATGTTGCCTGGTTTCTTTTTTTTTTTTTTGATCATAACTTTCAGTTAGTCCAATAATTTTTAGAATAATTCTCATAGATCTATTTTCCAGGTCAGTATTTTTTTCCAATGAGATATTTCAAATTGTCTTCTATTTTTCCATTCATTGTGTTCTGTTTTATAATTTCTTGATTTCTCATAAAGCCATTAGCTTCTATTTGCTTCTGTTAGCTTCTGTTTTTAAGAAATTATTGTATTCAGTGAGCCTTTGGACCTCCTTTTCCATTTGTGCAATTCTGCTTTTTAAGGTATTCTTCTTCTCATTGTCTTTTTGGATCTTTTTGCCTTTTCGAGTAGTCTATTTTTAAGGTGATATTTTCTTCAGTATTCTTTGGATCTCTGTTAGCAATATGTTGACTTGTTTTTCATTATTTTCCTGCATCACTCTCATTTCTCTTGCCAATTTTCCCCCTACTTCTCTTACTTGTTTTTCAAAATCCTTTCTGAGCTCTTCTAAGACTGTGAGCAATTCACAGTTTTCTTGGAAACTTGTGGTATAGGAGCTTTGACTATTTTTCTTCTTCTGGTCATATCTTTTGATCTTCTTTGTCACCAAAGATTCTATAGTCTCAGTTCTTTTGTGCTGTTTGCTCATCTTCCTAGCCAAATGCTTATCTTTTTAGTTCTTTGTCAAGGTAGGACTCTGTTTCTAGTGGGGATGGGGGTGAGTGTACTATCCTAGGCTTCAGGGTTTTTGTATCAGCTGCTTGATCCCCTGCCCTCTGTGGGCCCAGAGCTCCAGAAGCATTTACAGTTGCTACCACTGCTGCTGCTGCTGCCACGTTGTCTACCTCTAACACCTCAGAACCAGGGCTAGATAGTGCCCCTCCCCCACTCAGGTTTGACAGAGTTTTCCCACTGACCTTCTATGCTGTCTTTGGCATTTGGGGGCCAAAAATTTTGAAAACTGCCATAGCTGCCAGTGATTCATTCACCTAAGGTCCATTCCAGCCTTGTCTGTAATGGTACAATTCACTCCAGATTTTACTCCACTTCCAGCCCTGTGAGATAGACTCTTCTTGTCAACCCTTCAGGCTGTCTTCAGTTGGAGATTTGTTTCACTCACATTTGGTGGGTTCTGCACCTCTAGAATTTGTTTAAAATAATGTTTTACAGATTTTTGGAGGGATTTGGGGGAGAGCTCAAGCAAGGCCTTGTTTTTACTCTGCCATCTTGGCTCTGTCCCCCATGCTCCATGACTGCCTCTTGATGTTTGAATTCTTTTTTTTCTAGCTGCATGAAGTATTTTCTCCTTCACTTGATAATTATAGAATTCCGCTATATTACACCTTGAAGTTTTCCTTTTGGGATCTCTTTTGGGAGGTGATCAGTGCATTCTTTCAATAACTATTTTATTCTCTGGTTCTATGATATCAGGGTAGTTTTCCTTGATAATTTCTTGAAAGATGCTGTCCAGGCTTTTTTTTTTTGATCAAGGCTTTCAGGTAGTCCAACAGTTCTTAAATTATCTCTCCTGGATGTATTTTCCAAGTCAGCTGTCTTTCCAAGAAGGTATTTTATATTGCTTTTTTCTTTCCTTTGATTTTGTTTAGCTCATCCTTGATGTTTTATAGAGTTATTAGCTTCCATTTGCCCAATTCTAATTTTTAAGGAATAACTCTTTTCATTTAACTTTTGCACCATCTTTTCCATTTGGCCAATTCTACTTTTTAAGGAGTTCTTTTCTTCAGACTTTTCCCCTTATTTTGCCAATTGTGTTCGTTAAGGAATTTTTTTTTTACTCAGTTTTTGTCCTTCGTTTTCCAAGCTGTTGACTCTTTCTTGTATAACTCACAATTCCCAATTTTTTTCTTCTACTTCTTTTATTTGATTTTTAAAATCCTTTTTGAACTCTTCCAAGGAGGCTTTGGGGGCTTAAAACAATTCATATTCCACTTTGAGGTTTCACATGTAGGCATTTTGACATTGTTGTTCTCTTCTGAGTTTGTGTTTTGATTTTCCCTGGTCCCATAGTAGCTTTCTATGGTTATGGCTCTTTTCTGTTTCATGTTCATTTTAAATGTATTTTGTAGCTTTCAAAGTTCAGTTCTGCTCCTTGGAGACAGAGTGCACTGTCCCAACCTTCTTGTGCTGGGGGCCAGTGGTCTGGTCACTAGTTTCCTGAACAGGGGCCTTAGGTGCTGGAGGCTTTCCCACTGTGCTGGGGTAGTGCAGCCTAGTTATACCTATTGTGTCAGGGTGCAAGGGTTAGTAATTTGCCTTCTCTATTGGGATTGGAGGCCTCACAGCTGTCCTGTTATGCAACTGGCCTGATGAGCCAGAACCATGGGGCCTTTGTTGCTGATCTGAGCTGTTTGTAAGGGCCTCCCACTGGCTTTACTGGACACTGTCTGGGCTAGGCTGTACTTCTCTTCTGCCTACTGAGGAGACTTTTCCTGAATTCTTTCCAAGTTATCTTAAGCTTGAAAATTGTTTCACTCTACCTCTTCATAGGTTCTGTTACTCCAGAATCCATTTAGATGTTTGGTTAAACATTCTTTCTGAGGGAAACTGGGGAGAGCTCAGGCCATTTCCTGGCTTTTCTCCAACAAAGAGAATTTTGGCTCTATCTCTGGACTCAGTTTCTTAATCGGTATGATGCTATCTAAAAGCGATTCCAAATTTAAAATTTTATGAGTCTGAGCTCTAGGAAGGCAAATTGTTTCAAGCATATGAACTTCCTAATAAACAAGACTTTTCAAAAAACAAAATTGACTGTTTGGCAAGTTCCACATTACTGGAAAATTTGGAACAGAGATTAGATGAACACTAAATTTTATTGACTGACTTCTGATGTCCCTGCAATATTTATTATTCTCTTAAATGGGAACAAGAACAAAAGAAAATAGTGATACATTTGAGGTCACAATTAGAGTGCTTAGCTAAGAATCAGAGAGACCTGGATATATCATAATTCTGAATTTTGTTATTTCATCTCAACAAAGAAACCACTTAATTCCTCTGCAGGGACAGTTAGATGATGCAGTAGATGGATTGCCAGGCCTGCAATCAGGAGCAGTCATCTTTCTGAGTTCAGAGCTGACCTTAGACATTTACTAGCTATGTGACCCTGGTCAAGTCACTTAACCCCATTTGTCTCAGTTTTCTCATCTTCAAAATGAGCTGGAGAAGAAAATGGCAAGCTAGTAATTCTGTGAAGAAAATCTCATATAGGGTCACAAGGAATCAGACATGAATGAAACAACTGAATGAACTCCCCTGCACTATTTCCTCTATTGGTCATGATAGCTGAAGGGACTGAGCAGCTGAACTCATTTGGGGTGCTTGGATAAAAGAACTCTCTAAGAGAGATGCAAAATGCCATGCTCCTTCAAACCAGGGGGCTTTGAAGATTTATTAGTGATGAGTGTAAAGGGGAAAGAAGAAATGAAAGGCAGTCCATTTAGGACAAACAGCTATTCCCATTGAACATTCACATGCTAGCAATGGATTCTTTTAAAGGTGGACCCTTGAACTCAAAAAGAATCAGCAATACCAAAGAAAAGGAAAGGCCAAAAATATCATATTCATTTATTTTTTAAATCTGTACACTACCTGCTTCTTCATAAGTAATTATTTGTAGTTTAGCAATGAAAAACAGTTAGGCTGTCAGCAGGGAAGGGCTCTATTATACTCCCATCTTCACACTGAATGTGAAGTTTTACTTGAAGGGGATGTTAAAAAAAAGCTTCCAAGCCAGATGTTTGCTCTGAAGTCTAATAGAATTCTATCACTTACAGAAAATCATTAATGAACCAGGAATGTTTTCTCACATGATTTTATAGACAGGAGGCCTTGATGGAAGGGTTGAAGGACACTAGACACATTTCCACAAATGTACCATGAGTGGCTGAGGGAATGATTGAGCTGTAATTGACAGAGAAGAGGGCTGGTACTTTGGTACCTTTAAATGTCCCAACATTTAAGAGAACTATCTCTTTAGCCTTCGCAGTTAAGTGGTACACTGAACAGAGCACCAGCCTTGAAGTCAGGAAAACCTGAGTTTAAATTTAACCTCAGATGCCTACCATGTGACCTTGGTCAAGTTACTTAACCTGGTTTGACTTTGTTTCCTCATCTGTAAAATGAGCTGAAGAAGTAAATTTCAAAAGACTACAGCCACTTTGCCAAGAAAAATCTAAATGAAGTAATAAAGAGTTGGACATGAATAATCAACTAAACAACAAGAAGGCTCTTTAATTAACCCGAGGAAATATGTCTGGTACTTGTGGAATCTGTGACAAGGGACTTTTATCTAGAGCTCATTGATCTCCATCCCAGCTCAGTTACAACTCTAGTCATAAGATCTGTACATTATCTGAAACTCCCAACTACTGCTTTTTCTAGTAATAAAATAATAATAATTTTAAATAACTGGAATTTCATATCAGTGACTTATTTTCCACCAAATGGATAGAATGCAGGTGGAAGTTCCTGATGAGTTAACTGCCTGAATTCAGTTTTTCTTTTGACATAGGATGTGCAGTAACCTGGAAGTCCAGTACCTCCTAACATAACTGGGCCCATGAGATTCATTCTCTAATGGTACAGCCTTTGAGAAAAAAGATTCAGCTCTATTTAATGATGAGGCATCAGAGGATAACTTTAGAGAAGGGATTATTATTTTATTTTGGTTTGTACTAGACCAGGTATTTCACTGGAAAAGTATTTTCAATAATTTCCTCTACCAATGATGCAGGTTGTCACCGGCAACTTTCAGTCATACATAATTGTCAAGAGGATTAAGAGGTAAAATGACCTTGCCCAGGGTCATACAAGAAATATCGGTCAAAGAACTTAAACTTAGAACTTCTCATCTCTGAAATTAGCTCCTAAACTTTAACTCTGTAGAGGAAAAATGAGAACTATAACATATGGCATTTCATAATACTCATTCTTTTGACTATGATAATTCGTACTTGGAAGCACTTTGCAAAGTCAATCAATCACTTAGGCACTCAGTAAATATTTATTTATCACCTACTATGTACCAATTACTGTGCTAAGTGCTGGGGATATGGAGAAAGGCAAAAGACAGTTTCTGTCCTAAGAACTCAGTATTCAGCCAAAAATGTTGGGAAAACTGAAAAGTAGAATGAAAAGCCATAACTAGTTATAGACCAACATGTCACACTGTATACCAAGATAAGGGTAAAATGGGTGTGTGATTTAGAAATAAAGAGTGATGTCATAAGCAAATTAAGGGAAAAGGGGAAATTTTACCTCTCAGTCCTATGGATTAGAAAAGAGTTTATGACTAAACAGGAGATAGGGAGGATCATGGTAAATGAAATAGATAATTTTGATTACATGTTATAAAAAATAGTTTTGAACAAAAAAGGCAAAGCAGCATAATTAGAAGGAAATCAGGAAATTGTGGGGGTGAGGGGGTGTAAGGGGATTATAGCAAGTTTCTCTGATAAAGGCCTCCTTTAATATATAAGGTACTGAGACAAAATTATAAAAATAACAGCCATTCCACAATTGATAAATGAACAAAATATATTAATAGACTTTTCAGAAGAAATCAAATTTATGAGAAATCATATAAAATGTTCAAAAATGCTAATAATTAAATAAATGAAAATTAAAAGAAAATTGTAAATACTGCGTAGGAGATGTGGAAATTAGGCATACTAATGCACTGATGGTGGAGCTGTGAACTAATCCAACCATTCTCAAGAACAAAAGGCATATAAAACTATGCATAAATTTTGGCTCAGCAATACCATTACTAGGTCTGTATCCCAAAGAGAACAATGAAAAAGAGAAAGGACCCACATGTACAAAAATATTTTAGCAGCTCTTTTTACGGTAACAAACATTTAGAAATTGAGGGACTGCTCATTTTTTGGGAAAGGACTAGACAAAGTTGCAGTCTTTGATTGTGATCAAATGCTAATGATGAATAAATGATGAGAATGGGCTCAGAAAAGCCTGGGAAGACATCTGTGAACTGACACAAAGCAAAATGTTAGCAGAACCAAGACATCATTTGTACATAGTAACAGAAATAGTATAACGATGATCAACTGTCAAAAAGTTAGTTACTTTGGCCAAAACAACGTTCCATGACAATTATAAATGACTCATTATGAAAATGCTATCCACCTCCAGAAAAAGAACTGATGAACTATGAGAAAAAATTGAACCTTTTTTTATTTTATTAATATTTTTGCAACATGGCTAACATGGATATGTTTTTCAAGACTTCATATGCATGATTATCAAGTTGTTTTCTTTCTCAGTGCGTGAGGGAGTGACTGGAGGGAGAGGAACAAAATTGGAACTCAGAAAATGCTAAAAGAATGTTAAAAAAAAAAAAGAAGAATCGGAAGCAAAGACATTCCTTTCTTTTTAAGGAGTTCACAATCTAATGCTGGAAGACAGCACATAGAAGAATGCTAAGGGGGAAGGGCAGTGTAGAATTCCAGAGGAGTGTAGGCTGGTGGGAAATGAAGAGATGCCTAACCTTATTGCCCTCCTTAAGTGGAGGATCTGAGAGGAGTTCTCTAATATCCATCCTTAACTCTTTCCAATTAGAGGAAGGGGGGGGGGTGCTTACAAGCTAAGTAGTAAAATTATTATCTCCATTTGACAAATGGGGAAACCGAAGATGAGAAAAAATGCCTTGCCAAAAATGATATAGATAATAAGCATCGGGGTCACTACTTGAACCCTTAGGCTACTCATGACATCTAGTTTTCCTTCCTTTATACCACAAGCTGCCTCACAATTGCTGTAGAGGTCCAAATCATTAACTCCAGAGTTTCATTCCTTGGTCATTGATTCCAGCTACCCTTTATATTCAGTAATTTGTCATCTTCATCTCAAGTGCCCCAACTGAATAACAGAGCAGTCAAAACCACCCAATTTGACCCCCTTTAGTGTCCTCACTGAGGAGCAAGAAAGTAATTATGTTTTTCAAACTTGAGTTGATGGTTTCCTTTCAAGGAGTGATGTCTCTGAAGATTAATATAGAAAAATTCTCCTTGACATTCGTGATTGCAAACATGCATGTGTAACACTTAATAAAGACAGGAAAAAAATACACCATGCTTAAAATTAAGGTTCTCAAAACAGACTTTTCATTAAGACTTCAAAAGGCAGTTATCACAGGTTAAATACCAATTGATTTAAGAAGCATATTAGTGGAGAAGTGGAAATTGTGTATGTATTTCATTGCTGATCTAGTGCATAAAGGCTTATCTACACTATTTTTTCAATAATCAATTTTTATCTTTGAGCATAAAATGAGCTAAAATAAAATTACAGGTAAATTTGGAAATGCAATGGATTGCAGCTTTAGGAGGGAGGGAATTTCCCATCATGCTCTATGTCTTCAAAAAAGAGGTACAATGATTGCTTATTAGAGATGTTTTAGTTGGGATTATTTTTGAGGTAGAGATTTTTCTGGATATCCACTAATGCCCCTCCAGACCTGAAGATTCAAGAATTTATGGATGATATTTGTACCTTTATACAAGAAATTTATTGGTCAGATTTTAGCCTTCCTAACATATTAGAGTTCCTATTAAAAACAGTTTTTAAAATTTCAGTTTTTAAAAAAGAAGCCCAAACAACATCCAGTTTAACATCCACATCATTTTTTTCATAGATGAGGAAACTGAGGTCCAAAGAAGATAATTGACTGGTCCAACGTCACTCAGACGTTTTTGGGAGGAAAGAACAGCTTTTTATTTCTTTGCATCCTTCAGATTGCCAGGGCGTAGGAGCCCAACAAGTTGGAAGAGCTATGAAGTAGTAATTGTCAGGGCCATAAAGCTTGTAGAAGCTGGCTATGACCATCTTTCTGACATTGTCTAGAAATGCTTATTGAAATATGAGAGGGGAGTGGTGCAACTATCGCCCCACTGTGGAAAGGCCATCTACTCCCCATGGTTGTAAATGACTTTTAGACTCATGAAGAACCTCAGAAGCACATGGTCTTTTTGTGTTTCTTTCTATGTTTCTATGTGCCTATCTCTATGTCTCTTTCTCTCTGTATTTTTTTGTTTCTCTTAACTTTTCCTCTTCTCTCTTACTTCTTGTCTGTCTGTCTGCCTATCTTTATGTCACTGTTTCTGTTTCTTCTCTGTCTGTCTGTCTCCTGTTTCTGTTTTCCTGTCTATATGCTTCTTCTCTATCTCCACATATATGTATGACTGTGTGTATATATGTATACACATATGTGTATGTGTGTATATGTATACATGTGTTTGTGTGTGTACATACAAACACCCACTTTGCATCCCCATTGATCCACTCCTAGGTCTGTATCCCAACAGATAAAAAAAATGGAAAAGTACCTATATACATAAAAACATTTGTAGCAGCTCTTCTTTGTGGTGACAATGAATTGGAAATTGAGGGGATGTCCATCAAATGGGGTGTAGCTGAACAAGTTGTGGTACATGATTGCAATAGAATACTATTGTGTTATAAAAGATAAGAGCAGGAAACTGTCAGAAAAACGTGGAATTACATGAACTGATACAAAGTAAAGTGAGCACAACCAGGATAATATTTTACACAGTAACAGCACTATTGTACAATGATCAATTGTAAATGACTTACCTATTCTCAACATTACCAAGATACAAGACAATTCTGATGGACACATGACAAAAAATGTTATCCACCTCCAGAGAGGAAACTGATAGAATCTGATTGCAGATCAAAGCACAGAGTTTTTTAAACTTTATTTTTCTTTTCTTTTTGGTCTGTATTCTCTTTCACAACATAACTAAAGAGGAAAAAAGAGAGAGACCACAATATCTTAATCATTAAGAAAGATTAGTCTTAGGTGCTTGAAGTTTGAGTGCATACAGGTCAGCTCCACAACCAAGAATGCAGCAAGACCATGCATAGTTTACATGTTAAAATGATGTCTGCATCTTCTCATGTATTCATTTCTTCCTTTGTCAGACTTCCTTTAATGTTCTGAATTACAGTATAATTTGATCCTGCTCCATATTATTTTTGCACTCTAAAATATTACCCTTTTTTTCAAAAAGAATGTTACTGATTTTCTTTAGAGAAATTGGACTATCATTTTCTTTCTCTGTTCTTGCTCACTCTGTTCTAGTTATCACAGACATATTTGTGTCATAAAAGGAATTTGGTAAAGTTCTTTCCTTATCTCTTATTTAAAACTCATTTATATATTATTGGGATTAATCTGTCCTTTAATATTTGGTAGAATTCACTTCTAGACCCACCTAGAGTGGAAATTTTGTCCTAGGGATTTCATTTATAGCTTGTCCTATTTCTTTGTCTAAGATAGGATTATTTAAGTATTCTAGTGTCTCTTAAAATGGGCAATTTATATTTTTGTAAATCATCCATTTCATTAATATTAACAATGTTATTGGTATGTAATTGAGCAAAAGAACTAATAATTGTTTTGATTTCATGTTCATTAGAGGTGCAATCATCCTTTGCATTTTTGATACCTTTAATTTGGTTTTCTTTCTTTTTTTAAATTAAATCCATATAATCAACTGTTTGTTTTCTTTATTAGTATGTTTTCAAATATTCAATTTTATTAATCTCTTGTTTGATTTTTAGCACTTTCATTGTTGTGTTTAATTTGAGATTTTTGATTTGTTCCTTTCTCAGGGTTTTTTAAAATTTGCATACCCAATTCATTCATCTGCTCTTCACTTTTGTTGATGTATATGTTTAGAGATAGAAATTTTTTTCCCTAAATACTGTTTTGACTGCATCCCACAAATTTTGGTATGTTGTCTCATTGTTGTCATTATCTTTAATGAAGTTACTGATTGCTTCTATGATTTTTTTTGACCCATTAATTCTTTAGGATTAGATTTAATTATTAATTAATTTACATCTGTGCTTATTATACCTTATTGAATATAATTTTTTTGCATTTTGACCTAAAAGGGGCACATTTAATGTTTTGGGTGTGTTTTACATTTGTCTGTGAGATTTTTATGCCCAATGTATAGTAAATTTTTGTGAAGATGTAATATACACCTGAGGAATAGATGCACTCTTTTCTCTTTGCATTTAGTTTTTTCTAGAGATTTATTAGATATAACTTTTCTAAGATACTATCCATTTTCATAATTTCTTTCTTCTTTATTTTATGATTAAATTTATCTTGCTCTGAGAGGAGAAATTTGAGATCCTCCATTAGCATAGTTTTATTTCCTCCTGTAACTCACTTAACCTTTTCTTTAAGAATTTTGATGCTATGCATTGTATATAAGTTTAATATTCATATTACTTCATTGTCTATGGTGCTATTTAGCAAGATGCCATTTCCGTATATCCCTTTTAATCAAGTTAATATTTGCTTTTATTTTGTCTAAGATCATGATTGTTATCTCTGCTTTTTTTTTTTTACCTTAATTGAAGCATAATAGATTCTGCTCCAATCACTTACTTTATTGGTGTATATCTCTCTGTTTCAATTGTGTGTCTTCAAAACAACATGTAGTTGGACTCTAGATTCTAATCCAACATGCTATATTCTTCCATTTTATAGGTAAGTTCCTTCCATTCACAATTTCAGTTATAATTACTAACTGTATTTCCCTCCATCTTATTTTCTTCTGTTTATTCTTGCCTTTCTTTTTATCCTGTCCTTTCTCTAAAGTTTGTTCTCCTTCTGATCACTGACTTTTTTTTTTAAATTTCTCTCCCTGTTATCACTGGTACTTTTCTTATGCTCTTCTGTTCCTACTTGGGTAAGACAGATTTCAATTACCAAAGGAATATGTATGTATATATTTTCCTTCTTTGAACCAGTTTATATGTAAATTAGATATGCATTGCCTACCCCTGTACACACACACACACACACACACACACACACACACACACACACACACACACCATTTTCTCCTCCACTGTAAAAGCTCCTCCTTGAATACTTCTTTTATATGAGATAATTTTACCCACTCTTCCTTTTTCTTTTCCCTTTCTCCCTCCTTCTCATCTATATATTTTTTACATCTTCTGAACATAATCTACTTATTCTCCCACCTTCTTTTTATGTAAAATTCTTCTAATCACTCCAATAATTACAAATTATTAAAAATTACATATATATCTTCCAAGTAAGAAATGTAAATGGTTTAACATTATTGGCTACCTTATGATTTATTTACCTTTTCATGCTTTTCTTAACTATTTTAATTGAAAGTCAAATTTTCTATTCAGCTCATGTCTTTTCATCAAGAATGATTAAGAGTCCTCTACTTCATTAAATATTATTTTTCTCTTGTACAATTATATTTAATTTTGGTGAATAGTTTATTCTTCATTGAAATCCCAGCTCTTTTGCCTTCTTTTGCCAAGGCTGGTCTGGGCTCTGCTTCACATCTGGTGCAACAGACCTTTCCCGTAAGCCTTTCAGGTCACCTTGGGCCAGAAATCTCCTCCAATCGTTGTTCTGTGGCTTCTGCTGCTCTAGAATTTGTTGACAGTCTTTCTTTACAGGTATTTTATGGGCTGTGGGGGAAAAGCTAGTGTATATGCATCTTTCTACTCTGCCATCTTGGCTCTGTCCCCATGAATGGTTTCTTTCTGGCATCTTGAAATGTTTTTTATTTGATCAGGGATCTCTGGAATTTGGCTTTAATATTCCTGGAAGTTTTCTTATGTGTGTGTGTGTGTGTGTGTGTGTGTGTGTGTGTGTGTGTGTGAGTGAGTGTGTGTGTGTGTGTGTCTCCTTTAGAAGATAGTGGTGGGTTCTTTCTTTCCATTTCTATTTTACTCTCTGGTTCTATGATATTTGGACAGTTCTCCTTGATAATTTCTTGAAATATGATGTGAAGTCTTTTTCTTTGATCATGGCTTCCAGGTAGTCTAATAATCCTTAAATTATCTCTCTTCTCATTTTTTTTCCTGATGAAACTTTTCAGATATTCTGTTATTTTTTCATTTTCTCACATTGTTTTATTATTTCTTGATATCTCTTAGTCATAAGTTTCTCTTCACTCAATTCTAATTTATAAAGAATTCTTTATTCAATGAGCTTTTATATCTTTCTCCACTTTGACAGTTCTGCTTTTTAAAGTTATTTTCATCAGTATTTTTTGTGCCTCTTTTGCTAAGCTGTAGTCTTTTTTTATTTGATTTTGGAAGTTACTTTTACGTTCTTCCAGAAATTCTTGTTGGCTTTGTATCCAAATTCACCTTTTTGGGGGGAGGGGTTGCTTGTGGCTGTTTTTATTTTTATCACCTTCTTCTGACTTTTTGCCTTGATCTTTCTTATCATCATGGTAATCTTTTATGATCAGGTTCTCTTTTGTTTACTCACTTTTCCACTCTATTTTTTGATTTTGTACTTTATATTAATATTGGGGTCTATTCCTGACATCAGGAAAGAGAGTGGCATTATTTCAATCTTCAGGCTTTTTCACACTACTGTTTTCAGAGTTAGTTTTGGAATTTGGAAGTTCTCATTGCTTCCATGGTGGTGATTATTTCTGACTTGAGTGCTCCCATAGGTGCTACTACTGCTTCTGTTGCCACCAACTAGTCCCAGCACTGGTGTTTCATGCACATGGGCCCCAGGCCAATCTCTTCCTGTGTCACCTATTTCTCTTACCCTCCTCCTATGTTGTCTTGGGCAGGAAGAATATCTTACTCTGACCTTTTGTTGTCTCTGCCACTATAGAATTAGATTTGAAATGTTATTTGAGGGTTGTTGGTAGGGAACTGTCAGAAGACCTTTGCTGAGTTCTTCCTCTATTCTGCCACCTTGTCTCTGCCCCCTGACAGTCCTCCATAGGTAATTTCTTAAACACCATGATTTGAAGGTAACGTTTTAACACTATGCTTTGCAGAGAAGGTGCTGAGTTGCATTGGTAGAGGGAATTTCTTTACTTAGGAGCTTCTTAGAGTTGTGATAGCTCTTTTAGGGGCAGCTAGGTGGTGGAGTGGATAGAGCACCAGTGCAAGAGTCAGGAGAACCTGAGTTCAAATCTCACTTCAGACACTTGATACTCACTAGTTTTGTGACCTTGGGCAAGTCCCTTAACCCCAATTGCCTCATCCTGGGTCATCTCCAGTCATCCTGATGAATATTTGGTCACTAGATTCAGATGGCTCTGGAGGAAAAGTGAGGTTAGTGACCTGCACAGCCTTCCCTCACTCAAAACAAAGTCAAGTGCAAGTCATGTCATTATTTCTCTGATGGCATGGTCTTCTTCGGCAATGAAGGACAAACACACACACACACACACATTGTAAGAGATAGCTCTTTTAATTAGGTCTGTTTTTTTGGTTTGCTTTGTCTTTGCTCTTTGAATCATTTCATATAAGAGTGAGGTTCAAGCACCACCCACCCCTGTTTTCCCATCCATTGTAAAAAAAAAAAAAAAAGTTCTTTCTGTGCCTCTTTAATGTGACATAATTTTCCCCATTCTTACCCTTCTCTTCTCCCCATGAGTTCCTCTTTCTCACTTTTCTGTTATTTTTTTCAAAGATAATCCAAACAAAATCAACTCACTTCAGTGCCCTCTGTTTGTGCAGAGTCATCCAAACTGCCCTACTAATGATAAAGTTCTTAGGAAGTACATGAATCATCCTTTCATAAAGGAATGTAAACAGTCTAACCGTAAGTCCCTTATGATTTCTCTTTCATGTTTACTTTTTTATGTTTCTTTCAAATTTTATGTATGAATATTGAATGTTCTATTCATCCCTAGTCTTTTCATCAGTAATGTTTTAAAGTCCCCTGTTTCATTAATTGACCTTTCTTTTCCTTCTGAATAATTGTACTCAATTTTGCTTTGCAGGTTATTCTTTGTTGTAATCCTAGCTCCTTTGTTTTCCACAATATATTGCAAGTCCTCTGCTCCTTTAATGTGTTACCTACTAAATATTGCATGATTCCCTAACATATTTGAATTATTTCTTTCTGGCTGCACGCAGTATTTTCTACTTAACCTGGGATTCTATAAAATGACCGTAATATTCCTCAGTTTTCATTTTATGATTTCTTTCAGGAAATGATCAGTGGATTCTTTCAATTTCTATTTTGCCCTTTAATTCTAAAATATCTGGAAAGTATTCTGCTAGGAATTCTTGAAGCATAATATCTCACTCTTTTTAGATTATGGATTTCAGGTAGCTTAATAATTCTTAAATTAGTTCTCCTCAATCTACTTTCCAGGTTATTTTTTTCCCAATTACATATTTTACATTTTCTTCTATCTTTTAATTTTTCATTCTATTTTATTTTATTGATGTATCATGAAGTTACAAGATTCTACTTGATTTATTGATATTTTAAATGAATTATTTTCTTCAAGGAGCCTTTCTACCTTTTTTCTCATTTCTTTAATTTCGCTTTTTGAGGTATTATTTTCCTCAGTATCGCTGTATTTTTTTTTACCAACTTGCTAATTCTCATCATACTTTTCTTTCACTCCTCTGATTTCTTCTCCCAATTTTTTCTCTTCTGCTCTTTGATTTTTAAAATCGTCATTTTACTTGTTAAAGCAGATTTCTCTTGTATGAGTTCTCTTTAATGAATTCTCTTTTTCGAATTTATTTTAAACTTTTCTCTGATTTGTATTTTTTTGAGGCTTTACCTGTAACTGTTTTCATATAATTGTTTTTTTCTGAGTTTGTTTCCTGAGTTTCACTATCATAGATTTTTTTTATAGTCCTGGTTTGTTGCCATTGTTTACTAATTTTCCCAACTTATTTCTTGACATTGGACTTTATATGAGAATTATTCTCTAATCAACTTGCAGATGAGGAGAGTGTCACTGTCCCAAGCTTCAGGTTTTTGGTTTTTGGATTTTTTTTTTTTGCCCTGTTTTGTTTTGTTTTTATGCTGGGGGTTTCTAAGTTTTCAGTGATTCCTAGGTGGTGTGATTCATGAAAAGGTGTGACCACTGCCCTCTTGGTTTCATTCTGGTATTTACTTAGGAAGGGTCCTGCTCTCTTGTAACAGTTAGTATTAGTCAACAATTAGTTGTCAACAATTAGTTGACAGCATCACCTCCTCACTCTGTCCTGGAACTATCACCTGGAGCTAAGTCCCCAATCCTCTCTTCCATGGCAGGAACTGTTACTCAAGCTTCTCCTTCCCTTGTGACCACAAGTGCTCCTTTTTATCCTGGAACTGCACCCAGTGTTAGTACATTCTTCCCCTATAATCTTCTTCTGACTAGGTGTCCAATTCTCTAATCATCTCTGGGAAGTGAAAGCTCCTGGAACTGTTGCTGCTTCTGCTGCTGCTGTCACTGCTGTCACAGCCTCTAAGGTCCACAGCTCATGTTGCCTTGTTGTGCTCCAGACCAATCCCAACTCCAGTATCATGGATCTATCCTCCTTACTTCCTAAGTTTTCTTGGGCTAGAAAAATATCTCACTCCAACTTTTTGTTGACTATTTCACTCCAGAATTTAATTACACATGTTGTTTTAAATTTGCTTTAAGGGGAATATTGAGAGAGTCCAGCAGGTATGCACTCCTTACTCCTCCCTCTTGGCTCCACCACCATAACTCATTTTTGTAATTTTAGGTCCTTCCTTTTTTAATCTGTCCTTCTCCCCTGGATCTTTCATTTCCTTGATGACTTGCTCTGCAATGCTCCACTCCAAATCTTTCAGTGGCTTCTTACTAACCACCAAATAAAGCCATCCTGTGAGAGATGACTGTCATATGAATCAAGCCTACTTTCTCAGTCTTTTCTCACCTTAGTCTCCTTCAGATCCACTACACAAGGACCAAACTGAAATACTACTCTCTGTTCCATTTATTTCAAGATGTTTTACATTATTATGCCTTTTCTCTTACCATCACCCATGTCTAAAACCCCTGCTCACCACCAACTTCTAGTAGGTAAAACATACCTCTTCCTTTAAGGACCTGAAGTACCACACCCTACTAATATTCCACATTAATATGAAACATTCCCTAACATTCCACCTCCACTCCACTCCAAACTGGAAATAATCTCTCCCCACTTAGTTTCTTCAAATTCCTTTTTCTGGACCTCTCTTTGCCTTTATTACTCTTTCTCTTACATGAAGTTAATCTACATACATTTAGCTGCTCCTTCACTAGATTCCTAATGGCTTCAGTGCAAGGTCTATGCCATATCTATCTTTCTTGCTCTCTTGTCTCACACAGTGTTTTATACCTAATAATTATTTAATGTCTGGTAAAATGAATTCATTTCTGGGTACCATATTTTTGGAAGAACATTGACAAGAAAGATTATTTCCAGAGAATGATCATGGTCAAGAAAGAATTCAAAGTCATGTTGTATGAAGATCAACTTAAAGTACTAAGTGTGTTTAACGTGGGAAAGAGAAGATTTATGGGGCTATCATGGTCACTTCCTTCACTTATTTAAAAGGCTAACAGAAAAAAGAGCTTAGACATATTTTGTACAGTCTCAAAGAACAGACCTAGAAGCAGGGCAGAAAGTTATGTAGTCAATAAATCAATAGCCAATCAACAAGCTTTAATTAAAAGTTTACCATATGATGGGCATTGTACTAAATGTTTAGGACACAATGAATGGCAAAAGGCAGTTCCTGCTATAAATGAGGTCACATTCTAATAAGAGAGGAAACATACAAGAAAATACTTACAGTGTATAGACAGGATAATCCTGCAGTTATTTTAGAAGATAGACACAAGCATTAAGGGGCTGTAGGAACAGCTTCTTACATAAGGTAGGGTGCTGCCAGGGACTTGAAGCTAGGGAAATCCAGGAGTTAATGAGTAGGTGGGAAATCATTCCAGGAATGGGGGAGAGCCAACGTAATAGCATAGGGTTGGTGATGGAATGCCTTTTTCAAGGAGCATCAAGGAAGAAAGTGTTGCTGGATTATAGAGTACATAGAGGAGAATAAAGACTAAAAAGACAAGACAATAAAAAGGGGTCAGATTATACATGGATTTAAAACCCAAAAAGAGTACTTTATATTTGATCTAGAACATAACAGGGAGATAAGGAAGTTTTTTTTTAAATTAATTTATTTGTTTTCGATTTTCAGGGATATTTTCATAAGTTTAAAATCTTCTCCCTCTTCTTTCCCCTCCCACCCCAAGATGTCAAGCAATCATACATGGGTTCCATACATACATTTTTATTAAACACATTTTCAAATTAGTCATATTGCATAGAAGAATTAAAACAAATGGGAGAAACTATGAGAAAAAACAAAACATAACAAAAAAGAAAATAGTCTGCTTCATTCTGTATTTGTACTCTATAGTGTTTTCCCCCTCTGGATATAGGTGACATTTTGCATCATGAATCCTTTGAAAATGTTCTTTGCATTGCTATGAAGGGATAAGTTTATCAGACACAGACCTGACACGCTGTGGATCTTACTGTATATAATGTTCCCTTGGTTCTGCTCATTTCACTCAGCATCAGTTCATATAAGTCTTTCCAGGCTTCTCTGAAGTCTTCCTGCTCATCATTCTTATACACAATAGTATTCCATTACATTCATATACCATAACTTGTTCAACTATTCCTCAATTGATGGTCATCCCCTCAATTTCCAGTTTTTGCCCACTGCAAAAAGAGCTGCTGTAAATATTTTCGTGTATGTTGGTCCTTTTCACATTTTTATCTCTTTAGGACACAGCCTTAGAAGCAGTATTGCTGGGTGAAAGACCCTTTGGGCCTAATTCCAAATTGCTCTACAGAATGGTTGGATCAGTTCACAGCTCCACAAACAATGAATTAGTGCTCCAGTTCTCCCACATCTTCTCAAACATTTATCATTTTCTTGTTTTGTCATGTTAACCAATCCAATAGGTGTGATATGAGACCTCAGACTTGTTTTGATTTGCATCTCTCTAAGAGAAGAGCACATTTTCTTTTTTTATTTAACTTATTTTTACTCTTTAATTAATTTGTACTCTTTCACAGTTTATAACAGATAAAGTAATTCAAACTTTTGGTCAGGTGATACTTCTTTTTAAAGCATTTACAATATGGACCACAAAAGAATTTTTTTTAAACATTAACCAACTGAGAAACAAGTAATATTTATGTTGCTAACTTCACAAGCTCTTGACCTAATTGTCTCCGCAGTATTACTAAGAATTAAAGGACCCTAACTTATTGTTGTTGGTCTAAAGTCCTACACCTAATAGCTTAATTTTAGACAACCTAGGACGTTCCCCTACCCATAATCTATAATTGAATAGATCTGGTATTAAGTTTACAAACGTTTTGACTATAGGAAATTGCCACCAAGAGTAGGGACATTGCAGGGACACAATATCTCCACAACTTCATGTCAATTCCAGGCAGGATTATATTATCCACTTGCATTCAGTCACGCTTAAAGTATGCCAGGTGTCAGTGGGGAAATTGAGTCAGGAGAATCCCACTTCAGCCCATGCTGAACAGCTGCTCTCCCACTCTTCCCTTGAGATCACCTTATGCAGTTCATACTAGCATCTCATCACCTTACTGACATCATGGATTGGAGGCTCAGATCGCCTTTCTTGCTACCCATACCTGGAGTTAGACTCAGAAGAACATTCACTTAATAGTCCTATGGCATCTAAAAATGGCAAGTTCCAATAACCAGGTTTCAAATATGATTATAGTTTCACTTTGGCTAAGGAACATCTTTTGAGGCAAGTCTTAAGTGGCTTACATGCATTTCTATACACGTTCTAGTTCCTGATTAAATGGCAATCATAAAATCAGATTTACCATTAAAACCTTGACTTTTCCATCAATGCCAAATTTTACCCGAGGTTACCTTCCTCTAGGCAATTTAGACTGAAATTCTTTTCTCCAAACTAAAGATGTCATTGATTTATTCTCAATAATTAATTCAGTCTATTGTTTTAATACTAATTGCTTTTACATCACTTTGTAACATGTCCAATTTTTCTCCCCATCACTCCCCTCCCCTTGCTTCCTAATACCTTACATTCTGTTTACTCCTTCCCTCAATGTACCCTCCCTTCTATCACACCCCACCCCTCTCCTATCTCCATCTTATCTCTTTTCCTGCAGGGCAAGATAAATTTCCATACCCCATTCCCTGTAGTTCTTATTTCCTGATTATATACAATAAAAATTCTCAACATTCGTGTCTAATACTTTGAATTCCAACTTCTGTCCCTCCCCTGCTCCCTCCTGAGACCCAATGAGAAGGGAAGCAATTCAATACAGACTAAATATGCGTTGTTTTGCAAAAGACTTCCATAATAATTATGTTGTGTAATACTAATTATATTGCCCTCTGTCCTATTCTATTCTCCCTTCTTTCCCCCCTACAATTGACCTTGTCCCTTCTCAAAAGTGTTTATTTCTAGTGACTAACTTCTCCCATTTGCCCTCTCTTCTAACATTCCCCTCTCTCCACTTGTCACCTCTTTTCCTACGTTCCTGTGGTGTGATACAAATTTTCATATCAAATTGAGTGAGCATGTTAATCCCTCCTTGAGCCACATGTGGGAAGAGTACCTTTATTTTTTCCCCTCTCCCCTTCTCCCTTATCTCCTCCATTGAATAAGATTTTTCTTATCTCTTTTATGAGTTATAGCCTGCCCTGTTGCATTACTCCCTTTCTCTTCCCAGAATTTTCCTCCTTCACCCCTTAATTTTTATTTTTTTTTATTTTTTTTATGTGTGTGGATATCTTCTCTTCTGATATAACACACCCTGTACTCTCTATCTAGATGTGTGTGTGTGTGTGTATACAATCTTTCCAACTACCCAAATACTGAAAAAAGACTCAAGAGTTAAAAATATTTTCTTTCTATGTAGTAATATAAACAGTTCGGCTTTAGAGAGTGTTTTGTGATTTTTCTTTTTTCTTTACCTTTTCATGCTTCTCTTGATTCTTGTCTTGGGAAGACAAATTTTTAAATACAGATCTGGTCTTTTCCTCAACATGAATTCTTGAAAGTCATCTATATCACTGAATGACCATTTTTTCCCTTGAAATGTTATATACAGATTTGCTGGTTTTCTTAGTTTCAGTCCCAATTCTTTGACTTCTGAAATATCCCATTCCAAGCCCTTCTATCCCTTAACATTGAAGTTGCCAGATCCTGTGTTGTCCTGATTGTATTTCCACAATACTCAAATTGTTTCTTTCTATCTGCTTGCAGTATGTTCTCCTTGATCTGGAAACTCTGAAATTTGGCCACAATATTCCTAGGAGTTTCTCTGTTTGGGTTTCTTTCAGGAGGTGATCAATGAATTCTTTCAATATCCATTTTGTCCTCTGATTCTATAACATCAGAGCAGTTTTCCTTGATAATTTCATGGAAGGTAATGTCTAGGCTCTTTTTTTGATCATGACTTTCAGGTAGTCCTATAATTTTTAAATTATTTCTCCTGGACCTATTTTCCAGGTCAGTTGTTTTTCCAGTGAGTTGTTTCACATTATCTTCTATTTTTTCAAATTTTTGGTTTTGTTTACTAACTGCTTCATTTAACTCATAGTCATTCATTTCCCTGAACTCAATTCTCTCTTGCAACGAATTATTTTCTTCAGTGAGCTTTTGAACCTTTTCCTCCATTTGGCTAATTCTGCTTTTTAAAACCTCCTTCTCCTCATTGGCTTTTTGGACCTCTTTTTCAAATTGAGTTAGCTTCTTTTTAAAGCTGTTATTTTCCTCACCATTTTTTTTATTCTCCCTTAGTAAGCTGCTAACTTGTTTTTTAAGGTCTGCTATTGCCTGAGCCTAGTTTAAGTTCTCTTTGGAGGCAAAGACCTTGACTTCCTCTGACAGTATGCCTCGTTCTTCCTCATCCCAAAGGATGGGGGGAGACATCTGTTCCCCAGGAAAGTAACCTTCTATGGTCTTATTTTTTTCCCTTTTTTGGGCATTTTCCCAACCAATTACTTGGCTTCTGAGTTTCCTCTCCCCAACCACCTCACCTCCAGTTCCACCAAGCCAACAATGGGGGCTGAGATTCAAATGAGCTGCTCCCAAACCTCAGGGGTTTTTGGAGGGGGCAGGGCTGCTATTCAGTGTGAGATTAAGTTCAGCTGCTCAGGTGGGGGCAGGGCTGCCACAAAGGGCTCACTTCCCTCAGGGGCTTTCTGATGAGACCATCAACAATGGATGCAGGCTACTGCCTACTTTGGGAGCCCCTTCTGCTGCAGCCTCTACTGCTGCCCCCTGAGGAGAACTGAGTTATGGGGACATTTCACTCCCCTCTCAGCCAGCCAAAAAGATCCTTTCACTGACCTTTGGGGTCTGTAGGTTGAGGGATCTACACTGTCTGTGCTGGAGATTCTGTCCCTGAAGCCTGCTTGGATCTACTCCTCTTGGTGCCACGTGGCCAAGGCAGGGCTGGGCTCTGCTCCGCATCTTTCAGGTCTTTCTGGGATAGAAATCTCCTCCACTCTGTTGTTCTGTGGCTTCTGCTGCTCCAGAATTTGTTGAGAGTTCTTCTTTACATGTATTTTATGAGCTGTGTTGTAGGAGCTAAGGGTATGTGTATCTTTCTACTCCACCATCTTGGCTTCTCCCCACCTAGAGCATATGACTATGCATAGCTTCAATTTCTTCCTCTGAAAATTGCTTGTTTATATCCTTGGACAATTTACCAATTGGGAAATGACTTTTATTCTTGTAAATTTGACTCAGTTCTCT
Organism: Notamacropus eugenii; assembly: GCF_028372415.1. Taxonomy (NCBI): domain Eukaryota; kingdom Metazoa; phylum Chordata; class Mammalia; order Diprotodontia; family Macropodidae; genus Notamacropus; species Notamacropus eugenii. The sequence goes on from NC_092872.1 coordinate 381,490,434, forward strand.
ATATATTTTAGAAATGAAGCCCTTATCACAGACATTCGCTGTAAAGATTGTTTCTCAATTGTCTGCTTCTCTAATGTTGATTGCATTGCCTTTGTGCACCAACTTTTCAATTTAATATAATCACAAGTATCCATTTTACATTTCATAATGCTCTCTATCTCTTGTTTGGTCATGAATTCCTTCATTCTCCATAACTCTTACCAATAAATTATTACCTGCCCCCCCTAATTTGTTTATAGCATCAGCCTTTACACCTAGTTCATGTACCCATTTAGACTTTATTCTGGCTATGGTGTCAGGCATTGGTCTAAGCCCAGTTTCTGCCACATTATTTTCCAATTTTCCCAGCAGGTTTTTGTCACTGGATACTTATCTCAGAAGCTAGAGTCCTTGGGTTTGTCAGACAGTAGACTGCTATAGTCATTGACTACTTTGTCTCATGTATCTAACCTATTCAACTGATGTGTCACTCTATTTCTTAGCCAGTACCAAATGGTTCTGATGATTGCTGCTTCATAATGCAATTTAAGATCTCGTACAGCTAGATTGCCTTCCCTAGCATTTCTTTTAATTCATTTCCTTGATATTTTGGGATTTTGTTGCTCCAGATGAATTCTGATATTATTTTTCTGGCTCTATGAAATATTTTTTTGGTCATTTCCCTGGTATGGCATTGAATAAGTAAATTAATATAGGGAGAAATGTCATTTTTAATATATTATCTCAGTCTGTCCATTAGGAACTGATGTTGTCCCAATTATTTAGATTTGACTTTATTTGTGTGAAAAGTGTTTTTTAATTGTGTTCATATAGTGCCTGGGCTTGCTTTTTTTCAGGTAGACTCTCAAATATTTTATAGTGTCTACAGAAACTTTAAATGGAATTTATCTTTCTATCTGTTGCTATTTGGATTTTGTTGGTAATATATAGAAATGCAGATGATTTGTGTGGATTTATTTTGTACTCTACAATATTCATGGAGTTGTTTATTATTTTAAATAGTTTTTACTTGATTCTCTAGGATTCTCTAAGTATATCATCATGTCATCTGTAAAGAGTGATAACTTAGTTTCTTCTTTGCCTATTCTAATTCCTTCAATTTCTTTTTCTTCTCTTATTGCTAAAGCTTACATTTCTAGTAGCATATTGAATGACAGTGGTGATAATGGACATCCTCATTTCACTCCTGTCTTATTGAAAATGCATCTAGCTTATCCCCATTACATATAATGCTTGTTGATGATTTTAAATAGATATTACTTATTATTTTGAAGAAGGCTCCATTTTTTTCCTATGCTTTCCAGTGTTTTTCAATAGGAATAGGTATTGTATTTTTTCAAAAGCTTTTTTTTTGCATCTACTGGGATAATGGTATGTTTTCTGTTAGTTTTATTGTTGACATGATCAATTATGCTGATAGTTTTCCTAAAACTGAACTAGTCCCACATTGCTCGTATAAATCCTATCTGATCAACGTGTATTAATCTCATATGTTGCTGTAATCTTTTTGCTAATATATTATTTAAATTTTTCCCATCTATATCCATTATGGAAATTGGTCTATAATTTTCTTTCTTTATTTTGGCTCTTCCCAGTTTAGGTAACAGCATTATATTTCTACCAAAAAAAGAATTTCTTCATCAATTTTCCCAAATAATCCACATAGTATTAGAAGTATTTGTTCTTTAAATGTTTGATAGAATTCAGTTGTAAACCTGTTAGGCCCTGGAGATTTTTACCTAGGGGATTTATTAATGGCTTGTTCAATTTCTTTTTTCTAAGATGGGGTTATTTAAGTATTTTGCTTCTTCTTCTGTTAATCTGGTCAGTTTATATTCTTGTAAATAATCATCCATTTCACTAAAATTGCCAAATATATGGTCATACAGTTGGTAAAAGTAGGCTTACTTATTTCCTCTCATCTCCCACTTCTTGCATTCCATTGTAAAAGCTCTTTCTTGCCTTTTTTATGTGAGATGATTTCCTACATTCTACCTCTCCCTTTCTCTTACTCCTAGTACATTCCACTCAATAGTAAATTTTGTTTTTTTAGGTATCATTCCTTCATATTCAGGTCACATTGTGCCCTCTGTCTATGTCTATGCATGCATGTATGTCTGCAGGCATGTATATGGATAAATATATACACATACATATATGTGCTTACATACATGTACACATATGTGTGCATACATGTGTGTATATATGCATGCCTACACACTCATATATATGTATATGTATATATATATAAGAAACACATACTTACATGCCCATACACAAATACATATAAATATATATTCCCTCTAACTACCCTAAAACTGAAAAATGTCTCATGATTTACTAATATCATCTTTCTGTGTAGGAATGTAAGTGGTTCATCTTTAAGGAATTTCTCAAGACTTCTCTTTACTGTTTATCTTTTCATGTTTCTCTTGATTCCTACATTTGAAAGTCAAATTTTATATTCAGCTCTGGTCTTTTCAACAAGAATGCCTGGCAGTCCTTTATTTCAGTGAAATTCTTTTTTTTTTTTTTTTTGATGAAGTGTTATACCCAGTTTTACTGAATAAGTGATTCTTAGTTTTGATCCTATCTCCTTTGACCTCTGGAATATCATATTCCAAGCCCTTCAGTCCGTTACTGTAGAAACTGCTAAATCCTGTGTTATCTTTATTACATTTCTACAATACTTGAATTGTTTCTTTTTGGCTGCTTCTGATATTTTCTCCTTGAGCTGGGAACTCTGGAATTTGACTGCAATATTCCTAGGAGTTTTTCTTTTCAGATTTCTTTCAGGAGGTAATCAGTGGATTCTTTCCCTTTCTATTTTACCCTCTGGTTCTAGAAAATTAGAGCATTTTTCCTTGATAATTTCTTGGAAGATGATGTCTAGGCTCTTTGTTTGATCATGGTTTTCAGGTAGACTAATAAATTTTAAATTATCTCTCCTGGATCTATTTTTCAGGTCAGTTGTTTTTCCAATGAAATATTTCACATTGTCTTCTATTTTTTTCATTCTTTTGGTTTTGTTTTATAATTTCTTGATTTCTTATAAAGTCATTAGCTTCCCTCTTCTCCTTTCTAATTTTTAAAAAACTACTTTTTTCAGTGAGCTTCTGAACCTCCTTTTCCATTTCAACAATTCTGCTTTTTAAAGCATTCTTCTCCTCATTGGTTTTTTGGAACTATTTTGCCATTTGGGTTAGTCTATTTTTTTAAGTCACCTTCCTTATTTTCTTTTTTTTCGTGTTGCATAGAAGAATTATAATGAATGGGAGAAATCATGAAACAAATCAAAACATAATGCAGAAGAAAATGATCTGCAATCGAATTCCATAGTTCTTTCTCTAGATGTAGAAGGCATTTTTGAATCAAGAGACCAGTGGGAATTTTTTAAGTCCTTGCAATGCAATGAAGTATTAAGTCTATGAAAAAAATTCCTCACACACTATTGGTTGTTGCTATGAACAAAGTTCTCCTAGTTTTGCTCCTTTCACTCAGCCTTAGTTCATATAAGTCTTACCAGGCCTCTCCGAAGTATTCTTCTGTATCATTTCTTATAGCATAAAAGTATTCCATTACATTCATATACCACAATTTATTCAGTCATTCCCTTATTTATGGGCATCATCTTGATTTCCAGTTTTTGGCTATCACAAAGAGAGCTGCTAAAAATATTTTTGTATATGTGGCACCCTTTCTCTTTTTTATGATCTCTTGGGGATATAGTCCTAGAAGAGATACTTCTGGGTCAAAGGGTGTGCATGTTTTTGTACCCTTTGGTTATAGTTCCAAATTGCTCATGATTGAGCATGATTGAATTAGCTCACAGCTCTACCAACAATGAATTAGTGTTTCAACTCTCCTACATCTTTTCCAACATTTGTCCTATTCTATCATGTTAGCCAATCTGATAGGTGTGATGTGGTATCTTGGAGTTATTTTGATTTGCATCTGTCTAATCAATAGTGATTTAGAGCATTTTTTCATATGACTATAAATAGCTTTTTGGACTTCTTTTGCCATTTGAGTTAATCTATTTTTAAAGGTGTCATTTTCTTCAGCATTTTTGGGGAGGTCTCCTTTAGAAAGGTGTTGATTTGCTTTTCATGGTTTTCTTTCATGGCTCCCATTTCCCTTCCCAGTTTTTCCTCCACCTCTCTTACTTAATTTTCAGAATTCTTCTTGAGTTCTTCTGTGGCATGAGATCATTGCATTTTTTTTTTGGAGACTTAGGATGTAGAAGCCTTGAATTTGCATTTCCTCCTCCTAAATGATGGAAGAAAATACATTTTCACGAAGAAAATAAGCTTTTATATTCTTTTTTGGGGGAATTTTCCTGGCTAGTTACATGACTTTTGAGTCCTTTGTCAAGTAGAGGGTACACTGCCTTATGCTTCAGAGGTTTTGTGCAAGTGTTCCCTGAGATATCTCTAGGGACTTGTAAATTCTTAGTTCCTCCAAGGTGGCACAATCAAGGGTGAAGAGTTTACTCCTCTCCTGACCTGCGCTCTCATTTGTGAGCAATCAAAAGCACTCTTTTCTGCCCTGGGACTGTGAGTAGGATTCCCTCTTGACAGCTTCCACCACCTCTGCCACACCACTTTCTTCCTCACCCCATAACTGTCACTCAGGGCTGAGACACAGAACAGTGACCTGATTCCTCCAGGGTCTTTAAGCATAGGGCTCCAAAAGTGCCACTCTAATTCTGGGGCCACACCAAGTTCCCCTTCCACCCAGGTGAAAGAGCTTTCTTGCTGACCTTTGAAGTGGTCTTTGGTATTTGTGGGTTGAGAAATCTGGAAACCCAAAGCAGCTACCTGTGATTCAGCACCCTGAAATGTGCTACAGGTCTGTGGCCCATGCTGGGGTATGCTATACTGCAAGCCTGGTGCCTTAGACCCTTCCTATCAGTTTTCCAGGCTGTCTTGGACTGAAAAACTGTTTCACTCTGACATTTTGTTGCTTCTACTGCTCTAGAATTTAAGAATCATTTTTATTGGTATTTAAATGCCATAGGGGGAGAGTTAGAGTAGGTCCATTCTTCTGCTCCACCATTTTGGCTCCACCTCTTGGGATAAATAATTTCTAATTATTCTTTTAATTTTCTCATAATTGGAGATGAGTTCATTCTTTTCATTTTTGATTCTGGGAATCTAGTTGATCCAAGCACTATCCGTTTTATTGCTTTTTTTTCATAAAACCAGCTTAGTTTTATTTATTACTTTGATAGTTTTCTTAATTTCAATTTTATTAATCTCTCCTTTGGTTTTTAGTGTTTCTAATTAAGTATTTAATTCTAACTGGGTATCTAATTGGAATTTTCAGTTCTTTTCTTTTTCTAGATTTTTTAGTTGTATGCCCAATTCTTTGATCTGCTTGTTCTCTGTTTCATTCATATAGGTATTCAGAGATATAAAACTTCCCCAAAGAACTGTTTTCACTGTGTCCTATGTATTTTTGTACATTGTCTCATTATTGTCATTCTCCTGAGTGAAATTATTGTTTTTTTCTATGATTTGATATTTGACCCACTCATTCTTTAGGATTATATTATTTAGTTTCCAATTATCTTTTGGTTTATCTTTTCATGGTCCTTTATTACATGTAATTTTTATTGCATCATGATATGAAAAGTATACATTGACTATTTTTGACTTTCTTCACTATATTGTGAGGGTTTTGTGCCCTAGTACGTGGTCAAACTTTGTGTATGTGCCACGTACTGCTGAGACAAAGGTATATTCCTTTCTAACCCCATTCAGTTTTCTCCAGAGGCCTATCATATCTACCTTATTCAGTATTCTATCCACCTCCTTAATTTCCTGCTTGTTTACTCTGAGGTTAGATTTATCAGTTTCAGAAAGGGGAAGGTTGTGGTCCCCTACTAGTATAATTTTGCTGTCTATTCCTTCTTGTAGCTCCCTTAACTTCTCCTCTAAGAATAAGGATGCTATATGATTTGATGTGTGTTTGTTTAGTTATGATATTATTTCATTTTTGATTTGTGCCTTGCAATGAGATATAGTTTCCTTCCTTATCTCTTTTGATTAGATCTATTTTTGCTTTTCCTTTCTCTGAGATTAGGATTGCTACCTCAGCTTTTTTTTTTTTTTACATCAGCTGAAGCATAATATATTCTACTCTAGCCCCTTACCTTTATCCTGTGTATATGCCCCTGTTTCAAATGTTTCTTGTAAACAACATATTGTAAGATTATGGTTTTTAATCTAGTCTGCTAGACTTCTGTTTTATGAGAGAATTCATTCCATTAACTTTCAAAGTTATGACTACTGTCTGTGGCTTTCTCTCCATCGTATTTGCTCTCCTGTTTATACTTTTATTTTTCCCTTCCTCTTCTTCCTCAAGAGTTTTACTTTTGATCACAGACTCACTCAGTCTTCCCTGTCTTCTATCAGCCCCTTCCTTTGTCTTTATTACTTCTTCCATCCCTTCTAACCACCCCTTCCTTTTCCTTCCTATTGCCTATAGGGCAAGTTAGACTTCTTAACTGAGTATGTTGTTCCTTCTTGAACTAAATTCAATGAGAACAAAGCTCAAAAAATGTTGATTGCCCTCCCTTCTTTACCTTTAATATAATATTTTTTATACCTCTTCATGTGATGTAATTTAACCTTTTCTGCCTTCTTTTTTCTCCTCCCATTATAACCCCTTCACATTCTTTAATTACATTTTTTTATCTTTACATCAGTTAATTTATACCCACTCCCTTTATCTATGTATGTCCCATTTAAATGTTATAATAAATACACAGTTCTCAAGATTAACAAGCATCCTTCTCCCATATAGGGATGTAAATAATTTGCCCATATTGGATAACAATTTTTACCTTTTTATCTTTTTACGCCTCTCTTGAGAATTGTATTTGAAGATCAAATTCTATAGATCTCTGGCCTTTTCATTGGAAAGATATGGAAATCCCTTATTTCATTGAATATCCTTCTCCTGGCCTGAAAGATTATACTCAGTTTTGCTGAGTAATTGATCCTTGGTTGTAGTCCAAGATTCTTTGCCTTGTGAAATAGCATATACCAATCCCTCTGATCTTTTAATGTAGAAGTTGCAAGGTCCTGTGTGATCCTGACTATAGCTCCATGATATTTGAATTGTTTCTTTCTCACTGTCGGCAGGATTTTCCCCTTCACTTGATAGTTCTGCAATTGGTCAATAATATTCTTTGGTGTTTTCAGTTTGGGATCCCTTTCAGGAGGTGACCAATGGATTCTTTCAATGACTATTTTACCCTCTGGATCTAGGACCTCAGGGCAGTTTCCTTGATGATATCTTGGAAGATATTGTCCAGACTCTTTGTTTTCGTCATGGCTTTCTGGTAGATCAATAATTCTTAGATTTTCTCTCCTGGATCTATTTTGCAGGTCAGTTATGTTTTCAATGGCATATTTTACATTTTCTTCTATTTTTCATTCTTTAGAGTTTGTTTGACTGATTCCTGTTGTCTCATAGCGTCATTAGTTTCTTCTTGCCCAATTCTAATTTTTAACGAACTGTTTTCTTCAGATAGCTTTTGTACTTCATTTTCCATTTGTTCAGTTTTCCCAGTTAAGTTTTGTGCCTACTTATCCTTTTGGCCAATTTCAATTTTTAAGGAGCTGTTCTTTTTAGTGAATTCTTTTTCCATTTTGTCAACTATATTTTTTAAATCATTGGACAACTTTTCTTCTACCTCTCTAATTTGGCTTGTAAAATCTTTCTTGTGCTCTTCAAAGAATACTTTTTGGCCTTGAGACCAATTAATATTCCCTTTTGAGGTTTCAGGCATGGGTATATTTTCAGTGTTTTCTTCTTCTGAATTTGCATTTTCATCTTCCCTTTGTAAATAGTGCAAAGGTCAAGAATAATAGGAATTTAGAAAAGACCATTAGATCTGGCAATTAAGTTATCAATTGTAACTTTTGACAGAGCAGTTTCACTTGAATAGGGAGTTTGAAAGCCAGACTGCAGAATTAAGAAGACAGTATGAGGAAAGGAAATGGAGAGAGTGGTTGCAAATGGATTTCTCAAAGCCTTTAATGCTGAAAGGGTGGAGAGATATAGTATGATAACTAACAGAGATGGATGGATCAAGGTTTTTTTTAAGAATGAGATAGACATGTACATTTTTTTAGGCAGCAGGGAAACAGAGATATACAGGGAGAGATTCAAGATTAGTGAGAGAGTGGATATGATAGAGGGAGCATCTGCTAGCAAAGACAAATGGGATTCCATTACATGGAGGCTGATGTCAAAAAGAAATCCTTAATAATTATAATTTTGAAAAAGTATAAATAACAATTTATGAAGCAGTGACTCCCTCATTACTGAAATATTTAAGCATATACTGGAGACATACTTGCATATGCTGGACAGAAGATTGCTGTCCTGGTTGAGGACTGGACAAGATATTCATTATGGTCTCTTGGAGTTCTAAGATTCTATGATATGCTTACTATAAAAAATATGCAGTGGTTTTTCTGAACTTTTTTTCCTTTTTAAAAATTTTGTTACAAGAAGGTTGGCTCCCTGGGAGAGATAGGAAGGGAATGGATATATTTGAAAATGAAGCTACAAAACAAAAGATATCAACAATTAAAAACAAACCCCAGAGAAATGAAGTCAATACTTCTCCCTGAAGGATTCAATCCCTAATGATAGAACTTGAAGCATCATCTTTGGGCAATGGAATTCCTTGACACCCCTCAAATTCTATTATTTAGGTAGTCATTAATTTTGACAAGACCTTGATATATTCTTGCTTATAAGGCTATCTAGAATAAATTCTGAGAATGTTATGCACATGCATATACCAAGAGCCTTCTCTAAGGTCTATCAAGTCAATTTCATTCACCAAGGCTCTATTAACTTTGAATATAGAAAATAAAATGACAAATACTCTCTAAAGCTTATATAGACTCAGCACCACCTTTTCTCCTCCCTTTTCTCTCATCTCCAATGAAATATATTTGAAAAATATACCCTATTGAGAAGAATTATCAGCTTGCCATACAAAGTGAAATGTAGAGTAATAAAATACTGTCAAGCATAAGATTTTATTGTGCATAAATCTATCTTATAGCTGATACTCAATAAAATGAAACTTTTGCAGTTAGCAGCAACATTTCAGCTGAGTATACTATCTTTCCTTTGAGGAATCTAGAAACCACAGTATGATAAAATCTAAAATTTTGAAAGGTCCTCAGAAACCATCTTGTCCAAGTTGTACCTAAAATTACCAGAAGTTGTCATCTTTTAAAAACTATGTAGCATTTTATCTTTCTCTAGTTACATTTTTAAACAATTTTAACATTCACTTTTAAAACTTTGAGTTCCAAATTCTTTCCCTTCCTCTCTCCCTAATACCCCTCATTGAGAAAGAAACATTTTGATATAGATTATACGTGTGAAGTCATGCAAAACATCTCCATAAAGTCATGTTGGGAAAGAAAACAGAAAAAAAAGAACTCAAAAAAAAATTTTAAAAGTATCCTTCAATTTGTATTCAGACACCATCATGTCTTTCTCTGGGGATGGGTAGCATTTCTCATCATAACTTTTTCAAAGTTGTCTTAGGTCATTGTATTGCTGAGAATAATTAAGTCATTCACAGTTGATCACCTTACAATATTACTTTTACTTTGTACCCAGTACTTTCACTTTGCATCAACCCACATAAGTCTTTCCAGGTTTTTCTTAGAGCATCCTGCTCATTATTTCTTATAGCACAATAGCATGCCATTATAATCACATGGCAAAATTTATTCAGCCATTCCCTAATTGATGGACATCCCCTCAATTTCTCATTCTTTACTTGCAGAAAAGAGCTGCTATAAATATTTTTGTACATATAGATCCTTTTCCTTTTTATTTTGTTTTTATCTCTTTAGGGATATAGAGCTTGTAGTGGTATTGCTAAGTCAAAGGTTTTGCATGGTTTTATAACGTTTTGGCATAGCTTCAAATTGTTCAATATATTGGTTGAATCAGTTCACAACTCTACCAATAGTGAATTAATGTCTCATTTTTCCCACATGCCCTCCACCATTTGTCAGACTCAGTTTTGCCTAGTAGGTCATTCTTTTTTGGAATCCTAGCTCCTTTACAATATCATATTGCAAGCCCTTCCACTCTTTTAATGCAGAAGGTGCTAAATCTTGTGCTGTCATGACTGGCTCCATGATACTTGCTTTCTGACTGCTTATAATATTTTCTCTAACCTGGGAATTCCGTAATTTGGCTATAATATTCCTAGGAGTTTTCATTTTGGGATATCTTTCACAAGGTGGTTGGTAGATGAAGTGGTCATCCTTGCTTTCACCTGAAAACCTCCAATAAGAATAGAATAAAGGGGGGAAAAGAGGGTGGGAAGTATTGTTAGTCTTCCACAGCATCACTATTGTAGAACTATTTTGCATCATGACACATGCACAACATATGTCAAATTTCTTGCCTTCTCAATGAGGATAAGTGAGGAGGGAGGAAGGGAGAGAATGTAGAGCTCAAAGTGATAAAAAAATATTCTAAAAAATATTTTTAAGTATAACTGGGATGTAAGATACAGAGGAAATGGGGTATAGATATCTATCTTCAGTTGTGAAACAAAGATATTCATTATCACCACTGCAATTCAATATGGTATTAGAAGCATTAACCTTAGTAATAATAGAAAAAAATTGAAGGGATCAGAATAAATAAAGAAGAAACAAAGTTATCACTCTTTGCAGATGATGTAATGATATACTTAGAAAAACCTAGAGAATGAAATAAAAAGAATACTTGAAATAATAAAAAAACTTTAGCAAAGTTGAAGGATATGAAATAAACCCAGATAAATCATTGGTATTTCTATATATGACTAAGAAAGCCCAAGACCAAAAGGTACAAAAATTCCATTTAATTTCCAATTAAATTTCCATTTGCAGACATTATAAATTATTTGGAAGTCTATCAGCCAAAACAAACCAGGGAACTATATGAACACAGTTACAAAACACTTTACTTTTTTAAAAAAATTAACTTATTTTATTTGTTTTAATTTTTCTTCAATCATTTCCATATATCTTACATTTTTTTCCTCTCCCTCCCCCTCAATCACACCTCCCTCCCCATTCCCTCCCTAAGAAGGTGCACAATCTTATGTAGGTTCTACCCATAGATTCCTATTAAATACATGCTGCATAGAAGAATTATAATGAATAGGAGAAACTAAAAGCAAAAGAAAACATAATAAAAAAGAAAATGATCTGCTTCTATCCAATTCCATTGTTCCTTCTCTAGATGTGGAAGGCATGTTGCCCCAAGAATCCATTGGAAATTTTTTTTAAGTCATTGCATTGCAATGAAGTACTAAACTTGCCAGAAAAGTTCCTCATACACTGTGGTTGCTGTATAAAAAGTTCCCCTGCTTCTGCTCCTTTCACTCAGTATCAGTTCAAATAAGACTTTCCAGGCCTCTCTGAAGTCTTCTTGTTCATCATTTCTCATAGCACAATACAATTCCATTACATTCATATACCACAACTTGTTCATTCCCCAAATGATGGGCATCACCTTGATTTCCAGTTTTTGGCCACCACAAAGAGAGCTGCTATTAATATTTTTGTACATGTGGAGCCCTTTCCCATTTCTATGATCTCTTTGGGATAGAATCCTAAAAGCTATGTTGCTGGGTAGAAAGGGTATGCACATTTTTGTAGCTCCTTGGGCATAGCTCCAAATTGCTCTCCAGAGTGGCTGGATCAGCTCACTGCTCCACCAACAATGAATTAGTGTTACAACTCTCCCACATCTTCTCCAACATTTGTCATCATCTGTTTTTGTCATATTAGCCAATCTGATAGGTGTGATGTGGTATTTCAGAGGTTGTTTTTTATTTGCATCTCTCTAATCAATAGTGATTTAGAGCATTTTTTTCATATGATTACAGGTAGCTTTAATTTCTTCCCCTGAAAACTCCCTGTTCATATCTTTTGACCATTTATCAATTGAGGAATGACTTGTACTCTTGTACATTTGACTCATTTCTCTACATATTTTAGAAATGAGGCCTTTATCACAGACACTAGTTGCTAAAATTCTTTCCCAGTTTTCCGCTTCTTTCCTAATCTTCGTTGCATTGTGTTTGTTTGTGAAAAAAAAAAAAAACAACTTCAATTTAATGTAATCAAAATTATCCATTTTGCACTTTATAACATTCTCTATCTCTTGGTGAGTCATAAATTTCGCCATTCTCCATTAATCTGACAAATATACTATTCCTCGCTCCTCAAATTTGTTTATAGCATCAATCCTCATACCAAAATTTTGTATCCATTTTGATTTCATTCTTGTGAATGATGTCAGACATTGATCTATGCCCAGTTTCCACCACACTGTTATCCAGTTTTCCCAGTAATTTTTGTCAAAATGTATGCTCTCAGATCAGAAACTGAGGTCTCTGGGTTTATCAGACAGTAGATTGCTATATTCATTGACTACTATATCTTGAGTACCTAATCTATTTCACATGTCTACTCCTCTGTTTCTTTTTTTTTTATTTTTTTATTCTTTTTTTAATTTATTTAACTTTTAACATTCATTTTCACAAAATTTTGGGTTCCAAATTTTCTCCCCATTTGTCCCCTCCCCCCACCCCCAAAAACCAAACATTCTAATTGCCCCTATCACCAATCTACCCTCTCTTCTATCATCCCTCCCTTCCCTTGTCCCCATCTTCTCTTTTGTCCTATAGGGCCAGATAACTTTCTATACCCCTTTACCTGTATTTCTTATTTCCCAGTTGTATGCAAGAACAGTACTAGACAGTTGTTCCTAATACTTTGAGTTCCAACTTCTCTTCATCCCTCCCTCCCCACCCATTCCCTTTGGAAGGCAAGCAATGCAATATAGGCCATATCTGTGTAGTTTTGCAAATGACTTCCAAAATAGTTGTGTTGTGAAAGATTAACTATATTTCCCTCCATCCTATCCTGCCCCCCATTGCTTCTATTCTCTCTTTTGATCCTGTCCCTCCCCATGAGTGTCGACCTCAAATTGCTCCCTCCTCCCATTGCCCTCCCTTCCATCATCCCCCCCGCCCTGCTTATCCCCTTCTCCCCCACTTTCCTGTATTGTAAGATAGGTTTTCATACCAAAATGAGTGTGCATTTTATTCCTTCCTTTAGTGGAATGTGATGAGAGTAAACTTCATGTTTTTCTCTCACCTCCCTTCTTTTTCCCTCCACTAAAAAGTCTTTTGCTTGCCTCTTTTATGAGAGATAATTTGCCCCATTCCATTTCTCCCTTTCTCCTCCCAATATATTTCTCTCTCACCACTTAATTTCATTTTTTAAAGATATGATCCCATCCTATTCCATTCACTCTGTGCTCTCTGTCTCTATGTGTGCGTGTGCGTGTGTGTATATGTATGTAATCCCACCAACTACCCAGATACTGAAAAGTTTCAAGAGGTACAAATATTTTCTTTCCATGTAGGAATGTAAACAGTTCAAATTTAGCAAGTCCTTTATGACTTCTCTTTGCTGTTCACCTTTTCATGCTTCTCTTCATTCTTGTGTTTGAAAGTCAAATTTTTTTTTCAGCTCTGGTCTTTTCATCAAGAATGCTTGAAAGTCCCCAATTTCATTGAAAGACCATTTTTTCCCCTGAAGTATTATACTCAGTTTTGCTGGGTAGGTGATTCTTGGTTTTAGTCCTAGTTCCTTTGACTTCTGGAAAATCCTATTCCACGCCCTTCGATCCCTTAATGTAGAAGCTGCTAGATCTTGTGTTATCCTGATTGTATTTCCACAATACTTGAATTGTTTCTTTCCAGCTGCTTGCAATATTTTCTCCTTGACCAGGGAACTCTGAAATTTGGCCACAATGTTCTTAGGAGTTTCTCTTTTTGGACTCTTTCAGGTGGTGATGGGTGGATTCCTTGAATACTTATTTTGCTCTCTGGTTCTAGAATCTCAGGGCAGTTTTCCTTGATAATTTCATGAAAGATGATGTCTAGGCTCTTCTTTTGATCATGGCTTTCAGGTATTCCCATAATTTTTAAATTGTCTCTCCTGGATCTGTTTTCCAGGTCAGTTGTTTTTCCAATGAGATATTTCACATTATCTTCCATTTTTTCATTCTTTTGGTTTTGTTTTGTGATTTCTTGGTTTCTCATAAAGTCATTAGCCTCCATCTGTTCCATTCTAATTTTGAAAGAACTATTTTCTTCAGTGAGCTTTTGAACCTCCTTGTCCATTTGGCTAATTCTGCTTTTTAAAGCATTCATCTCCTCATTGGCTTTTTGAACCTCTTTTGCCAATTGAGTTAGCCTATTTTTCAAGGTGTTATTTTCTTCAGCATTTTTTTGGGTCTCCTTTAGCAAGGTGTTGACCTGCTTTTCATGCTTTTCTTGCATCTCTCTCATTTCTCTTGCCAGTTTCCTCCACCTCTCTAGCTTGATTTTCGAAATCCTTTTTGAGCTCTTCCATTGCCTGAGCCCATGGTATATTTATTTTGGATGTGTGGGATACAAAAGCCTTGACTTCTGTGTCTTTCCCTGATGGTAAACATTTTTCTTCCTCATCTGAAAGGAAGGGAGGAAATATCTGTTCACCAAGAAAGTAACCTTCTATAGTCTTATGTTTTTTCCCTTTTCTGGGCATTTTCCCAGCCAGTGACTTGACTTCTGAGTTTTCTTTCCACCCCCACCATGCCTCCAGATCCGCCCAGCCAACACTTGGGGTCTGAGATTCAAATGCTACTGCCCAGCCTCAGGGCTTTGGGTGGGGACAGGGCTGCTTTTCAGTGTGAGATTAAGTTCAGGTGCTCAGGTGGGGGCAGGGCCGCCACACTGGACTCAGTTCCCTCAGGGGGTTTATGTGGAGACCTTCAACAATGGATTCGAGCTCCTGCCTGCTGTGGGAGCCCCTGTCCACTGCCACCCCACTGCTGCCTCCAGAGGGGGCCCAAGCCACAGGGACACCCCAGTCCCCTGTCGGCCACCCAAAAAGACTCTCTCACTGACCCTTGTCACCTGTGGGTGGAGGGACCTGCGCTTCTGGTGGTGATTCTGTCCCTGAAGCCTGCTGGGATCTGCTCCTCTAGGTGCTGCTCGGCAAAGGCAGGGCTGGGCTCTGCTCTGGGTCCTGTGAGTGACGGACCTTTCTCGTCAGGTTTTCAGGTCTCTCTGGAACAGAAATTTCATCCACTCCATTGTTCTGTGGCTTCTGCTGCTCCAGAATTTCTTGCGAGTTCTTCTTTACAGATATTTTATGGGCTGTGGGTTTGGAGCTAGTATATATATGTCTTTCTACTCCACCATCTTGGCTCCTCCCCCTACTCCTATGTTTCTTAACCAGGGCCAAGTGGTTTTGATGATTGCTGCTTTATAATAAATTTGAGATCTGATGTTGCTAGCATTTTCATTAGGTCCCTTGAAATTCTGGACCTCTTGTTATTCCAGATGAATTTTGATATTATTTTTTCTAGCTCTACAAAATAATTATCTGGCAGTCTGATTGTCATGGCACTGAAGAAGTAAATTAATTTAGGCAGAATTGTCTACAATTGTCTACAGTTTTATTGTATTAGCTCGGCCTACCCACAAGCAACTAATGTTTTTCCACATACTTAGATCTGATTTTATTTGTGCAAAAATTCTCTTGCTATTGTGTTCATATAGTTCCTGAGTTTGTTTTGGCAGGTCGACTCCAAGATATTTTATAGTGTCTAATGTAGCTTTAAACAGAATTTATCTTTCTGTCTCTTGCTTTGGGGCTTTGTTAGTAATAGTAAAAGTTATAGAAAAATAGTAAAAGTTATAGAAATGCAGATGTTTTATCTGGGTTTCTTTTGTAATCTGCAACTTTGCCAGAGTTGTATGTTATTTCAAGTAGTTTTTTAATTGATTCACTGGGATTCTCTAAGTATATCATCATACCATCTGCAAAGAGTGATAACTTAGTTTCTTCTTTGCCTATTCTAATTGCTTCAGTTTCTTTTTCTTCTCTTATTGCTATAGCTAACATTTCTAATAACACTGAATAACAGTAGTGACAGTGGACATACTAGTTTCACCCATGATCTTATTGGAAATGCATCTAGCTTATCCCATTGCATGTAGTGCTTGTTGATGGTTTTAGGCAGATACTGCTTATTATTTTATGAAAACTTTCATTTATTCCTATGTTTTCCTGTGTTTTCAATAGGAATGGGTGTTATATTTTGTCAAAAGCTTTTGTTGCATCTATTGAGATAACCATGTGGTTTCTCTTCATTTTGTTGTTGTTATAATCAATAATGCTAGTAGTTTTCCTAATATTGAACTAGCCCTGCATTCCTGGTACAGATGCCACCAGGTGAGAATGTATTATTCTCATGATATGTTGCTATACTCTTTTTGCTAATATCTTATTTAAAACTTTTGAATCTATATTCATTAGAGAAATTGGTCTATAACTTTTTTTCTCTGTTTTGGCTCTTCCTTATTTAGGTATCACAACCATATTTTTATCATAAAAAGAATCTGGTAAGACTCCTTCTTCAGCAATTGTCCCAAATAGTCTATATGGTATTGGAATAAACTGTCCTTAACATGTCTGATAGAATTCACTTGTAAATTCAACTGGCCCACACATTTTTCCTAGGGAGTTCTTTTTCTAGATTTTTCAGCTGCATACCCAATTCATTGATCTCCTCTTTCTCTATTATTATTTTGAGGTTAGATTTATCAAGTTCAGAGTGGGCGGTTGAGGTCCCCCACTAGTATAGTTTTGCTATTTCTTTCTATACCTCCCTTAACTTCTCCTCTAAGAACCTGGATGCTAAATCACTTGGAGTATATATTTTTAGTATTGAAATTACTTCTCTTACTATGGTGCCTTTTAGCAGGTTATAGTTTCCTTCTTTATCTCTTTTGATTAGATATATTTTTCCTTTTGCTTTGTCTGAGCTTAGCATTGCTACCCCTGCTTTTCTTTTATCAGATGAAGCACAATATCTTCTGCTCCAACCTCTTACCTTTACCCTGTGAGTATGGCCCCATTTCAAATGTGTTTGTTGTAAACAACACATTGTTGGATTATGGTTTTTAATCCATTCTGCTATCCATCTGTTTTATGGGAGAGTTCATCCCATTCACATTCACAGTTATGATTAATATCTGTGTCTTTCCCTCCATTCCCCTTCCCCCTGTTTGTGCTTTTAGTTCTCCCTTCTCCCTTCCCCTCCACAATAGAGTTTTAATTTTTGACCACTGCCTCACTCAGTCTACCCTCCCTTCTTTCAGACCCCCTCCCTTTTAATACCCTTTTCCATTACTACTTCTTCCCTGCATTTTAGCCTCCCCTTCCTTTTCTTTCCCTCCTCCCCTCCTACTGCCTACAGAGGTAGTTGTATTTCCGTACTTAACTAAGTTTGCTGTTCCCTCCTTGAAACCAATCAGATGAGAGTAATTCTCAAACAGTGTTCATGTCCCTCCCCTCTTTCCCTCTACTGCAATATATTTTTGTGCCTCTTCCTGTGATGTAATTTACCTTTTTCTGCCTCCTCCTTTTCAGATCTCCCATTATAATCCCTTCACATCCTTAAATCACATTTTTATCATGACATCATTTGCTTTATACTGCTCCTTCTATCTATGTATATCCCTTCTATATAGTATAATAAATATGCAATTCTCATGATTAAAAAGTATCATCTTCTGTTATACATATTCAAAGAGTTTGTCTATATTGAATAACAAGTTTTTTTTTTTCCCATTTACCTTTTTCTGCCTCCCTTGAGACCTGCATTTGAAGATCAAATTTTCTATTGAGTTCTGGCATTTTCATCAGGAAGGTCTGGAAATACCTTATTTCACTGAATATCCATCTCCTTGCCTGAAATATTATGTTCAACTTTGCTAGGTAATTTATTCTTTTTTGTAGTCCCAGCTCCATTGCCTTATGGAATATCATATTCCAATCCCTCTGATCTTTTAATGTAGAAGCTAGAAGGTCCTGTATGATCCTGACTACTTGCTCTTCGATATTTGAATTTTTTCTTTCTGGCTGCCTGAAGTATTTTCTCTTTCACTTTTGGAGTTATGGAATTTGGCAATGATATTCCTTGTTGTTTTTAGTTTTAATCCCTTTCAGGAGCTGAATGGTGGACTCTTTCGATGACTATTTTGCCCTCAGCATCTAGGATTTCTGGGCAGTTTTCCCTTGATGATTTCTTGGAAGATATTGTCCAGTTTCGTTCTTTCATCATTAATTTCTGGTAGACCAATAATCCTTAGATTTTCTCTCCTGGATCTGTTTTCCAGGTCAGTTATTTTTCCAATTAGATATTTTCCTTTTCTTCTATCTTTTCATTCTTTAGATTCTATTTCACTGATTCTTGATATCTTATAGAATTATTAGCTTCTAATTTTTATCAAATTGTTTTATTCTGCTAACTTTGGCATCTCCTTTTCCATCTGTCCAACTGATCCTTTTAAGGAGTTATTTTCTTTAGTTTGGTTTTGTACTTCATTTTTCATTTGTCTGATTTTCATTTTAAATTCTTCTGTGATTTTTTTCATATTTTTGAAATCATTGTTCAGTTTTTCTTTTATTTC
This sequence comes from Notamacropus eugenii, assembly GCF_028372415.1. Taxonomy (NCBI): domain Eukaryota; kingdom Metazoa; phylum Chordata; class Mammalia; order Diprotodontia; family Macropodidae; genus Notamacropus; species Notamacropus eugenii. The sequence continues at coordinate 381,509,029 of NC_092872.1, forward strand.
TTTAATTTGACTTTTAAAATCCTTCCTGAGCTCTTCTAAGAATGCTCTTTGTGTTTCAGACCAGTTCATATTCCCTTCTGAAGTTTCAGATGGGAGTACAGTCTCAATGCTGACCTCTTTGGTATTTGTGTTGTGGTCCTTGTCCCCATAGAAAGATTCCATGATCTTTTCTTTTCTGCTTGCCTCTTACTCACGATGATCACACTTTTCCTGGCTTTTAAAGTAGATTTCTGTGTCTGGAGCACAGGGGACTCCGTCCCACAATTCTTCTGCCTAAAGCTTGAGTCTGTGTGTTGTGGCCTCTGATTCTTTCCGGTAGTAGTTAAAATGTTGCAGTTTACCTGGTGCTGAGATGGTTGGTGTTGAAGTTACCTTGGAGCTAGCTGATTTAAATGTGGGGGTTGGGTGGTCTGACCAAAGGAGATCTCCTCTGCTGAGCTAGAGCATAGGCAAGCTTCGTGGTTTGTGATCCAGTCTGTGCTACTGTGTTCCTGATTCCCCTGAGTTGCTGAGGCATGCCTGGGATCCTGGTGTTGGCACTTGTGTGCTTCACCCCTATAGGGCTCAGGATCTTCTTCTGGTTTGCTGAGATGCAAATGTCTGGGACCACTCTGGTCCTACATTGGTCCCCTTCAGCCACAGAAAGAGGCACCCTCCTTAGGGATTTTCCTAGCCTCACGGGCTAAGAGATTGTTTACCCCTTCTGCTGCTCCCAGTGTTTGAGGATTTTTCCTGGGGAGATATTCTCTGGATTTTTCAATGCCAGTGAGGGAAAAGAGATATCAATTACTGATCACTCCACCATCTTGGCTTCCAGAAACATATAAAACACTTTTAACACAAATAAAACCAGGTTAAATAATTGTAAAAACTTCAGTTGCTCATGGGTAGGACTAGCTAATACAACAAACATGACAATTCCACCTAAATTTATTTACTTATTCAATACCATACCAACAAACTACCAAAAATGTATTTTATAGAGCTAGAAAAAATAGTAATAAAATTCATCTGGAGGAACAAAAGTCCAAAGAATCAAGGGAGTTAATGAAACAAAATGCTAGGGAAGGTGGTCTAGCCACATCCAATCTTAATTTGTATTATAAACCATCAATCATCAGAACTACTTGGTATTGGCTAAAACAGAGAGTGGTAGATCAGCGGAATAGGTTAGCTACATAAGGCATGGTAGTCAATTACTATAATAATCTATTATTTGATAAAACCAAAGACTCTATCTTCTGGATAAGAACTCACTATTTGACAAAAACTGCTGAGAAAACTGTAAAAAAGTCTGGCAGAAACTAGGTATACAACAATGTCTTACACTGTAGGCCAAAATAAAGTCAAAATGTGTTCCCAAGTTAGATATAAAAACTGATACTATAAACAAACTAGGAGAGCAAGGAATAGTTTACATATCAAATTTATGGAGAATGGAAAAATTTTGTTTTCACACAGATAAACCAACACAACCAAGATGAAGAGAGCAGTAGAAAACTGGGAAACAATTTTTCAACCAGTTTCTCTGATAAAGGTCTTATTTCTAAGATATATAGATAACTGAGTCAGATTCATAAGAATATAAATCATTCACCAATTGATAAGTGGTCAAATGATATGAACAGGCAGTTTTCAGCTGAAATTTTTTTTGATTGTTTTTTTGTTTTTTAATTGACATTTATTTATGTATTTTACGTTTTCAACATTCATTTCCACAAAATTTTGAGTCTAAAGTTTTCTCCTCATCTCTCCTCACCCCCACCCCAAAATGCTGAGCATTCTAATTACCCCTACCACCAATCCTCCCTCCCTTCTAACATCCTTCCTTTCTCTTATCCCCATCTTCTCTTTTGTCCTGTGGGGAAAGATAAAATTCTATACCCGACTGCCTGTATTTCTTATTTCTCAGTTGTATGCAAGAATAATACTCAACAGTTGTTCCTAAAATTTTAAGTTCAAACTTTTCTTCCTTTCTCCCTCCCCACACATCCCCACTAAGAAGCAAGTAATTCAATATAGGGTATATATATGTAGCTTTGCAAATGAGTTCCATAACATTCATGTTGTGTAAGACTGACTATATTTCCCTCTATCCTATCCTGCCCCCCATTTTTTCTGTTTTCTATTTTGACTTTCTCCATCCCCAAGAGTGTTGACTTCTAACTACTCCCATCTCCCATTGCCTTCCCTTCCATCATGCCCCTCACCCTGCTTATCCCCTTCTTCCTGACTTTCCTGTATCGTAAGATAGATTTTCATACCAAAATAAGTGTGCATTTTATTCCTTCCTTGAGACAAAGGTGATGAGTGCAAGCTTCACGTTTTCCCTTTCACCTCCCCCCTTTTTCCCTCCATTGAAAAGTCTTTTTCTTGCCTCTTTAATGAGAGATAATTTGCCCCATTCCATTTCTCCCTTTCTCCTCCCGATATATTTCTCTTTCACCCCTTAATTTTATTTTTTTTAGATATGATCCCTTCTTATTCAGTTCACCCTGTGCTCTTTGTCTCTGCCTCTGTCTCTGTTTCTCTCTCTGTATCTATGTATATATGTATGTATGTATGTATACATATACATGTATATGTGTGTGTATAGTCCCACCAACTACCCAGATACTGATAAAAGTTTCAAGAGTTACAAATATTGTCTTTCCATGTAAGAATGAAGCAGTTCAACTTTAGAAAGTCCCTTATGATTTCTCTTTGCTACTTACCTTTTCATGCTTCTCTTGATTCCGTGTTTGAAAGTCAATTTTTCTTTTCAGCTCTGATCTTTTCATCATGAATGCTTGAAAGTCCTCTATTTCATTGAAGGACCATTTTTGCCCTGAAGTACTATACTCAGTGTTCCTGGGTAGGTGATTATTGATTTTAATCCTAGTTCCTTTCTGGAATGTCATATTCCACTCCCTTCGATCCCTTAATGTAGAAGCTGCTACATCTTGTGTTATCCTGATTGTATTTCCACAATACTCAAATTGTTTCTTTCTAGCTGCTTGCAATATTTTCTCCTTCATCTGGCAGCTCTGGAATTTGGTTGCAATGTTCCTAGGAGTTTCTTTTTTTGGATGTCTTTCAGGAAGTGATTGATGGATCCTTTCAATATTTATTTTGCCCTCTGGTTCTAGAGTCTCAGGGCAGTTTTCCTTGATAATTTCATGAAAGATGATGTCTAGGCTCTTTTTTTGATCATGGCTTTCAGGTAGTCCCATGGTTTTTAAATTGTCTCTCCTGGATCTATTCTCCAGGTCAGTTGTTTTTCCAATGAGATATTTCACATCATCTTCCACTTTTTCATTCTTTTGGCTTTGTTTTGTGATTTCTTGGTTTCTCATAAAGTCATTAGCCTTCATTTGTTCCATTCTAATTAGTGAGTTTTTGAACCTCCTTTTCCATTTCACTAATTCTGCTTTTGAAAGCACTCTTCTCCTCATTGGCTTTTTGAACCTCTTTTGCCAATTGAGTTAGCCTATTTTTCAAGGTGTTATTTTCTTCAGCACTTTTGTTTGTCTCTTTTAGCAAGTTGTTGACTCACTTTTCATGATTTTCTTGCATCTCTCTCATGTCTCTTCCCAGTTTTTCCTCCACTTCTCTTACTTGATTTTCAAAATCCATTTTGAGCTCTTCCATGACCTGAGACCATTGAATATTTTGGGTGTTTGGGATATGTAAGCCTTGACTTTTATGTCTTTCCCTGATGGTAAGCATTGTTCTTCCTCATCCTGAAAGAATGGGAGAAGATATCTGTTCACCAAGAAAGCAACCTTCTATAGTCTTATTTTTTTTCCCTTTTTTGGAAATTTTCCCAATCAGTTACTTGACTTTTGGGTCCTTTGTCAAGAGTAGGGTGTACTCTGGGGATCTGTAAGATCTCAGTTCCTCCAAAGTGACATAATCAAGCCTGCACACTGCTCTGGGAGCAACAACAAACTTTTGTGCTCAAAATCTGCAAGTAGTAGAGTTTTCTCTCCACAACCATCTCACCTCCAGTTCTGCCAAGCCAACACTCGGGGCTGAGATACAAATCAGCTCCTCAATTCCCCCAGGGGTTTTAAGCCAGGGCAGTGCTGACATTCAGTTTGAGATTAAGATCAGCTGCTCAGTTCCCCCAGGAGCTTTAGGTGGGGGGCAGGGTCACCACACAGGGCTCAATTCCCCCAGGGGCTTTACAATGAGCCCTTCAACTCATGTAGGCTGCTGCCTGCCTTGGGAGCCCCTGCCTGCTGTGGCCTCTGCTGCTGCTGCCTGAAGCCAGAGCTATGGGGACACCCTGCTCCCTTCTCCATCAGCTGATAAAACCCTCTCACTAACCTTTGGCACCCATAGGTTGCAAGATCTACGCTGCCACTGGAGATTCTGTCCCTGAAATCTGCTTAGTCCTGCTCCTCCCTGTGCCAGGTAGCCAAGGTTGGGCTGGGCTCCACTCTGCATCTGGTACAACAGACCTTTCCCTTAGGCCTTTCAGGTCACCCTGGGCTAGAAATCTCCTCCACTCATTGTTCTGTGGCTTCTGCTGCTGTAGAATTTGTTAAGAGTCTTTCTTAACAAGTATTTTATGGGCTCTGGGGGAGGAGCTAATGTATGTGGGTCTCTCTACTCCACTATCTTGGCTCCACCCCAGGATGAAGAAATTAAAGCTATCTGTAGTCATATGGAAAAATGCTCTAAATCACTATGGATGAGAGAAATCCAAATCAAGACAAGTCTTTGGTACCACATCACACAAAACAAGACAATGATAAATATTAGAGTAGATATGGGAAAATTGGCATACTAATGCATTGTTGGTGGAGTCGTGAACTGATTCGACCATTGTGGAGAGCAATTTGGAACTATGCCCAAAGGGCTATCTTAATCCCTTTGACCCAGCAACATGACTTCCTGAGTTGTATATCAAAGAGATTGTAAAACTCAGAAAATGATCTACATGTACAAAAATATTTGCATCAACTCTTCTTGTGGTGGCTAGGAATTGAAAATTGAGGGAATGACCATCAGTTGGAGAATGCTGAACAAGTTGTGGTATGTGAATGTAGTGGAGCACTATGTAAGAAATAATGAGAAGGTAGACTTGAGAAAAACCTGGAAAGTTCTATGTGAACTGATGCTGAATGAGATGAGCAGAACCAGGAGAACATTGTACATAGTTACAGCCACATTGTGTGGCTACTTTGAAACACTTAGCTCTTCTCAGCAATAAGAGGTTCTAAGATGACTCCAGAAGGTTCATGATGGAAAATACCAACCACATCCAGAAAAAGAACTATTCAGTCTAAATGCAGATTGAAACATATTATTTGCGTTCTTTCTCTCTTTTTTGTTTTGTTTTGATTTGTTTTGCTTCTTCTTTCTTGTGGTTCATTCCATTGGTTCTAATTCTTCTTTAGAATATGACTAATTTGAAAATATGTTTAATTTGAATGTATATATAAAGCCTATATCAGACTGCATACCATCTTGGGGAGGAGGGAGAGGAGGGAAAAAAATTAAAACTCAAAATCTTGTGGAACTGAATGCTGAAAGCTAAAAAAATAAATTATTTTTAAAATAAAGAAATAGATCTTACCCTACAGGAAAATAGAAGGGAAAGGGATTAAGAGGGGTGGAGGTGATAGAAGGGAGGTTAGATTGCTGGAAGGGGAAAAGTGGAAAGAGGGAAAAGGTGAAAGGAGGATAGAATAAGTAAGGTTTGGGGGAATAGGATGGACAGAAATATAGTTAACAATAGTAATTGAAAATATTTTGAGGCAGGTTACTCTGATAAAGGCCTCATTTTTCTAATGAATGGAGAACTTTATCAAATTTATAAAAATAAGGGCTTAAATGATCAAAAGTTATAATCAGTTTTCAGATGAAGTACCTAAAGCTATCTATAGTCATGTAAAAAATATTCTAACTCAATATTGATTAGAGAAATGCAAATTAAAGCAATTCTGAGGTATTACCTCATGTTTATTAGATTAGCTGATAGAATAGAAAAGGTAAATGACAAAAGTTGGAGAGGATGCGGGAAAAATGAGACATTAATGTACTGTTGTCAGAGTTGTGAATTGATTAAACCATTCTATAGAGCAATTTGGAACTATACCCATAGGGCTATAAAATTAGGAATGCTCTTTGATACAGCAATACTACTACTAGGTCTGTTTCTCCAAGGAAATAAAAAACAAAAAGGAAAATGACCTATATATACAAAAATATTTATAGCAACTCTTTTCTGTAGGTAAAGAAGTAGAAATTGAGGTGATACTCATCAGTTGGGGAATGAATAAGTTGTAATTATGTAATTATGATGAAATATTGTTATACTATAAGAAATAATAACCAGGATGCTCTCAGAAAAACCTAGAATGACTTGCATAGGTTGATGAAAAATGAAATATACTGGGGGCAAAGTAATAACAATATTGTAAGATGACCAACTGTCAATGATTTAGCTATTCTCAGCAATACAATGATCCATGATAGCTCTGAAGGATTTAGGATGAAAAATGCTATCCATTTCCAGAGAAAGAACCAATGGCATCTGAATACAGATTGAAGCAACTTTTGTTTTTCACTTTATTTTTCTTGAGTTTTTTTTGTTTGTGCTACTCTTATGGATATGTTTTGTATGACTACACATGCATAACCTATGTGAAATTGCTTGCCTTCTCAATGAGGGGTGTGGGGTGGGAGGAAGAGAGAGAATTGGGAATGAAATTTTTTTTAAAAAATGTTAAAAATTGTTTTTACATGTAACTGGGAAAAAAGTAAATACTAAATGTATATATATGTGTGTATGTATGTATGTATAGACAGATATGTATACATATATACATGTATATGTATACTAGTGTGTGTTTGTGTGTGTGTATATATATGTATATGTATATATATGAAAATTAATGAGTGAATCAACCATGAAATAAAGACAGTTTCTGACTAGTCCCAATATTTAACAGGTGCCTGACACATAGTAGGTACTTAATAAGTTCCTTAAATTATTTAATTGAATAATGAATCTCCTTAAGTGATTTCATTTATTTGAATTTACAATATGCAAAGTTATGATTATGTAAAATATAGTAATTGGCTCTAGCCCAATGGAAATATGAAGTGCAACTTCAATGAAAGAGACCTCTCCTGGGAGATTTCTTATTAGTACTAATTAGAGCCTACCTACTAGCTGTAGGTAGTAGCATGTGTAGAAGTGGTCTATAAATTCTAAAATCCATATAAAGACAGAAGGGGTTAGGATTATCTGAGAACTTTACAGCACTAAGTCACGCATACTCACGCAGGACAGGATATATAATAACTCAAACCACTGAAAGATTCCTAGTGGGAAAAAGAACTTGAAGGCACCTGCAGTCACATATTGACCAGGTAGCCATAGAAACCTGGCCCAGGAACTGATAACTATTTAGTTCCTAATAGAATCTCAGTGCCTGCCTAAATAGGAAGTGTGGCCAGTTGGCAAACAATACCTGTTTCTTTGCCCTCTGAGGATTCTTGAAAGAATTAAAGGTAAGTTCCTTCTCCTCAAAAAGAAAAAGATTAAGATGCTTTTTTACATTTTAATGTCAGACTACCAACCTTTCCCTCTTTATCCTAAACAAACAAACAAAAAACAAAAACAGTAAGCAATCCCATCATTGACAAGCAGAAAAGACTTGGAGGGATTGTATGGAATATCTGATTGAACTGTTTACACCTAATTGATTTCAAAGCCTTCTTCTATTCTATCCATAAACCAAGGCAAAAACAATTCTATTAGATTCTCTCTGTGTAGCAAGGGAAAAAGTCAATTTCCAGTATTTTAAGATGAAGAAAACTCAGGAAGAACCTTCCATTGAAATGATAGACTTTGCACTATGCCTTCAGGGAAAAATCAGAACAAAAAGCTGATAATTTTATTGGCATTGCTGCTGTGGCTAATATATGAATCAAATAATGGAAAACAGATTAATGTAGTCTTAGATATAACTACACTTGGTAGTAAGACAAAGTTTGGTTAGAATCAGTGGAATGTGATGATTCAGAAGTGTTATATTGTGAGTAAATGCATTATGTATGTACAAGAGACCATTTAAGACTGGGTGGTATACAATTCTCAGCTTGTTTCATCTTCAGATTTAGACTTGACACTTAGAATCATAGATTTCAAATTGTAGAGGTCATCCAGTCCAACACTTTCATTTTGTACTAAGGAAATTTGAGTCCTTGAGAAGTTAAGTCATATCCTTAAGGTCACATAGATAGGTAGCAATGACAGAGGAAGGATTTTAATGTCTTTATTTGTTTATCTGAATCCAAAATAAATGTTCTTCCTACTGAATCAAATGTTCTGAGTAAGTCATTTTGCTTTCCTGGGGTCCAGTTTCCTCCTCTCTAAAACGATGGAGTGAGAATTTAATATCTCCAAGGTACCTTCTAACTCTGGTATTTTCTGATTAGCTGATTCTGTGTCATCACTGTGGTAAATGAAAATGTTCCTAGGTACCAATTTGTGTTCAAATGTTATATTATTCTGGAACCAATGCATATTGTTCACTGAAAGTGGAAAAATGATAATTAAGCAAAGATCAGATTAAGTTTAGACTCGTCCATATGACTTGTTTCTAGTTTTTGTTTTATTTTGGTTTGGTTTTGTTCTTAGATACATGCGTGTAGCAGTAAGCACCCCAACATGTACAGAGGGGCCTGCTATCACAGGCTCTTAGATCTGCATTCATAAAAGGAAAGGTAACTTTTGAGGGATTGACAATCACTTTAATCAAGTATGTGTACCATTCCTTTAACCAAGTACATATATCATTCAGTTAGGTCAGGGAGTCAGCACCCTGAATTTCAAAGAAAATACAGAGAAATCAAAAGATCAACAGATGTGGCTTCCTCTGCCTGAATTCAACAGACAATTGAACCCCAATTGTCTGACCATCATTAACAGAAAAGGAAGCACAACAAGTATGCCAGATGTCAGTGGGAAAATTGAGTCAGGAGAATCCTACCTCAGCCCAGGCTGAACAGCCACTCTCTTACCCTTCCCATGAGATCACCTTTTTCAGTTCATACCAGCATCTCACAGGCTTACTGGCATCATGGATTGGAGGCTCAGATAGCCTTTGTTGCTATCCATACCTGGAGTTAGACTCAGAAGAACAGTCAGTTAATATTCCTATGGCATCTAAAAATGGCAAGTTCCAATAACCAGGTTTCAAATATGATTATAGTTTCACTTTGGCTAAGGAATATTTTTTGAGGCTTACATGCCTTTCTATAAATGGTTTAGTTCCTGATTAAATAACAATTCTAAAATCAAAGTTACCATTAAAATCTTAACTGTTCCATCAATGCCAAATTTTACCCGAAGTTACCTGTCTCTAGGAGACTTAGACTGAAATTCAGATCCCCAAACTAAAGATGTCTCTGATTTAGTCTCAGCAATTAATTCAGTCAATTGTTTTAATACTAATTGCTTTTACATCACTTTGTAACATGTCCAATTTTTCTCTCCATCTATTCCCTACCTTGCATTCTGTTTACCCCTTCCCTCAATGTACCTTCCCTTCTATCACACCCCACCCTGTCCTTATCCTCATCTTCTCTCTTTCCTTGTAGGGCAAGATAAATTTCTATACGCCATTACCTGTGTTTCTTATTTCCCGGTTATATGCCATAATAATTCTCAACATTCTTTTCTAATACTTTGAATTCCAACTTCTCTCCATCCCTAAATATATGTTGTTTTACAAAAGACTTCCATAATAATCATGTTGTGTAATATTTACTATATTGCCCTCTATCCTACTCTATCCCCCTTCATTTTATTACTTCCTCATTACACCTTGCCCATTCCCCAAAGTGTTTATCTCTAGTCACTCCCTTCTCCCATTTGCCCTCCATTCTATCATTCCCCTCGCCCCACTTGTCATCTCCTTCCCTACTTTCCTGTAGTCTAAGATAGATTTTCATACCAGAATTAGTGAGCTTGTTATTTCTTCCTTAAGCCATATGTGGAGAGAGTAGCTTCACTTTTCCCCTTTCCCCTTCTCCCTTTTCTTCTCCATTGAGCAAGATTTTTCTTATCTCTTTTATGAGTTATAGCCTGCCCCATGTCATTTCTACCTTTTTCCTCCCTGTATTTTCCTCCTTCACCTCTTAATTTTTATTTTATTCTATTTTTTTGTGGATATCACCTCTTCTGATTCAACACAACCTGTACTCTCTGTCTATATAAGTGTGTGTGTGTGTGTGTGTGTGTGTGTGTGTGTGTGTGTGTACAATATCTCCACCTACCCAAATACTGCGAAAAGTCTCAAGAGTTATAAATATTTTCTTCACATGTAGGAATGTAAATAGTTCAGCTTTAGAAAGTCTTTTCTGATTTCTCTTTCCTGTTTACCTTTTCATGCTTCTCTTGATTCTTGTGTTTGAAAGTCAAAATTTCTCTTAAGTTCTGATCTTTTCATCATGAATGCTTTAAAGTCCTCTATATCACTGAATGACCATTTATTCCTTTGAAGTATTATACTCAGTTTTGCTGGATAGGTAATTCTAGATTTTAATCCTAGTTCCTTTGACTTCTGGAATATTCTATGCCAAGCCCTTCAATATCTTAATGTTGAAGCTGCCAGATCCTGTGTTATTCTGATTGTATTTTCACAATACTCAAATTATTTCTTTCTAGCTGCTTGCAGTATTTTCTCCTTAACCTGGGTACTCTGAAATTTGGCCACAATATTCCTAGGAGTTTCTTTCTTCAGGTCTCTTTCAGGAGGTAATTAGTGGATTGTTTCAATATTTATTTTGCCTTCTGGTTCTAGAATATCAGGACAGTTTTCCTTGATAATTTCATGGGAGATAAGGTCTAAACTCTTTTTTTGATCATGACTTTCAGGTAGTCCCTTTAATTTTTAAATTGTCTCTCCTGGATCCATTTTCCAGGTCAGTTGTTTTTCCAATGAGATGTTTTGCATTATCTTCTATTTTTTCAAACTTTTGGTTTTGTTTTTTAACTGTTTGATTTATCTCATAGTCATTCATTTCCCTGAACTCAATGTTCTCTCTCAAAAAACTATTTTGTTCAGTGAGCTTTTGAACTTTCTCCTCCATTTGGCTAATTCTGCTTTTTAAAGCCTCCTTCTACTTGACTTTTTGGAACTCTTCTTCCAATTTAGTTAGCCTCTTTCTAAAGGTGTTATTTTCCTCAGCATTTTTTAGTTCTCCTTTAGCAAGCTGCTAACTAGCGTTTCTAGCTCTTCTCTTGCCTAAGCCCAATTTAAGTTCACTTTGGAGGTCCTGGAGATAGGGGCCTTGATTTCCTGTGGCAGTATGCCTTGTTCTTCCTCATTTGAAAGGATGAGAGGAGACACCTGTTCACCAAGAAAGTAACCTTCTATGGTCTTATTTTTTTTCCCATTTTGGGCATTTTCCTAGCCTTCCTAGCTTGACTTCTGAATCCTTTGTCAAGATGATGGTCCTATTGCCCCTATCCCCAGTTTAGTATTCAAGCTTGTGATTTGACTCAGCTACTTGATTCCTGGGGCTTTGGTGGGGGTGGGTCATCACTCAGGGCTGATGTTTAGATCAGCTATTCCCTACTGCTGGAGGCTTTAAGCTGAACTGCCTGGACTATGGACCTAGGTTGCTTCCTGGCCACCATATCTGCCTGTAGTCTGCTGCTGCTGTTGTTGCCCTGGCCTGGGGCTATTGCTGGAAGAACCCTGTTCCCTCTCACCTAGCTGGGAAACCCTCCCACACTGACCTTTGGAGCTTTCTTTGTGGCTTGTGGGTTGAAGTATCTGGGACCCTCCTTGCTGAGAACTCTGCCCTGGAGGTCTGTTCAGGTCCTGCTCCTCAGAGGGCAGCATGGTTAGGGCTGGGCTCCACTCCACTCAGCATCCCGTGAGATAGACCTTTCCTGTCGGCCTTCTAGATTACCTTTGGCTGGAAACCTCTTTTGCTCTGTTGTTCTGTTCTAGTATTTGTTGAGAGTCCTTTTTTACAGGTACTTTGTGGGCTATGGGGGAAGTGCTAGAGCATATGCATTTTTCTACTCTGCCATCTTGGCTCTGCCCCAAAAGTAAAGGTTTTTAATAAAAATAAAATTAAACAATTAAATTGAAAGGGATAAACTAGTCCATCTCTTAGATCTTCAAAAGTTTTTTGTTCTATTTCCTAAGTTCTCTTCTACTTCAATTTCTACAACATAGAGTCATATTCAAAGACCAAGGCCATCTCTAATCATCTATGCTTTAAAATCTTTTCCATATCTGAATTCTATGTTTTAACATTCCTTAGAGCTTTAAGACTCTATGATTTTTTTTAATTAAATTTATTTATTTAACTTTTAACATTCATTTTCACAAAATTTTGGGTTACAAATTTTCTCCCCTTTTAACCCCTCCCCCCCCAAACACCAAGTATTCTAACTGCCCCTATCACCAGTCTGCTATCTCTTCTATCATCCCTCTTCTGCCCTTGTCCCCATCTTCTCTTTTGTCCTCTAGGGCCAGATAGCTTTCTATACCCCTTTACCTGTATTTCTTATTTCCTAGTGGCAAGAACATTACTTGACAGTTGATCCTAACACTTTGAGTTCCCACTTCTTTACCTCCCTCCCTCTTCACCCCTTCCCTTTGGAAGGCAAGCAATTCAATATAGGCCAAATCTGTGTAGTTTTGCAAATGACTTCCATAATAGTTGTGTCGTATAGGACTAACTATATTTCCCTCCATCCTATCCTGTCCCCCATTACTTCTGTTCTCTTTTGATCCTATCCCTCCTCATGAGTGTCGACCTCGAATTGCACTCTCCTCCCCATGCCCTCCCTTCTATCATCCCCCCCACACTGCTTGTCCCCTTATCCCCCACTTTCCTGTATTGTGAGATAGGTTTTCCTACCAAAATGAGTGTCCATTTTATTCTTTCCTTTAGTGGAATGTGATGAGAGTAGACTTCATGTTTTTCTCTCACCTCCCCTCTTTATCCCTCCACTAATGAGTCTTTTGCTTGCCTCTTTTATGAGAGATAATTTGCCCCATTCAATTTCTCCCTTTCTCCTCCCAATATATTTCTCTCTCACTGCTTGATTTCATTTTTTTAAGATATGATCCCATCCTCTTCAATTCACTCTGTGCACTCTGTCTCTATGTGTGTGTGTGTGTGTGTGTGCATGTGTGCGTGTGTAATCCCACCCAGTACCCAGATATTGAAAAGTTTCAAGAGTTACAAATATTGTCTTTCCATGTAGGAATGTAAACAGTTCAACTTTATTAAGTCCCTTATGACTTCTCTTTGCTGTTCACCTTTTCATGGTTCTCTTCATTCTTGTGTTTGAAAGTCAAATTTTCTTTTCAGCTCTGGTCTTTTCATCAAGAATGCTTGAAAATCCTCTATTTCATTGAAAGACCAATTTTTCCCCTGAAGTATTATACTCAGTTTTGCTGGGTAGGTGATTCTTGGTTTTAGTCCTAGTTCCTTTGACTTCTGGAATATCCTATTCCGTGCCCTTCGATCCCTTAATGTAGAGGCTGCTAGATCTTGTGTTATCCTGATTGTATTTCCACAATACTTGAATTGTTTCTTTGTAACTGCTTGCAATATTTTCTCCTTGACCTGGGAACTCTGGAATTTGGCCACAATGTTCCTAGGAGTTTCTCTTTTTGGATCTCTTTCAGGTGGTGTTCTGTGGATTCCTTGAATATTTATTTTGCCCTCTGGTTCTAGAATCTCAGGGCAGTTTTCCTTGATAATTTCGTGAAAGATGATGTCTAGGCTCTTCTTTTGATCATGGCTTTCAGGTATTCCCATAATTTTTAAATTGTCTCTCCTGGATCTATTTTCCAGGTCAGTTGTTTTTCCAATGAGATATTTCACATTATTTTCCATTTTTTCATTCTTTTGGGCTTGTATTGTGATATCTTGCTTTCTCACAAAGTCCTTAGCCTCCATCTGTGCCATTCTAATTTTGAAAGAACTATTTTCTTCAGTGAGCTTTTGAATCTCCTTTTCCATCTGGCTAATTCTGCTTTTGAAAGCATTCTTCTCCTCATTGGCTTCTTGAACCTCTTTTGCCAATTGAGTTAGGCTAGTTTTCAAGGTGTTATTTTCTTCAACATTTTTTTGGGTCTCCTTTAGCAGGGTGCTGATTTGTTCTTCATACTTTGACTTCATGTCTCTCATTTCTCTTCCCAGCTTTTCCTCCACCTCTCTAACTTGACTTTCAAAATTCTTTTTGAGCTCTTCCATGGTCTGAGCCCATTGGGTGGGCTGGGACACAGAAGCCTTGCCTTCTGTGTCTTTGCCTGATGGTAAGCATTGTTCTTCCTCATCAGAAAGGAAGGGAGGAAATGCCTGTTCACCAAGAAAGTAACCTTCTATATTCTTATTTCTTTTCCCTTTTCTGGGCATTTTCCCAGCCAGTGACTTGACCTCTGAATATTCTCCTCACACCCACCTCGCCTCCTGATCCTCCCAGCCAGCCTTTGGGGTCTGAGATTCAAATGCTGCTTCCAGCCTTAGGGCTTTTGGCGGGGGCAGGACTGCTATTCAGTATGAGATTAAGTTCAGGTGCTGAGGTTGGGGCAGGGCCGCCTCTCAGGCTCAGTTCCCTCAGGGGGTTTATGCACAGACCTTCCACAATGGATCCAGGCTCCCGCCCACTTGGGGAGCCCCCGTCTGCAGCTACCTCTCAGCTTCTACCTCCCGGGGGGGCCTGAGCTATGGGGGCACCCCAATCCCCTCTCGACCGCCAAAGAGACTCTCTCATCGACCCCTGTCTCCTGTGGGTGGAGGGACTTGTGTGGCCTCTGGAGATCCCGTCCCTGAAGCCTGCTCGGATCTGTACCTCTTGGTGCCGCAGCCGTGGCAGGGCTGCACTCAGCTCCCAGTCCCGGTGCCCAGTCCACAACACAAAGGATCCCCCGCGAGAGGTTTGCAGGTCTCTCCAGAACAGAAATCTCCCTCGCTCCAATGTGCCATGGCCTCTGGGTGCAGAATTCGCCATGAGTTACTTCCCTGTAGCCGTTCTATGGGTTGTGGGTTTGGAGCTATGTGTATATGCATCTTTCTACTCCGCCATCTTGGCTCCCAAGAGTCTATGATTTTATGTAGTTTTTCAGATAAACTTTCTATGTCAAAGGAACCTCACTATCTATAGAAATGTCATAGTTAGCTTCCAATTAACTAAATCCAGATAAAGTCCATGAATGAAAAGCAACTGACTAGGCTGTCCCTTTGGAACGCTAGTCTTCTAAAAAACACAGGGTCTTCTAAATTATGCTACAATATGTGTGCCTTAACTAACAAGAACACCAAATAATTTTTATCCCTACCTCCTGGTGGGAGTCCAGAAAACAAGATATTGATGATACAAGAGAACAGAAGAAATAAATCACTAAACCCTGATGTGCTGCTGTCAGTGTATGGCTGAAGTTGATGAAAAGCCATATTCTTCCATGACTTGACTTCTGGGATCATTTAATTCAACATTTCACAGGAATCTAAGACAAGAGATAAGAAGGAAACCAGCAATTAAATATCTAGGTTTTCCAATGAAAGCCTTTAAAATACAATATCATAGTTAAACAGGTTAAAAAAAATAAAAGTTGTAAAAAATATCTTGGAAGATATTTTTGACATATTACTAGGCAATTTTTAGTTAGATAAAATACAGTTGTAATTATATTAGAATACAGTAGCCAGAACTGGAAGGGATCTTTGAATGTAGACTAGTAGAGCTTGAAGAGACCCCAAGATAGAGAATATTAGAATTGGAATGAATCTGAGAACATGGAATGGGATGTCAGAATTAGAAAAGACTGTGGAATTCTGAAAGGGATTGAAAGTCCATCTAGTCAAACTTCTTAATTTACAGACAAAACTCTCAGAAGGAATGTAACTTGTCTAAGGCCCTATAAAAAGTTCCTGCATTAGGGTATTATCTCTACCCAATGCTCTTTTTAGCTCTGCATCTTGAATGTGTGAATGCAGTTACAGTATTGTAGTCAGATTCTATCTGGAATATTGTGATTATTTCTTGAAAACATTTAAGGAAAGATATTGACAAGTCACAGCACACCCAGAGGAGGGCAATGAGACTGATGAGGGTGCTTCATACCATGTCCTAAAAGGTTCAGTGAAGAAAAACTCATAAATTTAACCTAGAAAAGAGAAGACTTATGAGGGAAAAGATAATTATCTTCAAATATTTTAAAGGCTGACAGGTGAAATATGAATTAGTCTTGTTAAGAAGTTTCCAGGAAAAACAAACACCTAGGAGTAGAAATGGAAATAAAACCTGAGTCTCTCAGGTGTCAGTATACAAATTCATGAAGAATGAGTAACAAGGCAGATGAATCAGTGATTCTAATGTAAAGAAACCAAAATGGCAGAACTCTCAATCCTAAAAAGGTAAGGAGATCAAAAAACTGATCAGAAAGAGATTATAGGGGACCCTCTGATAGCACTGAACAAGGGTGGCACTGATTGGCAACTCTATGGTTCAAGCAGTTCTGAGTTGGAGTTTTAGGGTGGTTAGCCACAAGGGAGCAGAGTCCCTACTCTCAATTGTAGGGCAAAGAAAAGTGCTAGTGCTTGGGACTATAAGGAACAGGGGTCCTTTCTGAGAAAGGATCACAGCACAGACCAGGAGAACAGGCATCATACCTCTCCCAGGAACACACTGTCTTGGAATCAACAAAAACTTGCAGTCCCCAAGAACTAATTAAGAAAACAGCAGCACAAAACAAAAGCCTTAAGCTTGGTACAGCGCCTGCCTACTTCTAGGTGAGCAGAACCAAACTTTAGCAAAAGTTCAAAGTAAAGAAATGGTCTGGGAAAGTGAACAAATAACAAAAAAAATAGAACTTGAACCTAAAATGCTGTAATGGTCCAGGGAAGACCAAGACAATCTTAGAATATAACATGAAAACAGCTCCAAGCAACACTTCAGAGAAAAAAATAATTGACTTGAGCCCAGCAAGAAATCCTGACTGATAGAATTAAAGAGATAAGAGTGGTAGAGGAAAAATTGGGAAAATAGCTGAAGTGATAGAAGACAGTACTGAAGAGAATTAACAGCTTGGGAAAAGAGGCACAAAAATATGAACAAAATTACACCATAAAAAAAAAAAACAGAATTGCCCTAATAGTAAAATAGACATAAAAATCTGTTGAATGAAAGGACTCCTCTAAAAGCAGAATAGATAGCTATGTAGTACAGTGGATAGAATTCTAGGCCTACAGTCAAGCAGTTTTGAGTTCAAATGAGGCCTCAGACACTTACTAACTGTGTGTGCCTGAGCAAGTCATTTAATCCTGTTAACCTTGGTTTTTCCTCAGTTGTAAAATGAAATGGAAAAGGAAATAGAATACCAGTTCAGTATCTTTGCAAAAGATAATTCCCCCAAAAAAGGGTCACAAAGAATCTGACATGACTGAAAAGTCACTAGACAACAACAAAAATCAATATAGGCCAAATTTTTTAAAAGGTACAAAAATTAGCTGAAGAAAAAGATTCCTTAAAAATCAGAATTGACCAAATACAAAAAATACAAAATCTCACTGAAGAAAATAATTCTTTAAAATTAGAATTCAGCAAATGGAACCTAATGACTCCATGAGACATCAAGAGACAATAAAGCAAGTCAAAAGAGTGAAAAAGAAAATAGAGGAAAATGTGTACCATATCATTAGAAAAACAACTAATTTGTGACTAATTTCACTCATAAAATGAAAGTAGATAGCAGAAAGGATTAGAAACTAGAATCCAACAATAGAGTGTTTATTTTTTTAATTTAATTATTTTATTTATTTTCAGTGTTTGACAATCACTTCCATATATCTTAGATTTTTTTCTACTCCCTCCTCCTGATTCCCCCCTCCCTCCCTTCTTCTTCCCTGAGATAGCATACAATCTTATACAGATTGTATATGTACATTCCTATTAAATACATGTGGCATAGAAGAATTAAATTGAATGGGAGAAGCCATACAAGAAAACAAAACATATGCAAAAGAAAATGGTCTTTCCATCTGTGATCCAATTCCATAGTTCTTTCTCTACATGTGCAAGACATTTTGCCTCAAGAGTCCATTGGAAATTTTTTAAGTCTATACATTTCAATGAAGTAGTAAGTCTACCAGAAAAATTCCTTGCACACTATGATTGTTGCTGTGTACAAAGTTCTGCTGGTTCTGCTCCTTTCCCTAAACATCAGTTCATCTAAGTCTTTCCATGCTTCTCTGAAGTCTTCCTGTTCATCACTTCTCATAGCACAATAGTATTCCAGTACATTTATATACCACACCTTGTTCAGCCATTCCCCAATTGATGAACATCCCCTTGATTTTCAGATTTTGACCACCACAAAGTCAGATGCTATACATGTTTTTGTACATGTAGCACCCTTTCCCATTTCTATGATTTCTTTGGGGTAGAGTCCCAGAAGTGATATTGCTGGGTCAAAGGGTATGCACAAATTTGTAACCCATTGGGCATAGCTCCAAGTTGCTCTCCAGAATGGTTGGATCAACTCACAACTCCACCAACAATGAATTAGTGTTACAACTCTCCCACATATCCAACATTTATCATCTTCCTGTTTTATCATATTAGCCAATCTGATAGGTGTGATGTGGTATTTCAGAGGTTGTTTTTTATTTGCATCTCTCTAATCAATAGTGATTTAGAGCATTTTTTTCATATGATTATAGGTAGCTTTAATTTCTTCCTCTCCCTGTTCATATCTTTTGACCATTTATCAATTGAGGAATGACTTGTATTCTTGTATATTTGACTCATTTCTCTATATATTTTAGAAATGAGGCCTTTATCACAGACACTAGTTGCAAAAATTCTTCCCCAGTTTTCTGCTTCCCTCCTAATCTTGGTTGCATTGCACTTGTTTGTGAAAAAATGTAATCAAACTCATCCATTTTGTACTTCATACTGCTCTCTAACTCTTGTTGAGTCATAAATTTCCAAATTATCCATGAATCTGACAAATACACTCTTCCTTGATCCCCTAATTTGTTTATAGCATCAATCATTATACCTAGATCCTGTATCCATTTGGACTTTATTCTTTTGCACGGTGTCAGGCATTGATCTATTCTGAGTTTCCACCATGCTGTTATCTAGTCTTCCCACCAATTTTTGTCAAACAGTGAGTTCTTATCCCAGAAACTGGAGTCTTTGGGTATATCAAAAAGTAGGTTGCTATACTCATTAACTACTGTGTCTTGAGTACCTAACCTACTCTATTGGTCCATCCCACTATTTCTTAGATAGTACCAAATGGTTTTGACGATTGCTGATTTATAATACATTTTGAGATCTGGTAGGGCTAGGCCACCTTCCCTAGCATTTCTTTTCATTAATTCCCTTGATATTCTGGACCTTTTGTTCTTCCAGATGAATTTTGATATTATTTTTTCTAGCTCTACAAAATAATTATCTGGTACTTTGATTTGCATGGCATTAAATAAGTAAATTAATTTAGGTAGAATTGTCCTTTTTATTACATTAGCTTGGCCTACCCATGAGTAACTGATGCTTTTTCACTTACTTAGATATCACTTTATTTATGTGAAAAGTGTTCTGTAATTTTTTTCATTAGTCCTTGGGTTTATTTCAGTAGCTAGACTCCCCGATATTTTATCTTTTCTCCTATAGTTTTAAATGGAATTTTTCTTTCTACCTCTTACTGTTAGGTTTTATTAGTAATATATGGAAATGCAGAAGATTTATGTGGGTTTATTTTGTAACCTGCAACTTTGCCAAAGTTTTTTATTATTTTAAGCAGCTTTTTACTTGATTCTCTGGGATTTTCTAAGTATAACATCATATCATCTGCAAAGAGTGTTAATTTAGTATCTTCTTTGCCTATTCTAATTCCTTCAATTTATTTTTCTTCTCATTGCCACAGTTAGCATTTCTAATACCATATTGAATAATAGTGGTTATAATAGACATCCTTGTTTCACTCCTGGTCTTATTAGAAATACATCTAGCTAGTCCCCATTGCATATAATCCTTGCTGATGTTTTTAGGTAGATACTACCTATGATTTTATGGAAAGTTCCATTTATTCCTATGCTTTCCAGTGTTTTCAGTAGGAATGGGTGTTGTATTTTGTCAAAAGCTTTTCCTGCATCTATTGAGATAATCACGTGGTTTCTGTTAGTTTTGTTGTTGATATGATCAATAATGCTAACAATTTGTTTAATATTGAACCAGCCCTGCATAAATCCTACCTGATCAGAACATATTATTCTCATGATAAGTTGCTGTATTCTTTCTGCTAATATCTTATTTAAAATTTTTGCATTTATATTCATTAGAGAAATGGGTCTGTAATTTTCTTTCTCTGTTTTGGCTCTTCCTGATTTAGGTATCAGAACCATATTTCTATTATAAAAGAATTTAGTAGGACTCCTTCTTCAGAAATTTCCCCAAATAGTCTATATAGTATTGGAATTGCAATATGGTGTTTATAAGAGATACTTGAAATAGAAAGACAGAGAGTTATAAAGTTTACAGTTACAAGTTTATCTGATAAATGTCTCATTTTTAAAATACATACTAAATATGGAATTGAGTCAAATTTATAAAAGCAAGAACAATTTTCCAATTGATAAATGGTCATAGGATATGAACAAGCCGTTTATAACAGAAAACAATGCTGTCTGTATTCATATGAGAAAATGCTCTCAGTGACTATTTATTAGAGAAATGCAAATTAAAGCAACTCTGAGGTCATATCACTTTTATCAGAAATAAAAAATGTATGAGGGATTAAAAGGAAAATAGGTACATTAATACACTTTTGGGAGAGTTGTGAACTAGTCCAACCATTGTGGAGGAAAATTTGGGACTATGCCCAAAGGACTATAAAACTGTATATACCCTCTTTCTTTGTAATACCACTACTGTCCTAAAGAGATCAAAGGGAAAGGACCTATTTGTACAAAAATATTTACAGAAGCTCTTTTGGGGAGGCAAAGAATTGGAAATTGAGGGGATGTCCATCAATTGGGGATTGGCTTAACATGTTGCAGTACATGAGTATAATGAAGTACTATTGTGGTATAAGAAATGGCAAGAGAGTGATTTCAGTAAAACAGACAACACTTAAATGAATGATATAAAATGAACTGAGAATAACTGGTACATTATTATGTGTAGTATCAGCAATGTAGTAATAATGATCAACTATGAAGACCTAGCTACTCTGATCAATGCCATGATCCAAGACAAGTCCACAGGACTTATTATGAAAACATGCTATCCACCTCCAGTGATAGAACTGATGAACTTTGAATCCAAATTGAAGTATAATTTTCTCACTTTATTTTTCTTTCTCTTTTGCATTATAGCTAATATGAAAATGTTTTGCATGCTTTCACATATATAATTGATATCAAATTGTTTGTCTTCAGTAGGTGGGAAAGAAATGAGATGAAGAGAATTTGAAACTCAAAATGTTTAAAATTTTAAGAAAAGGAACTAAATTGAACTCAGAAGAATCAGTAATACTTGTTGACATGGAACCAATATCAGAAATGTGGCTCTGTAAAGGTATTGTCTATTCAAACAAGATAGGATAATTTTTAAAAGAAGGAGAAGAATGGATAGACTTTTTTCAAATGGGAAAATGCAAGAAGCAAAATAGGGGAAAGTGATGGAAATCAACTGAATAAAAATCAATGGATACTGAAATAGAAGCAATGCCATTATCCAAATTTACTATAGACAAAGTTAAATGAAAGAAGTAATAGGACAGGAATGGTTCAAGAAACGGATCAAAAGTCTGGTTTGAAGGCATGTTACAGCAGAAATGAGAGCCTCTATCTATTGAGACATTCAATGAATTTAACAAGCACAAGAGACATTTAATAAATGCTTGTTGATTTGATATGAATGTCTGGATAATTGCAGTCCCTTAACTTTGTCACTAACTAACTGTGCGATCTTGAACAAACTGCTTTCCCTCTCTGGGTTTCTTTCATAAACTAGACATCTGCTTAAGAGATTTTTCTCTGCCCAAGGCAGAACAGCTGAACATTTCTTTACTTGATTTAATGTAATTCTATTCTTCGAAAGGTGAAAGAACCAATAATGGAAATTCCTATTTTAGAACCTATTCTCTCCAACTTTTTGATAATGTAAAAATGATAGGAAGCTTCAAAGAATTTGATCACTCTATCTTTCAATTTGTAATAGAAAAAGAAAGAAAATCCAGGCAGAAAAGAAGAGGCACCCTGAATTTTAGAAAGAAGACTCCTGATAGCTTATAGAAAGCATAGACAAGATTCTGTGACATAAAGTTCTGAGGGAAATCAGTCCAGAAGAGATATGAAACACTCACAAATTAAATTAAGAAGACAAAAGGAAAAATGATACTTAATGAGAAGAATAGCAAATTTTCTACAGCAAGATTTGGGGTGCAAAGGGAAATAATCAATAAACCAGGGTTTTGTGTTTCTAATTTATCTTTTTTTCAATTTATGTAGGAAATATTATTTTAAAAACTTTTAAAAGCTTTTGCTTTTACATCGTCTTCATTTATGAAAACATTCCCTCTTTCTTCTCAACCTCTAATAAACAGAAACTCTAAAAAAAAGAAAATGTAAGAAGCAATTTAGTAAAAAAAATCAACCCTAAGTTGTGACTAACAATATATGCAATATTACACAACTGAAATCCTGCAACTCTTCCAAGATTGAAGGAAAGTACAGTCTCTTCTTATTTAGACTAAAGTGCAGTCACTACAATTATGTATTGTTCAGTTCTAGGTTTTATTTTTTGGTTCTCTAGATTTACATCATGGGTATTTATGGCCAGTGTCAATATTTTTTTCTGGATCTGATTACTTTACTCAGTTCCAATTTATTTAAATGTTTCTAGTCTTTGAATTTTTCACATAATCCATGTTTTATGACATAGTAAAGAATCACTATATTCATGTAACAGTGTATCCAATTGATAGATATCACCTTTGTTCCAATTACTTTATATAACAAAATGAGCTACTCTCATTTCTTAGTGCATATGCAATCTGTTTTTTAAAAATATTCCCAGTTTATAGTTGCAGGGCAATTTTTTAAACAAATTTATGAACTTGTCATTCATTCATCTTCCCATTTAGAGCAGCTAGATGGTTCAGTAGGTGGAGTGCAGAGCCTAAAGTCAGGAAATCTTCTTTTTCTTGGTTCAGATCTGACTTCAGACACTTACTAGTTGTGCCAACTTGGGCAAGTCACTTAACCCTGTTGCCTTAGTTTCCTCGTCTGTAAAATGAGCTGGATATGGAGCTGTCAAACTATTCCAGTATCTTTGCCAGGAAAACCCCAAATGGGGCTATGAAGAGTCAGACACAACTGAATAGAGTTGAACAACACGTGCCCCTTTGTTGAATACTCCACTCTCCACCATCCTTGAACTCTTTCTCATGAACTGATAATATCGATTTTTTTTTTTTTACTGTCCAGAAGATTTAGAACAGGGCAAGTAATGGAGGATGAATGCAAAGGTTTGATGCTTCTGTAAGAATAGTGTCAAGAGCACCAAAGTTTAGAATAAGCTGGGAAAGGTGAGAAAAGCTAAAACCATCAAGATGAGGAACTTTTTAAATCTGTACTGGGAAAGGTATGAAGATTAAAAAAAGGGGGATAGAACCACCCCTTACAGGGCAGAATTAATAGTGATAATGAGTTAGAGAAAATGGAATTGTTCATTTTGTTTTTGTGTATGTGGCTTTTTTCCTTACCATGGTGAATAATCTTTGGACTGGAAAGGACAAAACAAAAATGGCTATTACAGAACTGAAACACAAGATCAGAAGGGAGATACTAATAGGACCCCTATTTAATTGCCCTTGATGAATTTTAACTACATCACAGGGGACTGAAATAACAGAGTTGGGGTGGTGGTATAGAGGTTGAGTCAGTAATAGTTGCAAGCTTGGGGCCATTGTAGAAGTATTATAAATTTGGAGAGATGATGGTCCCATTTTTATAAAAAGAGAAGAAAGTAGGTTATTCAAGTCATGAGTCCTTTATCTTGATTCATGGTAAAATTATCAGCTTTTTTTAATACCTAAAAACTAGAATGTTGTTGATTTAAGGAAAACAACATCTCTGCATTGCACAAACAAATATAGTGCAACTAAATTTAGAAGGAAAACAGAACTGGGGGGATTATAGAAGTTTTCTTTCACAAAGGCTTCATTTCTCAAATATATAAAGAAGAGACTCAAATTTCAGAAAATAAGAGTCACTCCCCAACCGAGAAATGCTCAAAGAATATGAATAGGTATTTTCAAAGCTATCAATAATCATTTTAAAATGTTCTAAATCATTATTGACTAGAATAATGAAATTTTAAACAATTGATAGACTATTTCACATGTATCAAAATGACTGACGTAGGAAAAAATGAGAAATGCTGAAGGTGATGTAGAAAAGCAGTGACATCAATACATCATTGGTGGAGTTGTGAACTGGTTCAATCATTCTTGAAAAGAATTTGGAACAATGCCCAAAGAGCTGTAAAAACCATGCATACCCAATCACTCAGCAATACCACCACTGAGTCTGTGTCCCAAGGAGATCAGAGAAAAAGGAAAAAAGATGTATACGTACAAAATTACTTATAACAGCTCTTTTTGTGGTAACAAAGTATTGGAAAATGAGAAGATGCTCAGCATTTTGGAAATGACTGAACAAGTTGTGGCATATGATTGTGATGGAATACTATTTTGTTATAAAATATGATGAGTAGAATGGTTTCAGAAAAATTTGAGAAGACCTATATGAGTTGATGAAAAATGAAGTGAGCAAAACCAGGAGATAATTACATACAGTAACAGCATTATTGTACTGATAATTAACTGTAAAATACTTAGCTACTTTGATCAATGCAATGATCCAAAACAGGTACAAAGAACTCATGATGACAAATGGTGTCAACTTCAAGAGAGAGAACTGATGGACTCAGGGTTCTAATTAAGGTATATTGTTAAACTTTATTTGCCTTCCTTTTTTCCAACATTGCTAAAGTGGAAATATGCTTTACATCATTTTATATGTATAATTGATATCATATTTCTTGCTTTCACAATAGTAGGAGAGAGGTGAGGGAAGGAAGATAAATTTTTGGCACTTGATTCATTCTATGGTTCTTTACATTTAAAAAAATATTAAAAATCTTATTTTCTTCAAATATATGTAAAAGCAATTTCAACATTCACTTTTAAAACTGAGTTCTGAATTTTCTCCCTTCCACTGCATGTTCCTTATTGGGAAGGCAAGCAGTTTGACATAGGTGATACATGTGTAATAATGCAAAACATATTTCCATACTAGTCATTGTAAAGGATGGCAAACCAAAATAAAAACCCAAGAAAAATAAAAGAAAGTTTAAAAAAGTATGTCTTAGTCTATAGGTAGACTCCATGAGTTCTTTTTCAGGTGATGGATAGTATTTTTCATCATAAGTCTTTCATAGTTATCTTGTATCATTGCATTGCTAATACTAGCTAAGTCATTCACAATTTATCATTCCATGGTATTGTTATTAGTTATACAATGTTCTCCTGTTTCTACTCATTTTACTTTATATCAGTTTGCAGAAGTCTGTCCAGGTAAAAAAAATGATTTTAAAAGAAAGGTAAGACAAAAATCCTTCAGTTGTTCCCCATATTCCTAGAGTAGATATAAAGTTATTGACCTGATAGTTATGATCCCCTCCACCCCAATCTGCATGCTTCTATATTTTCCAGTTCTGTTCTGGGCTAGTCCATTCATGATCTTCCCAAATTTGACTTTTTTTTTTTTTATGGAAGTAATCCTAGATTTTTTTTATTAATTTATTTAACTTTTAACATTCATTTTCACAAAATTTTGGGTTCCACATTTGCTCCCCTTTTGTCCCCTCCCCCCACCCCAAAACACCAAGCGTTCTAATTGCCCCTGTCTGCCAATCTGCCCTCCCTCCCTCGCCACCCCTTCCCTTTGGAAGGCAAGCAATTCAATATAGACCAGATCTGTGTAGTTTTGCAAATGACTTCCATAATAGTAGTGTTGTGTAAGAACTAATTATATTTCCCTCCATCCTATCCTGTCCCCCATTACTTCTGTTCTCTCTTTTGATCCTGACCCTTCCCATGAGTGTTGACCTCAAATTGCTCCCTCCTCCCCGTGCCCTCCCTTCCATCATCCCCCCCACCCTGCTTGTCCCCTTATCCCCCACTTTCCTGTATTGTAAGATAGGTTTTCATACCAAAATGAGTGTGCATTTTATTCCTTCCTTTAGTGGAATGTGATGAGAGTAAACTTCATGTTTTTCTCTCACCTCCCCTCTTTTTCCCTCCACTAAAAAGTCTTTTGCTTGCCTCTTTTATGAGAGATAATTTGCCCCATTCCATTTCTCCCTTTCTCCTCCCAATATATTTCTCTCTCACTGCTTGATTTCATTTTTTTTTAAGATATGATCCCCTCCTCTTCAGTTCACTCTGTGCACTCTGTCTCTATGTGTGTGTGCGTGTGCGTGTGCATGTGCATGTGTGTGTGTTATCCCACCCTGTACCCAGATGCTGAATAGTTTCAAGAGTTACAAATATTGTCTTTCCATGTAGGAATGTAAACACTTCAACTTTTGTAAAGTCCCTTATGACTTCTCTTTGCTGTTTACTTTTTCATGCTTCTCTTCATTCTTGTGTTTGAAAGTCAAATTTTCTTTTCAGCTCTGGTCTTTTCATCAAGAATGCTTGAAAGTCCTCTATTTCATTGAAAGACCAATTTTTCCCCTGAAGTGTTATATTCAGTTTTGCTGAGTAGGTGATTCTTGGTTTTAGTCCTAGTTCCTTTGACTTCTGGAATATCCTATTCCACGCCCTTCAATCTCTTAATATGGAAGCTGCTAAATCTTGTGTTATCCTGATTGTATTTCCACAATACTTGAATGGTTTCTTTCTAGCTGCTTGCAATATTTTCTCCTTGATCTGGGAACTCTGGAATTTGGCCACAATGTTCCTGGGAGTTTCTCTTTTTGGATCTCTTTCAGGCGCTGATCGGTGGATTCCTTGAATACTTATTTTGCCCTCTGGTTCTAGAATCTCAGGGCAGTTTTCCTTGATAATTTCATGAAAGATGATGTCTAGGCTCTTTTTTTGATCATGGCTTTCAGGTAGGCCCATAATTTTTAAATTGTCTCTCCTGGATCTATTTTCCAGGTCAGTTGTTTTTCCAATGAGATATTTCACATTATCTTCCATTTTTTCATTCTTTTGGTTTTGTTTTGTGATTTCTTGGTTTCTCATAAAGTCATTAGCCTCCATCTGTTCCATTCTAATTTTGAAAGAATTATTTTCTTCAGTGAGCTTTTGAATCTCCTTTTCCATTTGGCTAATTCTGCTTTTGAAAGCATTCTTCTCATTGGTTTCTTGAACCTCTTTTGCCAATTGAGTTAGCCTATTTTTCAAGGTGTTATTTTCTTCAGCATTTTTTTGGGTCTCCTTTAGCAGGGAGCTGCTCTGCTGTTCATGCTTTTCTTGCATGTCTCTCATTTCTCTTCCCAGCTTTTCTTCCACCTCTCTAACTTGATTTTCTATGAGCTCTTCTATGGCCTGAGCCCATTGAGTGGGCTGGGATATAGAGGGCTTGACTTCTGTGTCTTTGCCTGATGGTAAGCATTGTTCTTCCTCATCAGAAAGGAAGGGAGGAAATGCCTGTTCACCAAGAAAGTAACCTTCTATAGTCTCATTTCTTTTCCCTGTTCCAGGCATTTTGCCAGCCAGTGATTTGACTTCTGAATATTCTCTTCACACTCACTTCGCCTCCGGATCCTCCCAGCCAGCGCTTGGGGTTTGAGATTCAAATGCTGCTTGCCAGCCTCAGGGCTTTTGGCGGGGGCAGGGTTGCTATTCAGTATGAGATTAAGTTCAGGTGCTGAGGTTGGGGCAGGGCCACCTCACAGGCTCCGTTCCCTCTGGGGGTTTATGCAGAGACCTTCAACAATGGATCTGGGCTCCTGCCTGCTTGGGGAGCCCCAGTCTGCTCCCATCTCCGCTGTTGCCTCCCGAGGGGGCCTGAGTTATGGGGGCACCCCACTCCCCTCTCGACCCACCAAAGAGACCCTCTCACCACCCCCTGTCACCTGTGGGTGGAGGGACCCACGTGGCTGCTGGAGATTCCGTCCCTGAAGCCTGCTCGGATCTTTTCCTCTCAGTGCCACGGCCATGGCCACGGCAGAGCTGTACTCAGCTCCCAATCCCAGTGCCTGGTCCGCGGTGCAAAGGACCTTTTGCGAGAGGTTTGCAGGTGTATCCGGAACAGAAATCTCCCTCGCTCCAATGTTCTGTGGCCTCTGGGTGCAGAATTCGCCGTGAGTTACTTTTTTGTAGATGTTCTATGGGTTGTGGGTTCGGAGCTATGTGTATGTGCATCTTTCTGCTCCGCCATCTTGTCTCTGCCCCCCAAAATTTGACTTCTATATCATCCCTGAAGTTAACATTAAATTTCTCCCCTCTTCTATTTATATTTGCCCATACCATGCCATTCTCTAGGTCTGGGATTCACTTCCTCTTCACTCCACTTTTCAGAATCCTTATCTTTCTTTAAGTTCCAGTTTAAGTACCATCTCTTCTGTAACAGATTTTACCATCTTCTAAAGTTAAATTTCTCTCCCTCCTCAAATTACACTATATTTTGCATCATTTTCCATCTAAATGCTGTCCTGGACTTCATGATCTGCTGAAATTTGTGATCCTGTAAGAGGACACCAATTCAAAAATTTATATTTCCTCCATATTGTCTGACCTTGGGGCTCCTTGATCCCTTTGATTAGAGAAGGATGAAGGTGGACATTGGAGAACTCCTTCCAGATCCTCCATTTATGCCATGACACACATCTCATTATTTTCCATCTGACTGTAGTGCTCATCATACTTCAAAGTAGAGTAAATACCTCCCATTATTTTGAGCTTCTTTTTATAGGTTGTCTTCCTTAACTAGATTGTGAGCTCCTTCAGAGCACAGATTGTCTTTTGCCTTTGTTTGTTAGCACTTATCACAGTAACTAGCACATAATAGGTGCTTAATAAATGTCATTTTGTGTACATACCATGTACTTCCAGTGGACTGCAAGCTCTTTGAAATCAGAAACAGCTTTGCTTTTTTCATTATAATTACCTAATAGAGTTTGCTATACAAAATGTATGCTTATAAATATTTTTGAATAAAATTGAATTGATTATCTTTGTTTTATAGATAGATAAAAGGAGGCACACAGAGATGATACTTTTTTTGCCAGAAATCACTGTGCTCTTAAGTGTCAAAGTTAGGATGAATCAAACTCAAACTCACAGAAATAGATATAACCGTAAGGTTTCAAGTATACAAAACTTCAATTATTATTCTACAAACAAAAATTGAAACACCTGTTTTTCTGCTCTGAAATTATGTTTTGTGGGTTCTGAATAATTCCACTACATCAATCAATGAACAAATATTTATTGGGCACCTACTACATACCAGGAAACATGTGTTATGTGCCAGGGACACAAAGACAAAAATATTCACTATCTTGATGTAAGTCACTAACATTTTTAGGAGAAAGTCTCTCTCTCTCTGTCTCTCTCTCTCTCTCTCTCTCTCTCTCTGTTTCTCTCTCTCTTTCTCTGTCTCTCTGTATATGTATATACGCATACATATGTATGTATATACATACATACATATATAAGAATATAAAATACATGTAAACTACAGAAATTGATTTCAGGGTGTAAGAGGGAATTCTAAAAGGTGCACATCTGCCCATTTTTTCAAACATCTTATTTAAGTTTTTCCTGTTCTTCCTATAGATATTCATAATTAAAATTTCACTTTCAATGAAAATGGCACCATTGTACCATTCAAATTAAATATACCGTAGCTTTTGGTACTCCTCTCTCCACTCCCAAATATCTCAAATTTAAGATGAAAGAGTAAAAAGAAATGTTCTAGGAATACAAGTATCAATAATTTCAATAAAATGTTCTCCATTTTAAACTGGATATGGCATTTTGTAAAGTCTAGCTGACAAAAGTATGTATCCTTACATTTTCCCAAACTCAACAATTATTTTCAAACTTTTGTTTTATCCTATGAATTCCAAAAGAGAAATACTAGCATTATTTTAGATATTTATACAAGAACAAGTCACTGCTATAGGATTTCAGGGAGGAGAATACAGCAACATACTGTACCTCCCAGAACACTGATTGTTCCCCCTCAGATTTATCAAGGCCATACAATACTCTGAGAGCTCTTCTTCCCTTTGTTCCCCCAATTACATCCCAAGTAACCTGAAAACTTTTATCTGTCCCCCCCAAAACATTTGTAGTATACAATTTTCCTCCCAAAACACAAAAACTCTTTTATACTAGTTCAGTTTTCCTCCCTTGTAGCACCATAAGAGGAAAAATTTACAAAAACAAGGGAACATACTTTCAATTCACTTTGCACCCTTGGACAAATTATGTTTTCCTCTCTATATCAGTACTCTTCTTTGTTCAATGAAGAAGTTTGATGATATGGTCTCTAAAGCCTCATAAAGATCTTCATCTCCACATACTAATAGTCTGTGTTCAGTTTTTTTTTTCCTTTTTTGGTTCTAATATTTTCTGTTCTGTGTTCTAAATCCTTTCTTCATCCTCAAAGTATAACACAGTACCTGGAACATAGTGGGTGCTTAATAATTGCTTATTGATTTGTCTTGACTAAGATCTCTTCTAACTCAGTCATTTACTCTCCTAACATACCTCTCAAGACCAAGTATCATGTTTAGTGCCCTAGGAACCCTGCCAACTCTGATAGTCTTTCAATCTATTATTCTAAGTTTCTCTGAATAATAAAAGAAATGTCTCCCTAGGCCAAATCTATACTTCTGTGTCTAAGAAGGGTACCTTGACACTTGTTGTTGGAAAGTCTAACTATATCTTCCAAATCTTAGGGCTGTTCTTAGCTTAAAGAAATGCCTAGAGGGAAACTAGATGACTCAATATAACACTAGACCTGGACTTCCAAGGACCTGATTTCTAATCCAACTTCAGATACTGACTACCTTAGTGGCCCTGGACAAATCACTTAACCCTTGTCAGCCTCAGTTTCATCATCCATTAACTGGGATAATAATAGCACCTACCTCCCAGGGTTGCTGTGAGGATCAAATGAGATATTTGTAAAGTACTTATAACAGTGGCTGGCACATAGTAAGTACTTAACAAATAGTTATTTTTCCTTCCATCTTTCATTTTTCTTTGTCTTTCTTTCCCTCCTTTATTCCTTCCTATATATTACTTGAGAAAAGAGAGTTATATATCTTTACTGAGAAACAACCAGTTTTAATTGTCATATGGTACACTGTGAGAGAGATTCACAGGAAGGGGTAACAGCCTTCTTCTCTTGCCCATAGAGGTCAATACTATAACTACCACACTGAAAAGATGATAAATACCTGCTCAACTAAAGGAATATTGTGAAAGTAAATTGAGATAATATTTTTAAACAACTTTGTAAATCTTAAAAGTACCATATAAACCAAATATTATTATTGCCAGCACAAACTGCTATTATCCTTTAACGCATTAGCAGTCTATCAGAGTGATTTTTCAAAGAGTAAAGTTCTCTTTCTATGAAATAAGCAACATGCCTCCATTGGGTCCTGTCCCCTTGTAGCCAAGAATGATGTGATATTATTTCTTGCCAAGGCCAATCCCTCTACATTTACCTTTGTTTCCATTCTTTCCTGCCTTTTCCAGCAAATTACAACCTCAGTAATGACATCTATCTCTCTACACTTCACCCTCTATTTACTAATTTTTTTCTTCTCAAATTTATTAATTTATTTGTTTTCAGTTTATAACAATCATTTTCCTAAATTCCAAATTTTCTCTTCCTCCCTCTTACTTCCTCCCCAAGACAGCATGCAAACTTAAATAGGTTCTACTCATACATTCCTATTAAATACATTATCACTTTAGTGATGTTGTCTAGAAGAATTAAAATGAAAGAGAGAAATCATAAGAAGAGAAAAAGAATAAAACATAACAGAGGAGAAAATAATCTGCTTCATTCTCTGTTCCAACTCCATAGTTCTTTCTCTGGTTGTAGATTTCATTTTGCATCATGAGTCCTTTGGAAATGTTGTAGGTCCTTTCATTGCTGGTGCAGGGCTAAGTCTATCAGAAACAGTCCTCCCACACTGTGGCTGGTACAGTGAGTAATGTTCTCCTGGCTTTGCTCACTTTACACAGCATCAGTTCATACAAGTCTTTCAAGGATTTTCTAAAGCCCTCTTATTCAACATTTCTTATAACATGATAGTATTCTAATTACATTCGTATACCACAACTTGCTCAGCCATTACCCAACTGATGGGCATCTCCTCAATTTCCATTTTTGGCCAGCACAAAAAGAGCTACTATAAATACTTTTATACATGTGAGATCTTTTCCCATTTTTATGATCTCTTTGGGATACAGATCTAGAACTGGTATTACTGGGTTGAAGGGTATGCACATTTTTATAGCCCTTTAGGCATAGTTCCAAATTACCCTGCAGAATAGTTGCATCATCTCACAGCTTCACCAACAATGAATTAGTATCCCAATTCTCCCACATCTTCTCCACCATTTATCATTTTCTTGTTTTGTCATAGCCAGTCTGATAGGTGTGAAGTGGTACCTAAGAGTTGTTTTGATTTGCATCTCTCTAATCAATAGTGATTTAAAGCACTTCTTCACATGACTATAGATGCCTTTAATTTCTTCTCTGAAAACTGCCTGTTCATATCCTTTGACCATTTACCAATTGGGAAATGGCTTGTATTCTTGTAAATTTGACTCAGTTCCCTATATATGTTAGAAATTAGTCCTTTATCACAGACACTAGCTGTAAAAATTGTTTTCCCAGTTTTCTGCTTCCCTCCTAATCTTGGTTGCGTTGGCTTTGTTTCTGCAAAAAAAAAAAAAAATCAACATAATGTATTCAAAATTCTCCATTTTACATTTCCTAATGTTCTCTATCTTTTTTTGGTCAAAAATTCCTCCATTCTCCCTAAATTTGACAAATAAACTATTCCTTGCTCCCCTAGTTTGGATATAGTATCAACCTGTATACCTAGATCATGTACTCATTTGGAATGTCTTCTGGTTTATGGTGACAGATACTGGTCTATGTCCATTTCTGCCACACAATTTTCTAGTTTTCCCAGCAGTTTTGTCAAACACTGAGTTTTTATCTCAGAAGCTGGGGTCTTTGGGTTTATCAAGCAGTAAACTGCTATAGTCATTGATGACTGTGTCTTATGTACCTAATATGTTCCACTGATCTACACCTCTATTTCTTAGCTAGTACCAAGTGGTTTTGATGATTGGTGCTTTATAATACAATTTAAGATGTAGTATGAATAGGCAACCTTCCCTAGCATTTCTTTTCATTAACTACCTTGATATTCCAGCTCTTTTGTTCTTCTGGAAGAATTTTGATATTATTTTTTTCTAGCTTTATAAAATAATTTTTGGTGGTTTGATTGGTATGGCACTGAATAAGTAAATGAATTTAGGTAAAATTATCATTTTTATTATATTAGCTCAGCCTGCCCATGAGCAACTGATGTTGTTCTAATTATTTAAGTTTGAATTTATTTGCACCAAAAGTGTTTTATAAGTGTGTTCATATGGTCCCTAGGTTTGTTTTGGAAAATAGACTCCTAAATATTTCAAATTGTCTACAGTAAATTTAAATGAGATTTCTCTTTCTACCTCTTGCTGTTGATATGCATTATATATATATATATATATATATATATATATATATATATATATATATATATATATGCACACTGATTTATAAGAGTTTGTTTTATATCTTGAAATTTTTACAAACTTGTTTATTATTTCAAGTATTATTTGTTTGGTTCTCTAGGATTCTCTGTGTATAAGATCTCTTTGCAAAGAGTGATAACTTAGGTACTTCTTTGCCTATTCTAATTCCTTCAATTTCTTTTTCTTCTCTCATTGCTAAAGCTAACATTTTCAGTATTATATTGAATAACAGAAGTGATAATGGACATCCTTGTTTTTTCACCTCTGCTCTTATTGGAAATACATCTAGCTTATTTCCATTATATACAATGCTTGCTGATGGTTTTAGATAGATACTATGTATTATTTCAAGGGAGCATGTATCCCTACACTCTCTGGTATTTTCAATAGGAATTGGTGTTGTATTTTACCAAAAAGCTTTTTCTGCATCTAATGAGATAATCATGGGGAAGAGCCAAGATGGTGGAATAGAAGGATGGATTTACTCCAGCTCTACCCCCATAACAGATAAATACCTGTAAAAAACTCTAAACAAATTGTAGAGCAGCACAAGCCAGAAAACAGCAGAGTAAAAGAGATTTCCAGTCCAATACAGCCTGGAAGGCTGACAGGAAAGGTCTATCACAGGTGGCTTGGAGCATAGAATCACAGGTAGCAGCTGTGGTTCCCAGATTTCTCAACCCACAAATCCCAAAGACAGCTTCAAAGGTCAATGATAAAGTTCTTTCACCAGGGTGAGAGGATAATGCCTTCTGACCCCAGCCACAGGGCAATGGGACCCACTACAGCAGCAGAGTCCATTTTTGGAGCCTTATGCCAAAAGAACCTGGGGGAATTGAGAGGCCAATCTCAGTGTCAGTTCTGGGGTGAGGAAGCATGCTAGCTGAGTGGAGCTGGTGGTGACTGTGGAGAGGGAATCCTACTCACAAATCCTGGGCAGATAAGAATGCTTGTAGTTGATCACAGAACAGAGCACAGGCCAGGAGAGGAGTAAATGCCCCTCCCTTGATTATGCCACCTTGGAGGAACCAAGAACTTACAAGTCCTTAGAGTATACTTTTCTCTTGAAAAAGGACTCAAAATTCAAGTAACTAGCTAGGAAAATGCCCCAAAAAGGGAAAAATAAGACTATAGAAGGCTACTTTCTTGGTGAACAGATATTTTCTTCCATCCTTTCCAATACGGAAGAATAATGCATACCATCAGAAGAAGACCTTAAAAGTCAAGGCTTCTGCATGCAAAAACTCCAAAATAAATATGTGACTGTCTGAGACCATGGAAGAGCTCAAAAAGGATTTTGAAAATCAAGTAAGAGAGGTGGAGGAAAAATTGGGAAGAGAAATGAGAGCAATGCAAGAAAATCTTGAAAAGTGAGTCAACAGCTTGCTAAAGGAGACACAAAAAATACTGAAGAAAATAACATCTTTAAAAATAAGTTAAGTCAAATGGCAAGAGATGTCCAAAAATTCGATGAAGAGAAGAATGCTTTAAAAAGCAGAATGAGTCACATGGAAAAGGAGGTTGAAAATCTCACTGAAGAAAATACTTCTTTAAAAATTAGAATGGAGCAGATGGAAGGTAATGACTTTGTGAAAAATCAAGAAATTACAAAACAAAACCAAAGGAATGAAAAAATAGAAGATAATGTGAAATATCTCACTGGAAAAACAACTGACCTGAAAAACAGATCCAGGAGAGATAATTTAAAAATTATGGGGCTACCTGAAAAACATGATGAATAAAAGAGCCTGGACATCATCTTTCATGAAATTATCAAGGAAAACTGCCCTGATATTCTAGAATCAGAGGGTAAAATAAATATTGAAAGAATCTACAGATCACCTCCTGAAATAAATCTGAAAAGAGAAACTCCTAGGAATAATGTAGTCAAAATTCAGAGTTTTCAGGTCAAGGAGAAAATATTGCAAGCATCTAGAAAGAGGCAATTAGAGTATTGTGGAAATACAATCAGGAGAACACAAGATCTTGCAGCTTCTACATTAAGGGATCAAAGTACTTGGAATATGATATTCCAGAAGTCAAAGGAACTAGGTTTAAAATCAAGAATCATGTAGCCAGCAAAACTGACTATAAAACTTCAATGGAAAAAAATGGTCTTTAATTTAATGCAGGACTTTCAAGCATTATTGTGGAAAAGACCAGAGTTGAATAGAAAATTTGACTTTCAAACACAAGAACCAAGAAAAGCATGAAAAGGTAAACAGGAAAGAAAAATTATAAGAGACTTACTAAAGTTGAACTGATTACATTCCTACATAGAAAGATAATATTTGTAACACCTATGACTTTTCTCAGTAATTGGGTAGGCTAGGTATTATATACATATAGGCAGAGGGAACAGAGTGAGTTGAATTGGAAAAGATGATATCTAAAGAAATAAAATTAATTTGTGAAAAAGGAGTATATTGAGAGGAGAAAGGGAGAAATGGACTGGAGCAAATTATCTCTCATGAAAGAGGCAAGAAAAAGCTTTTTCAATCGAGGGAAAAAGTAGGGGCGAGAGGGGAAAAGTGAAGCTTTCATCACATTTGGCTTAAAGAGGGAATAATATGCACAATCAATTTGGTATGAAAATCTATCTTACACTACAAGAAAGTGGAGGAGGAGGGGATAAGTGGTGTGTGTAGGGGGGAAATGATAGAAAGGAGGGCAAATGGGCAGAGGGAGTAATTAGAAGTTAACACTTTTGGGGAGGGATAAGATCAAAAGAAAGAACAGAATAAATGGGCCATAGGATAGGAAGGAGGGAAATATAGATGGTCTTTCACAACATGACTATTATGGATATCTTTTGCATACCTTCACATGTATAACCTAGATTGAATTGCTTGCCTTCTCACTAAGGATGGGTGGGGAGGAGGAAGGGAAAAGTTGGAACTCAAGTTTTTGGGAACGATTGTTGAGAATTGTTTTTGCATACAACTGGGAAATAAGAAATACAAGTAATGGGGTGTAGAAATATATCTTGCCCTACAAGAAAAGAGAGAAGATGGAGATAAGGGAAGGGAGGGTTGTGATAGAAGGAAGGGCAGATTGGGAGAACAAGTAATCAGAATGCACAGTGTCTTGAGGTGGGGGTAGGGGAAAGATAGAGAGAAAATTTGGAACTCAAAATCCTGTGGAAATGAATGTTGAAAACCAAAAATAACTAAATTGTATATATGGGGGGAAAAAAAGATGATCATATGGTTTCCTTTTCATTTTGTTATTGATGTAATCAATTATGATGATAGTTTTCTTAATATTGAAGCAGCCCTGCATTCTTGATATAAATCCTAGATGCACAAAGTGTATTATTCTGTTGATAAGTTGCTGTAATCTTTTTGCTCATAACTTATTTAAATGTTTTGCATCTATATTCATTAGGGAAACTGGTATATAGTTTTCATTCTCTGTTTTGACTCTTCCTGGTTTAGGCATCAGTGTCATATTTGTGTCATAAAAAGAATTTGGTAGGACTCCTATTTCACCGATTTTCCCAAATAGTCTGTATGGTATTGTAATTAACTGTTCTTCAAATGTTTGAAAGAATTCACTAGTAAACCCATCTTGCCTTGGAGACTTTTTCCTAGAAAGTTCACTGATGGCTTGTTCAATTTCTTTTCCTGAGTTGGGGTTATTTAAGTATTTTACTTCCTCTTCTGTTAATCTGGGAAATTTATATTTTAGTAAATATTCATCCATTTCACTGTGATTGCCTAAATTATGGGCATATAGTTGGGCAAAATAATTTCTATTTATTGCTTTAATTTGATTTTTGCTGGAGGTAAAATCACCCTTTTCATCATTGATACTGGTAATTTGATTTTCTTTTTTTTTTTAATCAAATTGACCAAACGTTTTTCATTTTATTGGGTTTTTTTCATAAA
This sequence comes from Notamacropus eugenii, assembly GCF_028372415.1. Taxonomy (NCBI): domain Eukaryota; kingdom Metazoa; phylum Chordata; class Mammalia; order Diprotodontia; family Macropodidae; genus Notamacropus; species Notamacropus eugenii. The sequence goes on from NC_092872.1 coordinate 381,546,776, forward strand.
ACTCGCTCTTAATTTTATTTATTAGTTCAATAATTTTCTTAATTTCAATTTTTTTAGTCTCTACTTTGCTTTTCAGTAGGACTAATTTGATATTTAGCTGGGCATTGTCAATTTATTTTTTTCTAACTTTTTAAAAACTTCCCCTAAATACTACTTTCATTATGTCCCATAAGTTTTGGTAGATTGTCTCATTGTTGCCATTCTTTTGAATGAGGTTACTGATTGCTTCTATGATTTGTTGTTTGACCCACTCATTTTTTAGATTAGATTATTTAGTTTCCAACTAATTTTTGGTCTATCATTCTATGGCCCTTTATTATATATAATGTTTATTATATATAAATTTTATTGCATCATTATCTGAAAAGAGAATGCATTAATTATTTCTGCCATTTGGATTGTGAAATTGTTTTGCCCTAGTACATGGACAATTTTTGTGTATGGGGCATGTACCATTGTGAAAAATGGTATTCCTTTCTGTCACCATTAAGTTTTCCCCAGAGGTCTAACATGCCTACCTTTTTCAGAGTTAAATTCACCTCCTTAATATTGTTCTAGTTTATGCTGTGGTTACATATATCTAGTTCAGAAAGGGGGAGGTTGAGATTCCCCATTAGTATAGCTATGCAGTCTATTTCTTCCCAACAACCTTAACTTCTCTAAAAATTCAGATGCTATACCACTTGATGAATATATATTTAGTAATGATATTACTTCATTGTCTACTTAGCAGGATGTAGTTTCCTTTCTTATATCTTTTGACTAAATCTATTTTTGCTTTTGCTTTGTCTTAAATTAGGATTTTCACCCTTGCTTTTTGTTTTACTTCAGCTGAAACACGATTTATTCTTTCCCAGCCTTTTACGTTTACCCTGTATGTATCTCCCTATTTCAAACCTGTTTTTTGTAAATAACATATTTTAGGATTATGCTTTTTAATCCATTCTGCTATCTGCCTCCATTTTAAAGCAGAGTTAATCCCATTTCCATTCATAGTAATGATTACTATTTGCATCTTCCTCTCCATCATATCCCTGCCCCGTGTTTGTGCTTTTATTTCTCCTTTCTCACTTTCCCTCCTCAAAAGAGTTTACTTTTGGCCACTGCCTCCCTCTGTGTTCCCTTCCTTCGATCAGCACAGTGGCCTTTTATTCCCATTTTCCCTTACAATTTCTTCCCTCCCTTTTAGGGCTCTGCTCCTTTTTCTTTCCCCTTTCCCCTCCTACTGCTTGTAGCACAAGTTAAATTTCTATACTTAATTCAGTATGGTATTCCCTCTTTGAACAAAATCTAATGAGTATAAAGCTCAAAAAATGCTCTACTGTCTCCCTCCCTTGTTTTCCTCTACCATAATATGTTTTTGTGCCTCTTCATGTGATGTAATTTACCCTTTTCTACCTCCTTTTCTCTTCTCCCTTCTCATCCCTTAATTAGGTATTTTATCATCACATTAGTTAATTTATGCCCACAGCCACTATCTATTTATATCCCTTTTAAATGTGGTAATAAATATGCAATTCTGGGGGGCAGAGCCAAGATGGCAGGCTAGAAAGACACACTTAGGGAGGCTCCTCCCCACAGCCCATAAAATACCTGTAGAGAGGGACTCTCAACAAATTTTACAGCAGAAGAAGTGGAGAACAACAGAGTGGAGGAGATTTCCAGCCCACCATGACCTGAAAGGCCCATGGAAATGTTGGTTGTGCCAGACGTGGCACTGGCTGCAGAGCCAAGAGCGGAGCCCAGCCCAGCCTTGGCTGAACAGCATGGTGCAAAGAGACTCTGGGAAGAGGACACCTCAGGGGCAGAATGTCCAGTCTCAATAGTGGGTCCTCAGATCCCTTGGCCCACAGGCACCAATCAGCAGGCCAGGAAGGGAGAAGGGCCTTCCCATAGCTTTGACAGCAGACAGCAGCCACAGAGCCTGCACAGCAGCCCCTATGGAAGTTCCATTATTGAAGCGTAAAAATCCCTGGGGGCATTGAAAAGCTGAGTCTTGCCTCTGCCCTGGGTGGAGTTGGTCTTTGTCTCACACTGAATGGCAGCCCTGCCCATACAGCTGCTCTGAAAATCAGCCCCCAGAGCTGACTTGGGAACTGGAGGCCAGGTGGCTGTGGAGAGGTAACTGCTAAAATTCTGGGCATAAAAATCCCTCTCTGGGTCCACACGCTTGATTGTGACACCTTGGAGGAGCTGAGATCTCACAGATTCCCATAGTATATCCTACTCTTGACAAAGGACCCAAAAGTCAAGTAACTGGTTGGGAAAATACCCAAAGAAGGGGGGAAAAATAAGACCATAGAAGGTTACTTTCTTGGTGAACAGATATCTCCTCCCATCCTTTCTGATGAGGAAGATCAATTCTTACCATCAGGAAAAGACACAGAAGTCAAGGCTTCTGTACCCCAAACATCCAAAATAAATATTCAATGGGCTCAGGCCATGGAAGAGCTCAAAGAGGATTTTGAAAATCAAGTTAGAGAGGTGGAGGAAAAACTGGGAAGAGAAATGAGAGAGGTGTAAGAAAAGCATGAAAAGCAGGTCAACACCTTACTAAAGGAGACCCAAAAAAATGCTGAAGAAAATAACACCTTAAAAATAGGCTAACTCAATTGGCAAAAGAGGTTCAAAAAGTCAATGAGGAGAAGAATGCTTTAAAAAGCAGAATTAGGCAGAAGCCCCAGCTGCTGTCCACCTGCCTGCTCACCTGCCCATCTGCCATGGTCACAGCCCTACTGGAGCTTCAGTGGCTCTGGCTCCTGCTTGGCCGTCTTCCTCTTTCCCATTTCTTTCATTCTGCCTTCTCTGTGGTGGCAACTCCAGCACTGCCCTTGCCCCTGTCTTTGCCCCCAGTTATGTCACCTCCGGGGCTGGCCTGGAATATGATATTCCAGAAGTCAAAGGAACTAGGACTAAAACCAAGAATCACCTACCCAGCAAAACTGAGTGTAATACTTCAGGGGGAAAAATGGTCTCTCAATGAAATGGAGGACTTTCAAGAATTCTTGATGAAAAGACCAGAGCTGAAAAGAAAATTTGACTTTCAAACACAAGAATGAAGAGAAGCATGAAAAGCTAAACAGCAAAGAGAAGTCATAAGGGACTTACTAAAGTTGAACTGTTTACATTCCTACATGGAAAGACAATATTTGTAACTCTTGAAACTTTTCAGTATCTGGGAAGTTGGTGGGATTACACACACACACACACACACACACACACACACACACACACACACACACAGAAAGAGAGAGAGAGAGAGAGAGAGAGAGAGAGAGAGAGAGAGAGAGAGAGAGAGAGAGAGAGAGAGAGCACAGAGTAAATTGAATAGGATGGGATCATATCTTAAAAAAAATGAAATTAAGAGGTGAGAGAGAAATATATTGGGAGGAGAAAGGGAGAAATGGAATGGGGCAAATTATCTCTCATAAAAGAGGCAAGCAAAAAACTTTTCAGTGGAGGGAAAAAGAGGGAAGGTGAAAGAAAAACACGAAGCTTACTCTCATCACATTTGACTAAAGGAAGGAACAAAATGCACACTCATTTTGCTATGAAAACCTATCTTACAATACAGGAAAGTGGGGGAGAAGGGGATAAGAAGGGTGGGGGGATGATGGAAGGGAGGACAGAGGGAGGAGGGAGCAATTTGAAGTCAGCACTCTTGGGGAGGGGAAGGATCCAAAGAGAGAACAGAAGCAATGAGGGGCAGGATAGGATGGAGGGAAATATAGTTAGTCTTACACAACATGACTATTATGGAAGTCATTTGCAAAACTACACAGATATGGCCTATATTGAATTGCTTGCTTCCCAAAGGAAATGGGTGGGGAGGGAGGGATGAAGAGAAGTTGGAAGTCAAAGTTTTAGGAACAATTGTCAAGTATTGTTCTTACTACTAGGAAATAAGAAATACAGGTAATGATATAGAAAGCTATCTGGCCCTACAGGACAAAAGAGAAGATATGGACAAGGGAAGAGAGGAATGTTAGAAGAGAGGGCAGATCGGTGATAGGGGCAATTAGAATGCTTGGAGTTTTGGGGTGGGGGGAGAGGAGAAATGGGAGAAAAGTTTGGAAACCAAAATTTTGTGAAAATGAATGTTAAAAGTTAAATAAATAAATTTAAAATAAATAAAATAAATAAATAAATATGTGATTCTTAAGATTAGCAATATCACCCTCCCCTATAGGGATATAAACAGTTTGCCCATATTAAATAAAAAGTTTTTTTTTTCTTTTTTTTTTCCTGTTTGCCCCTTTATGGCTCTCTTGAGTCTTGTATTTGAAGATCAAATTTTCTATTGAACTCTGATCTTCTCATCAAGAAGATCTTGAAATCCCTTACTTCATTGGATGTCCATCTCCCTGCCTGAAAGATTATGCTCAGTTTTTCTGGGTAATTGGTTATTGGTGGAATTCCAAATTCTTTTGCCTTATGGAATATCATGATCTGATTTTTCCAATCTTTTAATTTAGAAGCCGCAAGATCCTGTGTGATCTTGACTATAGGTCCTCAATATTTGAATTGTTTATTTCTGGCTGCTTGCAGTATTTTTCTCCTTGACTTGATAGTTCTGGAATTTGGCAACAATATTCCTTGGCATTTTAAATTTGGGATCTCTTTCAAGAGGTAATCAGTGGATTCTTTAGATGACTATTTTGCTCTCTGGATCTAGGACTTCAGGGCCGTTTTCCTTAATGATTTCTTGGAAGACATTGTCCAGAATCTTTTTTTCATCATGGATTTCTGGTAGATAAATAATTCTTAGGTTTTCTCTCCTGGATTTCTTTACCAAGTCAGTTGTTTTTCAAATGAGATGTTTTATGTTTTCTTCTAATTTTTTTCATTCTTTAGATTTTGTTTGACTGATTCTTCATGCCTCATAAAGACATTCCCTTCTACTTGTCCATTTCTAAATTTCAGCTAATTGTTTTCTTCCATTAGTTTTTGTACCTCTTTTTCCATTTGTCCAATTGTTCCTTTTAAGGAGTTATTTTCTCCAGTTGTGCTTTTTACCTTCTTATCCATCTGGTCAATTTTACTTTTTAAGTAGATGATTATATTTTTAAAATCATTGGTCAATTTTTCTTCTTCCTCTCTAATTTTACTTTTAAATCACTCTTTAACTCTTCCAAGAAAACTCTTTGGGCTTGAGACAAGTTCATATTCCCTTTTGAGGTTTCATATGTGGGTATAGTGTGAATACTATCCACTTCTGAATTCATATTTTGATTTTCCCTGTCCTCATAGGAAGATTCTATGGTCTTTGCTCTTCTCATTTGCTTCTTGCTCATAGTGATTGCCTTTTTCCTGGCTTTTAAAGTGGATCTCTGCTTCTGTGACACAGGGGGCTCTATCCCATGTTTCCTATGCTGGGAAGTAGGGGCATGATTACTAGCTCTGTGTGCTGTGACCTCTAGTTCTTTCAACTAGAAGCTATATAACGCTGAGGCTTATCTGGCTGGTGTTTGTCAAGACTGAGGCCAGGTGAAGAATATTTGAGTTTCCCTGGGGTTGCACTGAAGCTCACTGCATGAGGTGTGACAGAGGGGTGGTCTTGCCACTCAAGTACTTCTCCTCCCCTAGGGTTACACTAGAGCATGGGCAGGGTCAGTGACTGGTAGACCCCATCTGCACTGGTGTCCACCCAATTGGCCTGACTGTGCTACCACACACCTCGGGTCCTGGTGCTAGCATGTAGAGGTTCCACACCCTTAGGGCTCACAGTCTACTGTTGGTCCATTGAGATGGGACTTGCTGGGATGCCACCAGTCTTATACTGGTCTCCTTCAGCCTCAGCAAGAGGGACCCTTCCCATCAATTTCCCCAGCTTCCCAAGCTAAAAGACTGTTGTACCCCTTCTACTGGCTCCACTATTCCCAGATTTTTCCTGGAGCAATATTCTCTGGGGTTTTTCAAGGTCAATAAGGGAGGTTAAGAGCACTTGCAGTTTGCTCTGCCATCTTGGTTCCCAGAAGTTCAAGTCAACTACTAATTCTTTCTATTCTGCCTTTAAAATGAACATGTCTTCTACCCTGAACAATTTTTTTTTTACTAGCTTCTACATCCCATCAAATCCTCTGCTCTATTTCTCCTTTGTCTTCTCTTCGTTTTTCAGTCATTATTTAAAAGATGTCTACATTCATGGCCTCCACTTCCTTTGCCTTTGCTACCTCTTAATTCTTAACAATCTGGCTTCTGATCTCATCATTAAACTGAAACTGTTAGATACAAAATTATCAGTGATCTTTGAATTACAAAATATCATGAACTTTGTTTTAGCCTTCATCCTTCTTAACCTATTTGCTGAATTTGACATTGCTGACTATAGTCTTCTTTTGGATACTCTTTCCTTTGGGAAATTTATTTCTGTACTAGTTTACCTCTTATCTGACTAATGGCTTCTTCTTGGTCTCTCATGCAAGTTTATTATGTGTCTGTATGTTTCCCAGAGCATCATACTGGATCCTCTTTTCCTAGCTGTATCTGTTCATGACTTCTTCAGCAAGTCCCATATATAAAGGTACCATCTTTATGCCAGTATTTTTATCCAGCCCACAGAAATATTTTTGTCCCAGAAATTTCAGGCCTACATCCACAACTGCCTATGGAAAATTTCAAACTGGGTGTACCAGAAACTTCTCAAATCTGATATGCCCAAAACAGAAATAATTACCTTTCTATAAAAATCCATCCTCCTCTCTAATTTTCTCTAATTTTGTTGAAGGCATGCCTAACCTTTCAATGTCCCAGGATACACACACACATTATACATATATATCTATGCATATATGTATATAAAAACACATGTGTTTATACATACATATATGATACATGTGTGTATATTTATGCATGTATTATATATGTAGTGTATGTATATATATACATATATAAGCATGCATTGATTTTATAATTAAAATCAGTTACCAGATCTTCCCATTTCTAGATCCATAACAGCTCACATCTCAGTCATGTTCTTGATTCAGCATTAAACAGTGCAACTCAAACAGCTACAACCTTAGTACTAAGGCCTTCATCACCTTTCACCCACATTATTAAGACTTGTCCTGATTGGTGTTGACTTCCATAAGTCTCTCCCTAATTTAGTCCATTCTAAACACTACTGCCAGAGTGATTTGTCTTAATCCCACATCTGGCTATATCATTACCCTACTTAATAAACTCCATTCTTATAAGTGTCTTTTAATTTTTAAAACCCTTTAGAATCTGGTTACAACTTATTTTTCCAGTCTTATTGTATATAGATTCCCTTCCACACTTTGTGACCAAGACAAACTGGCCTTTTCTCTGTTCTTCACATTGTACTTCATCTCCCATATCTTTGCCTTTGTCCTCACTGACCCCTTCCATGCCTAGAGTTTCCTCGTTTTATCTTCTACCTCATAGAATCATTATCTTCTTTAAGGATGCACCCCAAGCATCATCTTCTAAAGATTCAATTAAATAATCCTCCCAACTTAACAGGTATGGGGAATCTATGGCCTCAAAGACACCTGTGGTGCTCTAGATCCTCAGGTGCTGACCTTTGACTGAATTCAAACTTCACAGAACAAATCTCCTTAATAAAAGGATTTGTTCTGTGAAGCTTTGGTTCAGTCAATGGGCCATATTTGAGGACCTGGAGAATTACCTGAAGCCACAAGGTCACAATTTTCCCACCCTTGTACTAGTACCTTCCCTCCCAAACTACTTTACAGTTAACTATTTTTCATTTATCTTCTTTATATGTATCCTTTATATTATCTATCACTGGTTAGAATGTAAACTCTTTGTGTACAGAGATGATTTCATTAATTACATTTGTACCTTTAACACCTAGCATGGACCCTGGAAAATAATAGGTACCTAATAAATACTTGTTAAATAATTGATTGATTGTTTCATTTATTCATTCATCATGATCTAGCTTGATACACTTTCTTCTAGCTTCTTCATATTTTCTGCTCAGGAGTCCAGAGTACTGGACTCCTGGTCCAATCTTTCTCTTAAATGTATTTCTACGAGGGCAGTCGTCTGCTCTCAGTGTCTTAATCCAGTGGACTAAATTTTCATTTGGTTTCTGCTTGTGTCTACTTCTTTGGATCTGATAAATTAGCATCTTCATATTCCTAGTTACTCTGCTGTAGGATAGGATAGGAGAGGAGAGTTAGGAAGACAATGAAAATTTAATATGCACTTCTTCACAGTATAACAATGGTTCTGAGGGTCAATTTGAAATTAATATGCTCATGGCCTAATGATTTCTACCCTTATTTGCTTATGCTAAGTTCAGACAACTGCCTATCCCAGAATTCCTTGTTCCTAGCCCAGAATTCTTTCTCCAGAAAACTTCTCCCTAATCTTCTAGGATTTGTACTTAAAATGAAAGCTGTCTCAGTTAACTTCCTCTTTCTCACATTCCTTTTCTCTAGCCTGATTCAATTGCACCCATCGGTTCAAATAAACATATATTCCATTAAAAATAATGCGGATTATTCATGTTCATGGTACACATGTACATAATTCTTTGTGACTCCAACTATCTTTCTCACATGTGTTGTCTCAATTGATTCTCAAAGCCATGTAGTTAGTGTCAGAATTATTATTTCCAATTTATAGGTAAGAAAATTGAGAATAAAAGATGATTGGTAGCTTGCTAATAAGTGATTCACGTGGAGCTGGAACTGGAAGTCAGTCCTTCTCACTCCAAGTCCACGATTTTTCTTGTTACATCCTACCACCAAAGCAGAAAGTTAGCCTTATAGAAAATAAGTATTATTCCCCAGAAGTTTACAAACAGTTCCCCATCTTGTCAGGAACTTTCTTGTCACTGAAACAAGCAAGTGGTTTCAGGAAATAAAAAGAGTGAAAAGAGAAAAATATCCATGCATATGAATAGATTTTGGTATGAACAGAATACACGTGTTCAACAAACAATGAATACAGTTTGATCTCTGTAGCCATAAGAAAGACATGATGATCAAATGGCATAATATCTGAAATAGTTTCTAAATTTTAAAGTGGTAGAAACCCAGACAAATACCTGTAAAAAATGACTTTAAACATATTCTGGAGCTGCAGAACTCACAGAAGAATAGAGTGAAGCAAATCTCCAGCTCTGGACAAGCTGGAACGGCACTGGGAAGTGTCTATTCCACCACACAGGGGACAGGGCACAGAACAGCATGGGCTGCACCAGCACAGACAAGACCTGAGCAGACGTTGGGGACACTGAATCAGACTGTAGAATCCTACTTTGGTGACAAGGAAGAACAAAACATACAAACAGAAGACAACAAAGTCAAAGCTCCTCCATCCAAAGCCTCCCAGAAAAATATGAATTGGTCTCAGGCCATGGAAAACCACAAAAAGAATTTTGAAAATCAAGTAAAGGAAGTGTGACAAAAATTGACAAGAGAAATGAGGGCAAAGCAAGAGCATCATGAAAAATGAGTAAACTGCTTGATAAAGGAGATGCAAAAAAAAAAAAAGCTGAAGAAAATAACACTGTAAAAAATAGACTAACCCAAATGACAAAAGAGATCCAAAAATTCAATGAAGAGAAGAATGCCCTAAAAAGCACAATTGGTCAGATGGAAAAGGAGGTCCAAAAGTTCACTGAAGAAAATAATTCCTTAAAGATTAGTATGGAACAGATGGAAACTAATGACTTTATGAAAAATCAAGAAAGTATAAAACAAAATGAGAGGAATGAAAAAATAGCAGACAATGTGAAATATCTCATTGGAAAAACAACTGACCTGGAAAATAGATCCAGGAGAGATAATTCAAGAATTATTGGACTACCTGAAAGCCATGGTCAAAAAAAGAGCCTGTACACCATCTTTCATGAAATTATCAAGGAAAATTCTTCTGGTATTCTAGAACCAGAGGGTAAAATAAGTATTGAAAGAATACACTGGTCACCTCTTGAAAGAGATTCGAAAATAAAAACTTCTAGGAATACTGTAGTCAAATTCCAGAGTTTCCAGGTCAAGGAGAAAATATTGCAAGCAGCCAGAAGGAAACAATTTGAGTATTGTGGAAATATAATCAGAATAACACAAGATCTATCAGTTTCTACATTAAGGGATGAAAGGGCTTGGAATATGATATTCCAGAAGTCAGAGGAACCAGGATTAAAACCACGAACTACCTACCCAGCAAAACTGACTACACTATTTCAGTGGAAAAAAATGGTCACTCAATGAAATAGAGGACTTTCAAACATTCTTGATGAGAAGAACAGAGCTGAACAGAAAATTTGACTTTCAAACACAAGAATCAAGAGAAGCATGAAAAGGTAAACATGAAAGAGAAATCATAAGGGACTTACTAAAATTGAACTGTTTACATTCCTACATGGAAAGATAATATCTGTAATTCTTGAAACTTTTTTCAGTATTTGAGTAGTTGGAGGGCTTATACATACACATACACATACAAACACACACATGCATGCATGTATATATACATATATGTATATAAACATACACATATAGAGAGAGAAAGAGAGAAAGAGACAGACAGAGAGAGAGAAAAAGAGAGAGAGAAATAAAATTAAGATGTGAGAGAGGAATATATTGGGAGGAGAAAGGGAGAAATAAAATGGGCAAATTACCTATTATAAAAGAGGCAAGAAAAAGCTCTTTCAATGGAGGTGAAAAAGGAGGAGATAAGAGGGAAAAACTGAAGCTTACTCTCCTCACATTTGACTTAAGGAGGCAATAACCTGCACAATCAATTTAGTATGAAAATCTATCTTACTCTACAGGAAAGTAGGGGAGAAGGGGATAAGTGCGATGGGGGATGATAGAAGGGACAACAAATGGGGGGAGGGAGTAATAAGAAGTTGTTGGGACTGGAAGCTCAATTCCGTGTGGATGGTCTCGGGCGGGTAAAAGTGGGACTTCTAAATCTTAGAGTCTTACGAGGCCCTCCATGAACAGCGGGGGTTCGAGAAGGTCAGACTGAGCTAGCTCGGCTAGCTCGGGTATTTCCGCCTCTCCCCGGGAGATACCTGATGGGTGGAGTCTCCCTGCCCTCGAGGTCGTCCCGGATTGGAGCACACCTAGTTACCTAACAGCATGGTATTGAGATGCAAACTGTGTGGCTGAGGATTAAGTAGGATTAAGGAAGCCAGAAAGCTCTCTCTTAGCACGTGCGGAGCCAAAGAGAAAAGTAGGGCTCCGCTTCTTTTCTTTCCTCTCTCCCCTCCCCCTCTCTCCCTGCTTGTACATCTACTTCCAATCCCTTAAGCTTAGCCTCCTTAGGAAATCTCCCCCTCTTCCTCCTAAGGAAGACCCCCCTGCATTTGTAACCCGGACCCTGAAATAAAGCTCAACCCCTGTTTGACTCTGGAACGTCCTTTCTCTCATATGTGCATCCGGCGTGGCCAGCCGAAGACCTGGGACAGGTAGGAAAGACTCGGGTAGCCCAATACAGGCCTCTAGGCTTGGCAAGAAGTAATCACTTTAGGAGAGGGACAAGGTACAAAGAGAGAATAGAATGAATAGGGGCAGGATAGGATGGAGGGAAATATATTTAGTCTTTCACAACATGATTATTATGGAAGTCTTTAGCAAACCTACACATACAAAGCCTATATTGAATTGCTTACATTTTCAGTGGGAATATGTGGGGAAGGAGGAAAGGAGAGAAGTTGGAACTCAAAGTTTAAGGAACAAATGTGGACAACTGTTTTTGCATACAAGTGGGAAATAAGAAATATAGGTAATGAAGTATAGAAATCTATCTTGCCCTACAAGAAAAAAGAGAAGTTGGTTATAAGGGAAGGGAGGAATAGATAGATAGAAGGGAGAGCAGATTGGGGGAAGGAGTAATCAGAATGTACAGCATTTCAGGGTGGTGGAAGGGAGAGATGGAGAGAAAATTTGGAAATCAAAATCTTGTGAAAATAAATGTTGAAAACTAAAAATAAACAAATAAATTTTAAAAAAAGAAGAAAAGGAAATTATCAAGGAAAACTATTCCAAAACCAAAAGACAAAATAAATATTGAAAGAATCCACAAATAGCCTCCTGAAAGAGATCCCCCAAGGAAAACTCCTAGGAATATTGTAGCCAAATTCCAGACCTCCCAGATTAAGGTGAAAATATTGCAAGCAGGCAGAAAGAAACAATTTGAGTATTGTGAAAATACTGTCAAGACAACGCAAGATCTAGCAACTTCTACATTAAGGAATTGAAAGGCTTGGAATACAATATTCTGGAAGTCAAAGGAACTAGAATTAAAACCAAGAATCACCTACCCAGCAAAACTGAGCATAATACTTTGGAGGAGAAATGGAACTTCAGTGAAATAAAGGACTTTTAAACATTCTTGATGAAAAGACCATAGCTGAATAGAAAATTTGATTTTCAAACACAAGAATCAAGAGAAGCATGAAAAGGTAAACAGGAAAGAGAAATCACAAGGGACTTACTAAAGTTGCGCTGTTTACATTCCTACATGGAAAGATAATATTTATGACTCTTGAGACTTCTCTCAGTACTAGGGTAGTTGGAGGGGTTAAAAACATATAGACAAAGGGCACAGGATGAATTGAATAGGAAGAGTTGATATCTGAAGAAATAAAACTAATTGAAGAGAGAGGAATATACTGGAAGGAGAAAGGGAAAAATAGGTGGGGTAATGGGGCAAATTATCTCTCACATAAAAGAGGCAAGAAAAAGTTTTTTCAGTGGAAGGGAAGAGAGGGGAAGTGAGAGGGAAAAAGTGAACCTTACTCTCATCACATTTGGCTTAAGGAAGGAATAACATACATACTCAATTTGCTTTGAAACTCTATCTTAAACTCCAGGAAAGTAGGTGAGAAGGGGATAAGCGGGGTGATGATAGAAGGGAGGGCAAATGGGAGGAGGGTGTAATTAGAAGTTAATACTTTTGAGGAGGGATAGGGTCAAAAGAGAAAATGGTATTAATTTGGAATAGGAAAGCATGGAGGGAAATATAGTTAGTCTTCCACTACATGACTTTTTATGGAAGTATTTTGCATAACTACACATGTAACATATATTGAATTGCTTGCCTTCTCAATAGGGATGGATGGGGAGGGAGGAAGAGAGGGAAATTGAAATTCAATGTTTTAAAAATAAATTTTAAAAATTGTTTTTCCTGCAAGTGGGAAAAAAGGCATGCAGGCAATGGACTGTAGAAATCTATCTTGTCCTCCAAGAAAATAGAGGGTACGGGGATAAGAGAAGGGAGGGGTGTGATAGAAGGAAGGAGTGTGATAGAAGGGAGGACAGATTGGGGGAAGGGGTAATCATAATGCACACTGTCTTGGGGTGAGCAGAGTGGAGAGATGGGGAGAAAATTTGGAACTCAAAATGTTGTGGAAATGATGTTGAAAACTAAAATTAAATAAATAAACTAGATTTAAAAAACTTTAAAGTGACACATAAGTGTTAGCTATTTTAAAATAAAGAAGACCGTCCTAGGAATCTGGATACCCAGATTTTATTAACTTCTTGCTGCAATTAGATTTTATGATCTTTAACAAACCATTTCCCTTCTCTCTCACTCAGGTCTACCTTGTATAAGATGAAAGGGTGTATGTACGAAAATTCACTCCCTATGTCCACAGAACTACCATGGGGATATATAAAGTACTATAGAAACACAAGCTATTATTACTACTAATAATGAACATTACCACAAATAATAATAACCAGTGAGAATCATGGACCCTCTAGAAATGAGTCTTGGATTGAAATGCATTCAAAGTAACTTCCCTAGCACTCTTTCATCTTATAAAAACAGCTGATATACTATAGTGAAAGAAGGAAAAATAAAATACAAAAAGCCAAGTCAAATAATTGTTCAGAATATCACTTTCAAAAGTCTCATCATAGCCTTGAAGTCGAAATTACCAACCCCACCACCCTTAGATTGTAAGACTATTTGATGCAAGAGTATAAATGTCTTTTATTATCACCTAGAATCCATCAAATGGATATTTTTAACGGCATAAACTAAAACTATTGTTATGACCACGGTGCTGAATGGCCAATTCTACTGTAGCATACTTCAATTTGGATAATTTTCATTGGTTTTCTTGAAATGAATGTTAGCAGAAAATATTTCCCGAAGTTTTCTCTTATGTCAATTGAAAGGACTGAACCACAGAATTTCTATGGTTCTTTTTTCCTGTTCTCATAACAATGTCAACATAGTAGAGCAAGTAGAAGGTAAAGTGACTATATCACCACCAAAATCATCTTCCACTTTTCTATGGGAGGATATTGTATTAGATAAATTATAATTTGCTATACATTTCCAAAACAGAAGTATATTCTCTTTGATTCCATGCTACTTTCTCTACCTACCATAGCAACATGCTATGATTCCTAGTTCCCAGTGTATTTGTTTGACCTTACCACACCCAGAGAACTTTGATTTTATCTAGCAGAGTCTTTGACTTATCTTCTTGGAATCACAATTTGGGCAAAAATCAATCAGCAAATATTTCTTATTTTGTGCCAGATATTGCAACATTTTTTGTGGACACAAGTAGATTTCTTCTTGCACAGAACTTATGTGACACTTTTTTTTATCTAAGGAGGGTTTTTCCTCATGATCTGGCAGTTAACAGAATTGTAACCAGGATAGGATTATCAGGGCTTTGACCAAGGGTGCTGAATTTAGAGCATGACCAAAATCTCTGGCATCCATGAGCATAGAAATAAAGTTTAGCGCTTAATGAACAATAAAAAATAAACCAAGATGTTACTAGATACTATGCTGGGATAGGTTCCTTTCCTTCATAACCTACATACCATATGGCCTCCCCAAAAATGACCTCATTCTCATGTCTCAGTGCCCCACTCCCACTGTCTACATCCCCACTTAGCTGAGAGTATTCTATTCACCAATTGCCTTGGGTAATGTTTATGGTACTTGTCATGGGTACAAAAATTCTTATTTATGACTCTTAGGATTTACTAGTATCTATCAACTAGTACTTGTTAACCCTATTTCTCCAAAGGGACCTTGAAATTCATGAATCCCATGTTAAACATTGATTTTCTGATTTTTATTCTGCCTCTAATATTCCATTTTTAAAGTTTCCTTTCAGCTCTGAGATTATAGAATCTCAGGTTACTTTTATCTCTGACACTGAATGTTATATGCTCTAACAACTTTTTGCTCTTACATTCTCATTCTGCATTTTAACATTCTATATTATAATTTAGATTTTATCACTAAAATATGATTTTCCCTAAAGATCTGGGCTAGTGTGATTAACTTAACAAATAGTCACAGACAAGATGGAATTTGGAATAACTGCTAAGTAAGTCTTATAGGACAGATTTATGAAGATGTCTGCTAAATCCTGTCAGAAACTGTCAAATGGAAGCAGTAAATTAGTTAATAAAATTCTGTTTCATATTAGCTGAATTGTTGCTCAAAATGGTATTCCTCATTGATTCTATTGTACAGTTAATTATGGTAATGCATTTATGAGTAAATGTTTTTTTCTCTTATGTTTTATTTTTATCTTGATTTCTTATATGCTAAGACTTGCAGAGAGGAAACAGAAAATTATTTCTACTTTCAATTGCTGCATTTCTTCAATATCATTATTGTTAGGGTAATGAGTGGTAGTACCACCAACAGGAGCAGAATTAACAACAGAGTAGATGTTCTTTGTATTTCCTTCCTGCCTCCATGATCTACTCTAACTTATTATGTCCTATCTTTGAATAACAAATGTAAGCTAGACTATGGATTGGGGACAGTGTGGATTAGGGCATTGTTTTAACTATTTTTGCCTTACTTTGTTTTGCTTTTTCAGCATTTCAAAGTAAGAGGAAAAACAGTAACTAGGGTACCTTATCAGTATCTTTTCATTTGGGAATAAATAGGCAAGTAGGCATAAATTACCATCTGCCCTATAGCATCAATCCAACCTCTCATACTGTTTCACAAGTTTTACTTTCAAAAGTAGGATTCAGTACAAAGGACAGTTCCCATGTCTTGGCTTAACATTCAAATTCAATTCTGTTCAGTTTATTGAATGTCTAGCACTCTAGGAAACATGAAGCATATATGATGTGATAGAAAAAGCAAAGGAATTAAATTTAAAAGGCTGGGTTTCAAGACTGGTTTGGCTACCCCATCTAATCATAACCTCGCTGAAATTTATACTGTCTGGGATCAAGCAATATCATTTAGATTAGTTACTTCCTAGAGCTTATATAAGGATACAATATAATTGAAACATACCCTTTGATCACAAAATACTATAAGTGTTATAACATTCTTATTTCTAATTAAGAAAATTGATACTGTATAATGACCAGAACACTACACTTGGAGGCAGAGATCTGAGTTTAAATTTTGCCTCATATACTATGTCATCTTGGGGAAATTATTTAACAACTGTAAGCCTCATTTTTATAGGGTTATTGTGAGGATCAAGTGACATATTTAAAGTAAATATTTTTGAAAACACTAAAGTATTTTTATTTTAAGTGTAAATTTTAAGTATTGTTATTATTGTCAACTATTATATAGCTATTATTTTTATTGTTGCTTTATTGCTTTATTACATGGTCCATGTCACTAAGGGAAATAAAATCTTATTGTGGAAGCAAGAAATGATTTCAGGACAAGAAAAGATACTTTTCCCATTCTAAGTGCCAAACTTTAAGGATATCTAGAAACTAAAGAGCAGTTTGAAGAAGGTCAATGGGATTGGAGGGGAATCAAGATATGAAAGGATGGATTAAAGTACCTAGGAAAGAAAAGATTGAAAGCAGTAGAATAACTATTTCAAAATATATATATATAGGGCTATAATATAGAAAGTTTATTCTCTTTGACCCTAGGAAGCATAAACAGGCTTCATGGGAAAAAAAGAAAGTATCAGCTATATATGAGGACAAGTTTTCTAATAGTTATAAATGATTACATATGAAATAAGGTGCCTCATTGCAATAGCAAGTTCCCATCCCTAGAAATTTTTTAATTCAGAAGTTGGACAATCACTTGTCAAGCATATCAGAGAGACTATTTCTGAGATATTTCCAATTCTGAAATCCTATGATTCTGATAATAGCTGATGTATGTAAAGAATTATAGAATTTTCAGTATCTTTCACATGGTTTGTCTTATTTGATCTTCACAATTATGTGAGATAGGCAGCACAAATATAATTGTCTGAATTTTATTAATTTAAAAAATTTGCAGAAAGAGGTCATAGTTAAGAGCAGGTAAGACTATTAGAGATAATTTTCTCCACTCTGTTCATTTTAAATATAAATAAATTGAAACGCAAAGACATGCAGCTAGTAGCAAATGGAAGAGTCATGATTCATATCAAGGAGCATTGGTTCTAAATATTCTTTTTTGCTACACTGAGGAGAAATGACATATCCAAGGCCATGTATCTAGTAAAAAGTAGAATACAAAAAATCAAACCCAGGACATCCTAACTTCAAACAGTCAATCCACAAACATTTATTAAACACCTATTATGTGCCACACACTATTCTAATTGCTGTGGTAAGCACTCCACATCATGTTCCTTTTATCACTTGTCATCACCCTCCATTTTAATACTAAATTAAATAAAATTAGCAAAAATCAGTAGCATACACAAGAAGTGCTATGCGTAGCCATGCATTTGTTCCTTCAAAAATTATTTTTAAAATATCTACTTAAAAGGCAGCATGGTGTAGTGGATAGAGAGTTGGCTGCTGAGTCAGGAATACCTGAGTTCAAACCCCACCTCTTTCATGTACCTGTACAAGCCATTTAATGTCTCTGTGCCCTTAGGCAATGCTATAAAATGTCAAGTTGCAGAAAAGGTGCCTCTTTGCTTTGGAAAAGGAAGTTCCTCACCAGGACATCCTGACAGCAAAGAAACAATGAGTCCAATGGAAAAAAAAAATACTTCATATAATACGAGGAGTGATCAAGGATATTTATCCCAATTCACACCTTATAAGGGATTCTCTCTATCACTGAGTCCTTCGATGTTGGCAGAGCAGACCAGAGCATACAGCAAGTGATTTGCTTATAATCTAAAATGATTATCCTGGTGTCTCTATTAGCCAATTTTGGATGGTTCAGGACACTTTTTATAGACCCATTTAAGATATTATTGGTCACCATTATCATGATGATGATTTTATTCCCATCACTGGTGATTAGAACTGGCATTTGAACAAACACTGGCTGTAGATGGAAAGGGAGTACAGGATGTTTCCAAGAGGGTAATGGCAAGGCAAATTTACTTTGGGTAGTTGTTTAGCACAGAAATATGTGATTATAGAGCCAGTGGAGATAACTAGTGGTGAATCTGGGTACAAAGCTGGATGAAAAGTTCTATTAATAATCACACTGATTGCAATCATTGTCTGATTCATGTCATCTTTCTGATAAAGACCACAACAAGGGAACTTTTTTAGTTTAATTTTTAACATAAAAATCAAGCAAGTGAGTCTTTTATAGATTTTCCATATCATCTACAATACAAGACCAAGATGTCTTCATTGTCAGATCCTAGCTGACTACTATGGATGAGAGAATAACTTTGTACAAATTAGACATTCAATACTCAAAGACTGTTGGGTATTTAAGTATCTTTTAAGTGTAACAAAGATTTCTAGGGATTAGGAAATAATTTAAGAAATTTCTTCTTTAGGTAGGTAAATACTATTGAGAGGGATGAAAGAGTATCAACTGTTCACATTTGAAAGTGAGCCAGAGTAAGTGATTATCTTTTCACATTCAGATGAACTCTACAATGCTAAGAAAATTAAAATTTTGTTTAGGGCAGGGTGTAGGAATAAAGAAAAAAGTCTGAAATATTACAACATGGGATAGTACCAAGAGAGTCTGTGGTGAAGGTCTGGATACAATTCTTCCAAAACAGTCTTTTGGAGGTCAGACAGCAGCATACTGCCTTGGTACTTACTTAAGGGAGGGCACCAAGGACCTCCAGCACTAAAATTATGATTGCCAGAGTCCCATCTTTATTGTGAATGTATTTCATTCTGGGCTAGTACCTAAAGGTACTTGTCCAAAAGAAACAAATTTCATCTCCTTTGTCTCTGGAAAATTAAAGAAATTTGATGGAGACCTCAGTGGATGACATTCATTCCAGCTATTCAGGCTACCAATGCTGAACCACAGTTCAAAACCGTCCTGAAATTACTTTGGCTCACCTCTTATATGGGAATTTGGTTCTGAGGTGATCCCTCCCCCTAAATGAGAAAAGTTATTTCATTCAATCAAAATGCTGTAGACATTTTAGCCCCCTGACACTTCTAGGGGTAAGAGAGGAGTTGCTCAAAGGAGTCTAGTAAGCAGACATAAAAAACAATCAATGTGTACCATTTTACTAATAATAAAAGGTGTACAAGGAAAGAACAGGAGGGGGGAAGAGGGAGAGAAAGAGAAAAGAAAGAAAGAGAGAGAGAGAGAGAGAGAGAGAGAGAGAAAGGGAGAGAGATCCCTAAAATTTTTCAAGAAAGAAGTGTATTTTTCTGGAATATTCGAAGTGACATTCATGCTTCATGTATAGGTTAGACCATATGATATCTGAGTTTCTTTCCAATGCTGAGATTCTGTTGTTCCATGATTTGGGTCCTCTTTCCCAGGTTATAAACATGTCTCAGACTCTCCAGACTGATGACCAATGCACCCTGCAGCAGCTGCAGGGAAGATTAAGTCTCCCTTGCCTCTGATATTAATGGACTTCTCATCTGACTATACAAGACAATGATATCAGCTCTAGGTTGAAAGGGTGAACTCTTCAGACTTATCATAAGGCAGAAAAATAATAACCATCACATCTCCCCTGTATATTTGTGATTTAATCTATCTAGAAAAAACTGAAAATAACATTAAAATTTCCACATTTTTCTTTTCTCCTTTCCATTGGTTCTTTTCCTACCCTCACTACTATATACTGTAGCCTAATTAAGGACAAATTAATATTAGATGTCACAATAGAAAGAACAACTTCAACATCTTCTCAGGAGAAACCTTGCTGAGTTGTATGAGTCAGTTTCATTGATTTTAGTCTGGGACAGACTGAATAGTTTTTACTATATTAAATATCTCATCAGATTTCCAAATTGGATGATACCAAAAAGATTACACAGGGAGGTTAGAGGTCAGAGGTTAACTCTATTATATATTTTCTTGCTAAATATATAATAGAGTTAACCTCTGACTTTTCTCATAGAGAGGTAGGTAGAATGTAAAATTCCTGTGCTGACAATCTCTGGATCTGGGGTTTTTCTTCCTAGTTCTGACAGTTACTTGCCATTTTATGCAGGGAAGGTCACTGAACTTCTCTGGACATCATATTCCTCACCTATGAAATTGCTGTATTCTTTTTGCTAATATTTTTGCAAATATCTTATTTATAATTTTATTTATTAATTTAAATTTTTATCAATATTCATTAGAGAAATTTGTCTATAATTTTTTTTCTCTGTTTTGACTCTTCCTGGTTTAGGTATCAGAACCATATTTGTATCACAAAAAGAAATTGGTAGAACTCCTTCAACAATTTTCCCAAATAGTCTATGTAGTATTGGGATTAACTGTTCTTTAAATGTTTGATAGAATTCACTTGTAAATCCATCTGACCCTAGAGATTTTTTTTCTAAGGAGTTCATTGATGGCTGGTTCAATTTATTTTGTGAGATGGGGTTATTTAAGTATTCAGCTTCCTCTTCTGCCAATCTGGGCAATTTATATTTTTTGAAATAATCATCTATCACATTTAGATTGTCAAATTATGGGCATACAGTTGGCCAAAGTAATTTTTAACTATTGTTTTAATTTCCTCCTCATTGGAGGTTAGTTCACTCTTTTCATTTTTGATGTAGGTAGTTTGGTTTTCTTCTTTTTTTAATCAAATTAACCAAAGGTTTATCAATTTTATTGTTTTTTTTAATAAAACCAACTCTTAGTTTTTGTATTAGTTCAAGAGGTTTCTTAATTTCAATTTTATTAATGTCTCCTTCTATTTTCAGTATTTCTAGTTTGGCGTTTACTTCGGAATTTGCAATTTGTTCTTTTTATAGTTTTTTCAGCTGCATGCCCAATCCATGGATCTACTCTTTCTCTATTTTCTTCATGTAGGCATTCTAAGATGTAAAATTTCCCCTTGGAACTGCTTTTGCAGTATCCCATAATATTTGGTAGGATGTCTCATTATTATAATTCTCTTGAATGAAGTTGTTAATTGTTTCTAAGATTTGTTGTTTAACCTATTCATTCTTTAGTACAAGATTGTTTAGTTTCCAATTATTTTTTGGTTTATATTTCCATGACTTGTGATTACATATTATTTTTATGGAATTGTGATCTGAGAAGGATGAGTTGGCTATTTCTACCTTTTTGCACTGGATCATGTGGTTTCTATGCCCTAGTACATGTCAGTTTTTGTATGTGTGCCATGTACTGCTGAGAAAAAGGTATATTCCTTTCTATATCCATTCAGTTTTCTCCAGAGAGTGATCATATCTAACTTATTCAGCATTCTATTCACCTCCTTAACTTTTTTCTTGTTAATTTTGAGGTTAGATTTATCAAGTTCAGAAAGAGAGAGGGTGAGGTCCCCCAATAGTATAGTTTTGCTATCTATTTCTTCCTATAACTGCCTTAACTTCTCCTCTAAGAATCTGGATGCTATACCACTTGGAGCATACATGTATAGTAGTGATATTGCTTCGTTGTCTATGGTGTCTTTTTGCAGGATATAGTTTCCTTCCTTATCTCTTTTCATTTCTACTTTTGCTTTGTCTGAGACTGGGATTACTACCCCTGCTTTTTTACATCAGATTAAGTACAACATATATTGCCCCAACCTTTTACCTTTACCCTGTGTGTATCCCTTCCATTTCAAATGTGTTTCCTGTAAACAACATATTGTTGGATTATGGTTTTTAATCCTTTCTGCTATCTATCTCTATTTTATGGGAGAATTCATCCCATTCACATTCAACAGTTATGATTACTGTCTGTATACTTCCCTTCATCTTCTTTCCTCCCATTTGTACTTTTAGCTTTCCCTTCCCCTCCAAAATAGAGTTTTAATTTTGATCCCCCACCTCCCTCAGTCTTCCCTTACTTTTTTCTGCCCCCTTCCCTTAACCCCCAACTTTCCCTTACTACTTCTTCTCTTCCTTTTAACCTCCCCTCCCTTTTCTTTCTCCTTTCCCTCCTACTGCCTATACAACTAGTTAGCTATCTATAATTATCAGTTTGTTGTTCCCACCTTGAACCAAATCAGATGAGAGTAAATGTCAAATAATGCTCATCACCCTCTTCTCTTTTCCCCCTATTGTATATTTTTGTGCCTCTTCCTGTGACATAATTTACCATTTTCTGTGTTATTTTCACATCTCCCATTCCAATCCATTTGCACCCTAAAATCATATTTTTATCATCACATCATTTAATTATACTTGCTCCCTCTATCTATTTATATCCCTTTATTTACCATGATAAATATACAATTCTCAAAATTAACAAGTATCATCTTCCCTTATAGCGATGTAAACAGTTTGTCCATATTGAATAACAGGCTTTCCCCCCTTGCTTACCTTTTTATGCCCCTCTTGAGGCTAATGTTTGAACATTGAATTTTCTGTTGAGCTCTGATCTTTTCATCAGTAATGTCTGGAAATTCTTTATTTCACTGAACGTCCAACTCCTTGACTGAAATATTATGCTCAACTTGTCTGAGTAATTGATCATTGGTTTTGGTCCCAGCTCCTCTGCCTTACAGAATATCATATTGCAGTTCCTTCAGTCTTTTAATATAGAAGCTCCAAGATTCTGTGTGATCCTGACTGTAGTTCCTGTATATCTGAATGCTTTCTTTCTGCCTGCCTGCAGTATTTTCTCCTTCCCTTGAAAATTTTGGAATATGTCAATGATATTCCTTGGTGTCTTTAGTTTGGGATCACTTTCAGGAGCTGCATGGTGGATTCTTTCGATGACTATTTTTCCCTCTGCATCTAGGATGTCTGGGCAGTTTTCTTGATGATTTTTGGAAGATATTTTCCAGGTTCCTTCTTTCATTACTTTTTGGTAGATCAATAATTCTTAGATTTTCTCTCCTGGATCTATTTTCCAGGTCAGTTGTTTCTCAATTAGATATTTTACATAGTCTTCTATCTCTTCATTCTTCAGATCCTGTTTGACTGATTCTTGATGTCTCATATAGTCATTAGCTTCTACTTGCCCTTTTCTAATTTTTATCAGATTGTTTTCTTCAGTTAATATTTGCATCCACTTCTCCATCTATCCAATTGTTCCTTTTAAGGAGTTACTTTCCTTTTTCAAATTATTTATTTATTTTAATGTTTATTCATTTTTTTTTAGTTTTCAAAATTCATTTCCACAAAATTTTGAGTTCTAAATTTTCTCCCCATCTCTCCCCTCCCCCATCCTATAAGACTGTGCTTTCTGATTACTCCTTCCCTCAATCTGCTCTCCTTTCTATCTATTTCTATCTATCTATGCCTCCCTTCCCTTACCACTGTCTTCTCTCTTTTCTTGTAGGGCAAAATAGATTTCTATATCCCATTACCTGTATTTCTTATTTCCCAGTTTTATGCAAAAACAATTCTCAACATTCGTTCCTAAAACTTTGAGTTCCAAATTCTCTCCCTTCCTCCTTCCTCACCCATCCCCACTGAGAAGGCAAGCAATTCAATATAGACTACACATGTGTAGATTTGCAAAAGACTTCCATAATAGTCATGCTGTGTAAGGCTAACTATATTTCCCTTCATCCTATCCTGCCCCCCATTTATTCTATTCTCTCATTTGACCTTGTCCCTCTCCAAAAGTGTTTACTTCTAATTATTCCCTTCTCTCATCTGCCCTCCCTTCTGTCATCCCACCCACCTCACTTATCCCCTTCTCCCCTACTTTCCTGTAGTGTA
Source organism: Notamacropus eugenii (assembly GCF_028372415.1). Lineage (NCBI taxonomy): Eukaryota > Metazoa > Chordata > Mammalia > Diprotodontia > Macropodidae > Notamacropus > Notamacropus eugenii. Next base: position 381,570,724 of record NC_092872.1, read on the forward strand.
AGATACATTTTCATACCAAATTAAGTGAGCATGTTATTCCCTCCTTAAGTCAAATGTGAAGAGAGTAAGCTTCACTTTTTCCCTCTCACCTCCTCCCTTTTCTCCTCCATTGAAAAAGCTTTTTCTTGCCTCCCTTATGAGTGATAATTTACCCCATTTCATTTTTCCCTTTCTCCTCCCAATATATTCCTCTCTTACCCCTTAATTTTATTTTTTAGAAACCATCCCTTCTTATTCAACTCAACCTGTGCTCTCTGTCTATGTGTGTGTGTGTGTGTATAATCCATCCAACTCCCCCAAAAACTGAGAAAAGTCTCAAGAGTTACAAATATTATTTTTCCATATAGCAATGAATGTGAACAGTTCAATTTTAGAAAGTCTTTTATGATTTCTCTTTCCTGTTTATCCTTACATGTTTCTCTTAATTCTTGTGTTTGGAAGTCAAATTTTCTATTTTATCAAGAATGTGGGAAAGTCCTCTATTTCATTGAATGACCATTTTTTCCCCTGAAGTATTATACTCAATTTTGCTGGGTAGGTGATTCTTGGGTTTATTCCCTGTTCCTTTGTCTTCTGGATTATTATATCCCATGCCCTTCAATCCCTTAATGTAGAAGGTACTAGATCCTGTGTTATCCTGATTGCATTGCCACAATACTCAAATTGTTTCTTTCTCGCTGTTTGCAAAATTTTCTCCTTGATCTTGGAACTCTGAAATTTGGCTACAGTATTCCTAGGAGGTTCTCTTTTTGTGTCTCTTTCAGGAGTGACCAGTGGATTCTTTCAATATTTATTTTGTCCTCTGTTTCCAGAATATCAGGGCAGTTTTCCTTGATAATTTCATGAAAGATGATGTCTAGGCTCTTTTTTTGATCATGGCTTTCAGGTAGTCCCAAAATTTTAAAATTATTTCTTCTGAATCTATTTTCCAGTTGTTTTTCCAGTGAGATATTTTACATTATCTTCCATTTTTTCATTCGTTTGGTTTTGTTTTGTACTTTCTTGGTTTCTCATAAAGTCATTAGCCTCCATCTGTTCCATTCTAATTTTGAAAGAACTATTTTCTTCAGTGAGCTTTTGAACCTCCTTTTCCATTTGGCTAATTCTGCTTTTTAAATCATTCTTCTCCTCATTGGCTTTTTGAATCTCTTTTGCCAATCTAGTTAGCCTATTTTTAAAGGTGTTATTTTCTTCAGCATTTTTTTGGTTCTCCTTTAGCAAGCTGTTGACTCACTTTTTGTGATTTTCTTGCATTGCTCTCATTTCTTTTCTCAATTTTTCCTCCACCTCTCTTACTTGATTTTCATAATTCTTTCTGAGCTCTTCCTCACAGACTAAGAGACTGTTTGTCCTTTCAGCTGATCCCATTGTTCCAGGATTTTTCTTGGGGAAATATTTTATGGGTCTTTCAAGGTCATCAAGGGGAGGGATAGACATTTACTGATCACTCTGCTATCTTGACTCCCAGAATTTCAAGTAGATGACTTATAGACATTTAATCTGCAGGATGATATTCTAAGGAGCAGCTGCTGCAGGTATCTGGAGCTCCAAGTTCTCACTTGCTTGGTTCCACTGGACTCTGAGCCTGGGCTGATATTCTGGAGATTCTGCAGTCTGGGCTACTTTCTCAGACCACCTGAGGCTTCCTGCTTGGCCCTGCCATGGTGGGGACCACATTGGTACAGCCTGTGTGCTGTGTCAGTTGTTTTTTCAATGAGATATTTCACATTGTCTGCTATTTTTTCATTCCTTTGGATTTATTTTATAGTTTCTTGGTTTTTCATAAAATCATTAGCTTCCATCTGCTCTATTCTAATCCTTAATAAGGAATTATTTTCTTCAGTGAGCTTTTGGACCTCCTTTGACATGTGGTTAAGTCTACTTTTTAGGGTATCCTTCTCCTCATTGGTTTTTTGGATCTCTTTTATGATTTGTGTTAGTGTACATTTTTAAAGTGTAATTTTCTTCAGCATTTCTTGGGTCTCCTTTATCAAGCAGTTGACTCATTTTTCATGATTTTTTTTGCATCATTCTCATTTCTCTTCCAAATTTTTGCGCTAGTTCTGTTACTTGATTTTCAAAATCCTTCTTGAGTTCATCCATGGCTTGAGACCAATTCATAATTTTCTTGGAGGTTTTTGATGTAAGAGCATTGACTTTATTTTTTTCTGTTTGCATGTTTTGGTCTTTCTTATCACCAAAGTAAGATCCTATAGTCTGATTCTTTTTCTGGTTTTTGCTCATTTTTCCATCCATTTACTTGACTTTTGTCAAGGTAGTTTTCTGCTTCCAGTGGGAGTGGGGAAATTTATTGCCAGTCACTCAATGCCCCCACAATCTGTGGGTCTAAAGCTCCAGAAACAGTGACTGCAGCTGCCCCTGCTGCTGCTGGGACTCCTGTCGGCTCCTCCACTCCCTCCCCATGTGCTGCCCTGGGGCTGTGGCTGGACCACTGTACTCTCTCATGCAGGTTCCAGAGGTTTTTTCCACTGACCTTCCAATTTCTTCTCAGGGTTTTGGGTTCATGAAGTCTGAAACCTTCCGCACGTGAAAGAGATTCAGTCCCCCCAAAGCCTGCTCAGTTTCTGTCTGTGCCACTTGACCCACACTGGACTGCACTCTGATCCCAGAATGGCATAATAGAAACTTCCTAACAACCTTCCAGGATGTCATGGGCTGGATATTTACTTCACTTTGTCATTCTGTGGGTTCTGAAGCTATAGAATTTGTTAAGAGTAATTTTTTAAAGGTATTTGGCTGGGCTTTGAGGGAGCACTCGAAAAAGTCCATGCAGTTACTCTGTCATCTTGACTCCACCCCCCTATTTTATTGCTTTAGAGTGCTCTGTTCAAATTTTTAAAGAATTATTTTCTTCAGTGAGCTTCTGAACCTCTTTTTTCATTTGTCCTAATCTCCTTTTTAAGGTATCCTATTCCTCATTGACTTTTTGGACCTCTTTTGCTATTTGGGTTAATTTAATTTTAAACCCGTTATTTTCTACAGCATTTTGGGGGTTTCCTTTAGCAAGAAGTTGATGCATTTTTCATGATTATCTTGTATCATTCTCATTTCTGTTCCCATTTTTTCCTCTACTTCTCTTACTTGATTTTTAAAATCCTTTGTGAACTCTTCCATGGCCTGAGACAATACATATTTTTCTTAGAGGCTTTGGACGCAGGAGTTTTGGCTTTGCTGTCTTCTTCTAGTAGTAAGTTTTGATTTTCCTTCCCATCTATTGTTGTAAGAAAAACCTCTTCACCAAGAAATAAGAATCTATAGACTGTTTCTTTTTCCCTCTTTGCTCCTTTTCCTAGTCAATTATTTGACTTTTGAGCTATTTGTTAAACATAGTTCTCCAGAAGCAATCTCAGCTTCAGCAATGGCTGATGCCACCCTGGGGAGTGGGGCAGGGGAGGCTTGGATATGACTTGGCCCCCCTGTAGTGATCATGTGCATTGACTTCTTGGTTACTATGACTGATTTTGCTTTCTGGTCCTGGGATTAGGCTTTCTGGTATCTGAATGAATGTTTTTCTTCTGCCTTCTATATAGAGAGTCTGCTATTGTGATTGAAAACCATGCTGGCATATATTGCCTTGGTGATACAACAAGGAAATGGCAAGCCACTCCAACATCTTTGTGAAGAAAACAAAAATGGGTTTTCAAAGAGTTAGGAATGAATGAAATGACTTCTGTTATTAACAACAATTTTCTAGCCTGTATATTGACTTTGAACTTTATTGTTAGAGTTGGTCTCTGTTCTTAGAGTGAAGATAGAATGGCAGTGTCCCAACCATTAACTGTTTTTTACTCCACTGCCTTCTAAGCTACTTTTAGGGGTTTTAAAGTTTTCAGAAACACTTCCAGTCAGTAATCTCCAAAGTAAAACCTCACCCTCAGAGTATTGATATACTTTTTAGAGCCAGAGGGCATAACCCTCTGAGCCAGTGCCTCAATAGAAAAAAGCAAAAGGTAGTTGGGAGTCTCCTACAAAACAACTTCCCTAATCAAGTTTCCACAATAGGCAGACCCATCAATAGGTAGAAAAATCCTCCCAAATCACATTCAAATAGAGGCATTATAGTTCTTGATTATACTAAAACAAAAACAGCAAAATATTCTATTTTACTTGCCATTACACTCCACCCTTTAGGATCCTTGGCCTTACAAGTTTAAATGGCCATGGATCCTGGAACAAATAGGCATTATACTTTACAATCCCAAATCCAGGTGATTTAAGCAGGTTACATGGGCATTTATATCTGAATAAGCATTAACATTTCTTTAGTAAATTCAACATAGTACTTAATATATAACATAACAACTTCTTGGCCAAATGACTTTAAACAAACACAAAAGTATAGGCATGACATAGTATCATTCTTTGAGAAGAAAGCAACCAGCTCCTCTTTCCTCAATTCCAAACAGAAATGTCCAAGAAATGTCTTCTTGGAGGTGTATTCTCCCCACCCTGCACTGTCAGATATAGGCTCGATAAGCCCTGCTTCCAAGTCCTGAAGGACTGCTGGACAACAAAGCCATCAGGGTGGAGACCTTGAAAGTACATAAGACTTCCCCCCCATAGTCCACTCCCCCCCACACGCTCCCCACCCCCACCCCCCCACTATCCCCTCCCCCCCATGTCCCAAACTGTCCCAGGAGAATGCAGCAGAAAAGTACATTCAGTACTTTGCTGTGCATTTCCAATTTTGCCCCTGGGCTGAACTCCAAGCTCCCGGGTTCCTCCTCCTCAAGCAGGAGCCAGCTGCTCTCAGCTTAAACATGGGTCTATGCAAAAGCAGCTCTGCACTCCAACTCATGTTCCTCTCACCTTACCAAGGTCTTCATACTGGCCATTCTCAGCTCCTGCTGGGTAGTTGGACAGGAAGACTTCTGCTCAAAGACAATGTTCTACTCAACTTGCAGGACTCCATTCCAAATTCTTACCACTCTGGTATGGTTTCCAAATACAATATACTTTAAAGATCTTTTCTTCTTCAGTAAAGTCGGAAGCCAGGCTAATCCACTTGAGTCCTGGTTCTGGCCACCCCCTCCTCCCGGGGTTCCACAGAATCATAGATGCCACAACTGAGATACAATAGGCAATTATCCCAGTCCCCATACTTTCCTTTTAATTTATGCAGATTCCATCCTCATTGCCATAATGTATCAGGAAGCACCCCAACATACACACAGGGACCTGCTATCACAGGTTCTTAAATCTGCATTCATAAAAGGAAAGGCAACTTTTGAGGAGTTAACAATCACTTTAATCAAGCACATGTGTCAATCCTTTAACCAAGCACATATATCATTCACCTATTTCAAGGGAGTCAGCACCCTGAACTTCAAAGAAAATACAGAGAAATTAAAAGTCAAGAGATATGCTTCCAAAATGTCTGACCATCTTTACCAGAGAGGGAACATCTGGGTTTCTCAAAACTGGGGGACTCCTTAGCAGCTTCCCAGAGTCCTCTTATAACCAAATAAGCACTTCAAGTCAGTAAGTCCCCTCTTACTTGATTTCCAAAATCCTTTTTCAACTTTTCCATGACTTGAGACCAATGGATATTTTTCTTGTAGGCTTTTGATGTAGGAGCTTTGAACTTGTTGTCTTCCTCCTGTTGTATGCTTTGATCTTCCTCATCTGAAAGGACGGAAGAAAATAATACCTTTTCACCAAGAAAGTAACCTGAGGTCTGGTCAGTACCAGTGTGGCCCATACTGGGCTGCTTTTTGCTCCAAGCTCAATGCAATAGACACTTCCTGTCAGCCTTCCAGGTTGTGTGGGGCTGAAAAATCTGTTTCACTCTGTCAATTTGTGGCTTCTGCTCCTCTACAACTTGTTTAGAGTCATTTTTATAGGTATTTTAAAGGGTTTGGGGGAGAGCTCAAGCAGGTATCTGCTTCTACTCCACCATCTTGGCTCTGCCACCTCTGTTATTTTCTTAAGTTTATCAAGATATAACAACATCATTCCCAAGGTTTCTTTAATTGGACTTCATTATGAATCCTGATGATGACATAATTGAGAAGGGACACATGGATCATCTCCTTAAATGTGAGTGTAAGCAGTTTGTCCTTATTTAATCCTTCATTATTGCTCTATTATATATATCTTTTTATCATCCTCTTCACTCTTGTGTTAGAACTTCAAAGTTTCTTCACACCTCTAATATTTTTGACAGGGATGTTTACTGTTTAATTAAAGTTTCATTTTCCTCCCACTCCTCCACCCCACCATGGCATTATATTCAGTTTTGCTCAGTAAGTTATTCATGGTAGTAAACCCTTATCCTTTGCCTTTTGGACTGTCATATTGTAAGCTTTCTGTTCCTTTAGATCAATAGTAGGTAAATCATATATGACCTTGACTGTGGCTCCTCTTCACTTGAATTATTTTTTTTTCCTATTTGCAGTATTTTTTATTTGATTTGGAAGTTCTGGATTTGGCTCAGATAATGCTGGGGATTTTTATTTTGGGGTTTCTCTCAGGAGGTGACTGGTGGATCCTTTCTGTTTCCACTTTGCCCTCTGGTTCTAAGAGATGTAAGCAGTCTTCTTCTCGGAGTTCTTGAAATATCATGTCTAGGTTCTTTATTTTGGTCATGGAATTTCACAAATTCAATGAGTCTTAAATATTTTCTCTTCAATATGTTTTCCATGTCAATTGCTTTTATGCAATTTTTTCCCTTTTTAGCCTTTTGACTTTGTTTTACTATTTCTTGTTGCCTCATGGAGTCGTTAGTTGGTATCAAGTCCATTCTAATTCAGCAAGTTTTTTTTCTTGGACAAATATTTTTATCTCTCATATCAAGCTATGAATTCCCTTTCCAAATTTTTGCTGTACAGCTCTCATTTCTTTATCATTTTCCCTCGAGCCTTCTCATTCTATTTACAAAAAAAAAAAATTCTGTTTTTTAATTCTTTTTTTTTTTTTTATCACTTCCAGGAATTCTAGTTGAGTTTATTTCTAAGTTGTGTTTTTTTTTTTCTGTTAGTCACTGGTTATAGATATTTTGTGTCTTTTCTTTGCCTTGAGTCATCCTGACACTATAATATTTTATTATTGTGTGGTTCTTTTTTTCTCTGCCCATTCTTCTATGGGCTTGATGTTAGGGCTAAGATCTACAGACCTTCTGGAGAGCAAATCTGGGTTGGTCTTTTTGCTGCTTTCTTGGAATATTTTGTGTCTTGTTATTCCAGAAATCTCAGGCTGGGGACCTCTAAGTTTCCATTGCTCTCAAAATGGTCTCATCTAGGTCAAAGTCTAATTGTTGTTCTCTGAAAAATCTTGACTTGGGTTTGGATCTGAGCAGCTGGAAAGTTTTGCTATCTCACAGTGGCAGAACTGTGGGCTTCCCTTTGACCTTGGATTCCTGTTCTGATTATTCTTCCTTAGGCTAGACATTGGGAGTGAGACACTGCTTTGAACCTGAGATCTGGAGCCACCATGCTACTGATTATTCCTGAACTTCCTTCTTTCTCTGTACAATGCTCAGTTAAGGGCTTTCTACCTGGAATGCTATTGATGTACTCAAGTCTTCTTCTCATCTGCACCTGGATTTGTGGTCTAGCATGAGGTGGTAGATGATAAAGATGTCAGTTTGCACCTGTCCCAGTGACACTGCAATGCAGGTCTGGCAGTACCCCTTATACTGACCTGAGACCTCTTTCTCTGATGCATAGCCTCTCTCTCTCTCTCTCTCTCTCTCTCTCTCTCTCTCTCTCTCTCTCTCTCTCTCTCTCTCTCTCTCTCTCTCTCTTAGATATCTGGAGTACTCTTACCACAGTGTAGTCCTGGCTTGACTCCCATTTCTGTGTCCATAGACCTTGTATTTCTTCTAATGATGAGCTGAGTTGGACAAAGAACTCACTGTGGCTTTTTTCTATATTTACCCATGAAGATTTTGTCTGGTGCATTTTCTAGATTTGTTAGGAAAAGTTCACTGAGAGGATCTCAACTACATTGTGACCTATTGCTATGTCATCTTGGATCTGACTCCCTTTGTTTTACTAATTGAAATCCTTTATTCATAATTTTGTTAACTTCAGATTTAGTGCAAAGAATAATGAAACAGAAATAGGGCTTTGATGTAATTTTAACTAGGGTTATATCATCATTGCTTGGAAATAAAATTTTTATCAATGGTTTATTAGTTGAATTATTATGGATATGGATATAAGTAATCCCACCATAAGACTCATGGCTGTTGTTCTAAGCAAGCTATGATGCAAGGATATAAAAGACAACCACATGAGAGATAATTTGTCTTTAATCTATAGTCATTAATAGATGTCATACTGGATAGTGCACTTTGAATTTCATTTTTTCTGTGCTGAGTTTATAAATGCATGCACCACAGATTTAATTGAGGGACCTGATGTTTAACAATTGTGACATACCCATAGAATTAATGAAATTCAATAGGGGAAATTGCCTACTAGTGAATTCATCCAGAAATGTGAATATTGAATCCATCCAGGTACAGGTAATGAAAACTATCAGAGGCATTAATGAAGCAGAAGAAGTATTGGTGCTAGGAAAAACCTAAATTGGATTGGGAATGTTCTCTGTGTCTGTAATTCCATCAATGAAGGGATTTTATGTATGGAAATTCCTTTCACTAGTTCAGATGAGCAATTTCTCTATACCTTATGGTCACATATAACTTTGAACATGGAGGGATAAAGTTACTTGTCAATACTAGTAAGTATATGTTGGGGGCAAGATTTGAACCCAGGTTTTTCTAATTCCAAAACATACCCTATTCACTATGCCATATTTCTTTTACAAAATTTGAGGAACCATATTAGTGATAGGTAATATAATTACTATAGTTTTATTTTCCTTTCTATTAAAGAAATATCTCTCTAAATGTAATTTAGTTAAAGTTCTTTAATACTAGAAGACCTAGTTTCTAGACTATGTAACAAATGACCCTAAGGCATGGATATGACCCCGGAAAAGTCCTCAAGGAAAAAGAATGTGAGAGTACACCAAGAAAAAGCAAAGATCACAAAACCTGGAGAAGCAGATATAATATTAAAGTTATTTAATATTTAAAAATTATTGATGCCCTACTAAAGTGAAACAGTAGCAGATTGTCATGCTTGATGATTTGGTATCCCAAATAGCCAGGCTTCAATTTGAACTGAAAATATGAACTACAATGGACTTTGAAATGTGTTTCCTATAACTCTGAATTCAGAGTTTATATATATGGGCCTTTTCAGACTAGATACAGAATAGGCTCATTGGTGTCATTACTTGTATTTTACTTATTGATTAATTGTTTGGTTTGAAGCTCTTTTTGTCTACTCTATTTTTAGGCACCCTGTGGTGCTATTGTTTTAATTTTTGTTTTAATTTATATCATTTTAATTTGCAAGATATGGAGTTGGAAAGCTTGGATGAAAATAAATGAGCTGGAAACTTTACAGAGACATAAAGAGTTTAAAAGGCACAGAGGATAAATTGTCTTTTGACTGCTGCACCCTACATTGCAGCTGCAACTAATTGGACACTTGCTAATATTGGTATAGAAAAGGAAATAGTTAATCAGCAGCACTGTATTTATGTAAAGAGTTTAGTATGGCTTGTTATGATTTAAATGATTGCAAATGGAGCTAGCTGTTTAAGGTGAGACCCATCAGAACATAGCTGCATCTCACAACTTGAATGTGATCCTATTTTGATCTTCCATATATCAATTGAACACTTCTGTTTTAGTAGACTTACCAAATTAGAAGACCAAATTGATGCTAGAAATTATTATTCATATGGTGGTCATGCTGATGAATCAGCAGCCCACCAACAGGGGAAGATCATCAGTATGCTGCTTAGCGAGTTGCTCATCAAAGACACAGTAAAGTCATAAGAATGGTCCTGTGTAGCACATCTAAATATCAAATTGATCATAGGTAGATATATAGAAAGAGTAGGAAAGACTTGAAAAAACAACCTCTCAAGGGGGATTGTAGAACTTTTTCTGAAGACCCTATTTTCCTCACTTGAAAGGAAGAGTTCTACCTGGATGATAATAGGCCACGCCCTATGAACAAAACAAATTTTGCATGAATTTACAGTTCAGGGAGCAATCTTTAGCAAGGATCATAATAGGATTACAAGAAAATTGGACCCGGGGGGAAGCCAAAACAAAAAATTGCGAGGTCTATCCATAATCCTTAGACCAAAGCCTGGCAGTTCATGATAACTCTTCAGACATGACTAGATATAAATGCTTCTACCTTTTCAGGATCAGTATTTACTCCTTGCTAAAATACTGTGTGACCTCTGTATTTTCACAAGGGCTCAGAAAAACTGGTCAATTATCAGTCTACAGCTTTAGACCAATATCCTATGGTAAGTATAATACCTTTAACAGTCTCTTCTCATATTTGTATAATGTCTATTCATGTTGGCCTGGTACATAGTAAGTGCTTAATAGCTTTGTTTAATTCTTTCATTCAACATTCATTCAACATCTCCCTGAATACTATGAGATCATCTACATATCATCTAGGTATCTATGATTATCAAAATATTAACCAGAAAAAAGTTCATTCAACTCAAGATAAGAATCCTTGTAAGAGTGAACTAATAAATATGATTTGAGGCATTTTTTATGTTCTTTGAAAGATTGTTGAGAACAAGAGATATTCTGTAGTGCCAGAGTAAGGCAAAATTGTCCCAAAATTCATAAAAGGAGAGAGTCTACACAATATAGATCAAAGTTTTATTTATATCCCTGGCAAAATACCATAATACATTTGTAAGCATATAGAAAAGAAAAGCAGCGATCAATAAAAGTGAGCAGAACTTCATCAAGATCAAGCCATGCCAGTCTAGTCATGTTTCTTCTTTTGACAGAGTGCCTAGGCTGGTAAACCAATGGAAATTCTGTTGAAATAATATATTTGGATTTCATCAAAGCATATGAAAAATTCTTCCATAATATGCTTATGGATAAGGCAGAAAAAATGTCAGTCAAATTACTGTACCACAAAGTACATTGAGACCTGGCTGAATGTAGTAGTTGATTCTCCTCGACTGTTCTCAAGTCTTGGAAGTGGATCCAAAGAACTGTTGTTAAAGTATTGATCTCAACTTGAAGGGAGGTATCCACTGGTATGTTCCAAGGATAAAGGTACAGATGGTATACTTGTCAGATTTACAGATGACAAAAAGTATGGAAAAATAATAAAAGCATTGAATGTTATAATGAGAATCCAAAAATAAGAAAGGCTGGAAATAGTGAGGTAATCTAGTGTAGATGTAAGAGCATGAGATTTGAAGGTCAAGGATCCAGTCTTGATTCCCATCTCTTTGCAAATGCAAGTCATATAATTTCTTTAATGTTCCATTTCCTCATCTATAAAATGAAGGGCCTTTGCTAGATGAGCTCTTACATCTCTTCTAGTTCTAAATCCAATGGATAAAATTAGGCAGGATGAACTTTAAAAGAAATACTATTATGTCATGAGAAGAGGGGGAAAGGATATGGAAATACTTGCACAAATTGATACCAGAAGAAGTAAGCAACAACAAAAAAGAAATTATGTTATACCATAAATATTACAAAATTTAACAGTTTTGAAATACTTTAGAATATCAGTTAAATGACTGGCAATGATATAGAATACTGATAAAGAACACTGCCCATTTTGTGACAGAAAGAAAATGAACAAATATGTAGAATGAGAAATTCATTTTTGGATATGACAACATGGGACTATGTTTCTAATGACACTCCTTATGTGAAAGGGGGTTCTGTATTTATTTATTTATTTTTCATTGGGAGAGGAAAGTGAGAGAAAAAATGAATGATTGGTCATTTAAAAAATATAATGCTTTAAAACAAATTAATAGGGAGAAATATAAATGTCTGCATATCGGGTGGAAAATTCCATTTCACAAATACATGACAGGAGACTCATGACTAGACAAAGTTGGGATTTTTTTGAGTTTCAGTTGCTAGTAATCTCAATAACAGTAAATAGTATGGTATGCAATTTTAAAAACTAATGCTCTACTGCATTGAGAGGCATATTGACCAAGATTAGGGAGATCGTAACTCCAGTATAATATTCTTTAATTGGGTCATATCTGGAATATTTTGTTCAATTTAGGTATTATATTCTAGGAAATATTCTAGGAAATTAGCTGAAGTACATCCAGAAAAGTGAGAAGCCTAGAGAACATGTTTTTAAAAGGAGCCTGTAGGAGAAAGGATATGATAGCTTTCTTCAAGTATTTGAAGAAGTAACAGGAGGGAGAGGGGTTAATCTTATTCTGTTAAGTGCAAGAGGGTAGAACTAGAAGCAGTGAATAGGACTTGGAAATAAACAGATTAAGACTTGCCTTAAGGAAAAAAGTTTCTCATCAGAACCCTCAAAAAGTGTATTGGGTGGCCTTGCTACAACAGGAGTTTCAACCTTTGATTATAGGTGTCTTTGAAAAACTTTCTATAGGAGATATAATAGAAGGGAACCTTAAAAATATTCTATTTTTTTTTAAATGTTAGAATTTGAAAGTACTTTAGTACGTGGAATTCAGAATTTTGGAATGAGAATGGAATTTCAAACAAGCAAACATACAACAAAAAATTGGTATCTCAGGAATGAATATGACAATAAAACACAGAATGTCAGAGACAGAAGAGACCCAAGAATATGGTATCAAGAGTAATTGAAGTGGAAGGGATTTAAGAATACAATGAACAGAACATGAAGGGACCTTAGCTCTTAGAATGTGGGATTCTGGAGTGGAAAGAAATCTTAGACTATACATTCTGACAGCTCAAAGAACCCAGATAATATAAAATTTTAGAATAAAAGGGAGTTTAGAAGAGAAATTAAAGAATAGTAGAGCTGGAAGGGGCCTTAAAGATTATCTAGTCCAACTCCATTTTGTAGCGGAGTAAACAGAGGCCAAGAATGGCTAATATATTTGTCCAAGATCACTCAGTCTGTGAGTGGCTGGCTTTCAACACAATGCTCTTTATACTTCCTGAAGCTGCATTATCTGAGGCCATGTGACTTTCTTCCTATGTCTTATTTGGAAAAGAGAAATGGAAATGTGTTGGCATTTTTCAAAAATGCATTAAACATTTAAATCTTCAATTACCTTAACAAGAAAGGGCCTCTTCAAATATTTTCCTTCCAGACGCAAGAAGGAAGAGCAGAAGAACAAAAAAAAAAACAAAAAACAAACCCAACAATCCTCTCATAAGGGAAGGAAATTGGTATCATTTGATATTTGTTTTCTAAAAGGGAAGAATAATTATTGCTCATTGAAATTCCAGTTCTTAATTTTTCATTGTTTTTCTTGACACAACTCAGTGAATGCTTTGATTCTATTTTTCCCTCTCTAACAATCTCACAAATTTGAGTTGTTTCAGAAAGATAATGATTCATGTCAGGATTTGCAACCTGCTGGCATATCTCTGGGATGGGATATTTTTTTTTTATGATAACCTTATGCCAAGGCCTTCCCGATAAAGAGGGATTTGAACAAAATAAAAGCAAATCTGGCATGCTTTTACTTCTTTCAGGATTGAGTGCTTCTATCTGAACATGTTTTTAATTAAGCAATAACTTAGGAGCAGAGAGCAATCACAGTCATGAAGGTCAAAGCCTGCATAAATTTTAAATGTTCCTATCTCCACTTTTAGTTCTCTCTGGAAACCCGAGCAGTCACAGAAAACAATCTGGCCATTGTCTTTTCTTGTATCCTAGGCATATGTTACCTGGGGACATTTAGCACAGGGGCAAATACCTTTGCACAACTAACGTCTTCTTATTATGCTATTTACTAGCAACTGACATCCATTTTGGTCTGTAGTTGACATTGCTCAAAATAAGAAATATTATTTTTCTTGGCCAAGAAATTAAGGGGGATTATCGCTGGGGCAGTGATGGGGTGGGGTAGGGGGCAGAAACCCATCCATTCTGGCAAGCATGTTTATATCTCATAATCCTTACTAGCTGTGTGACCCTGGACAAGTCAGTTAATCTCTGTTTGCTTAGGTTTCTCATCTGTAAAATGATAACAATAACGCCTACCTCCCAAGGTGGATTGTGAGGATCAAATGAAATAAAAATTGATAAGCATATAGCAGAGTGCTTGGCCCACAGCAAGCACTATATAAATGTTGATTGTTATCATCATCATTATTGTTCGTATTATTTTTGCTATTATTATTACTCAATCAGTTGCCAAATTTTACCTCTATAGCACCTTGCAAATCTGTCTCCTTGCCTTGAGTGTCACAACCCCCACCACAATTCAAGTTTGCATCACCTTCACCTGGACTATGGAAATATCTTTTTAGTTTCTCTGCCTCAAGCCTCTCCCCTGTCTGGTCCATCCACCACACAGCTACCAAAATAATTTCTTAAAGTTCTAGTGGCAGGCATCACATCAATAGGTAGCATTTACATGGTGCTTTAAGTTTTGCATTCTTTATAAATGTTATCTCAACTTCATCCTCACAACCACCTGGGGAAGTAGGTATTATCTTCTCCATTTTACAGATGAAGAAACTGAGGCAGACAGTAATTAAGTGACTTTCCCAGGATCAAATTTAGGAAACCTCTGAAATCATATTTGAACTCAGATTCTCTCTGCAAGTTATGGCTAGTGTTAGTCTGACCATTTTACTTCCTTGCTTAATAAATTCTTTTGGTTCCTTTTCAAGTCTCTGAGCAGATATAAATTTCCTTCTGACTTAAAACCCTTTAAATCTTTATTGTAACTTACCTTTCTAGGTGTATCATATATAACTCTTCTTTATAAACTTTATTGTGTAACAAATCTAGTCAAACTGCTGTGGCTACACAGAGCATTCTATCTCCCTTTATGCAGGCTGTTCCCTCTGTCTGGGAATGCGTTTTCTTCTCATGTATATTTCTCAGAACTCTCTATTTCCATGGCAGCTTAACTCAAATGTTACCTTTAACAAAGGAGTTTTCCTGGAAGTTACTAATACATCCCTCCAATAATTAATTTTTTTAATCTAATATTGTAGATACAGACTGATACATGTGGATATATGTTGTATGTGCTGATAGAATGTCAGTTCCATGAAGGCAAGGACTTTCATTTTTGTCTTTTATCCATAGTATCATCTATTACCACATAACAAGCAAGTGATGATAATTTAGCAAATGCTAATTTAATAAATCAACTAAATAATTTAATAAAGAAAATCAATTGATTTTCCAAGGGATCCTCATAGAGTCATAGATGCATAGAATTATATAGTTGAAGCAGACCTTGGTATCTATCTAGTCATTTAATCAAATCACTTATAGGTAACTTACTGCAATTCATTTTTTTTCAAATTCAAATTTGATATTTTTAAACGTCAAGCATTTATTTTTTCCTCCTTCATCTTTTCCTATCACAATGGAACAAAGAAGGAAGGAAAACAAAAGCCTGATAACAAATACGTGTAGCTAAGCAAAACAAATTTCCATATTGGCTATGTCCAAAATTGTGAGTCTCATTCTGCATATTCATCCATCTCATCAGGAGATGAGTAGTGTTTTTTATCATAAGTCCTCTGGAATTTTGACTGATCACTGATTGATTAGAATTCTTACATCTTGCAAAATTTGTTCATTTTTTACCAAGATTATGCTGTTAATTGTCATCCTGGTTCTATTCCCTTCACTCTGTATCACTTCTTGCAAGTCTTCCCAGATTTCTTTGCCATCATCTCGTTAATCATTTTTATATCCCCAAAGTATTTATATAACATAATTTCTTCAGCCATCCCCCTATTGATGGGTACTCAATTGATTTCCAGTTCTTTTCCACTATACCAAGAGATATCATAAATATTTTTGTACATATAAGACCTTTTCATCTTTATTTGATTTCTTTGGGGTATAGGCCTATTAATGACATACCTCTGTCAAACGGTACCCACAGTTTAGCAGCTTTAGAGGGTATAGTTCCAAATTGCTCTCCAGAATGACCAGACCAAATTCACAACTCTACCAAGTCAATTTTATCAGTGAAGATACTGAGGCTTATAATAGAGAATTTGCTCAAATTCACCGGAAGTAATGAGCAGCTGAGACAGGATTCAAATCCAGGTCTATTCATTGTAAATCCTATGCACTTGACATTACATCACACTGCTTTCCAGATTAACAGAATGTGACAGCTGTAATGGCCCTTAACAATCATCTAATCCTCATGTTCCCAGACTGGGTGATATTGCCCCCAGGGGCACTGGAATGATTGGGAACGGGGAGTAGAAGCCTTGGGTGCAACTGGGGAACACTGAATAAAATAAGGGGGCAACAGAAGCATAAGGGAAGAAGTGAAAAAAATTTTGAAAAAAATGTTCCTACTTGCTTTATCTGTTGTATAACAGAGTTAAAGTCATAGCAATTGTGTTATTTTCCAAATAAATATACAAAATGAAAGTTATAACCAATCAGTGGTCAAGTCCATCAACATGTCTTAAGCAAGTGTTGGCAGTTGTTTAGAAGTTTAGCATGCACTGGAAGGAATATATATGTGTAATACATACATATTCTTCTTTACTATATGATACTATATGATTACCTGCTGCAGTACTATGTCATCAAAATCTCAATGCAGGAAAAACCTCACAAATTTATAATAAATTATTAAATTTGACATATATCATTTAAAATATATTTTTAAAATAATATTTTTTAAAATAATGGAAATTTTTAAAAAGCTGTTAAAGGGTTAAAGAAAGTAGATTTCAAGGAGGGCACTGAGTGGTGTGGTAGGCCAAATAAATTAGTTTGGGAACCTCTGATCTAGCCTCTTCATTCAGCACCTGTGGCTCTGCCTAACTCCACCAGAATAAGATGCCCCTCTCAGGTTAAACTCCTCACCTGTAGTCTTATCTCATCACCATGCTACTAACTCAAGGCTTGATTGACTTCCTCCTCTCTGTTTGGAGACCTGAAAGGTAGACTATCAAATTCCTCCCAATGTCTTCCTTTATAGAGAGTAGAAACTGGACCTTGGGGTCTCCCTCCATTCTTCATCTGAAGCTCTCCCTGGTTTCAGCTCCACAGAACAACTCCCATACTAGGTATCTCTTGTCCACACACTCTTTCCTCTCCCTTTTTGAGTATTGTCTCCTTCATTAGATTTTAAGGTCCTTAAGATCAAAGACTTTATTCATTTTATTAATTATATCCCTAGCACTTAGCATAGTACCTGGTACATAGTAGATAATTAATAAATGTTTATTGGATTGGATCTAGTCAATAAAACAATCGATCAACAAGGACTAACTGTTTTCTATGTGCCAAGTACTATACCAAGTGCTACAGATAAAACAGAAAAAGCAGACAGTCCCTGAATTCATAGAGTTTACATTATAATGGAGAAAACAGTATACACAATCCAGTCAATAAAAGAAAAGCAAATAAATGAAAGATGACTTTAGAGCAGAAGGTATTAGCATCTGCAGGGACTGAGAAAGACCTCCTAGAAGTGCTGCTGGGGTTGAGACTAATGGAACCAGGGATTCAAAGAGTCAGGAATAAAGAAGGAGAGAATTCTCTTCACTTTACAGATGAGAACATGGATGAGCATAGCAATGAAATTATTTACTCAGGATCACGCAGTAAGTGGTAAAGCCAGGACTCAAATCCAAATGCTCTGATTTCTAACCCAATACTTTTCCCACTACCCATTTTAAATACAACCTACTCATTTTGAAGATGAAGAAACTGAGCCCCAGCATTGTTAAGTGATATCATAAAGCTCACACAACCAGAAAGTGAGCCAGGACTAAGATACAGTCAAAGATGTATTGGAGTCAGCTAGTACAAGTTCCTGAGAGTTGAATGTCAAATTTTTGTTGTGAGTTTTGACCCCTGGAAACTAACAAACATTACAAATCAGGGCTTGATTTATTGTGTTGTTTGATTATATAGACTTAAGGAAGTGATGGAGAAAATGTTGATAATACAGATGAAACTTAAAAATGGTTTTTCTTCTTAGAAAGAGCTAGTTGTTAAAATTTTACCAGCACAATTGGATGCAGCCCTTTTGATTTTCATACCATAACTATTTCCATTGCTATAGTTAATACAGGTATGAATTGAACATCCTACAAAAGTTGAGGATGTATACCGTGTAGAGTTGGCCTTATATGCAGTCAAACCATGTATATAAGGCACTTCAGCGGGAATCTGAAAAATGAGATCATAGGATTTAGAACTGAAAATACCCTTTCTTAAAGATATTCTAGTTACTAGAGTGTAACACAATCCCCTGTAATGGGAGTGCAAAAATCTTCCCTGCCCTTTGATAAGCCTCAGGTGGGGGTATTGAGGAGGCTTGATTAGGGGAAGCTTGTTTTGTATGAAGGCCCACACCTTTTGCTGATTGCAAATGAGGCACTGAGTCAGGAGGGGTCCTGCCCTCTGACTCTGAAAAAAACCCTTCTTTTGGTCCTGTTTGTATTTTCCCTGTTGGTGCATGTAATTAAAGTAAGGTTGTTTACCCCTCTTCAAGTTGCTTTGCTTTTAGAAAAGCAGAACTAAGAATCTGTGCAGCAGGCCTTCCTGGGTACCAGGGTGCTCCTTGATACACTACCCCCCCAACTCTCAAGATGAAGAATCTGAGACTCAGAATATAGAAATTACTTATCAAAGAGTTCAGGAATCATAAAGTAGCATTGGTACTCAAGCCCAGGTCTTCTAATTGTAAATTCACTATTCTTGTAACTATAGACTCCTATTAAAAATTTTATGACCTTAGAAAAAATCACTTCAATTTTCTTGACGTCAATTTCTTTATCTGTAAAGTGAGGTAGTAGTATTATGTGATCCTGAGAGATTCACTTCTTTGGTACTGAAGTCTTCCCAGAATGTTGATGGTCTAGAAAGGCTTCCATAGTTCTGTTGGTTCAGAAACCATTTAGGGAAATAAAAATATCTCAAATCTTGATGGATGTTAGTCTTCATTTCTCACCAGGTTGCACTCCAGACTTCTCCATCATATGCCAGAAACCTCTTCATCCTATATGATTACTTCAGCTCCTCCTCTAATTAGATACTCCTCCTAGAACCTCCATTTAAGGAGGATCTTCAAGTTAGCCATCCACCTCTTCATTTTTTACCAAGTCAAGTGCAAGTCATATCATCATTTCTATGATGGCATGGTCTTCTTCAGCAAAGAAGTATGAACACAATCCTGTGAATAGACACAGTTGGTTGAATGGGGACCCAGCTAGCCAGGTAACTCAACTTCTCCTCTCATTTCTGCCTCATCCTCCCCTTCCTTTTCCTCTCCAAAGGAAGGTATATTTTGATGGTCAAATGATACCCAGTTGACTGGGTTTTATTGGCTAGTTTCTCTCCTCTCTTCTCCTCTCCTTTCCCTTCCTCTGCTCTCCCAAAACCTTAAACCTACTGTACTCTGAAGCTGGGACAGCAATGGGGTCCTGCCTAAGGGCTCCTCTGGACCCTCCTAGCTTTAGAGTGATTATCAATAGTAACTCTTGCTGTTTCCCTCCCAGCCTGATGTCTTTCTTTTTCTTAGCCTCATTAAAGGGGCCAAATGCTGGCTACATCTTAAACAGTCCTATTCAGTGAATGGCTGTTGCCTCACCCGAAGTGAGTACCTGCAAAGACCTTGGCCTAAAGGGGCTAAGGTCTCCTAGTGCATCCTGGGTCATCTCCAGTCATCCTGATGAATATCTGGTCACTGGATTCAGATGGCTCTGGAGGAGAAGTGAGGCTGGTGACCAGCACAGCCCTCCCTCACTGAAAACAAAGTCAAGTACAAGTCATGTCATCATTTCTGTGATGGCATGGTGTACTTCAGCAATGAGAATGAACACAATTTTACCAAGTCACTTTCTGGACTTTTCTGTCATACTCACTCTCTTGGTATCTTCCTCAACACCCTCTATAGACTTTCAGCTTTCTATCATGTGTTGACTTCCTACGTAAGAAAATACAGTAAGAAAAAGGCTATCTTTTTCCTTGCACTTTTATCCTCAGAGATTACCATAGTGCCTAACACATAGTAAGTACTCTATTGAGCACTCTAATGCTTGTTGACTGTTGACATTTGCTTTCAACCTTCTTCTTAGTGATAGCACTTTCTTTTTCCTTCACTAGGGTATTTTTTTTTTATTTCTGAAAATTTGACCAATAATCCTCTCTAAAGATGTCTATTATCCCCTCATTAGTTCAAATGTTAAATATACCCATAAGAACCTACCCCAGCCCATAACATTTAGTACTCTGTTGTAATATATGAATGCAATAAACCTAGCCCATGTGACTATTATTAGCTTCCATTGTTCTGAAAGCATATATAGAAACAGGAGATGTAAATTCGACTAATTATAGTAAACACCCAACCAATGACTCTTAGTGGGTGCTAGTATTTTGTTGGCAAGGTATCCCAGGAACAGTAAAGTTACTTGCAGTTCAGGAAGTGAAAAGGAAAGTAATACCATGTTGGGAGGAGGGGAAAGTAAGGTGTGGTTCTATAATTTTCTAGATATTATTTTACCAACATTTTGCAAATGCTGGAAAGAATGCATAAGAGCTCACTTTCTGAGAAAGATTGATATCATCTCTGATTGCAGGAGTAAACTCCTAATTCTCACATTCAAGGTCTTCCATGATTTAACTCCCATCTCCTCTTCTAGCTTTGTCTTAGACTACTCTTCTCTGATGTACTCAAATTTACAGAAAATTGAGTTATTTTCTGTGGACTGGTTATGTCCCTCTTCCCTCACATCTGAATCTTTGCTCTTGAAATCTCTCATGCCTAGAATCAATTTTCACTAACCACCTCAGTCTCTTGAATTATGATCAAATTCTACCTTCTACAAGAAGCCTTTCCCATCTCTCCTTAATTATAGTGCCTTCCCTCTATTGACCATTTCTTATTTATCTTGAGTATAGTTCATTTGTATGCAATTATTTACATGTTGTCTCCCCCCACACACACACTTAGAATTGTGGGTTCCCTGAAGTCAGTGACTATCATTTGCCTTTCTTAGTGCTTAGCACAGTGCGTGGCACATTTAAGTGCTTGATAAATATTTATTGTCAGGTTTCATATCCTGCCAAAACTAGTGATAAAGCAGTAGTGGCCCCAGCTGGAGGTGACCTCTTTCTTACATTTCCCACAGCATACTTCCCAGGCTTTTATCATGTGCTAATTCTTGTACATAATTATTTTTGTACTTCTTTCCTGCTTATTAGATTGTAGAAACATTTAGAGTAAGGGTTAAGGGTTATGTTCCCAGAATAGGGAAAAGGACTGTCCACACAGAGAGTACTTGATAAATGTTTACTGAAGGACACAGAATCATAGGATTATAGATTTAGAGTGAGAAAAATGAGACTTAGAGATATTAAATGACTTACTTGCCCAGTATCATACAGATAGTATCTGAGGTGAGATTCAAAGCCATGTCTTATAGTCTTCAAGACCAGCACTCTCTCTATTTTACCAAGCTATCTCTCAAAAAAGGAACTGAAAAACAGAGGAGGCTTTAGTCACACTTGTCCTTTGTCCTGTCCTCATCCTATTTCTAATATTATGTTCAGTTCTGGAAGCCACATTAAAGGAACAAACTAAAAGAAAGCAAATAAAATGGGAAGAATATGAAAAACTATGTCACATAAGGATACATCAGAGAAAGTGGGAATTATTAGCCCAGAACAGAGAAATAAGCATCATTGTCTTTAAATATTTAAAGAACTGTCAAAGAGATGGGACTTTGACTTGTAATACACAAGAATGCAGAAGTAAGACCAGTGGTTAGATCAGACCTGCACAACTTGTAAACTTCTTCACGTGGCAAATAGGTTAGACTAGAGACAGAGTGATGATGGTTAGTTGCCATGGGTCATGTGACAGGTTAGACTAGAGACAGACTGATGATAGTTGGTTGCTGTGGGTCATGTGGCAAACAGAAGAGTGTGTAGTGACAACCCTACATTTTTCACATGAACCTGAAATCCTTTGGCAGTGATAAGCAATTGTGCAGACCTGGGCTAGATGTTATAGGAAGGCAGATTTCTACTCTTTTATAAAGAGTAGACTCACCATGAATCAGAGTTTTCCAAAAATGTCAGTTTCCTTCAGAATATAGTAAGTTCCCTGTCACTTAAGGTATTCTTACAGTGCAATAATGATCATTTGTTAGAGCTGTTATAAAGGAGATTCTTCCCTGGGATGAGTTGTTGAGTTAAATGCTTTCTGAGGACCCTCCAGGTTGAAGATTTTGTGACTAAGATGGGAGGGAAAAAATCCAACTGGCATCACTGAAGAGCTAACTCAGAAGAAGCTATGGTTAAGTGATTGCTACTAATAAAAGCATTTACAGGCATCTCTAGAGGAAGTGGCACACTTGGGTTTTGGATTCCCTTCAACAGTTCCATATGGCTCCTCCTATAAGCCTGATAGTAATATATCCAGTGAATACATTTCCCATGTGAGGCTCAACAGGGCATCATTCAGTTTGCCAACTCAATAGTTTTATCCTGCACTAAAGTCAACAAGTCATTATTGAACACTTGCTATGTTGCCAGCATTGAAACAGGCTTCCTAGGGGATACAGGAGAAACAAGATATAGCCACCCTCCAGGAATTTATAATCTAATAGGGCCATGATAATAATCTAAAACAAATAGAGTACACTAAAAGACATTGAGGAAGTATAGAGACCAGAATGCCTGCGTCACACACAATCTGAAAGAGTTTGTCCAGTTTTGAGTGACATATTTTAGAGTTAACAAAGTGCCCCCAGAAGGAGGTTATTAGGGTGAGGAGAGACTTAGAAACTATGGCATATGAGCAATGGTTAAGTGAACTGGAAATATCTACTCAAGAAAATAAAAACATAGTGGGTAGGGGCATGATGACTGTATAAAAGAGTCCTAAAGAGAAGAGATTAGACAGATTTGAAAGATTATGATTCTGCATAAGCACTCCACTGGGTCTTGGAGATGTGCCATGTCATTCTACTAGGTCATAGAATGAATTGCCTGTAGACTGTCCCACCCAACTCAGTAATCCACAGAGGTAACCTCTCATTCTTTTAAGGGCTGAAGATATACATGGCATAGATTAACAGCCAAGCATAGAGGGAAAGTTCAGGAGCCTTCCAAGGTGTTTTCAGACCTTCATTCTTGAATTCCCTGCCACCCAGGCCTACCTTTCCCCAATGCCCTTGACTTCAGGAAGGTAACTTTGGCGCACTCTGAGTGTGTCCATCAGGAAGTGGCCACTTTCTGCCCAAGATGAAACTATGGCTGATTTCCTAAAGCAGGTTTAGTAGGGAGCATTTTCAGGGCATTCCAGATGGATTCAGCTTAGCATTCCAAGAAACAACCTGAGGTCAGCCCAGCTCTAACAGGGTCCAATAACAGTAGCCTAGTTGAGAGCATCCTCAGGCCATTTCAGTCATAACTGAGAGACAGACCAATGGTTTCAGTCAAGCGGTGAAAGAAAGATTCTAGGCAAAATCCAGCCCAAGAAGTTCCTAAGGCCTATGATACAACCCCAGGCAGAAATGAGCACTGATTCTAGCACCAGGGAGAAAGATTTCATATACAACCTAAACCACAAAGAGGTCCTGGAGTAATGTAACAAAAGGGAAACCTCAGTAATAATGAAATATTCTGAGGAATCATTTTCCCTTGTGGGAATATAAACATTTTGAGTCTATTGAGTCCCTTATGATTAATCTTTCATATCTACATTTTTATGCTTCTCTTGAATCTTGTGTTTGAATGTCAAATTTTCTATTCAGCTCTGTTGTTTTCATCAGGAATACAAGGAAATCTATTTCCTTAAATATCATTTCCCCCTGAAGGATTATATGCAATTTTACTGGATAAGTGGTTCTGGGTTGTAATCCTAGCTCTTTTGGCTTCCAGAAAATTATTATTTCCAAGTCCTTTGCTCTTTAACATGGAAGCTGTTACATCCTTGGTTATCCTGGCCATTGCTCCATGATTGTTTCTTGCTGACCAATTGCAATATTTTCTCACTGATTTGGGAGCTCTGGAATTTGGCTATAATATTCCTAGGAGTTTTTACTTGGGGATCACTTTCAGGAGGTAATCAGTGAATTTTTTCTATTTCTATGTTGCCTTCTGGATCTAAAATACTGCAGTAGTCTTCCTCGATAATTTCATGAAGATGATGTCTAGGTTCTGTTTTGTTTTTTTTTTTAATCATTGCTTCCAGGTTGTCTAATATTTCTAAAATTAATTGTCCTCTATTTTCCATGTCAGTTGTTTTTCCAATAAGATATCTCACATTTTCTTCTATTTTTTTCATTCTTTTGACTTGCTTTTATTGTTTCCTTATGTTTCATGGAACTATTAGCTTCCATTTGCACAATTTTAATTTTTTAAGAAATTATCTTCTTTAGTGAGATTTTATACTCTTTTGTCCCCATAGGCAGATTCTATTTTTAAGGTATTATTTTCTTCAGTATTTTTTGTACCTCTCTTACCTAGTATAACAACAAACATCCCAATATACACAAGAGGGCCTGCTGCACAAGTTCTTAGATTTGCTTTTCTAAAAGGAAAACAACTTTTGAGGGGTCAGCAATCTTCTTAATCAAGCACATATATCATTCATTTAGTTCGGGGGAAAAAGTCAGCACCCTGCACTTCAGAGAAAATACAAACAGAAATTATAAGCAGAAATTACACACAGAATATATTGCCTATGGTCAGGAAGCCCTGACAGGGGCATTCTCTACAATGATTAGATCAGCTCACAGCTCCACCACAGGGACTTTTCTGCATCTATTTAGATAATCATATGGTTTCTGTTAGTTGGTTGTTGATCTGATAATCAATAATGCTGATAGTCTTCTTACTATTGAACTGACCCTACATTCCTGGCATAAATCCTACCAAATCATGATGTGTTATTTTCATGATAAGTTGCTGCAATCTTTCATCTACTACTTTATTTAAAATTTTTGAATCTATATTCTTTAGAGAAAGTTGTCAATAAATCATTTCGAGAAAGAAGCACCAACATCTGGGTTTTCAAAGCCAGGAGTTCTTAAAATGGCTGCCCAGTCTGATTTGGCACAGGAAACTTCTTGCAAAAACTAAGCGCCAAAGTAAAACCTAACCAAAGAGTACTTATTCAATTTTTGAATTAGTTTATTTGTATTCAGTTTTCAACAGTCACTTCCATAAGGTTTAAATTTCTCCCCCTCCCTCCCTGAAATGGCATGCAATCTTATATGGGATATACCTATACCTTCTTATTAAACACATTTTCATATTACTCATGTTGCACAGAAGATTAAAACCAATGGGAGAAACCATGCAGAAAACCAAAACAAAACATAACAGAAGAGAAAATAGTCTGCTTCTTTCTGTATTTGATTCCATACTTCTTTCTGTGGATGTGCATGGCATTTTGCATCAAAAGTCCTTTGGGAATGTTTTAGGTTCTTGCATTGCAATGAAGAGCTAAATCTATTAGAAACTGTCCTCTCACCCTGTGGCTGTTACTGCATATAATGTTCTCCTGCTTCTGCACATTTCACTCAGCATCAGTTCATATAAGTCATTCCAGGTTTTTGTGAAGTCTGCCTGTCCATCATTTCTTATAGCAAAATAGTATTCCATTACATTCATATACCACAACGTGTTCAACCATTCCCCAATTGATGAGCATACCATTGATTTCCAGTTCTTGGCCATCACAAAAAGAGCTGCTATAAATATATTTGTATATGTGGGACCTTTTCCCATTTGTATGATCTCTTTAGAATACAGCCCTAGAGCAATACTGCTGGCTCAAAGGGTATGCGCATTTTTACAGCCCTTTGGCCATAGTACCAAATTGCTCTCCAGAATGATTAGATCAGCTCACAGCTTCACCAACAATGAATTAGTGTTCTAACTCTCCCACATCTTCTCCAACATTTATCATCTTCCTATTTTGAAATTTTAGCCAGTCTAATAGGTGTGATGTGATATCTCAAAGTTGTTTTGATTTACATCTCTCTAATCAACAGTGATGTAGAGCATTTTTCCATATGACT
Organism: Notamacropus eugenii; assembly: GCF_028372415.1. Classification (NCBI taxonomy): domain Eukaryota; kingdom Metazoa; phylum Chordata; class Mammalia; order Diprotodontia; family Macropodidae; genus Notamacropus; species Notamacropus eugenii. The sequence continues at coordinate 381,596,795 of NC_092872.1, forward strand.
ATATGTAGCTTTAATTTCTTCCTCTGAAAACTGGTGTTAAATCCTTTGACAATTTATCAATTGGGGAAGTCTTGCAAATTTGACTCAGTTCTCTATGTATTTTAGAAATGAAACCTTTATCACAGACACTAGTTGTAAAAATTCTTTCCCAGTTTTCTGCTTCCCTCCTAATATTGATTGCATTGGCTTTGTGCAAAAGCTTTTCAATTTAATGTAATCAAAACAATGCGTTTTGTTTTTTATAATGTTCTCTATCTCTTTTTTGGTCATAAATTACTTCATTCTCCATAAATATGACAAATACACTATCCCTTGCTCCCCTAATTTGCTTATAGTATCAGCCTTTATGCCTAGATTGTGTATCCATTTGAACTTTATTTTTGTGTACAGTATCAGGCATTGGTCTATGCTTAATTTCTACCACACTGTTATCCAGTTTTCCCAGCAGTTTTTGTCAAACAGTGAGTTCTTATCCCAGAATATGGGATCCTTGGGTTTATCAAACAGTAGACTGTTATATTCATTGACTACTGTGTCTTGTGTACTTAATTTATTCCACTGATCTACCCCTCTATTTCTTAGCTAGTACCAAGTGGTTTTAATGGTTGCTGCTTTATAACAAAATTTGAGATCTGGTAGAGGTAGGCCACCTTCCCTAACATTTCTTTTCATTAATTGCCTTGATATTCTGGACCTTTTATTGTTCCAGATTAATTTTTATGTTATTTTTTCTAGCCCTAGAAAAGAATTTCTCATAGCGTGATTGGTATGGCACTGAATAAGTAAATTAATTTAGGTAGAATTGTCATTTTTATCATATTAGCTTGGCTACCCATGAGCAACTGGTGTATTTTTTTCCAATTACTTAGATCTGACTTTATTGGTGTGAAAAGTGTTTTATAATTGTGTTCATGTAGTCCCAGAGTTTGTTTTGGCAGGTAGATTCCCAAATATTTCATAGTATCTACCATAACTTTAAATGGGATTTCTCTTTCTATCTCTTGCTGTTGGGATTTGCTAGAATATATAGAAATGCAGATGATTTTGTGTGTTTGTTTTGTATCCTGCCACTTTGCCAAAGCTGTTTATTATTTCAAGTAGTTTTTTAGGATTCTTTAGGATTCTCTACATATATCATCATCTCGTCATGGCCTATTCTAATTCCTTCAATTTCTTTTTCTTCTCTTATTGATAAAGCTAACATTTCTAGTACCATATTGAATAACAGTGGTGATAGTGGACATCCTTGTTTCACCCCTGATCTTCTTAGAAATGTATCTAGCTTGTCCCCAATACATTTAATACTTGCTGATGGTCTTGGGTAACACTAACTATTATTTGAAGGAAACCTCCATCTGTTCCTGTGTTCTTCAGTATTTTCAATAGGAATAGATGTCAATATCTTGTCAAAAGCTTTTTCTGCATCTGTTGAGATAATCATATGGTTTCTGTTAGTTTGCTGTTGATCTGATAATCAATAATGATGATATTTTTCCTAATATTTAACCAGCCCTTCATTCCTGACATAAATCCTATCCAATCATTATGTATTATTTTCATGATAAGTTGCTGAATTCTTTCTGCTAATATCTTATTTAAATTTTTTGCATCTATATTCATTAGGGAAATTTCTCTATAATTTTCTTTCTCTGCTTCAGCTCTTCCTGGTTTAGGTATCAGAACCATATTTGTATTATAAAAAGAATTTGTTGGTCTCCTTCTTCAACAATTTTCCTCAACAGTCTATATAGTATTGGAATTAACTGTTCTTTAATTGTTTGATAGAATTCACTTGTAAGTGTAACTTGTAAGACTTTTTCTTGGTGAGTTTATTGATGGCTTCTTCAATTTCTTTTTCTGGTATGGAGTTATTTAAGTATTTTGCTTCCTCTTCTGTTAATCTGGTAAACTTTTTTTTTTTTTTAATATTCATCCATTTCACATAGATTGTCAAATTTATGGGCATCCAGTTGGGCAAAGGAATTTCTATTTATTGTTTTAATTTCCTCTTTATTGGAAGTGAATTCACACTTTTTATTTTTGATATTGGTAATTTGGTTTACTTCTTTCTTTTATTCTTTTTTTAATCAAATTGACCAAAGTTTATGAATTGTATTGGTTTTTTCACAAAACCAACTCTTAGTTTTATTTATTAGTTGAATAGTTTTCTTAATTTCAATTTTATTATTATACCTATATATTACATTACTATATTACTATATTATTTATTTGTTATTTTATTAATCTCTCCTTTGGTTTTCAGTATTTCTAATTTGAGGATTTTCAATTTGTTCTTTTCTTAGTTTTTTCAATTGCATGCCTAATTCATTGATCTCCTCTTTCTCTATTTTATTCAAGTAGTCATTCAATAATATAAAACTTCCCTTAAGAACTGTTTTCACAGCATCCCACAGGTTTTGGTAGGTTGTCTCATTATTGTCATTCTCTTGGATGAAGTTCTTAATTGTTTCTATGATTTGCTGTTTAACCCACTCATTCTTTAGGCTTAGATTATTTAGTTTCCAATTAACTTTTGGTCTATCTTTCGATGGCCCTTTATAACATATAAATTTTATTGCATCATGATCTGAAAAGTATACATTGACTATTTCCACCTTTCTGCACTGTATTGTGGTCAATTTCTGTGTATGTGCCATGTACTGATGAGAAAAAGGTATATTCCTTTCTCTCCTCATTCAGTTTTCTCCAGAGATCTGTCATATCTACCTTATTCAGAATTCTATTCACATCCTTAAATTTTTTCTTGTTTATTTTGAGATTAGATTTATCAAGAGGAGGAGGTTGAAGTCTCCCACCAATATAGTTTTACTGTCTGTTTCTTCCTGTAACTCCCTAAACTTCTCCTCTAAGAATTTGGGTGCTATACCACTTGGTACATATGCGTTTAGTAATGATATTGTTTCATTGTCTACAGTACCTTTCAGCAGGATATATTTCCTTCCTTATCTTTTGATTAAATCTATTTCTGCTTTTAACCCCCTCCTCTTTTCTTTCCCCTTTCCCCTCCTACTGCCTATAGGGAAAGTTACATTTCTGTACTTAACTCAGTATATTTTTCCCTCCTTGAACCAGATCAGATGAAAGTAATGCTTAAACAATGTTCATCTCCCTCCCCCTGTTCCCTATACTATAATACACTTTTGTGCCTCTTCCTGTGATGTAATTTGCCTTTTTGTCCCTCCTCCTTTTCTCTTCTCCCATTACAATCCATTCACACCCTTTAATTACGCTTTTTATTATCACAGAGGTTAATTTATACCCATTCCCTCTATCTATGTATATCTCTTATAAATGTCATAATAAATATACAATTTTCAAGATTAACAAGTATCATCTTCTCATATCGGGATATAAACAGTTTGCCCATATTGAATAGCAAGGGTTTTTTTTCCCTTTTTTACCTTTTTATGCTTCTCTTGAGTCTTGTATTTGAAGATAAAATTTTCTATTGAGCTCTGGCCTTTTCATTAGGAAGGTCTAGAAATCCATTTTTTCATTGAATGTCCATCCCTTTGCCTGAAATATTATGCTCAATTTTGCTGGATAATTGATCCTTGATTGTAGTCCAAGCTCTTTTTCCTTATGGAATATCATATTCTAATCACTCCAATCTTTTAATATGGAAGGTGCAAGGTCCTATGTGATTCTCACTGTAGTTACTCTATATTTGAATTGTTTCTTTCTGGTTGCATGCAATATTTTCTACTTAACTTGACAGTTCTGGAGTTTGGCAAATGTAATTCTTGGCATTTTCAATTTGGGGTCTTTTACAGTAGGTAAAAACTGGATTCTTTCAATGACTATTTTGCCCTCTGGATCTGAGACCTTGGGGCAATTGTCCTTGATGATTTCTTGGAAGATATTGTCCAGGCTCTTTTTTTTCATCATGGCTTTCAGGTAGACCAATAATTCTTAGATTTTCTCTCCTACATTTATTTTCCAGGTCAGTTGTTTTTTCCAGTGAGATATTTTACATTTTCTTTAAACTTTTTATTCTTTAGATTCTGTTTGATTGATTCCTGATGTTTCATAGAGTCATTCGTTTCTACTTGCCCAGTGTTAATTTTTAATAAGTTGTTTTCCTCAGTTGACTTTTGCACCTCCTTTTCCATTTGTCCAATTGTTCCTTTTAAGGAGTTTTTTCTCCAGTTATGTTTTGTATCTCCTTATCCGTTGGCTCAATTTTCCTTTTTAAAGAGCTGTTCTCTTCAGTGAATTCTTTTTGCATATTTTTAAAATCATTAGCCAATTTTTCTTCTACTTCTCTAAAGTGGCTTTTAAAATACTTCTTTAACTCTTCCAAGAATGCTCTTTGGGCTTCAGACCAGTTCATATTCCTTTTTGAAGTGTCAGTGCTGTCATCTTCTGTATTCATATTTTGGTCTTTTCCCTCTCCATAGAAAGATTATATGATCTTTGCTTTTCTGTTTTGTGTCTTGCTCAGGGTGATTGCCTTTTTCCTGGCTTTTAATGTGAATCTCTGCTTTTGTGGCACAAGGGATTCTGTCCCACCTTTCTTGTGCTAAGAACTGAAAGCTTTATGTTTTGTGGCTTCTGATTCTTTCAGCTAGAAGCTAGAATGCTGCAGATTACCAGGGTTATACTGAGGCTCTTATTGTGAGGTGTAGGGGAGCTCCTACCTTGAGCTAGACAGGCAGGCTCAGTGGCTGGTGAGCCCTCATCTGCACTAGTGTCTGCTCAATTCCCCTGACTGTGATAAGGCATACCTTGGGGTCCTGGTGTTGGTATTTATGTTGGTCCCTGGGACTCAGGATATCCTGCTGGTTCACTGAGGTGGGGCCATCTGGGACACTTCCAGACCAGCACTGGTCCCCTTCAGCCATGGCAAGAGGGACTCTTCTCGATGTCCCTAGCCTCCTGGGCTGATACTTCTACTGATCCCACTATTAGAGGATTTTTCCTGGGGAAATATTCTCTGGTGCTTTGTGTTTTTTTTAGCATAATAAGGGAACAGTGAAAGCACTTACAGTTTACTCTGTCATCTTGGCTCCTAGAAGTTGAAGTAGGTTACTTACAAAAATTTAATTTGGGGCTGATAGTCTCAGGAGTGACTGCTTCTGTTACCTGGAGCCTGGGCTTCTCTCTCAATCAGTTCCACCAAACTCCTGTCCTGGGCTGTTATATTTGAAACTCCACACTGCTGCTTCTGCTTCAGTCTGCCCTGGTGGTTCCTGCTCTGCTCAGCTCTGGCAGATTCTGAGCTGGTACCATATTTACACAATTTTCAGAGCTAGAGGGCAGGAACCTCTGACCCACTGCCTCAATATAAATTTAAAACAAAGGTATTGAGGTGTATTAATGGGCAGGTAAGATCTTTAACTCTTTCCCCTACCCACCATTAACCTGGCATTTACATTTAACCTAGTTGTTCATTTGTTTTGAGATTTTTTTTTTGCATCACTCTCATTTCTTCTCCTATTTTTTTTCTCTACCACTCTTATTCCTTTCTTTAACTCTTCAAGGAATTCTGGTTGGGCTTGGGTCCAATTACCATTTCCTTTTCTTTGAGGCTTTGCTTGTAGCTGTTTTCACAATGATATCTTCCTCTAAGTTTATGTCTTGGTGTTCCCTGCCACCATAATAACTTTCTGTGGTCAAGATCTTTTTTTGTTGTTCTTTGCTCAATTTCCTAGTCTATTTCTTCACTTTGAACTTTAGGATAAAGTTGGATTTTGCTCACTTGGGTGATGATGAATCACTTTGTCAGTCTTCAGGTTTTTTGATGCTGCTGTTTTGTAAAGAGTTCTATGGGACTGCAAGTTTTTGGCACTTCAAATGTGATGTGATCTAGAGAAAGATGTGATCATTGCCCTCCTGGTTTATGCTCTTGTCCTTACCCAGGAAGGGCACCTGATCCCTTGCAGTTGCTAGCGCTAGCACTCCTCTCTGCCTCAAAACTGTTAACAGGTTCCCTGACCTCTCATGACTGATTACCATCATTCCTCTCCACCCTTGAACTGTGTCTCAGAAGTGCGTATGGGTCATAGTGGTGTCAATAAGTGCCAGTTGCACTCAGTGCCAACAAAGGATCCCCTGTAATCTGTTTCTGACCAGTTGTCTGACTCCTTACTACCTCTGGTTTGAGAATTCCCAAAGCTCCTGCTGCTGCTCCAATCATAACTACTTCCAAAGCCTATCATGAGTGCTCCTGCCATGTTCCAGGCCTATGCACATCCTAGTGTTATCAACTTCTGCTACTGACCTTCTACATTGTTCTAGACTGGAAAAAAGTCACCTTCTGGCCTTTTTTTTGGCACTGCTGCTCCAAAATTTGATTTGAGGGGTTATTTTACAGTTGTTCAGAGGGAACTCTTGAGAGAGTTCACATGGGTCCTGACCTGTACTCTACCATCTTGGCTGTATGGTTTCATTTTTAAGATCCTAATTGTCAGTCCAACTCTTTTTCTTCTAGCATCTTTTTATTTATAAAGAGGGAGGTGAGAGGAGAGAAAGAGAGAGAGAGAGAGAGAGAGAGAGAGAGAGAGAGAGAGAGAGAGAGAAATATGAATACAAAATGGAAAGAAATACACAATAAACAATCATAGCTGTGAATGTGAAAGCCATAAACTTACACATAGAATGGAAGATGAGGGCACAATGGATTAGAAAATAGAAACTGACAATATGTTGCTTACAGAAAATATACTTGAAACACAAAGATTCACATAAATTTTTAAGTTGAGGGTTGGAACAGAATCTGTTATGCTTTAGCTGAAAATTTAAAAAGCAGGAAGCAATCATGATTTCAGATAGGGCCACAGTAAATACAGAAAAGATAAAAAGATAGAGAAATTAAATTATACTTAAAAATACCAGAGATACAGAATCAATATTTAATATATTTTCAACTAAATTCATAAGTACTTAAAACAAAAATCAGTCCAATTGGAGGAAGAAATGAATAGTAGGGGACCTTAATATTCACCTTTCAGACCTATACAAATTTAGCTAAATGGTAAACAAGATAGAAACTAAGTACCTAAGCAGAGCTTGAGAAAAATTAGAGATGATAAATATTTCTATGTATACTGAATAGAAATGGAAATCAATTTATATACTTCTCAACTGTACATGACAAACTTATTTAATCATGCATTAGAGCATAAATAAACATTAAAAAGTCAGAAATAAAAAAACACATAGTTTACTGAGCAATAAAATTATATGCAATAAAGGACCCTTTAAGAAAAACTCCAGGCATCCGTGCTTGAACCTGTGATGTTTAACATTTTTCTCAATGATTTACATACAGACATAAATAATATGATCTTTACATCTGAAACCAAAATAAAGCTAGAAGGAATTAACACAGTGGATGACAGAATCTGGATGCAAAAGGATATCAAAAGGTTAATTTAATTTTGGGGTAGTTAGGTGGTGCAGAGAATAGATTGTTGTGTTTGTCCTTTGTTCTTGAAGAGGACCATGACATCAGGATGATGCTGTGACTTGCAGTTGACTTTGATCTGAGTGAGGGAGAGCTGTGCAAGGTTACCAGACTTACTTTCTCCTCCAGAGCCATCTGAGTCCAGTGATCAGATATTCATCAGGATGACTAGAGATGGCTCAGGATACAATTTTAGGCTAAGGTCTTATCAGATTCTCACTTTAAGTGAATTACACCCATTCAATGAGTAGGTGTAATGGCAAGTACAATAGGATCTTTTGCTGCTTTTGTTTTAGTATAGTCAAGAAGTATAACGCCTCTGTTGGAATAAGATTAAAGAGAATCTTTCCCACTCATTATCTGACCTGGGAAGATTTGTAAGAAAGTCCATACTTTTGTGAATGAGTCATTGGTTCTCAAGGTATGTGATGCCCTCTGGCTCTAAAACCTGTATAAAGGGGAGCAGAGGGACAGTCCCTGCGGGGGGGGGGGGGGGGGGGGGCGGAGAGCAGCATTGGAGCCTGGACCACTGCTGCTCCTGGGTGAGAGAGGAAGTTTGCATAATGGGAGGCTTGGAGCTGGACGCCCAGCAGGATGCCCGGCAGTGACATCTCCCAGCTCTGGGTTTGCTTGAAAGACAAGGGTGGAAGGAGACTTCTGTCTGTTTTCTTATCAAAAGGGATGAGAGAAATCTAGGAGCAGCATCTCCAGGAATAAAAGGATTTAAAAATGTCTTTGTGGGTCAAGGTTAACAGAGGACAAATTCAAAGATGTGCTGCAGATAAAAGTAACTTTGAAGAATTATTGGGGAAAGAGTATGATTATTCTAAAGCAAGTGAAGATAACTATGAGAGATACCAATATTCCCATAAAGATAATGATCACAGTAAGGACTATTGGAAAGAAAAGCTCTACCACCAATTTTATCAACAGATATATGATAAAGGCCTTCAGATTGCACCATTTTTTCCATCAACCAAAGACCAAAGGGACTTTGAGGTAAGCATAGGTCATCGTTTGCAAGACCACGGCCTTGTGGTGGAAATGATTTATCTGACATCAGAGGTGAGTCTCACCTGTGCACTCCAGGAATTGAAAAATGGTGTTTCTCCCTTTTGTAATTTTGTTGAACAGTCTAATGTAGCACTCTCCTCTTGTACCGTAATTTCACTTCACGAGTCTATCACAATACATCGCCATATGCTGCTGGAGGATTCATTGGCTCTAATAGCTAAGGAATTTAGGACTATTTTGGCTGAGCAGGAACAGCAAGAAGGTGCTGGAATTTCACAAAAGGCAGCTGATCTTGTAGATGATTACTTAGAAGGAGACTTCTGTGAAAGCTACTCTGTGCCTCTGGGCATCAAACATCTCCTCTTTCTACTAAGTGAGGGAAAACATTTGTATCAGGAGGAGTTGAACACCATCAATGACTACCTAAAGAGCAGGAAAGAGGAATTGGAAGGTTTTGTTGAGACAGCAGATACTTCAGCTGCAGTTGTGAATGCTTTGATGGTAGCTAATTTGATGCCGAGATCTCATACTGCGGGCAAACCACCTCCTCTTCTTCCAACCCCTGGAAGGAACCCCTTCCAGGGCCAGCCTCTCCTTTCTCCAGTTAAGCCTCCTTTATTAGGTGATAGACCTGGAGGACCCCTTCCAACACCAGGACATTCTGGGCTCAAGAGTAAACCTCCTCGAGGGCAGAGCCAAGATGGCAGAGTAGAAAGACGCACATACACGTAGCTCCGAACCCACAACCCATAGAATGGCTACAGGGAAGTAACTCACGGCGAATTCTGCACCCAGAGGCCACGGAACATTGGAGCGAGGGAGATTTCTGTTCCGGAGAGACCTGCAAACCTCTCGCGGGGGGTCCTTCGCGCTGTGGACTGGGCGCCGGGACTGGGAGGTGAGTGCAGCCCTGCTGCGGCCACGGCACCAAGAGGATAAGATCCTAGCGGGCTTCAGGGATGGGATCTCCAGCAGCCACGCGGGTCCCTCCACCCACAGAGGGACCTGCAAACCTCTCGCAAAAGGTCCGTCACGCTGCAGATGTGGAGCCCAGCCCAGACCTGCTGCGGCCACGGCCGCGGCACTGAGAGAAACAGATCCGAGCAGGCTTCAGGGACGGGATCTCCAGTGGCCACGTGGATCCCTCCACCCACAGGTGACGGGGGTCAGTGAGAGAGTCTCTTTGGCGGGTCGAGGGGGGAGTGGGGTGCCCCCATAATTCAGGCCCCCCCGGGAGGTAGAAGCTGAGAGGCGGCTGCAGACCGGGGCTCCCCAAGTGGGCGGGAGCCTGAATCCATTGTGGACGGTCTGTGCATAAACCCCCTGAGGGAACTGAGCCTGAGAGGCGGCCCTGCCCCAACCTCAGCACCTGAACTTAATCTCATACTGAATAGCAGCCCTGCCCCCGCCAAAAGCCCTGAGGCTGGAAGCAGCATTTGAATCTCAGACCCCAAAGGCTGGCTGGGAGGATCAGGAGGCGAGGTGGGTGTGAGGAGAATATTCAGAGGTCAAGTCACTGGCTGGGAAAATGCCCAGAAAAGGGAAAAGAAATAAGACTATAGAAGGTTACTTTCTTGGTGAACAGGCATTTCCTCCCTTCCTTTCTGATGAGGAAGAACAATGCTTACCATCAGGCAAAGACACAGAAATCAAGGCTTCTGTGTCCCAGCCCACCCAATGGGCTCAGGCCATGGAAGAGCTCAAAAAGAATTTTGAAAATCAAGTTAGAGAGGTGGAGGAAAAGCTGGGAAGAGAAATGAGAGACATGAAGTCAAAGTATGAAGAACAAATCAGCACCCTGCTAAAGGAGACCCAAAAAAATGTTGAAGAAAATAACACCTTGAAAACTAGCCTAACTCAATTGGCAAAAGAGGTTCAAAAAGCCAATGAGGAGAAGAATGCTTTCAAAAGCAGAATTAGCCAGATGGAAAAGGAGATTCAAAAGCTCACTGAAGAAAATAGTTCTTTCAAAATTAGTATGGCACAGATGGAGGCTAAGGACTTTGTGAGAAAGCAAGATATCACAATACAAAACCAAAAGAATGGAAAAATGGAAGATAATGTGAAATATCTCATTGGAAAAACAACTGACCTGGAAAATAGATCCAGGACAGACAATTTAAAAATTATGGGACTACCTGAAAGCCATGATCAAAAGAAGAGCCTAGACATCATCTTTCATGAAATTATCAAGGAAAACTGCCCTGAGATTCTAGAACCAGAGGGCAAAATAAATATTCAAGGAATCCGCAGAACACCGCATGAAAGAGATCCAAAAAGAGAAACTCCTAGGAACATTGTGGCCAAATTCCAGAGTTCCCAGGTCAAGGAGAAAATATTGCCAGCAGCTAGAAAGAAACAATTCAAGTATTGTGGAAATACAATCAGGACAACACAAGATCTAGCAGCCTCTACATTAAGGGATCAAAGGGCATGGAATAGGATATTCCAGAAGTCAAAGGAACTAGGACTAAAACCAAGAATCACCTACCCAGCAAAACTGAGTATAATACTTCAGGGGAAAAATTGGTCTTTCAATGAAATAGAGGATTTTCAAGTATTCTTGATGAAAAGACCAGAGCTGAAAAGAAAATTTGACTTTCAAACACAAGAATGAAGAGAACCATGAAAAGGTGAACAGCAAAGAGAAGTCATAAGGGACTTACTAAAGCTGAACTGTTTACATTCCTACATGGAAGGACAATATTTGTAACTCTTGAAACATTTCAGTATCTGGGTACTGGGTGGGATTACACACATACACATGCACACATGCACACATACATAGAGACAGAGTGCACAGAGTGAATTGAAGAGGATGGGATCATATCTTTAAAAAAAATGAAATCAAGCAGTGAGAGAGAAATATATTGGGAGGAGAAAGGGAGAAATTGAATGGGGCAAATTATCTCTCATAAAAGAGGCAAGCAAAAGACTCATTAGTGGAGGGATAAAGAGGGGAGGTGAGAGAAAAACATGAAGTCTACTCTCATCACATTCCACTAAAGGAAAGAATAAAATGCACACTCATTTTGGTAGGAAAACCTATCTCACAATACAGGAAAGTGGGGATAAGGTGACAAGCAGGGTGGGGGGGGGGGATGATAGAAGGGAGGGCATGGGGAGGAGAGTGCAATTCGAGGTCAACACTCATGGGGAGGGATAGGATCAAAAGAGAATAGAAGTAATGGGGGACAGGATAGGATGGAGGGAAATATAGTTAGTCCTATACAACACAACTATTATGGAAGTCATTTGCAAAACTACACAGATTTGGCCTATATTGAATTGCTTGCCTTCCAAAGGGAAGGGGTGAAGAGGGAGGGAGGTAAAGAAGTTGGAACTCAAAGTGTTAGGATCAACTGTAATGTTCTTGCCACTAGGAAATAAGAAATACAGGTAAAGGGGTATAGAGAGCTATCTGGCCCTACAGGCCAAAAGAGAAGACCCAGACAAGGGCAGAGAGATATGATAGAAGGGAGAGCAGATTGGTCATAGGGGCAATTAGAATGCTTGGTGTTTGGGGGGGGAGGAGATAAAAGGGGAGAAAATTTGTAACCCAAAATTTTGTGAAAATGAATGTTAAAAGTTAAATTAAAAAAAAAAAAGAGTAAACCTCCTCCTCTTCTAGCAGTACCTTCTAACAGACCTGGTCTCCTGGGAAAAGCACCACACCAATCTATAAAGCGTCCAGTGATGTGGGAGAAACCAGCCCTTTTGCCAATATCAATAGTGCATACAGTGCAACCTCAATGAGCAGCTAAACTCAAACCTTTTTGAACTAAGGAAACTTCAACTGACCTGGCAGGAAAATGGCAAAGCATGCTAAGCAGATGGTGTCCTCTGTCTTTCATCACTAATGTCTGTGTACCAGGCAAGAAACTTTATTGTAGCATACTTTCTGTTACAATCTACATTCCCTCGGGAATTTTTATAAGTTGTGGAGACTGTCATAAGCTAAATGTTTTTGAAAAGTCAGTGTTGTAGATATGTTGGACTTTTAAGTTGTTCCATTACATATATTACACAATAAATTTCTTGTTATACATTAAAAAACTGAAACATGTATAAAGACTCTGAGGGTGAGGTTTTACTTTGTAATAAGGTTTGAGTGCCAGATGATAACTCTGGAAAGCCACAAAGAAGCCCCTGGCTTTGAGAACCCAGATGTTGTGTGTCCCTGTCTGGTAACTGGTCGCACAGGTGTACCTGTCCATTGAGTTATGGTCAGGCAGAGAAAGCCATGTCTGTGGATTACTTTGGGGCTTACTGACTGAAAGTATTTGGTTAGATGAGTAATCTGGGAAGCTGCTAAGGAGCCCCCCTGCTTTGAGAACCCAGATGTCATGCTTCCCTCTCTGGTAACTATGATCAGGCAGTTGAGGTCCAACTATCTGTTGAGTTCAGGCAGAGAAAGCCATGTTTGTTGGCTTTTAATTTCTCTGCATTTTCTTTGAGGTTCAGGATGTTAACTCCCCTGAACTAGGTGAATGAATGTGCTTTACTAAAAGATTGACACATGTGCTTGATTAAAGTGATTGCTAACCCCTTAAAAGTTACCTTTCCCTTTATGAATGCAGATCTAAGAACCTGTGATAGCAGACCCACCCTGTGTATGGTGGGGTGCTTACTGATACAATAGGTCTCTTTAAGTAGCTACTCAAGGGATGGCTCCTTTAATTTTAAAAAAAAATTAAACTGAGAGGGGAAAATCCTCAGTGTTCCTGGGTAAAAGAAAAACAGTTACTATTTAGTATTTACATTCATTCTGTGCTAGTAGCGGGAGACCTGTTGTTCAATTTGTGAGCTCCAGAATAAATTGGGCTTAAGGCTTGGTCTTTGAGCAAGAAATCTAGCCAGTAAAGTCAAAGGAAAAAAGACCTTAGCCTAAAACAGCCAAGGTCTCTCATTGCATCCTGGGCCATCTCCAGTCATCCTGAAGAATATCTGGCCACTTGTATCACCAAGATAATATTCACAACACTGGTGGTGACTAGGAATATGCCAGTATAGTTCTCAATCGCCAAGTACAAAAGGCTCTCCATATAGAAGGCAGAAAAGAAACATTTATTTAAACACTAGAAAGCCAAGTTCCAGAACCAGAAAGCAAAATCTGTCATGGTGACCAAGAAGTTAATAAAGATGATCACAGCAGGAGGCAAAGACATTCTCAAACCTCTCATCCCTCAGCCAGAGCCTCCCCACTATCAACTGTCACACTATGTCAGTTGGCCTGTGTTCTTTCCGCTCTGACCTGAACCCGCTCACTCATTTCCTCTGAGTTCCACTCCACCCTTCCTGTTCCGCCTCTTCAGCAAGCTCCTCCTACCACATGTGACTTAGGCTTCCAAGGTGATTTAAGTAGATCATATGGGCCTATTAATTAATGAGAAGGATCTTTCCATTTAAATTACTATTACATTTGGTCTCAAGATCATTTATATAGGTCATTGGGGCATCTGGTATTACAAGTACTCCATAATTCTCCCTCAACAAATGGGGCCCAAAATCTTAGGGTAAAGGGTGAAGGTCTCTTCTTCCACAACTACTTCCTGCTGACATTGGATGTAGAGTACTCCCTGCCCCAAGAGGTCCCATTTGAGAGATCAGTCCTTTCTTTGGTATCTGGAGTTTGGTCAACTCCAGGTTCAGAGATGACACAACACCATCATGGATAGGAGGTGAGATCTGGCTTAAGTGATCAGGCATCTGCAGGTGGAGGGTACTAAGCCCATAGGAAACAAATCTACCAAACAAGTTTAACAGATGAAAAGACAAAAAACAAACAAATAAACAAAAGAGGGAAACAATAACCAGAAGCAGGGTAGATACAAGATCAGCTGTGGTTCTGAAGTCCATAAACCCACTATCACAGCTTCATTCACAGTAGAATATATGAGTTAAGGGTACAATTTGATAATCATCCTCTCCTGAATAAACAACAGTTATGGTATTATCTTTCCCATGTGTTATGATTTCCACAGCCTTTGGAACATCGTCTGACTTCCATTTTACCCATACTTTAGCTCCCGATTTTATTCTATCAGTAGAACCCAATCCTTCAGTTCCTCTGTTAGTTATTTCAGAAGGAGGATAAGTTTTCACAAGTGGTCTTGTTTCACAAAGAATAGTAATCACTTGAACTATTCTATCATTTTTACAAAACCTTATTTATGGGTCCATCACCTAAATTTTGGAATGTTAAAATAATTTCTCCTTGATAATTAGAATCTACCACTCCAGCCAATATATGTCTTCCTAGAGCTGCTAATCCTAATCTGAGTTGGGGTTTGGCCAATTTCCTATTCTCCCTGAAGGTGTGACAAGCTTGGATACAAGGGTTCAGCAGGATCTATAGGGGCAATTCTTACTTCTCCCTTTCATCTAGTATCAAGTCCTTTTTCTCAGTACATTCTGTATAGTTCATTAGGTGGAATACCATCTATCCTTCTAAAATCTGCCCCTGATCTCAATAGAGCAATAAACAATTCTCTCTTTGTCAATTTAATCTGATTTTGAATCCACTGGCTATTTACTCTTCTCTCTCTAGCAACGTTATCTTTTCCCCAGTCTCCTAAGTCACCTAGCTGTGAAATCTTGTCCAGCACCTCTGAATGAGGGTACCCTGTTTCCCCAATTATTAGAGTCAAAATCAAGTGCTTGTAACTAGCAGGAGCCATCTTCACTATTATATTCCTATGGTAAACTGCAAAGGCAGTATCATAGTATGCATCTTCATTTCCAGTCATTATGGCAGTCTTCATTACCTCGTCCTTTAACTTTCTTATACAGTCTCCAGTAGGCCACATAGAGTCAATAGGATACTGTCTGCTGCAGCCTTCTGCTGCTATAACTAACAGATTAGCTGTATTATTACCCCTTTGCATGTTGTAATCTATAAAAGTTTGTTGAACAAAAGGATTCTAATTCTTATAAATTTCAGGCAGTCAATGGGATCTGTAGCTATTCCTCCAGCTCCATCATCACTGATTCTCACCATCTAAGATATTAACATTTCTCCCATCCTTTGGGTGAACTGACTCAAAATTTCTGTGACCTCCTGCTGAGTAAAATCCTCAGTTATTTCCCTAAACACTGAGTTACCTCCTTGGTTCTCCTGTTTCTGCCTCACTATTAAGCGTACTTCTGACCAAGAAACTTCTTCCTCTAAAATTATTTCACTTCCTTTGTCACTGTGGCAATTAGGCTGAGTCTATACAAAGGTCAGAGGTGCATTTCTTTTGTTAGCCTTCAGCTTCTTCTGAGCTAAATGAACAACCTTTCCTTCTGCCTCAGACTCAGCCAGATTGCTCTTGTACTTTTTCTCCAACTGAATTTTTTCTTTAAACAGCTTATCTCTGTTTCTACACATAATATGGTAAGCTGTTAGTAAAATGCAGCCTGTCCTATTTACCTTTGCCCACTACTTCCCTGCTCTTATTGGTATTCCTTGCAAATCTCCAGGTTCCCCCTCCTGTAACTTCACTTCCCAGTTTTCACAGGGTCCAGTGCTTTTAGCCCACTCCCTTGCTAGCAAGGAATATGTTAAATTCTCCCATCCTGGGATATTAGTGTTTCCCTCTAAATCACTTCTGCCTCCAAATAGAGATTTCTTACTTTGGGATCCTGTTCATGATGCTGAACATATCACCAAGGCAATATTCACAGCCCTGGTGGTGACTATGAATATGCCAGCATAGTTCTCAATTGCCAAGTATAAAAGACTCTCCATATAGAAGTCAGAAGAAAAACAT
Organism: Notamacropus eugenii; assembly: GCF_028372415.1. Classification (NCBI taxonomy): domain Eukaryota; kingdom Metazoa; phylum Chordata; class Mammalia; order Diprotodontia; family Macropodidae; genus Notamacropus; species Notamacropus eugenii. Next base: position 381,612,992 of record NC_092872.1, read on the forward strand.
TTATTTTAACACCAGAAAGTCAAATCCCAGAACCAGAAACCAAAATCTGTCATAGGGACTAAGAAGTTAATAAACATTATCACAGCATGAGGCAAGGCCATTCTCAAACCTCCCCTCTCTCAGCCAGGACCTTCTCATTGTCAGCTGTCACACTATATCAGTTGGCCTCTGTCTATTAGGCTATGTTCTTTCCCCTCTGACCTGACCCCATTCACTTACTTCCTCCTTATTCCAATCCACCCTTCCTGTTCCACCTCTTCAGCAAACTTCTCCTACCATATATGACTTAGACTTCTAGGTGATTTAAGCAGATCATATGGGGCTATTAATTAATGAGAAAGATCTCTCCATTTAAATTACACCACTGAACTCAGATGATTCTGGAGGAGAAAGTGAGTCTAGTGACCTTGCACAGCCCTCCCTCACTCAAATCAAAGTCAACTGCAAGTCATGTCATTATCTTGGTATCGTGGTCCTCTTTGAGAATGAAGGACAAACACAATCTGTGAGTAGTAGCTCCTCTCCTCTCTTCTCTCCTCTCCTCTCCCTCCTTCCCTGGGGTGCTCTGCCCAGGGGAAGGTACACTTCAATGTCAGTGAATAGACACCAGTCCTGGAGTCAGAAGGACCTGAGTTCAAATCCAGCCTCCGACATTTATTAGCTATATGACCATAGGCAAGTCACTTAACACAATTGCCCCCTCAAAAATTCAATTAATTTAATTTCATAAATATTTATTGTCTATTTTGAGTCAGACACTATTCTTACTGCTAGTTATACAAAAAAAAAAAAAAAACATTCCATACCCTCAAAAAGCTTTGAGTCAAGAAAATATACAAAAAAACTTTTGGTAATGGATTAAGGGATGAGAATACCAGGAAGTATGATGTTCAATGCAGTTAAAGCCAAGTAGAGCTGCTGATAGAAAGTGGAAAGCTCTGCATAAAGGAATGTTTTAGGATAAGTTTAGTTCTTTATCCTTCAGTCCTCCAATCAGAGGGGAGAGGTAACTAAAGGAGTTGAGAAGTTTGTGAGTGTCAAAATCTGAGTCAATCAGAGAAATAATGAGATTTCAGGGGATCAGTTTATCCTGGGTGGAATATAATATTCCCAGGATTCAAAATCAAGCAGAGCTTTTCCTGGAAAGTGTTGATGGAAATTTACGCCATTGGGCTGAATCTGATAAGATGAAATCCAATAGGAAAAAAATATAAAGTTTATCTTCAGAATATCCACACATTCAGTAAATCCACATAAATCATCAACATTCCCATATATCACAAACAAAACCCTACAAAAAGAGATAATAAATGATACTCCATTTAAAATAACTCTAGATGACAGAAAATAATTGGGAGTACACTTGCCAAAAACAAACCCAGGAACTATATAAACAAGATTATTTTTAAAATTATATGAATAAAATGAGATTTGAGTAATTAGAGAAATATTCATTATTCATAGGTAGACAGGGTCAATATAATAAAAATGGCCATTTTAGCTAAACTACTTTATATATTCAATGACATCCCAATTAAATCACCAAAAATGTTTTAGTGAATTAGAAAAAAAAAATCACAAAATTCATTTGGAGGGGAAAAAAAGATCAGACTATCAAAGGAACTGATAAAAAATGCGAAAGAGTTTTAGCAGTACTAGATATGAAACTGTATTATAAGGTAGTAATTATCAAAACTATCTGATACTGGCTAAGAAATAGGTAGATTAGTAGAAAAGAGTAGATATACAATTTATAGCAGCAAATAAAAACAATAAGTTTATATTGGACAAATGTAAAGACTCAAGAATTTGGGATAAGAATTCATTATGTGGTTAAAAAAAATTGTTGGGAGGGAGGCAGAGCCAAGATAGTAGAGTAGAAAGAGGCATATATTCTAGCACTTCCCCCACAGCCCACCAAATATCTGCAAAAAATGACTCTCAACAAAGTCTAGAGCAGCAGAAGCCACAAAACAACAGAGCAAAAGAGGTTTCCAGCCAAAGGTAATTGGGAAAGCTGACAGGAAAGGTCTATCTCACAGGACACTGAGTGGAGTGGGAGCACAGCCCTGGCCATGCAACACTGGGAGGAACAGGACCTGAACAGACCTCTGGGCAGAGTTCCTAGCAGGGAAGGTCCCAGATACCTCAACCCACAAGCAACAAAGACAGCTCCAAAGGTCAGTGGGGGAGGGCTTTCCCAGCTGGGCACAAGGGGAAGGGGTTCCTCCAGCAAAAGACCCAGGCAATAACAGAGGTGCAGCAACAGACTACAGGCAGCTACTTTGGCTGGGAAACAACCCGACTCCTTTGTCCAGGAAGCTCTGCTTAAAGCCTCTGGTGGTAGGGAGCAGCTGATCTAAAACCTAAGCCTGAGTGATAGCCCCACCCCCACCCAAAGTCCAGGGAAATGAGCAGCTGAGTCTAATCTCTTGACAAAGGATTCAGAAGTCAAGTAACTAGCAGGCAAAATGCCCAAGAAAGGGAGAAAAATAAGAACATAAAGGTTACTTTCTTGGTGATCAGGTGTCTCCTCCCATCCTTTCTGATGAGGAAGAACAAGGCTTACTGTCACAGGAAGTTAAGACCTCTGCCTCCAGGGCCTCCAAAGTGAACTTAAAATGGCAATAGAAGAGCTTGAAAAGTGAGTTTGCAACTTGCTAAAGGAGAACCAAAAAAAAATGCTGAGGAAAATAACACCTTTACAAAGAGGCTAACTCAATTGGAAAAAAGAGGTCCAAAAAGCCAATGAGGAGGAGGCTTTAAAAAGCAGAATTAGTCAAATGGAGGAGAAGGTTCAAAAGTTCACTGAACAAAATAGTTCTCTGAAAGAGAGAATTGAGTTCAGGGAAATGAATGACTATGAGATAAACCAAGCAGTTAGAAAACAAAACCAAAAGTTTGAAAAAATAGAAGATAATGTGAAACATCTCATTAGAAAAACAACTGACCTGGAAAATAGATCCAGGACAGACAATTTAAAAATTATGGGACTACCTGAAAGCCATGATCAAAAAAGAGCCTAGACATTATCTTCCATAAAATTATTGAGGAAAACTGTCCTGATATTCTAGAATGAGATGGCAAAATAAATATTGAAAGAATCTACTGATCACCTCCTGAAAGACACCTGGAAAGAGAAACTCCTAGGAATATTGTGGCCAAATTTCAGAGTTCCAAGGTTGAGGAGAGAATACTACAAGCAGCTAGAAAGAAACAATTAGAGTGCTGTGAAAATACAATCAAGATAACACAGGATCTGGCAGCTTCAACATTAATGGATCTAAGGACTTGGAATAGGATATTCCAGAAGTCAAAGGAACTAGAATTAAAACCAAGAATCATCGACCCAGCAAAACTTAGTATAATACTTCAAGGGAATAAGCAGTCATTCAATGATATAGACGACTTTCAAGCATTCATGATCAAAGATCAGAACTGTATAGAAAATTTGACTTTCAAACACAAAAATCAAGAGAAGCTTGAAAAGGTAAACAGGAAAGAGAAATAAGAAAAGACTTTCTAAAGCTGAACTGTTTACATTCCTACATGGAAAGAACATATTTATAACTCTTGAGACTTTTTTCAGTATTTGGGTAGGTGGAGGGATTGTACATACATACATACATACACACACATACACATATAGACGGAGAGTACAGATTGTGAGTACAGATTGTGTTGAATCAGAAGAGATGATAGCCACAAAAAAGATATAAAATTAAAATTAAGGGGTGAGGGAGGAAAATACTGGGAGAAAAAAGGGAGAAATGGAATGGGGCAGGCTATAACTCATAAAAGAGATAAAGAAAAATCTTGTTCAATGGAGGAGAAAAAGGAGAAAGGGAGAGGGGAAAAGCGAAACTACTCTCTCCAATATGACTTAAGGAAGGAAAAACATGCTCCCTAAATTTGGTATGAAAATCTATCTTATGCTACAAGAAAGTAGGGGAGGAGGTGACAAATGGGGTGAGGGGAATGATAGAAAGGAGGGCAAATGGGAGAAGGGAGTAATAAAAATAAACACTTTTGGGAAGGGATAAAGTCAAATGAGGGAATAAAAAAATAAAGAGGGATAGAATAGGGTAGAGGGCAAGATAGTTAGTTTGCACAACATGATTATTATGAAGTCTTTTGCAAAATGACACATATATAGCCTGTATTGAATTGCTTGCCTTCTCAGTGGGGATGGGGAGGAAGGGGGGAGGGAAAGAAGGTGGAATTAAAAGTATTAGAAACAAATGTTGAGAATTATTATTGCATATAACCGGCAAATAAAAACAGAGGTAATGGTGTATAGAAATTTATCTTGCCCTACAAGAAAAGAGAGAAGTTGAGAATGAGAGAAGGGTGGGGTGTGATAGAAGGGAGGGTACATTGAGGGAAGGAGTAATCAGAATGCAAGGTATTAGGAAGCAAGGGGAGAGGAGTGATGGGGAGAAAAATTGGACATGTTACAAAGTGATGTAAAAGCAATTAGAAGTAAAACAATTGACTGAATTAAGTACTGAGAATAAATCAGAGACATCTTTAGTTTGGGGAAATGAATTTTAGTCTAAGTGTCCTAGAGGCAGGTAACTTCAGGTAAAATTTGGCATTGATGGAAAAGTTAAGGTTTTAGTGGTAAATTGATTTTGTGATTTTTATTTGAGCAGGAACTAGAACAGTTATAGAAAGGCATGTAAGCCACTTAAGACTTGCCTCAAAAGATATTCCTTAGCCAACATGAAATTATAGTCATATCTGAAACCTGGTTATTGAAGCTTGCTATTTTAAGATGCTATGGGACTATTAACTGACTGTTCTTCTGAGTCTAACTCCAGGTATGCATAGCAACAAAAGCAGTCTGAGCCTCCAATTTATGATGCCAATAAGCCTGTTAGATGCTGGTATGAGCTGAAAAAGGTGATCTCATGGGAAGGGTGGGAGAGCGGCTGTTCAGCCTGGGCTGAGGTAGGATTCTCCTGACTCAGTTTCTACATTGACACCTGGCAGACTCTAAACTTTACTGAATGCAAGTTGACATTCTACTCCTGCCTGGAACTAACATGAAGTTGGGGAGATATTGTTTCCCTGCAATGTCCCTAGTCTTAGTGGCAATTTTCTATAGTCAAAAGGTTTGTAAGCTTAATGCCAGATCTATTAAATTATAGATTGTTGGCAGGGGAACTTCTGTGGTCAAGTCTAAAATTGAGCTATTAGGCTTAGGACTCTAGACTAACAGCAATAAGTTAGGGTCCTTTCATTCTTAGTAATAGTGTGGAGACAATTAGGTCAAGGGCTTATGAAGTTAGCATACGTAGTTATTATTTATGTCTCAGTTGGTTAATGTTAAAAAAAATCCATTTGTGGTCTATGTTATAAATGCTTTAAAAGAAGTATCACCTGACCAAAAGTTGGAATTGTGTTACATTATATAAACTGTGTTAAAAATGAAAAATAAAAAAAACAAAAAAACAAAACAAAAATAAATAAATAAAATTGTTGGGAATACTGGAAAGCATCCTGGCAGAAACTGGGCATAGACCAGTATTTTACACCGTTTACCAAGATAAGGTCAAAATGAATATGTAACCTAAATATGAAGAGAAATGTTTCCCCAAAAGAATTAGAACATGAAACATTACTTATCAAACTTATGGATAGATGAACAATTTATGAATAAACAAGAGATAGCAAAGTTAGATACAAAATGGATAATTTTGGTTATACTAAATTAAAAAGGTTTTGTATAAATAAAACAAATGTAGCCAAGATCAGAAGCAAAGCAGGGGGTGGGAGGGAATTACAGATAGTTTCTCAAATAAAGGTCTCATCTCAAATATTTGAAGAACTTTGTCAAATCTATAAGGATACAAGTCATTTCCCAATTGAGCTTGACAAGGAAGAAATGAAAACAATTTATAGTCTTATGAATAAAAGTGAAATAAAATTTAAAAATATGTCACAGTTTGATGTGGTACCAAAAGGCCCACAGGATCTCAGGTTATATTAAAAAGGCTTAACTTCTACAAAGAAAGGTGTGATAATCCTGTAGTTCTCTGTCCTATTCAGGCAATACCTGTAATATTGCATTCATTTCTGGGCACCACAATTTAAGAAAGAAGTCTGCCCAGAGGAGGGGAAGGAGGATTTCAAGGGTCTTGAGCCCATACCATACAAGAAGCTGGGCAACTAGTTGATATGGTGAATAGAGCACTAGGCCTGGAGTCAGGGGGAACTGAGTTCAAATGTGGTCTCAGACATTTACTAGCTGAGTGACCCTGGACAAGTCACTTAACCCTGTTTATCTCAGTTCCTCATCAACAAAATGAACTGGAAAAAGAAATGGCAAAGCACTCCAATATCTTTGCCAAGAAATTTCAAATAAGTTCACCAAGAGTGAGACACAATTGAACAACAACAAGAGAAGGAAATAGGGATGTTGTGTTTTTTTTTTTCTGGAGAAAAAATATTCATAGGGTAGGCATTCTGAAGGTTACTCAGATTTAGAATAACCTTATAGTCTAGAAAGGGACTATCTAAGAAACATCGTGATATAATATAAAATGCTGAACTTGAAATCAAGACCTAGAATGCAATTCTATCTCAGATATTTACTTGGGTACGTGACTCAATTAAACTTTCTCAACCCATTTCCTCACCAGTAATGGAAATGTAGCACTTCCCTTAGAAGGGTTGTTATGAGACTCAAATTACATAATTTATTTTTAATGTATATTGTATATTTACATGTATATAGTGTTGAGAGTACTTTATAAACCTTTAAAAAAAACTATGTGAATGCCTATTAATTGGAGAAAGCACAAAATTACACTATGGTGTATGCCTAGAAGAGACTTTATACTTATAATATTTGGTTCCAGAGAGTAGAACTAGGAGCTTAGAGTGGAAATTCTAAGGAAGCTAATGAAGGAAAAAAAAGTGCCCCTTCCTTTCTGAATAAAGCTGTAAATAATATGTTTCATTAGGAAGGTCGGGTTAAACAAATGTACCCTAGATTGAATTGGAAATTATAAGTTTTATTCCTACAACCAAGAGACATTAAAGATCTTCTGACTTCAGAATATTCAAACTCTTCCTTGCAACCAGAATATGAAAACAACTAAAATAGCAGTTATAACTTACACTGCTGCAGAGTGCAATCTGCTTTTCAATGTACGTTGCAAACATTAGCTCATTTTTCATAATAACAACCCTGGGCCAGGAGGAAAGCAAGGATAGCCACCCCCATTTTACACATAAAGAAAGTCAGCCTCTAGAAGATACAGTGACTTTCCCACAGTCATAAGGAAAGTTGTCAACATTTTTGTCTACTTTTCCTGCAACAGAATCCTAAAAAAAAAAAAAAAAAAAAAAAAAAAATACTAAAGAACCCCACCTCTGGTCCCATGCAGAACACAGTGACCAGAAGGCAGGAAAGAAAATATTCAAAAGAGGGAAAATGGAACAAATAGAAGACAGTACAAGAGGGGAAAATAATAGGGAAGAAGCAGACGTGTCTGAACTGCTCTGTAACACAAGCTCTGGGACCATCTGTCCATCTCAGCAGTTCAGAGACTGGGAGAACTCATGGTTTGGAGTTTGATTGGGACCAAATGCTCCATCCACCTAACAGTGGGAGAGAATTCCATTACCAAGAAAAGAATCTATGCACTCTATTTTCCCTTCTACCAGGTTTTCCCCAACCCTGGGAGACAGTTTGGTGCAAACAAATGGACTCAGAGTCAGTAGACCTGATTTTGAGTTGAACCTCTGCAGCTGTTTCAGTATTATGCATCAGTGTCACCTCACCCCTCTATACTTTATTGCCTCAATTACAAAAGGAGAGTGAAACTAAATAATTCCTAAGATTGTTTCCATCTCAAATACTTCCTCCTGTTGTGTCTCAAAGTCTCTTTCAGTAAAAAAGAAAACAAAAAAAACCCCAACAACTTTATTCTATCATCCTGTCCAGTTCAATTAGTTAATGTTATAAGGTTCCTATGTAATAGTTCTGACATTTTGGATCTAACATTTTATTATCAAAGACAATTTCCAGCACTATTATTCTAGGACTGTATGACTACTCTGCCATAATCATTAGAGAACAAATCAAATATAGCTATTGGCAATTTTCACAATAGGAAATGAAAGCCAGAGAGGTTGTGATACTAGGTTAAGGTCACACAATGGACTAAGAACAGAGAAGACACAATGAAATACAAACTCCAGACTTGTTGTTGAGTCACTTTATAACCTAACCAAGCCTCTTCTTGTGGTTGGAGGATCTTATCAGTAATTACAAACAAGAGATCTGAGAAAGAATAGTGAGGAGAAAAAGTGGCAGGCAGGGAACAAAAGAGAGTGTCACTTCTGAACAGATGAATGATAGTGGGTGAAGAACCTGAAAAAATATTTGAGGAGTAGGGTATATATGTGTATGTAGGGTGATGGGGGTTGGTGAACTGAGAGGAATCAATGTTTCCATCTCCCAAATGAAGATGTAAATAATTTGCTTCAGTCAGTAGGCTGTGAAACCACATAGATTTTAAACAGAAATAGATTATTTTCAGAGCACACCCAGCATCTATAACACTAATTATACCATTATTCACATCCCCCTCTGTGAAGAATCCAACATGTGTGCATTTTAAAATATGGATTTACAGAGAATTGTCTCATAAATCTCTCCAAAATAACCATCAGGTATTTTAATGGGAATGTCCTTACTGAGATACTTCAGCCCTCTCAGTGTAGCAGGCACATAAGAAGAATGGGCCAAGGAGATGATTTGGAACCAGTGCTCATAGCAGGAAGTGATCCAGGGAGGGGTCTTATAGTACAGTTTCATATCTAGTACTGCTAAACCTTCCTCACATTTTTTATTAGTTCCTTTAATGGTCTTGACGTTTTGTTGCTCTAAATAAATTTTATTAGTTTTTTTTTCTAATTCAGTAAAATATTTTTGGTGATTTAATTGAGATGTTGAATATGTAAAGTAAAAGCAGCTTCTTCTAGACATTAACTATAGTATAATTTGGGCTCTTTATGTACATATCTTATATACATCTAAATCATCATTATCATATATACCATTTTTAAGGTTTGTAATAAATAATTTGATACTCACAAGCACACTTTAAAGGAAGCATTACATTTTACAGATGATACAACTGATGTTAATAGAGTTTAATTGAATCACTTTCCTCAGTAAACTTTTGAGATAGGATTGTATTGCAGGTCGTCTTACTCCAACACTCTAACCATTACACCATGCTGCCTCTAAAACATGTCCCTTTCTAGACTGTAAATTCCTTATATTTTGAAGCTTAGGAAAGAATTGTAAGAAGATGGCAGAATAAGGCAGGAGATTACCTGGCTCTCCAAAATTCACCTCCACACAACTTAATGAATCAGAATGAATTTTAGAGAAGCAGAAATATTGAAACTCAGAGAAAGGAGTTGTCTGGCTTAAGACAACTTAGGAGAACATTAGGAAAGATTTGACCTACAGGGTAGGGGTCTGTCCATGAGCAAAGTGCAGATACCACCTCATCAAAAAACAGCAAGCTTTCAAGACAGCTATGTCAGTGGCAACCAACACTTAGGGAAATTTTGCTCCATGAAAAGTGACTGATCAGGGGAAGACTGTGGTAGTTACTTTGCTGGCACTGGACTTGGGGTTCAGACACATGATTTAACATGATTCATGGTTATGGGAAGGAGGAATGAGCACATAGTGAGTAAAGTTCAGAGGGGTGGGGCCCTGTTTGAGGTTTCCCAGATGGAGAGAAATGATTTTAGTCACTTGGAGAAAGGCAGAGTCCCTGTTTTCGGTTTCAGGGAAGAGTGGTGAATTGACATTTCCAGCACTGAGAGAATTGAGACTGGTGGTACATTTCTAGAATCCTTGAAAGTGAGAACATTTTCAGAGACAGCTGTGGAGGCAGCAAGCTGGTCACCATTAAGGGGTGGACTTGAGGTCATTCTTAAACTGAAACATCATAAGATCAGTAACCATACCTAGTCTTGGACCAGAGCTCATCAAAGGAACCAAAAAGTCAGATTCCCAGATAGGGCTCTGAAAACAATAACATGAAAAACTTGAAACCTGAAACATTATTACCCACATCCTGTGAACATAGCCCTAACCTAACATAAACTTAATAGCCAAAAAATAGGTCATTAAAATTGAGTAAACAGCAGCAATAATAACAAAAGAACCTGACCATAGACAGTTACTATGGTCATAGAGAAGATCAGGGAAGAAACTCAGAAGATGCTGAAATCAAACAGCTACTTGGAAAGCTCCCCCACAAAAGGAAAAATGGTCACAAGTCCAAAAAGATTTCTTGGTAAAAGATTAAAAAGGTTTTTAAAAATTAAAAAAGAGAGAAGTAGAGGGAAAAATGGGAAAAGAATGAGTAATGCAAGAAAATTATGTATAATCATAAAAAGAATTCCAAAACATTATTGAAGAAAATAGCTCCTTAAAAATTGGAATTGGACAAGAGGAACCTACTGACTTCATAAAACATCAAAAAATAATAAGACAAAAGCAAAATAGTGGGGGAAAACAGAAAAGAACATGGAATATCTTGTTGGAAAAACAACTGACCTGGAAAACAGATCAAGGAGAGATATAAGAATTTTTGGACTACCCAAAAGTCAGAATCAAGAAAAGAATCTAGATATTAAACTATTAATGAAAATTTTCCTGAGGTTTTAGAACTATAGGATCAAATAGAAGTTTTGAAAAAATCCACTGATCACTGCCTGAAAAATATAAGACATATGAATGTGGTAGCTAAATGTTTAATCTCCCAGGGTCAAGGAAAATGTATTACAACCAACTGGAAAGAAACCATTCAAATGTTTTGGAGCTGCACTCAAAATAACACAAGATTTAGCCACTGCTACATTGCAAGAACAAAAGGTATAAAATACTGTATTCCAAAGAGCAAAGGAGCTAGGTTTGCATTCAAGAATAACCTACCCAGCAAAATTGAGTGTAATTCTGCAAGAGAAAAATGGATACTTAATGAAGTAAAAAACTTTCAGACATTCTTAAGAAAGACCAGAAATGAACAGAAAAGCTGATCTTCAAATAAAAGAATCAGGAGAAACGTAAGAAGGTAGACATGAAAAATAATCATAAGGGATTTGATAAGGTTAAATGGTTTTGCGTTATATGGGAAAATGATATTGGTAACTCTTAAGAATGTTATCATTATTAGGTTAGTGAGAAAGAGTATACATAGAGGGCTTGTGTTAGGGTTGACTATGATGGGATGATCATGATACATACATATATGTATGTATGTGTGTATATATATATATATATAATATATACATGAAAAGGGACAATGGAACAAATTATCTATTCAAAAGAGGCATGAGAGAAAGAACTTTTACAGAGGATAGGAAAATGGAGTAGAAGGTGGACAGTGTAAGAACATTATTCTCATTGGAACTGGATTAAAGAGGTAATAACATATACATCTAGTTGGGTATCAAAGTCTTAACTTTCAGAGAAATAGGAGTACATGAAGATAGGATATAAGAGGGATTCAGAAGGCTGTGAGGATAAGAGAGGCAATGGTCAGAAGTACACTAGACTTCTGAGGAGGGACAGGGGAAAAACTGAGTGAGAAGGATAAGTAGTGGGGGAAAATAGAATGGAGGGAAGTACATAACTAGTAGTTATAACTTTGAATGTGGGTGAGATGAACTCACCATAAATTAGAAATGGATAGCATAATGGATCAAAAACCAGAACTCAAAAATGTGCTTTTACAAGAAATATTTAAAAAGGAGAGAAACACACAGAGTAAAAATAAAGGGCTGGAGTAGACATTATTATGCTTTAGCTGATGTAAAAAATAAAAAAGCAGTTATGACCTCAGACAAACTTAAAGCTAAAACACATTTAAGTAAAAGTGATGAGCAGGGAAACTACACTATGTTAAAAGCTTTCATAGATAATGAAGTAATGTCAATGCTAAATGTTTATGCACCAAGTGCTATGGGATCCAAACTTCTGAAGGAAAAAGTAAATGATTTATAGGTATAAAAAGATAGCAAAACAATAATAGTAGGGGACATCAACTTTCCCCCTTTTTGGTTAGATAAATCTAAGAAAAAATCTCAAAGAGATGAATAGAATCTTAGATAAACTAGATATGGTAGACATCTGGAGAAAACTGAATGGGAATAGAAAGAAATATATCTTTGGCACATGACACCTACACAAAAATGACCCTATATTAGGGCACAAAAGTCTTATGTTCAAATGCAGAAAAGCAGACCATGATATAATAAAAAATATAATTAATTAAGGACCACGAAAAGACAGATTACAAATTCATTGGAAATTAATCTAATTTTAAAGAATGAGTCAAAAAACAAATCATATAAACAATAATTTAATTAAAAATAATAATGAGTCAACATACTAAAACTTATGGGCTGAAGTAAAAGTGGTAGTCAGAGGAAAATTCATATCTTTAAATGTTTATATCAATAAAACAGAGAAAGAGCATATCAATGAATTGGGCATGCAATTTTTTAAAAAAACTAGGAAAAGAGCAAATTAAAAATTACCAATTAAACAGGAAATTGAAATCCTAAAAAGTAAAGGTAAGATTAATCAAATTGAATGTAAGAAAACCATTGAATTGATGAATAAAATTAGAAGTTAGTTTTATGAAAATTATGACTTTTTAAAAAGAGAGATGAAAACAGTCACTAGTATCAAAAGTTAAAAGGATAAATACACCACTAATGAAGATGAAATTAAAACAATTATTAGGCCATGTTTTGTCACATTATATGGTAATAAATATAATAATTTAAGTGAAATGGAAGAATATATACAAAACTATAAACTGGTCAGATTAACAGGAGAGGAAACAGACTATCTAAATAAACCTATTTTAGAAAGAAATTAACAGATCGTGAATTAGCTTCCTAAGAAAAGAGCATCAGGACCAGATAGATTCATAAGTGATTGAATCAAACATTTAAAAATCAAGTAGTTCCAATATTAAATAAATTATTTGGAATAATAGTCAAAAAGGAATCCTACTCAATTCCTTTTCTGAAACAAATATGATGCTGATACCTAAACCAGGGCTTGGTGTTGAATAAGCTATACTGATTAACAGTAATCATGTTTTTCCTTTCAAAGTGCTCACAAATCACTCCTTCAACGTTTCATTCAACAGTTTTGACAGAAATCAAAATCAAGCTTGAAGAAAACACTGCATTTGTGTTAAACCATATCTGAGATGTTTTTATTATTGTGCTACATGATGAACAAAATTTAAGGGGAGAAATAATAAACTATACTACTTCCATAAGAAGGTGAAAAGTATAGTTAAAAGTCTAGAAACATTACAGTAAACAAGAAGTTGAACAAGATGTGGTGAAAATGCAGGCTGGAAGTTAGAAGATCTGGTTTCTAGATCAGGCCCTGGTATATGTTCCTGATCAACTTTTTGTGGACTTCAGTTTTTTTAATCTATAGAATGAAAAAGTTATCTTGAATGGGTCATCTAGGTGGTTCAGTGCATAAAGCACTGGCCCTTGAAACCAGGAAGTCATATCTTCTTAAATTCAAATCCAGCCTCAGTCACTTATTGGCTGTGTGACCCTGGACAAGTCACTTAACCCTGTTTTCCTCTGTTTTCCTCAGTTTCCTCATCTGCAAAATGAGCTGGAAATGGCAAACCACTCCAGCATTTTTGCAAAGAAAACCTCAAAATAGGTTCCAAAAAGTTGGATGTCACTAAAAAACAACTCAACAACAAACTTTCCAGTCCTATCATCTGTTCTATATTTTACAGCTCCTTCCATCTCTGACATAGTTATATGGCCTAACCTGTCTCAGCCTCAGTTTCCTCATGCATAAAATGGTGATTGTAAAATCTATAATATTTCACAGAATTATTTCAAATATCAACTAAGATCATATATTTCAAACAACTTACAAGCATTAATATCTCATTTTGTTTGATGAAATTCAGATAGAAACAATCCTGGGACAAGTAATTTTTTTCAATTATTCTTTGATATTTAACATTTGGCAAGCCATTGAACAGGTGGATAAAGTAACCACTTTCATCAAAGTATTTGAACTTTAAATTTATCTTGTATAGGCTTACTCAAAGTGTCTTCAGGATAGCTCAGGTAGCAGACAGAACACCAGGGATGATTTCTGCCTTGTCCTGTTCCCCACATGATTTTGATTTCCTCACCTAATTCTCTGTTTTGGAAGTTTTTCAATTCATATAGCTTGGATTTTATGAATAGCTAGCATGGCAACATCTATTAAAAACATTCTTCAGTTTTTAAAAATCAATGGTTGTTCTGAACAATTGATTTGATCTGTGATAAATGTTTATCTGTGGTAATTCCCCAGACTGAGTATAGTTTATTTGTTAAATTCTCAGGGATATTTTTGAGGCCTATATTTGTTTTATTGGGATATGTCATCTCTTAGTTAATGAAAGATAAATAGATTCTGTTTCATAAATCTAGTCATCAGATACTTCTTATTCTATTACATTCATTTGCCATACTTTGTTCAATCATTCTTCAATTAATGAATACCCCCCTTATTTTCCAGTTCTTTGCCACTGCAAATAAAAAGCTGTGGTCAATATTTTTGTTAGATGAATGTTTTAACTGAACTCTTCAAACTTTAGTAGCTCCTTAATATCAGTTCTTATTTCATTCACTATATTTCTTATGATTGTCCTACATTGTCTTCAATATGTTGTTGTATAAGTGTGAACTGAGGGTGTTAGTCACAGAAATAGTATGAAACCTGCACCTATAGCTGGGAGCATCTGTTTCCAATTTTGTTATGCTGTGCAGTAGTGCACAATGAAAATAGTCACAAAGAAAGTAGTCCCAGTGAAAATAGTCCTTTCATATACATGTATTGTTTGCTTTTTGCATGGGTCAACCCCTTCTACACTGGTGCATTCCCAGAAATGGTATATCTCATTTATTCCATTGTTTCTTGCCTTCTTATGGTATTAGAACATGAAGGAGCTTCACCTGCTTCATTGTTCTGTGTATCATGATAATCACCATAATAGTATTGAATAGCACTAGACTACAGCCCCAAATCAATTTGTTTCTTTGACTCTAAGTAGTAGTTGAATTATACTAACTGGGGTTGATAACTAACACTACATAGAATTGGATTAGTATCCAATAGCTATCATCACAAAAGTCTAGTTTATCAAGGTTTTAAGGTTCCTTTCAGGCCTTCACAGTTAATCATGGTCCTCTCAGGGCACATCAAGTTCTTGCTGTACATCAATCACCCTGGCTAGCAGTTACTTATATTGCTCTTAGTTACGTCTCCCAAATCACATGCACACATGCACACACACACACACACACACACACACAAACACACACAGCATGGATAGTGGGGTTGGGCTTTGAGAGGGTTATTGTCACTGTCATTATCATCATTATCACCTGCATGAGACTGACACTTTGTGTTCAGTGTGCTAAGTTCTCTTCCTACTCTAAAATTCTTTGAGTATATATTAGGCATACACTTACAACTTCGTTCTTTCTTGCCAAGAAGATTGTTGGCTGAGTGTAAGTAGAAACTTACCCTTTAGAATCTGTCTGTCAATCTATAAACTCTATTCAGGGAAAATGATTTGAATGCTAGAAATGATTTAAATGCCACTGGTGAAAAGGCAAAAGAGAAAACCAATTTCGAGTTGTTGGTTTTTTTTTTAACATTACTTTCTGATGACATCATTCTCTGATGATCCTACCACCTCTTCAGAACTCTCTGTTGTAACAAAGATTTATATTTGAGAAAACTAGACCTATACATTTGCCGTATCCGTCATGATATGACTAATTTTTGGTCCTATAATTTGCAAATTTTCCTTTGAAAAAGGTAAAGTATATTTTACTCCTCATTGTGTTACCTTGAATTTTGTGTCTTCCAGTGTTTCTTGTTTATTTGTGTGCTTCCCATAATTGTTCTTAACACTGCCATTATTCAGAAAGCAAGATCCTACTCTCAGGAAACTAGCATTATAGGAACGTAATGGAGTCGGAAAAACTAGCAAATGTATCAAAGTTTTAAGTAAAAATGCAATGCAAAATCAAGAAGAGAGGATGAGGCAAGAGAAAGGGAAGATAACAGGCTTACTTGGCAGTATGGCTGTCTAGTCACTTGGTGACCTTATATGCACCAATGAGTTTAATTATCATCTCTATGTAGATGACCCAAACATCTATGTATCCAGCCCCAGTTTCTTTCCAGCCTCTAGTCCCATTTCAGCACATGCCTATTGAGCATATCAAAGGAGGTGTCCTCCAGCATCTTTAAGTCAAAATGTCTGAAACAGAACTAATTGTCTTTCCTTCAAAGACTACATCTATTCTCAGCTTGCTTATTATTGCTTAGGTCACCACCATATTTTCAATTCTTCAGGTTCCCAACCTCATGGTTATACTAAACCTCATCTTACCCCATATATCCAATTAGTTGCCAAATATTATTTCTGTCTCCACAACATCTCTGGCATTGGACTCATTGTCTCTACTCACATAGCTAGTAATGAATGGCCCCATCTGAACTTTCAATCTTATTACTTCCAGTGATGCACCCTATGATCCAATAACACTGACTTATTTATTTTTCTTAATATATGGAATTTTATCTCCTTTCTGTATACCTTCGTACTTACTGTCTTCTGTCTCTGGAATGCCTTGCTTCTTCAGCTCTGGCCTCCTGAAATGTCATGTTGTTGTTTTGTTTTTTTCCCCAAAATCCAGCTGAAGAACCATATTTTATAGAAACCATATTTTATAGGAAGTTTCTCCTGATCACTCAGCAGCTAGAGTCTTCCCCCTAAAGCTACTTTCTATATGCTCTGTGTGTATTTTGCATATACTTTATGTAGTCATGTTTTCTTTCCCATTATAATATAAACTCATTGAGGGCAGGGCCTATTTTTATTTTGTCTTTGTATTCTCAGTGCCTAGAATATGGTAGGCATTTAAGAAATTTTTGATGGATTAATCGTACCAAGTTACATTTGCAGAGCACTTCACATATTAAAAACAGTTTCAGATCTCATTTGATTTTCATGACGTTGTAAGGAAGGCAATAGCCTTCATATAAATTAGGAAACAGAGGCCCTGAGCACAGAAGTATTTTGGCCAGTCATATAGCTAATAAATGGCAGAATCAGGAATTGACCCCAAATCTTCTGAATCTAATTTCATTGCTCTTTGTACTACACCCTTCTTAGCTGAATGAATTTATCTCATGTCCATGCTCTGGATACTGAAGATAAATGTCATACATAAACAGTCAACTAGCATTTCTTAAGCATCTATTATGTGCCAGGCACCACGTTAGGAGTTGGGATACAAAAGAAGACAAAAATCAGTCCCTGCTCTCAAGCAGTTCACAGTCTCATGGGGAAGACAACATGTAAACAACTAGGTATAAGCATATTCCATATAGCATAAATTGGGAATAGTCTCAGAAGGAAGGTATTAAGATTAAAAAGGATTGGGAAAGGGTTCTTGCAGAAGGTGAGACTAACTGAGACTTGAAGGAGCAAGGAAATCAGCAAACAGATGAGGAGGGAGTATGTTACAGACACAGAGAAAGTGGGAGAGAAATTCAAAGAAAAATGCAAGAAGTCAGCTTGATTTAGTGGAAATATCACAGGATAACAGTTTGAGTCAGGGTTTGAGTTTGAAGTCACTGTAAGTATTTTTTTCCCTTCTTTAGACTTCAGTTTCTCCTGCCTAAAATGAGGGGGCTTGAAGAAATTATTTAAAAGGTCTTATTACTAAAATTATTTGATTCTATAATCAAGCAGAATATGTGTAAGTAACTACAATATAGGTAGCATATGATATAATATGACATGACATAGGATAGGATATGGTATAATATATGATTTGTGGCATATGATATATGAAGTCCTATATGAGAGGAGCTACATAGGAAGTCAGAGGAGAAAGAAATTATTTCCAAGTACAGTAATGAGGGATGGCTTCATGGAAGACATAGTATTTCACCTGTTCACAAGCCTAAAGAGATGTGTAGAAGCAGCTACAATACAGACTGTTCCAAAAATCTTAGTGTAGTTTTAAACTATAAAAGGTCAATGGCATTTTGTAAATTGTTAAAGTTTAAACCTTCACTGAGACTTTTAGGACAACCTGTATGGACTCTATATGTTATAATATATGATAAAGTCTAAAATAAAAAACATCTATTCAACATTTAAAGGAGAAAGAAATGATTTTCAGGTGGAGTGATAAGGGACAGCTTTATGGAAGAGGTGGCCTTTGACCTAGTCCTTGAAAGATGGATGGGTTTGTAATAAAAATAAGTTGGGTTGGGAAGGCAGAAGAAGGAAGGACACTGTAGCTGGAGGGAATGCCCTGAACAAAGGCAAGAAGTTCTGACAGTTTCCTTTAACATACACTGACACTATATTTTGTGTGAGTGCAGACCTCTGAGAAGAGAACTTTAACCTCAGCTGACTCCAATTTCAAATCTTTTATGGGCAACTTGTGTGCTGCTGAGATCAGCACCTTTGCTGTATCTGACAACTGGCAAAATACTGTTCTTGTTGAAGTTTTTCTCTTGACAAGGAAAAATAGACAAGGGAAGACCCAACTTATTTCACACCATTATTAACAACTTGATTGACAGAGAAGTTCCCCCCCCTCCAAAACCGCTTAGATGATGCTTT
Source organism: Notamacropus eugenii (assembly GCF_028372415.1). Taxonomy (NCBI): domain Eukaryota; kingdom Metazoa; phylum Chordata; class Mammalia; order Diprotodontia; family Macropodidae; genus Notamacropus; species Notamacropus eugenii. Next base: position 381,631,744 of record NC_092872.1, read on the forward strand.
GGAGGACTTGTAATCCCTAGGAGACACCCAAGGGATATTATCAATAGATTAAAGGTTATCAGCATAGTATTAGATTGCTATAAGCACTGACTGCCAAGGTCCTATGACCTTAGATAAAGTCATACTCAAATTCTTGGGATCATAGATTTGGAGTTGGAAGGGGCCTTAGAAATCATTCATTCTAATAAAAGAGAATGTCTCAAAATGTGTTATCAAAGATGGAATTTCTGTTTATCTTGGGAAACTGATTCATCACCATCCAGCTTCTGGGTGTGCTCTGTGTCAAATCTCAAGTGTCTCACAACAAATAAGACAAGGACCAAGAATACTTATGACTCAGAGGAACACAGACACATACTGAAAGTCTCTTAGGAAAAACCTCCACCCACTCCCTTTTGAGAGACAGGGGTCCATGCATGTGGAATACTGCATATGTTATCAGATTTTTTCCCCAGTGGATTGATTTTGCTGCTCTATTTAATCTTCTTTCTCTTTTTCTTAATAAAAACACAATTTGTTATGAAGGATGGGTACATGGGAAGGAAAGGGATACAGAGGGAAATTTAGGTGATGTAAAAACAAAAGTGGTAGAAAAATTGCTTTTAAAAGTCACTCAGATAATCAGACTTCTCAGAGCCATACTGCTCTTCCACAATGAGGTCTTATCTTTCTCTCCTTCCTTTCATTAAGCACTCTCAAAACAACAGGAACAATTTAGAGAACACCAGCCTAGTGGATTAGACTGCTGTTGCTTTTACATGCTTTCTACAGGCCCCTTCATCATTGGCGGCAGGCAGGTACCTCTGTCAGGACTCTGGACAGCAAATGCTACCTTCTTTCTCTCACGTCTCAACTGTGCTGTCTCATTGATTGTTGCAAAATCTGAGAGAAAAATAGCATGTACTCTATTTGGGAATATGTGAGGTCAGGCTTTTGGGTATGGATCACCCACAATACTGCTTAGCTATTTGGTGACTAAAATGAAAACCGACTCTATTTGCCATCTAGAATCCCTTCTAGTAACTAAAAATAAGCCAAGAACTCTGACTGGTCTCTGTGCTTAAGCTAGGCTTTAGCCATACTCAGAGATTTGTACTAAGGACTAAGGAACAAGCAGGTGTTTGGAAGAAGTCAAGGGGTTGCCTACTATCAGGTGGAAATCCAGAAGCATACGGTATTTAGAAGGTATGACATTCTAGGTCCTCAGTGCCAGAAAGTCAGGTTCTAGAACAAGATGGAAAACTATTTTCCCCTGGCATCATAGCGGTAAGGCATCCAAATGGAAGTGAGATCATACAACAGATGGTTTTCCCAAACTGACTCCAGTTGGTGCAAAGACCATGGCTCTGCTACTTTGAGCCCTAATTTGTGGAGATAACACCAGCCTCCTTGACCTTTTTCATGGCCATCAGCTACAAACAATACTCCACCATGGTTTGTTTTTTTCTCTTTCATAAGGAAAAATCGAATGCCCACAAGAGCAAACCCTGAGGTTATAATCAGAATCCTGTCCACTTAGCTCTTGGGCAAGTGTGAAGCCACCCTTAGGCTTTCAGTAAAAGAATTCTACATAACATAGGGCAGCATATTTTAAGCAGTGAAAATAAAGTAATAATAATAATAATAGCTTAATTAACAATCACAATAATTCAACTAAAGCACAGTAATGCCAAGGGGAAATGAGAGCTGACTGTGCAGGGAGGAGCAGAAGAATTTCACCAAGCTGACAGAATTATAAATAGTCTTGCAATCTGAGAGCATTTATTTGGGGACAGATATCAATACATTTACTTGATAGCTCTAGAAGACATTAATGTATTATATCAATGAAGGAATCAAGTAATCAGTCAACAACAATTTATTAAGTGTCTAATATGTACCAGACAAAGAACTTGGCAATGAGGAGAGCAAAAAAAAACTAAATCATCCTTTCCTTCAAGGAGCTTACATTTAATCAGTTTGATTCAAGAATAGATAGATAGATGATAGATCTGGAGTACATACATACATACATATATATATGTATATATATATATTCTATATATGTGTGTGTACATTGTGCGTATGTATGTGTATATATATATATGTGTATGTTTATGTATAATCATCTATATAGATATATAATGTGTGTATATATATATATATGTATGTGGAGAGAGAGAGAGAGAGAGAGAGAGTTGCTGTGCCTAGGACAGAGGAGGGAAATACAGTTTACTCTGGATATTTCTTGTGATAGTATCTAAAGGTAATATTCTATTATATTCACCTCTTTCTTTTCTCTCTGCTTCCTCATTTTTCTCTCCTAACCCTTCCCCATTTCCTTTGATTTCCCCTCACTTTTTATGTGCTCTACTCAAATTCTTTCCTCAACCCCTAATGCACCTTTCATTGTGCCTCAGAGTATCTAGTCACTCCTATTCTATAATCTTCCATCCTAATGAGAGACAACAATCATTAAGAAGTGTCTAGGTAGAACTTCACTTGAAGTTCTGAGTTTCAGAGACTACAAACTCAACAGAAGTAAACAGTGTGGTATGTCAGCTGCAGAGTTCATACGCTTTTAGCCTGTATTAAAAGAGTCATAGGATCTAGGAAATCAACAGAGGTGATTAGTGTCTTCTTCCCTGTCTGCCAGTCTGATTAATTTGTAGACAATTTTGGATATCACATTTTAGGAAAGGTATTGAAAAGCTAGAATTGGTTTAGGAAAGGATGTCCAAGATGGGAAAGAGAACTCAAAGTAATATGTCACACAACAATTGGTTGAAGGAATTTGGAATGTTTTGACTGAAGAAAGATGCATTTTGACAGGAAAGGGGATGAGTATGAGACACATAAACATTATCTTCAAATCTCTGAAAGTCTGACACATGGAAGAATGATTAGACTTTTTTATTTACCTCCAAAGGGCAAACTAGGACCAATTAAGGAAGGTCTAGGGAAGTAGATTTCAAGTGAGAGTAAAGAAAAACTTCCTAGCAATTGATAGACTGAGGAGGTAGTAAGCTTCCTATCACTATAGGTATTCAAGCACCAAGTTTGGTCATTTGTTGGGAGTGCTATCAAGAGATTGTTCCTCTGATTTGAGTTTGACTAATTGCCCTATGAGGCCCACATTCAGCTCTGAGAGTCTGAGATTCAGTAGTCCTATAAAATACTAGAATCATGTTGCAGGTTAGGGCAACATTATCTCAGGACTTTTTCTTCTTCATACAAGTCCTACTGACAGTGACAGGCTTTTTGCTCAGTGTACTTACTATCATTTCTACTTGGGATCATTCTGCTACATGTGCTCATTTTTCAATGTAATGGCATCAATTAGTGTTTGTAGCAAAAAGCAGAAACAATGGTGTCAATTGATGCCTTATGGGTGTCTTAGTGGTGTTTAAAAACACATCACAGATTCCAATGCTTTTCTTCAAGGTAAGGAGCACACTGTGGTTCCTTATGATCCAGAAAAGGGGAGCAAATAGACTCTATACAACATTTGAAAGAAGGCTGAGGAGTATGAATATAAATTCAGTGCACATCTCTAAATGCTATGGTCTCCTGAATTTGAGACTTTGAAAATGGATATGCAAGTAGTGTTTAACTCATAGAATTTCACAGTTAGAAAGAGCTTCAGAGGTCATGTAGTCCAACCTATACCTGAATAGTAATCTCTTCACAACAGGCAGCCTAACCCAGCCCAATCTAGCAAGAATTTGTTAAGTACTTACTATGTGTAAGGCACTATACTGGTCATTGGAGATATTAACACAAAATGAAAAACAGTCCTAGCCCTTAAGGAGTTGACATATCCAATCTCCACTTGGAGATCTCCAATAAAAGTAAAGCCACTATTTTTCTGAAGCAGCCATTCCACTTTTGGACAGTTCTAATCAGTAAGAACATTCTCCTTTCCTCACTCAAACCTCCATATCTAGCTTAAATCTGCTTCTCTGTAACTTTGAATGCTTATTCTTAATTCTGAGACTGTAATGGTAATTTAAATGATAATATCTTTCTCATTCATTAATAGGCCCATGTGACCTACCTGGGTCATCTAGAAATCTGAGTCACATGGAGCCTGTGGTGGGAGGAGCTTGTGCTGAGATATTCATGGCTGCTGCAAGCACTGTGAATATCATGTTGGTGCTACAGAGACATAGCAGAATAAATCTAGTCCATTTTTCATGTGAGAGCCCTTCAAATTCTTGACAATACCTATCATGTGCCCTATAAATTTCATTTCTCTAATTAAGCACCCTCTATTCTTATGGTCTTCCTGCATCTCATCACCATAGTCATTATTCTCTGGACATGGCCCAACTTATTAATGTTCTTCCAAAATGTAATACCCAGTACTAACTATAATATACCAGAAGTGATCTGACTAGAGCAGAAAACAGTGTGAGTATCACCACCTTTCATCTGAACTCTAAGACTTTAACAATGTAGAATAGATCAAGTTACATTTTTTTGGCTTGCCTGTCACATTATTAATTCATATCCTGTTTGCCATACACTGAAACCCACAGATCTTTCAAATGAACTGTTATTAAACCATAGCTCCTCAACCCTAAGTTTCAAGTGTGTGTTAGGTTTTTTTAAGTACATACTTCCAAAATGATTAAATGGACGACCTAAAAATTGAAGAAATTTTGGATCTTTTTAGATCTGAAAATGTCTTGGCAGGGCTGGTCCTTAACGTTTTCAGACAGATGGTTTATCTCAGTTAACTTTTATCCATAGGTTTCTGGGTGCTTACTGGTTATGAGTTTATAATACTTTTATTTTATTTCATTTGGGGCAGGATCTGTTCCTATGATTTTATCAATGTAGAAGAACAGGGCAGAAACCCTCTCTGCTGGTGCATAGCTGAAACTTGTCTGAAATATATTATCATACAGAAGTGCCTTAGTGACTGGGGTCAAGGCTTTGTCTTTGTTCACATAGCTAATATTTGTTAGAGACAGGGTTTGAACCCAAGTTTTTTCTGACTTCTAGGGCAGCCTTTTATATAGTCTTCCATATTGTCTCTATTAAAATTATGTAATGTTAGAGATGGATAGGAATTTATATGGAACAGAACACAGACCATCTGAGATGAAAAGGATTTTAGAAAATAAAATGTTGAAGCTAAGTGTTTCCTTAGCAAAAGAATGCAAGACTTTAGTAGAAGGGACCTTTGAATTCTAAAATAATATAGAATTCTATAACTGGAAGACAAGATTCTCTTAACCTGGAGTCTGTGAATTTTGTTTTGTAAATATATTTTGATAATTGTATTTCCATCTAATTAGTTTCCCTTGCAAATTTAAGCATTTTACTTTATTCATTCAAAAATATTCTGGGAAAGGATCCATAGTCTTCATAAGACTCTCAAGGGGGTCCATGGCACAAAAAGACTAAAAACCCCAATTTAGAATATAGAATATGATCTTATAAGTGACCTTAAAGTTCATTGAGTCTGAAGCCCAAATATTTTAGTGATAATATTTCAATGGGATTTTGAAGAAGGAACTGCACAGCCTAGATATAAAAAGTGGTGTAAGCAAAGGCATGGAAGCAGGATATGTGTAGAAAGTTGAGTTGGAGTGATACAAATTTCATTTTGGACAAGCTTCTTAAACTTTTTCTATCCACAACCCCTATGGCACTTTTTAAACAAAGCTTATGTTGGTGAGTGGTATAAGCTAAACCTAGAAAGGTGCAGTAGAACCAAATTCCCTACCCTGGTATCCAAGGCATTCCATAATTTTCTTTTCTTCTCTAGTCAATACCTGAAATTTTTTATCATAGTGATCTCTCCCCAAGCTTACATTTACCCAGTCCAAGTTTTTTTTTTTTTAATCCAATGCTAGCATTACATCTTAAAGCACTCTAACGAGACTTTAGTAGAGAGGAAGTAATCTAAATATGGTCCATTTCCCCTAAACTAGATCTTTTTTGAAAAGGAGGGAAATGCACTAAAAAAAATAGCGTCAATTATAAGTTGTTTTCATGGTTGATGCAAGTCAGATTTGGGGAAAGGAATGGCCTATAATCAGACAAAAATGGATACATTCACCATGATTTGGTTTGAAGTCAAACACATGGTAAACCTGCCCTTAAGAACATTCTGTTTTTTGAGCATTCAGTTCTATTTTTGACTCTGGGCAATATTGACAGGTCCCAGCAGGAGCCCCTATCTGCTCACACATGGGAGACCCAGAACTGTGGCTCAACATGTTGAAAGCACCAGCTTCCCCAACTCCTATTACCATCCTTGGAAATGGTCCTGGAACTTCCTAATTTGTTCAAATCCTAAATTCAACAAGAAACTGGTGAATAAAATCTTAGGAACAAGAAGGAACATCATAGAATATAGAGCTAAAAGAAGACTTAGAAATTACTCTGGCCCAAACCTCTCCTTTTTCACCTGGAGAAATTGGGACCCAGAGAGGAGAAAGGACTGGTACAGATAGGGTTAGAATTCACATCCTTTTATTCCAAATCCACTGTCCATCTCAACCCTCTTCCATTCCCTTTCTTTTTACATTTTCAATAAACCAACTTTTTTTTTGCATTATGAATTCTTTCCATTCATAATTAATAGATTGTTCAACAAATCTAGAAGGCCAGGTGAGGAACAGTGAGTGAAAAGCATAAGAAAGCAAAGTTGCAGGGAACATTAGAAAGTATTTGTAGGACTTAGAACTATCTGACAAGGAAATGGGCTGCCTCAGCAAATGATGATCTCTGGGGCTGGATGTGCTTAAGGAATGGTTGAATGGTGTTGTAGAGGAGATAAAGCCAATGGGCAAGAATCCAAGCAGAACAATTCTCTTCACTCATCCCCAAGGCAACCCTTTAGATATTTGAAAAGTCATCATATCCTCCCTAAGTGTTCTTTTCAAAAAGCTAAACACCCCAGTTCCTTCACCTAACCAAAAAATGACATGGTTTCCAGTACCTCACTATGCTACTCTCCCCTCTTTAGTCACATGCTATTTTGTAAATGCCCCTTCTAAATTGCTGGACCTAGAACTGGACAAGATATTTCAGATGGGGTTTGACCAGGGCAGAACACAGTGAGATTGTAACCTTTCTCTTTTTGGACAGGATATTTTTCTCTGTGGAGACTTAAGTCCCATTTATTTATTTGACCGCCATCTCATGTGGTTCATTCATATTTTCATACCACATGGGAGCTCTTAGGGACTCTCTGAGGTTCTACTTTATACTTATCCAGTTCCTTTCACTTATATTACTGAGAGGGAAGATGAGTGGCAGAGAAGGAAATGAATTTTTTTATAGATGATAAAAGAGTTTGAATTTGAACCCAGTTTCTTTGCCTCTAAATCCAGTGTCTTTCTACTGTATTACTGGACTATTAACTACTTCTTTGATCGTAGATGAGATGCGATTAGACTTACAAATGTATTGAATTTCATTGACTCTTGGTTAGATTGATCCCTGAACAATTTGACTTATGATGTAACTCTTTCTCCCATCCCCAACAACAACCAACAACAACAACAATAACAACAAAATACACACACACACACACACACACACACACACATACCTCCTTGGGAAACTGTGTCTTAAAAGGGAGCAAGACCTCTGAGCACCAGACTAATTGAGCTCCATTTATCACTTCATATTTCCCTATCATTAAACCAGAAGTGTCACACATGAAGGGGGTAGAAATTTCAGCCCAGGCTTTGAGACTATTTCCATATGATCAAACAATACTCTTCCAGACTTTGCATTCCAGACATTGCAAATTCTCCATCTCTTCTACTTACCCCTGTGGCTTCTCAGATAGCATCACACATCATCTGGTGCGTTGAAAATACAATTTTGTTTGGTGAAGTAGCACTTTACATAGCTCACTAAGAGGTCTAATTTAGATTCTATGCAATGTCCCCTGTTGTCTTTCCACCTGGTGCTATATATGGGATGACAAATGCTGCCTTGATTCTCCTAATAAGTCTTTAGGTTTTAAACTATTCAGCAAAAGAACTTAAACTCTATTAATGCCATCTCTGAGCATGCTGCAAGGAAAAGTACCTAGGCTTAAGAACAGCTAAATTCTAGCCTATCAGCTGCAGTGTTAGGAAGTTAGCCAAGACTTGGTTATTAAAAATTCCATCCTGACTGTGGAAATGTCATAGTCACTTTCCTTTAAACTTGGGGTAAAGGTGAGGGAGGGCTTACAATGATGAGATTCAATGTAAAAAGAGCAAATAGAGAGTTACTGAGAATCAGAGTCAGAAGGAACCTCAGAGGTTCTCTAGTCTAATTCTCTGTCAGATGGATAAATCTCTTCTATTACCTCCCTGACAAGTGATCATCTGGTCTTTAATTGAAAACTTTCAATGTTGGACAACTCATTACCTACTGACAAAGCCAATTTCATCTTTGAACAGGTTAAATAATTAGGAAATGTTTTCTTTTTATTGAGCCATAATCTATTTCCCTGCAATTTTCATCCCATTGGTCTTGGCTCTACCCTCTTCTAAAAAGCAGAATATGAAGCTGCTTTAAAGAGAATTAATCTACTGATGAGAGGGCCAATCAGGAGTGAGAAGACCTCAGCTTGAGTATTAACTCCACTATACAGAATAACCTATGTGACCTTGAGCTAGTCAGAAATAGTCATGGCTTCTATTTCCTCATCTAGAAAATTCAGAGTTGGGCTAAATAACCTTAGCAGTAACTTCCTATTTTATGTTAGTGAAACAATAAATCAAACTCTTCCATTTGATGCTCAGCAAATCACTTAATCTCTCTGAGGCTCAGCTTCTTCACACATAATTTGAAGAGAATAGAATAGACTGAAGAATTTCTGACTTTAGATTCCATGATCCTAAATCTAACCCCTCTTCCTCATGATAACCTCTCAAGTATCTCAAGATAGATACCATATGCTGCCTAAACCTTTCCTTCTCCAGGATAAACATTCAAACCTCAGATTATTTGATTTACAGATGTTTTAAGATTTTAATTTGTGCATCCATCCATCCATCCATCCATCCATCCATCCATCCATCCATCTGTACATTCATTCATTCAAAAAACATTTCTTAAGAATCAATTAGATGAGGGGACTGTGTTCACTGCAGGGAACAAAACAGGCTATATGATTTGGAGTCTACAGAGTATTCATGTCCACATTGGAAAATATGCAATAACCATACAAAAACATAATAATTACTATATAGACAATAATAGGGAAATAAGTCTAGTATAATGTGTGATTTGAGTGTTATGAAGGGGTATATATTCAATTAGAGGATCAAGAAAGACTTCATGGAGCTGTTATGTGAACAAAAATCTCAAATGAATACTCCAGTTTGACAATATCCTTCCTAAAAATGTGATGGCTAGAGGTAAGCATACTACACCACGTAGGCTTTGAAAAAGTTTAACAGGAACTAGGCTCATTATTCCCAAACGAAAGCCCTCTCTCCTATCTAATGATCCAAATTGTTTGGATTTTTCATTTCCAACATTCTATATTCCCCACATTCCCTAAATTTCCTTTTCTATTTCATCATTTCTTGATGAAGGAAGACAACATGTTCTTCACACTGAAAAGACTCTTCTCCCCTCTACCTGGTCAAACCCTAGCTATCCTTCAAGAAGGAACTCCAACCTCCTCCAGCATCAGCTTTAGTTTTAACTCCTGTAGTTTCTGCCTCCTGAGGTCCCATGTACCTTATATTTTCAGGGCCTACACAAAGAGATGGAATACAGCTTTATGTGTCTTGGTTTCCCCCAATGCAGGATACCCCAAATCAGAACCAGAGAACTGAGAGGAATTACCCAGAATTAATTTTGTTACTGTGTGGGGATATTCTAAAAATAACATGCTGAGTGGGGCACTTGAAGAAAAAAAAATTGGAACTGTGGCTAGGGACTATAGAGGAAAATAGGTGGCAGAGTAGGTAGAGTTCTGAGCCTAGAATCAGGAAGACCTGAGTTCAGACAGATCTAGCTTCAGAATCTTACAAGTTTTTTTGTTTCCATTTTTTACTGTTTTTTTTTTACTTTTCATTTAATTTGTTTTCAGTTTTCAACAATTATTTCTAAAAGTTTTAAATTTTCTCTGTCTCCCTTCCCCCTCTGTCCCAAGACAGCATGCAGTCTCATATGAGTTTTACACATACATTCTTACTAAACACACTTTGACATTAGTCATGTTGCATAGAAGAATTAAAAAGAATGGGAGAAACTACGCAAAAGAACAAAACAGAACACAAGAAAAAGAGTCTACATCATTTTATGTTCAGATTCTATATTTCTTTCTCTGGGTAAGGATGGCATTTTGAATTGAGTCCTTTGGAAATGTTTTAGGTCCTTGCATTGCTGTGAAGAGCTAAGGCCTTTAGAAACAGTCCTCACAACCTGTGGGTCTTACTGCATATAATGTTCTCTTGGTTCTGCTCTTTTCACTCAGTGTCAGTTCATATAAGTCTTTCTAGGTATTTCTGAAGTTTGCCTGTTCATCATTTCTTATAGCACTGTAATAGAATGGTATATTCCATTACATTTATGCACCACAACTTATTCAGCCGTTCCCCAGTTGATGGGCATGCCTTCAATTTCTAGTTCTTGGCCATCACAAAAAGAGCTGCTTTACATATTTTTGTACATGTGGGTACTTTTCTCACTTTTATGATCTCTTTGGGATATAGCCCTAGAAGTGATATTTCTGGGTCAAAGGGAATGCAAATTTTTGTGGCCTTTTGGGCATAATTCCAAATTCAGAATCCTACAAGTTTTGTGACTCTACTGGAAAAGTCACTTAATCTTTTTTCAGCTATAAAATAGGGATAATAACAGCACCTTTCTCCCAGGGTTTTTGTAAGGATCAAATGAGAGAATATTTGTAAAGCACTTTTCACCATGCCTGGCACTCAATAAATACATTAAAAATGCTTATTTCTGAAGTTAAGGAGGTGAATAGACTTTTAGAAAAGGTAGATATGGTAGAAGTCTGGAAAAAACTGAATAGAGATAGAAAGGAATATACCTTTTTCTCAGTGGTACATTCCTGAGAGAGCAATTTGGAACTATGTGCAAAGAGCTATAAAAATGTGTATGCCCTTTGACCTAGTAATACCACTTCTAGGCCTGTATCCAAAAGAGATTATAAAAATGGAAAATGAAGCCATATATCTACAAAAATATTTATAGCAGCTCCCTTTGTGGTGACCAAGAAGTGGAGATTGAGGGCATGCCCAACAATTGGCTGAAGAAGTTGTGGTATATAAATGTCATGAAATACTATAAGAAATGATGAACAGGCAGACTTCAGAAAATCCTGGAAAGACTTAAATGAACTGATGCTGAGTGAAATGAGCAGAACCAGGAGAACATTGTTCACAGAAACAGCCACAGTGTACAATGACTGATTTCTTAGACTTAGCCCTTCTCAGCAATGCAAGGACCTAAAACAATGCCAAAGATCTCATGATGGAAAATGCCATCCACATCCAGAGAAAGGTCTATGGAGTTGAAATGCAGAGTGAAGCAAACTGGTTTTTGTTGTTATTGTTGTCCTTCCTTTCTTCCTTCCTTTCTCCCTCTCTTCTCCTTCCCTCCCTCCAGATTACAGAGGAAAGAGAAACATAAATGACTACTGAGAAACAGCCAGGTCTAATTGTCATATGGCACACACTGAAAGAAATTTGAAGGGAATGATAGTAGATTCCTTCTCTTAGGTATAGAGGACAGAGCTACAACCACCCAGGATACTAGAGAGATAATCAATACTTGTCTAGCTGAATAATAAAGTGATGGCCATAGAAGCAGGCAAAGAACAAGTATTTACTAAGTACTTTTTATGTGAAAGTACAGCAGTAAGTGCTAGAGATGCAAATACAAGCAAAAATAAATAAAGATAGTATCTCACCTTAAAGAACTAACATTCTTTTTTTAAAAATTAATTTTAAATACAAAAGCTAAATACACAATAAAAATGAAAAAGAATATTATGAACTTAAATGTTAAAAGAAATATAAAAGAAAAAAAGAAAAAAAAGCATTGATATGTGCACAGCACAACTTGAGAGGATTCAAAATATACAGCAATAAATTTATATTTCAAGAAAGCCTATATAATAAGCACTACTCATGTTCAAAACTATCCATATTTTCTTTTCTTCCTTGTAAGTTTTTTTTTGTTCTCTACTGTGCAATTTTCACCTTGTTCTTGTTTCTCTCCCCCAAGAAAGTAAAATTAAGCATAGATATAGATATAAGTATATACATGCACACATACACATATATGCATATGCAATATACATACATACATACATATACGTATATGTGTATATACACAGTCTTTTTCAAGTTATACTATGTATTCTTTTTGGACAGGTGACCATTTGATGTTATTCTTTAATGGTAGGAAAGGTTTTTTTGCTTTGGTATCCTCCTTTATAAACAAACCCCAGTCTTCTCTATTCCTACAGTACCTCTCCCAGTTGGATTCTTTCTCCTTTGCCTGCTCCTTTTTTTTATTTGTACCACTTTTTTTTGTACGCACCTCTACTCTATATGCATGGGGAATCATGCCTCTGACTTCAGATTCCCCTTCAGTTCTACACTCTAGTTTGGAACCAAAATCAAGAATTCTACTCTCCTGTAATTGTCCATCATCAGTGGCATCCTTGCCCCATTGGTTCTGCACTCACTGGTTCCTTCTCTCCCAGGGCCACATCTGGGCAGCACAACTGGGGCTGGTGTTCCTTATCAGCAGAGGTACCCTCAATCTTCCCTGTCTCAGACACCCAGTTCATCACACTTTCTGGGAGGTAAAAGTTCCTGTGGTTGGGGCTGAAGCCACCACCCAACCTAACACCTTGACTCACTGCTTATTGTTTCAGTGGAAGTAGCCTGGAGGTGTTTACTCTTCATAGCGACCAAACCTCAATCCCAGGATTTTTATTCAGATCTTCTGTGATTGCCCCAGGAGGAATATTGTTCTGACCCAACTCTTGTTTATTTTCTGCACTCTGTGTTCACCCTGAAACACTATTTTGTCTTGTTTGTGGGAGAAATCTAGAGAGCTTGGAATTTTCTGACCCACTACATCATCTTCCCAGAATCCTCTCCCTAAGAGCTAACATTCTAACTAGGGAAGATAACACATAAAAGAGAGATGGAAAGGGAGTAGGGGAAGAGGTTACTCATTCAGGGACATGATAATGGAGTCTGAAGGGTCTTCAACATAGAAGAGTTGTGAGCAGATTGAAGCATGACCAACCTTGGCTTCCCATATACAAAATGAAGCCTCTTGAAATTTACTTACCAATGGGACAAGAGGGTCAATATGGCAGAGGGATATTCCAGGATGAGAAAACATCAGACACTGAGAAAAGTTTCAGGATGAAAATTCAGTTGAGTTATGGCAGCAAATTCTGAAGAATCAGAAGTATAGATGAGAGGGGAAATGTAGTCAGGGAGATCTGAGTTCAAAATTTGCATCAGAAAAATTACTAGGTATTTGACTCTAAATCACTTAAAAGCTAACTCATCACTACTATAATCTCTGCATATTGTTAATCTTAAATTTGATATTAGATTTTAGATCTGATATTAAAACAAAACTCACATTTCTAGAGCATTAAAAGTTCCATATAGTACTATAAGATATACATATATATGAATGTATACATATATCCATCATTTTTCCTTTTTTGCAGATAAGGAAATTTATATTTACTGAACTATTTTCCAGTAGATAGTCAAATGATATGAAAAGTTAGTTGTCAAAGGAAACAATTCAAGCTATCAATAACTATAGTAAAAATGTTCCAAGTAATGAGAAAAATGAAAATTAAACATTTCTGAGAATCTACTTCACACCCATCAGATTGGGAAAGATAACCAAAAAAGGGAAAAAATGAGAATTATTGGAGGATATGCTAAGAAATACACAAACTAATATACTGTTGGTGGAGTTGTGAATTGTTATAGCTGTTCTGGAAAACAATTTGGCAATATGGCTAAGAAGCTATTAAGCTATAAATATCTTTTACCCAGTGAATAATTCTAAGCCTATACCTCAAAGAAATGAAAGAAAGAGCTAAAGAATGCATAAATACGAAAAAAAACACATTTGTGACAGCTCTTTGGGTAGTAACAAAGTATTGAGGAATATAAGGAGATACTCATGAATTGGGGAATGACATACATTATGGTATGTCAATGTGATGGAACACTATTTTCTTGTGACACATGATGAAAGGGGCAGTTTAAGGGAAACTAAAAAAGATTTATGCAAACTGATACACAATTAAGTGAATAGAACCAGGAAAATTATTTCACACAATAATCATATCATAAAGTAAAACAATTTTGAAAGACTTGAGATTTTAAACATTGATATGACCCAACAGAAGTCAAGAGGACTGTGATGAAGCATGATGCCCTTCTTTTGACAACAGTGATGGACTCAAGATGATAAATAAGATATACATTTTTGGACTAAGTCAATGAAGAAATATATTTTATTTAAACATGAGTTTTTAAATAGGGGTTATTTTTTCATTTTCTTCAGGATCATGAGTGGAGGGGAGGAAGTATAGCAAAATGGTATAGTAATAGTATAGTATAGCCAAAAAAAGAAAGAGCAAAATGTCATTGAGGCACCTTTTTTAATGCATGAGAGAAAGGGTCCAGAAATAACCATAGATAAGCAGAAGAGTTTTGAATGACACAAATTGCATTTATCATACAGACTATCCAAAAAGTGTTTTTTTTAATATTTTATTTTTTCCAATTACAGGTAAAAACAGTTTTAACAGTTGTCTTTATAATTTTTTTTTCAAATTCTCTCCTTCCCTCCTTCTTCCCCCCACTGAGAAGACAAATAATTTGATGTAGGTTATACATGTGTAGTCATGCAAAACATATTTTTATATTACCTATATTATGAAAGAACACACAGACCAAAAAAGAAAAAACGAAGTGTTTAAAATTATTCTTTTATCTACACTCAGACTCTATCAGTTCTTTCTTTGGAGGTGGATAGATTTTTTTCATCACAAATTCTTCAGAATTGTCTTAGACTATTGTTTTATGAGAATAGCTAAGTCATTCAAAGTTGATCAGCAACAATATTGCTGTTATTATATAAACTGTTATGTTTCTACTCACTTACTTTTGCATCAATTCATGTAAGCCTTTCCAGGTTTTTCAGAAAACATTCTGTTTGTCATTTCTTGCAGCATAATAGTATCTTTCACAATCCTATATTACAACTGGTTCAGCCATTCCCCACTGATAGGCACTTCAATTTCTAATTCTTAGGCACCACAAAAAGAGACGATATCAATATGTTTGTACAAATAGGTTCTTTCCCCTTCCTTTTTTTTTGATGTCTATGGGATATAAACCCAGTAGCGGTATTGCTGGTTCAAAGGATATATATGTGTGTTTGTGTGTGTGTGTGTGTGTGTGTGTGTGTGTGTATATGTGTGTGTATGTGTGTGTGTGTATGTGTGTGTGTGTGTATATATGTGTGTGTGTGTGTATGTATATATGGCTTTATAGCCCATAAGACATAATTCCAAATTGCTCTCCAGAATAGTTGGATCAGTTCACAACTCCTCCAAAAATGCTTAAATGTTCTAATTTTTCACAGTCCCTTCAAAAATTTGACATTTTTTCTGTCATATTAATTAGTCTGACAGGTGTGGTATTTCAGAGTTGTTTTAATTGGCATTTCTCTAATCATTAGCAATTTGGAGCATTTTATATGATTTTAAATAGGATTGATTTCTTTGTCTGAAAACAACCTGTTCATAAATTTTGGCCATTTATCAACTGGGGTATGATTTTTTTTTGTTTTCTGTATATTTGATAAATTATGTCTTTATCTGAGAAAATGTTTTCATACATTTGATCACTGTGTATTTCCCTCCATCCTATTTTCCCCTATTTCTCTCTCTCTCACTCTCTCTCCCCCCTCTCTCTTCTCCTCTCCTCTCTTCTTCTCTCCTCTCCTTTAGCAAGTTATTGATTCATTCATGATTTTCTTGCTTCGCTCTCATTCCTCCCCCCAATTTTCCCCTGTACTTCTCTTCCTTGATCTTCAAAATCTTTTTTGAGCTCTTCCATGGTCTGAGACCAAATTTATATTTTTCTTGGAGGCTTTGGATATAGGAGCTTTGACTCTGTTGTCTTCTTCTGGTTGTATGTTTTGATCTTCCATGTTACCAATGTAAGATCCCAGAGTCTGATATTTTTCTGCTGCTTGCTCATTTTCCCAGCTAATTATTTGACTTCTGAACTCTTTGTCAAGGTAGGTCTCTGCTTTCAGTGGGGTGTGGGGATGTACTGTCCCAAGCTTCAGGGGTTTTGTGCAGCTGTTTTCAGAAATACTTTTGGGGACCTGAGAATTTTCAGCTCTTACAAGTTTGTATGATGAAAGGAAAAAATGTTTACTCCTCTCCTGGTCTGTGCTCTGGACTGTTAGTGACCTCAAACACTCTTTTCTTCCATGAAAATGTGATGGGGATTCCTTCTCCACCACTCCAGCACCCCTCCTCACCCCAGAATTGCCACTCAGGACTGAGACATTTCCTGTCATTCCTCCAGGTTGTCTTGGGCTAGAAATTTGTTCAGCCCTGTCATTTTGTGAGTTCTGCTTCTCTGGAATTTATTTAAAGTCATTTTTACAGGTATTTGGAGAGGTTTATGGGAGAACTCAAGCAAAGACCTGCTTTGATTCCACCATCTTGACTCCACTCCCCCTCGTGTCACAATTTTCCCACATCCCCTCCAAAATGTGTCATTTTCCTTTCTGCATATTAGTCAATCTGATAGATGCAGGGTGGTAGCTCAGAGTTGTTTAAATTTGGATTCCCCTAATCAGTAGTGATTTAGAGCACTTTTTCTACATGGCTATAAATAGCTTCTTTTACTTTGTCTGAAAACTGCCTCTTCATATCTGTTGACCATTTATTAATTAAGAAATGATTTTTAATTCTATAAATTTAACTAATTTCTCCATATATTTGAGAAATGAGTTTTTACTAGAGAAATTTGCTGCAAAAATTTTTTCATACTCTCCTATTTTCCCCATTTATCCTTCTCTCCCTCTCCCTCTCCCTCTCCCTCTCTCTCTCTCTGTCTCTCTCTCTCTCTCTCTCTCTCTCTCTCTCTCTCTCTCTCTCTCTTTCTCTCTCTCTCTCTCCCCCCTTTCACCCTGTCCATTCTCAAATGTGTTTCACTTTTAACTTTTATGTCCCCCAATCTGTCTTCCCTTCAATCAACCCTTCCCTTTTCTTATCCTCTTCTCCTCCTACTTTTCTTTATGGTAGAATAGATTTTTATGCCCAACTGAGTCCATATATTATTCCCTATTTGAACAAATTCCAATGAGAGTCATGCATGACCATGTATAACCCCCATCTCCCATCCCCGTATTGTAGAAACTCTTTCATGCCTCATTTATGTCAGATCATTTACCCCATTCAGTCTGCCTTTCCTCTTCTCCCAGTGCATTCTTCTTTCTCTCCCCTCACTTTTATTTTTTAGACAATTATTACATCACATTCAACTGATATCTGTGTCCTCTATGTATATTTCTTCTAATTGCCATAATAATGAGAAAGTTTTTAGGACATACAAGTATTATTTTCCTATATAGGAATGTAAACCTATATAGGAATGTAAATTTAACCTTATGGAATCTTTTATGATTTGTCTTTCCTATTTGCCTGTTTTCCTTCTCTTGAATCTTGTACTTGAAAGCAAATTTTTATTCAGCTCTGGTCTTTTCATTACGAATGCTTGAGAGTCCTCTATTTTAATGAAATGCCATTTTTCTCCATGAGGGATTGCAGTTGCGGTATATGTGAATCTTGGTTATAATCCTAGCTCTATTGTCCTCCAGAATATCATATTCCAAGCCCTCCAGTATGTAGAAACCAGTAAATCTAGTGTCCTGCTGACTGTGGCTGCATGATGTTTGAAAGGCTTGATTTTGACTGCTTGCATGGTTTTCTCCTAGTCCTGAAAGTTTTGGAATTTGGCTACAATATTTCTGGGAATTTTCATTTAGGAATCTCTTTCAGTAGGAGGATTCTTTCAAATCTTATTTTACCCTCTGGTTCTAGAACATAAGGGCAATTTTCCTTGATAATGTCTGAAAAAATGATTTCTAATCTTTTTTTAATCATGGATTTCAGGCAGTCCAATAATTTTAAGTTATCTCTCCTGGAACTATTTTCCAGGTAAGCTGTTTTTCTAATAAGAAATTCTGCATGTCCTACTTTTATATTCTTTTGATTTTTTTTCTGATGTTTTATGAAGTCATTAGCTTCCACTTGCCCAATTATAATTTTAAGGAATTATTTTCTTCATTGAGTATTTGTGCCTCCTTTTCCATTTGACCAATTCTACCTTTTAAGGAGTTCTTCTCTTCAGTGAATTTTTGTGTATAATTTTGCATTTGGTCAATCCTTACATTCAAAGCTTTCTTCTCTTTATTGATTTTAATGCCTTTTTTCACAATTCTACGGGCTCCATTTTTAAAGGATTATTTTCCTCAAAATTGTGTGTGTATTTCCTTTACCAAGCTGTTGAGACTTTTTTCATGATTGTTTTTGTATCCTCTTATTTCTATTCCCAATTTTTCCACTTGATTTTTAAAATCTCTTTTGAGCTCTCCATGCTCTGAGGCCAATTCATATTTTTCTTTGAGGCTTTGGATATAACTGTTTTGACTTTGTTGTCCACTTCTGATTGTGCATTTTGATCTTCCCTGTCACCATAGTAACTTTCTAAAATCAGGACCTTTTTCTGCTGTTTGCTCATTTTCCTTCTTGACATTTAACTCCATGCTAAAGTAGAATTTTATTTCAGGAGTGGAGGGGGCACTGTCCTAGGCTTCAGGGTTTTTGTGCAGCTATTTTCAGAGATAGTTCTGGGGGTCTGTAAGTTTTCAGTTCTTCCAAGACGCCATGATTTAGGAAGAAGTATGTTTACCACTTACTTGGTCTGTGCTCTGGTCTATTGATGACTATAAGCACTTTTTTTTCTCCCAAGAACTGGGTCCAGAGTCCCAGCTCCCTTGCAACTGCAGGTTCTGGTGTGCTACTACTACTCCTCACTCTGGGACTGAGATCAGGGACATAATTCAGATCCAACTATGACCAGTGCAATAGACTCCTTTTCCCAGTGCCAACAAAGGGACCCCTGAAATTTCCTTCTGATCATTTGTTTGACCCCTTTACCATCTGTGGTCTGACAGGTGCAGAAAGCACCAGTCACCCCCAAGGCCTATTGCTGTTGCTGGGATGTGGCCTGTATTGGACTGTGCTCCACTCTCACCTTGCTACAATAGACCTCTCCTGTCAACCTTTTAGTTTGTCTTGGGAAGGAAACTGTTTCATCCCATCCTTCTGTCAGGTCTTCTGCTCAAGAATTTGTTTTGGAGAGCTCAGACAAGTCTTTGCTTATCCTCCACTATTCTGTCTCTGTCCTAGATAAGAACTTCTTTTCACCCTGAAACTGTCCAAGGTCCCTTCTCCATCTAGTGCCCCTTCTCATCCTGGGACTGGGACCTGGAATTGTGTATGTGCAATGTAACAGAGTCCTGTACTTAATTCTAGCACAACATCCTCTTTAATCTTTTTTTCTCACTAGTTTTTCAACCCCCTTATTGTTTGTGGACTGAGAACTCTGGAAGCCACCTTTGCTGCTGCTGCTAATCCAGTTGTCCTAAAGGCCTGTTGCTGGCTGCAATGCACTACATTCTACTCTAACCCTAGTGATACAGACCTTTTTTGCTGACCTGTTAAATTATCTTGGCCTAGAAAATTCTTTCACCCTGCCCTTTTATTGCTTCTGCTGCTTCAGAATTCATTTTGAGGGATTTTATTAAAGTTGTTTGGAGGGGAATTTGGAAGAGTTCAGCTGAGTTCCTGTCTTTACTACACTATCTTAACTCTGACTCTTCTCAAAAGTCTTAATGCAATTTAAGCCATTAGAGTTTAATATTTAAAAAGAAAAACAGCTATACATAATTGATACCCAAAATTTCATGTGTAATCCTCTTTGTCTTGTATATTGTGTATATTAAAATGTTTGATGTTTAATTTTAATGTGTATATAATTATAAATATATGTGTAATATATTCACACATATGTATTCATATTCATGTATATTTATATGTATACACAAAGAATCACAAAATCTCAGAGTTTAAAGGAACAAATGAGTTCAGCTAATACTCACCAAGGAATTCCTCCACAAAATACTCAAGAAGAAAATATCAAGTTTTTGCTTTAGGTCTTTTAGTTTACCCCATAAATAGCCAATTCTAACTTTAATAACTCTAATTATTAAGATGTTTCTTTTTTACCTTATGTAAATCAAAATTTGTTTCTTTGAACATTTCATTTCCCAAATCTGCTTTCTGATGTAAAAAATAGTGAATTACTCTTCCATGTTACAGCCATTTAAATACCTAAGGAAAAGATCACACAATCTCTGGGTTTTTTTTTTCTTTTCCAAACTTGATTTCTCTAAATATTCCTAATTCTCATTCAACATGAATTTAAGGCCCATTTATCATTCATTCTTTCATCCTTCCTTTCAAAATTCTCTAGCTTATCAATTGTCCTTCCTGAAGTTTGGTGTGCAAACCTGAATATAACACTTAAAATTTGTCCTCACTAATACTTCTCTGGTCCTGGATTCTACATCTTTCTTAAAGATGCCCAAAGTTGCATTCATTTTCTTGGCTGACATATTATAACTTTAAATCATATTGAGTGTATAATCCACTAAAATTCCCCAATTTTTTAAGATGAATCACAGATTGGTCAGACTATTTTAAACTGGTAAAATAGTGTTTTTAACCCAGATATGATACTTCACATTTATCCTTATTAAAATCTATAATAGGGAGACAAGATGATGGAGTGCCAGCATGGACTTGCTAGCCCTCTCCCCCCAAATCCAGACAATTACCTGTAAAAATGACTCTAAACAAATTCTGGAGCTTCAGAACCCACAGAATGATGAAATGAAACAAATCTGCAGCACAAGACAGCCTGAAAGGTCTCTGGGAAGTGTCTATTGTGCTGAACTGGGAGCACAGTCCAGCATGGGTTGTACCAGCACAGATGGGACCTGAGCAGGTATTGAGGAGACTGAATGTTGAGCATCAGTGGTGGTTTCTAGACTTCATGCCCCAAAATGCCAAGGACAAATTGGAAGGTAAGTGGAAAAAACTTGTGAGACCTGTGTGAGAGAATAGAGTGGTCAGGCCCCAGCAACAGCATGGCAAAGGGGGTGGAGGAGGCCCTGGAGGAGGAACTCACAGAAACAGCAGTAGGGGCAGGGGCAGAAACAATAGTCGCAACTGTTTCCTGAGCTCTAGGCCCATAGATTGTGGGGAGATTAGCAGCTGACAGCATATCCTCCCACACTAGAAGCAGAGGACTCCTTTGACAAAAAGCTCAAATTTTAAGCAAATATCTGGGAAAATGATCAAAAACAGGAAAAATAATCACACTATAGAATCTTACTTTGGTGACAAGGAAGACCAAATTATACAAACAGAAGATGACCACAGAGTCAAAACTCCTACATCCAAAGCTTCCAGGAAAAATATTAATTGGTCTCAAGTCATGGAAGAGCTCAAAAGGATTTTGAAAATCAAGTAAGAGAAGTAGAGGAAAAATTGGGAAGAGAGAGAAATGCAAGAAAATCATGAAAAATGAGTCAACTGCTTGCTAAAGGAAACACCCCAAAAATGGTGAAGAAAATAACACTTTAAAAAAATAGACTAATGCAAGTGGCAAAAGAGATCCTAAAAGGCAGTGAGCAGAAGAATGCCCTAAATAGCAGAACTGGCTAGATATAACATAAGGTTCGAAAGCTCACTGAAGAAAATAATTCCTTTAAGATTAGAATAGAGCTTCTGGTAGACCTAGATCTCCATAGCAATGCAAGGACTTAAAACATTCCCAAAGGACTCTTGAGACAAAATGCCTTCCACATCCAGAGAAACAACTATAGAACTGGAATCCAGAATGAATCAGAATATTTTCTCTTGTGTTATGTTTTGTTTTGGTTTCTTTTTTCTCATGATTTCTCCTATGTATTTTAATTCTTCTATGAAACATGACTAATGTGAAAATGTACTTAATAAGAATGTATGTGTAGGACCCGTATAAGATTGCAAGCCATCTTGTGGAGGGAGGAGTGAGAGAGGGGGAAAAAAAATCTAAGACTCATGGAAGTGATTGTAGAAAACTGAAAACAAATAAATTGCTTTAAAAAAAAGAAATGGTGGGGGAGGAGACAAGATGGTGGAGTAAAAAGACACACATATGCTAGCTCCAAACCCACAGCCCATAAAATATCTGTAAAGAAGAACTCCCAAAAAATTCTGGAGCAGCGGAAGCCACAGAACAACAGAAGCCACGGAACAAGGGAGCCGATGAGATTTCTGTTCCAGAGAGACCTGAAAACCTGATGCGAAAGGTCCATGGCGCCCTGGACTAGGAGCAGAGCCCAGCCCTGCCTTGGCCTCACAGCACCAAGAGGAGCAGATATAAGCACACTTCAGAGACAGAATCTCCAGCAGCCATGCAGGTCCCTCCACCCACAGGTGACAAGGGTCGGTGAGAGGGTTTCTTTGGCTGGTTGAGAGGGGAGTGGAGTGTCCCCATAACTCAGGCCCCCTTGGGAGGCAGTAGCGGGGGCAGCAGTGGACAGGGGCTCCCCAAGCAGGCAGGAGATTGGATCCATTGTTGAAGGTCTCCACATAAACCCCCTGAGGGAACTGAACCCCTTGAGGCAGGCCTGCCCCCACCTGAGCACCTGAACTTAATCTCACACTAAATGCCAGCCCCACTCCCACCCGAAGCCCTGAGCCTGGAAAGCAGCATTTGAATCTCAGACCCCAAGCACTGGCTGGGCAGGTGTTATTTTCTTCAGCATTTTTTTGGGTCTCCTTTAGCAGGGTGCTGACCTGCTTTTCATGCTTTACCTGCATGTCTGTCATTTCTCTTCCCAGCTTTTCCTCCACCTCTCTGACTTGATTTTCAAAATTCTTTTTGAGCTCTTCCATGGCCTGAGGCCATTGGGTAGGCTGGGATACAGAAGCCTTGACTTCTGTGTCTTTCCCTGATGGTAAGCATTGTTCTTCCTCATCAGAAAGGAAGGGAGGAAATACCTGTTCACCAAGAAAGTAACCTTCTATAGTCTTATTTCTTTTCCCTTTTCTGGGCATATTCCCAGCCAGTGACTTGACTTCTGAGTATTCTCTTCACACCCACTTTGCCTCCAGATCCACCCAGCCAGCACTTGGGGTCTGAGATTCAAATGCTGTTTCCCAGCCTCAGGGCTTTTGGCGGGGGCAGGGCTGCTATTCAGTGTGAGATTAGGTTCAGGTGCTCAGGTGGGGGCAGGGCAGCCTCATGGGCTCAGTTCCCTCAGGGGGTTTATGTAGAGAATTTCAACAATGGATCTCAGCTCCTGCCTGCTTGGGGAGCCCCGGTCTGCTCCCGCCTCCACTGCTGCCTCCTGAGGGGGCCTGAGTTATGGGGGCACCCCACTTCCCTCTCAACAAGCCAGAGAGACCCTCTCACCAACCTTTGGGGCCCGTGGGTGGAGGGACCCATGCAGCCACTGGAGATTCCGTCCTTGAAGCCCGCTCAGATCTGCTCCTCTCGGTGCCGCATGGCGAACCCAGGGCTGGGCTCTGCTCCACGTCTGCAGCGCGAAGGACCTTTTGTGAGAGGTTTGCAGGGCTCTCTGGAACAGAAATCTTCTCTGCTCCACCGTTCTGTGGCTTCTGCTGCTCCAGAATTTGCCAGGAGTTCTTTTTTACAGATGTTCTATGGGCGGTGGGTTTGGAGCTATCAAGAATGCTTTCAAAAGCAGAATTAACCAAATGGAAAAGGAGGTTCAAAAGCTCACTGAAGAAAATAGTTCTTTCAAAATTAGAATGGAACAGATGGAGGCTAATGACTTTATGAGAAACCAAGAAATCACAAAACAAAACCAAAAGAATGAAAATATGGAGGACAATGTGAAATATCTCACTGGAAAAACAACTGACCTGGAAAATAGATCCAGGAGAGACAATTTAAAAATTATGGGACTGCCTGAAAGCCATGATCAAAAAAAGAGCCTAGATATCATCTTTCATGAAATTATCAAGGAAGACTGCCCTGAGATTCTAGAACCAGAGGGTAAAATAAGTATTCAAGGAATCCACAGATCACCGCCTGAAAGAGATCCAAAAAGAGAAACTCCTAGGAACATTGTGGCCAAATTCCAGAGTTCCCAGGTCAAGGAGAAAATATTTCAAGCAGTTACAAAGAAACAATTCCAGTATTGTGGAAATGCAATCAGGACAACACAAGATCTAGCAGCTTCTACGTTAAGGGATTGAAGGGCATGGAATAGGATATTCCAGAAGTCAAAAGAACTAGGACTAAAACCAAGAATCACCTACCCAGCAAAACTGAGTATACGACTTCAGGGGGAAAAATGGTCTTTCAATGAAATAGAGGACTTTCAAGCATTCTTGATGAAAAGACCAGAGCTGAAAAGAAAATTTGACTTTCAAACACAAGAATGAAGAGAAGCATGAAAAGCTAAACAGCAAAGAGAAGTCTTAAGGGACTTACTAAAGTTGAACTGTTTACATTCTACATGGAAAGAAAACACTTGTAACTCTTGAAACTTTTCAGTATCTGGGTAGTTGATGGGATTACATACACACACACATGCACACACACACACACAGAGAGGCAGAGAGCACAGAGTGAATTGAATAGGATGGGATCATATCTTAAAAAAAATGAAATTAAGCAGTGAGAGAGAAATATATTGGGAGGAGAAAGGGAGAAATGGAATGGGACAAATTATCTCTCATAAAAGAGGCAAACAAAAGACTTTTTAGTGGAGGGAAAAAGAAGGGAGGTGAGAGAAAAACATGAAGTTTACTCTCATCACTTTCCACTAAAGGAAGGAATAAAATGCACACTCATTTTGGTATGAAAACCTATTTTACAATACAGGAAAGTGGGGGAGAAGGGGATAAGCAGGGTGGGGAGGAGGATGGAAGGGATGGCAATGGGAGGAGAGAGCAATTTGAAGTCAACATTCTTGGGGAGGGACAGCATCAAAAGAGAGAATAGAAGCAATGGGGGTCAGGATAGGATGGAGGGAAATATAGTTAGTCTTACACAACATGACTATTATGGAAGTCATTTGCAAAACTACACAGATATGGCCTATATTGGATTGCTTGCCTTCCAAAGGGAATGGGTGGGGAGGAGGGATGAAGAGAAGTTGCAAGTCAAAGTTTTAAGAACAACTGTCGAGTACTGTTCTTGCTACTAAGAAATAAGAAATACAGGTTAAGGGGTATAGAAAGTTATCTGGCCCTACAGGACAAAAGAGAAGATGGGGACAAGGGAAGGGAGGGATGATAGAAGAGAGGGCAGATTGGTGATAGGGGCAATTAGAATGCTCGGTGTTTTGGGGTGGATGGAGGGGACGGTAGAGGAGAAAATTTGGAACTCAAAATTTTGTGAAACGTGAAAATGAGTGTTAAAAGTTAAATAAATTAATTTTAAAAAAGAATATAAAAAAAGAAATGGTGAACAGACAGACTTCAAAAAACTCTAAACACTGATGCTGAGTGGGGAGGAGTAGAACCAGGATAACATTGTACACAGATATATAGCCATATGATGACTAACTTTGATACACTTGTCTCATCTCAGGAATGCAAGGTTCTAGGGCAACTCCAAAAGGTTCATGATGGATAATGCTATCCACATCTAGAGAAAGAATTATGGTGTCTGAATGCACACCAAAGCATACCGTTTGCTCTCTCTTTCTTGTTTTGTTTTGTTTCTTTCTCATGGTTTTATTCCATTGATTATAATTCCTTGCAACATGTCTAATATGAAAATATGCATAATGTGAATGTATATGGAGAATCTATATCAGACTGCATGCCATCTTGGGGAGAGGGAAAAAGTTTGGAACTCAAAAACTTGTGAAGCAGAATATTATAAGCAAAAAATAAATAAAAATTTGTAAAAAAAGATTAGAATGGAGCAGATGGAAACACATAACTTCATGAACAATCAAGAAAATATAAAACAAGGCCAAAGGAATGAAAAAAATAACAGACCATGTGAAATAACTCATTGGAAAATCAGCTTACCTGGAAAATAGATCCAGGAGAGACAATGTATTAACGATTGGACTACCAGAAAGACTTGATTAAAAAAAAGCCTAGACATCATGTTTCAAGAAATTTTCAAGGAAAACTGACCTGATATTGTAGAACCAGAGGGTAAAATAAATATTGAAAGAATACACTGATTGACTCCTGAAAGAGATCTCAAAAGTAAGACTCCTAGGAATATTGGAGTCAAATTCCAGCACTCCCAAGTCAGGGAGAAAACATTGCAAGTAGCCAGAAAGAAACAATTCAAGTATTATGGAAATACAATCTGGATAACACAAGATTTAGCAGCTTCTACACTGAGGGATCAGGAGGACTTGGAATTTGATATTGCTGAGGTCAAAGAAGACAGGATTAAAATCAAGAATCACCTATCCAGAAAAAACTGAGTATAATACTTCACAGGAAGAAATGATCATGCAATGAAATAGAGGACTTAGAGGCATTCTTGTTGAGAAGACCAGAGTTGAATAGAAAATTTGACTTTCAAACACAAAAATCAAGAGAAGCATGAAAGAGGAAACAGGAAAGAGAATTCATAAGGGACTTACTAAAGTTGAACTGTTTACATCCCTACATAGAAAGATCATATATGTATCTCTTGAGATTTTTCTCATTATTTAAGTAGTTGGAGGGATTATATTTATATAGACAGAGGGCACAGGGTGAGTTGAATAGGTAGGGATGATATCTAAAAAATAAAATTAAGGAGTGAGAAAGAAAATATTGGGAGGAGGAAGGGAGAAACAGAATGGGGCAAATTATCTCACATAAAAGAGGCAAGAAAAAGCTTTTTCAATGGAGGGGAAGAGGGTTGAGATGAGAGGGAAAGAATGAACCTTACTCTCATTTCATTTGGCTTAAGGAGGGAATAGCATGCACACTCAATTTCATATGAAAATCTGTCTTACACTACAGGGAATAAGCAGGGGGTGGAGTGATGGTAGAAGGGCAGACAAATGGGAGGAGGGGATAATTAGAAGTAAACTCTTTTGAAGAGGGATAGAGTCAAAAGAGACAATAGAATAAATGGGGGCCATGACAAAATGGAGGGAAATGTAGTTAGTCTTTCACAATATGACTGTTATAGAAATGTTTTGCATAACTATGTATGTATAACCTATATGGAATTGTTTGCCTTCTCAGTGGGTATGGGTGGGGAGGGAGAAAGGGTGAGAAGTTAAAACTCAAAGTTTTTAAAATGAATGTTAAAAATTGTTTTAAATGCAATTGGGAAATGAGATATATAGGTAATGGGGTATAAAAATCTATCTTGCCCTACAAGGAAATAGAGGGGAGGGAAAAAGAGAAGGGAGGGTTGTGATAGAAGAGAGTGAAGATTGGGGGAAGTGGTAATCAGAATTCATGATATCTTGGGGTGGGTGGAGGGGAGAGATAGGGAGAAAAATTGGAACTCAAAATCTTGTGGAAGTGTCTATTGAAAACTAAAAATAAATTAATTTAATATTTAAAAATGAAACTACCTTAAAAATACATAATAAATGTTTTGTCCTGTGAAGATTTTTTTCTTTGGGTGTTGACCCTGCTATACAGTGTAGTAGTTATCCTTCCAATATTTCTTCTGCAAATTTGATAAATGTGCCATCTATATTTTAATCCATGTCCTTCATTTAAAAAAACATTAAGTATCACAGGACCAAGAACAGATGACCAGTTCCTCCACTTGAGACCTACTTTTAAAATAACATTGGATGATTAATGACTTATCTTTATACTGGCATATTAGACCTTACCAATTCCATCTAATTTTGCTTTTGTCTAGCCCAAAGCTCTCTATCTTTTCTACAAGAATAACCAAAATTCTTTATCAGATGTTTTCATAAAATCTAGGCAAACTATCTCTATAGAATTCCCCTTGATTTATCAGTTCACTAACTGTAAATAAAGGGAATAAGATTAATCTGTCATGATCTGTTTTGCATAAAGTCTCTGTGCAATCATACTTAGTTCTCTTAAGAAGCAATTATAAAATTTTGGCAGGAATTGAAGTGACACTACCAGGCTCATAGTTTGCAGATTCCATTCTTGAAAAAGTGCAAATGGGTAAAAGATAGAATCTAATGTTGTTGTTGTTGTTGTTTTTAAATAGAATATACCTTGGAGAACATCCAACTTAACCCCTTTGTTTTATAAACAAGTTGCTAAGAGATGATAACTCATCCAATGTCGATGCTAATAACTATGGAGGTCTTTGACTACATTCTGGTCATGTCTCAGTGATGTAATAGAGAAGATTCACATTCAGAAAGTGATTTTAAGTCAATAACTTCTAAAGTTTGTTCCAGAGTTGGATTCCCACCCAGGTTTCCTTTCTTTAAGTTCATGGTTCTTTATATATCTTCAAGCTAACTTGACGTCTCAGGGAGACGGTGAACTTTTTGAGGGCAGAAAACATGTATATTCTATTTCTTTCAACTGCCAAACACATTTACAACAAAAGCAAACAAATTGTTTCATTCAATAAATATTTGTTTCCTTGGATTGAATTTATGTCGCTCTCTGTTCCTTTCTCATTTACATTTTAACTGTCTAAAATTTACATTTTAACAGGCAACTTTTATAGGTAGTCCATCTAACTGTATGTCATAACCTGACTAATAGACAGTCTTCATTCGCTTGTTTTTTCTTGTATATGATTTGACCAAACCCTTTGGGGCAGTTATAGATTTTTTTTCTCAGAGTCCCTGAAACATTCAAGAGATGTTCAAGAGAATAATGCCATAAGTAAACAGAAGGATATGGAAGACTTTGTATTCAATGGGAAATCCCAATTTAATATGGATTTTAGTCAAACTTTCCTCTATGATAGTGGCAAACATCTTTGGCAACCATGTGTCTATCTATTTAGTCCCTCATCTGTTATTTGTAAAGAAAAGGCAACTGAAGATAAGATTTGCTTTCATATCTTTGAGTAAGAATTTCATCAGGAAGTTTGTCTAAAAAGATGATTGAGCTAGTCACCTGGCAAGGATAAGAATTAAGAAGCAAATACATAGAGGGCATAAATAGTATGTTATCCATGATACCTATATTTAAGAATTTATAATAAAACCATCACAAAGGAAATGTATGACTAGAAAGGAGATGGGTCTGTCATGTAACCTATATATGTGGGAATAAATGGTCAGCTTGAAGAGTATATGGAATCCAGAAGATAATAAGTAACCTAAAAAGAAAAGCTTCAATCAGAGTGAAAAGATACTATATGAAGAATTTTTGGAAGGTCATGGATAAGAATGGCACAAGCGCACTTTGTAAACTGTAATGTATTATGCAAATGCTTGCTGTTCTTTCTCAAGACTGCTTGATAGAGAGATGCTCTGGCATCATCATAATGGCACTCTGACCACTGAGCCTTAAAGAAATGAAGAGCTGAAGTCCTTCAATGGCTCAGTATACACACCATTTCAGGAATTTTACTCTCTCCATCTCCCCCATTTAACCATCCAAAAAACCTGAAACTAATTAAATCACCATTTTTGCAGTGGTTCATTGAAATATAAAATAGTAGAGCTTGAAGAAACCTTGGAATTCAGAACATAGAATGACAAAGTTGGAAGCAACCTTAGAACACTGGACCCAGAGTCAGAAATCTCACCTCTGATTTTTACCATTGGTATTTTAATCTTTCTTGGCTTGCTTCCTCCTTACAAAATAGGGATTGAGCTAAATGACCTCTAAGGTTTCCTTCAACTCTGACATTGTTTTGTCTTTTCATCCTGTGAATGTAGACTGTCACTTTTGGAAGGGATCTTAAAACACAAAACTTTGACTTTTAAAGCTTCAAAGGATCATAGAATGTTAGTCCAGAAACTAGTCTCGAGACATAGAACATAGAATGTTAGCACCAGAATGGTACTTAGAGATCATCTAATCAAACAAGGAAGGAAGCAGCACGCATTGATTGAATCTACTTTGTACCAGGCACTGTACCAGGTGCTGGGAAGACAAAGTCTAGAACAAAATACTCCCAGATTTAAAGAAGCTTGTATTCTAACAGGGTAGGGCAACATATGCATATAAAAAGCACTGGGGTGCTAAAAAGGGCCTCATGTAGAATACGGTACTTGAACTGAATCTTACCGGCAAACAAAGGTTTATGAAAGGTAGAATTTATGAGAGATTGAATTCCATGCATGGAGGAAAGACAGCACAAAGTTTCCAAAATGGGAGTGTTATGTGTGAAGGCAACAAGGCCAGTTTGTTTGAACCGCCGAGTGCATGGAGGGAAATAATTAGTAATAAGAATGCATGAATAATACAGGTTTAGGTTTCAAAGTATTATAAATAGAAAACAAAACAGTTTATGTGTTAAAGATAAGAGGAAGAGACTGGAGTTTATTGACTACAAGGGGTGACATGGTCAGACTTGCTCTTCAGAAAAATCAGTTTGGTAGCTGTGTGCAAGACAGATTGAAGTAGGGAGAAATCTGATGAAAGGGGGACAATATAGGTGTGAAGTAATGAGGACCTGTATTAGGGGAGTATCTATGTGAATGGAAAGAGGGTGATTGATGCATGAGATGTGGAGGGAAGATTGACAGACTTGGAAATTGACTAGATGTGGGGGTTGAGGGAGAATCAAGGATGAGTTCATGGTTAGAATTCTTAGTGACTGGAAAGATGGTTGCATTGTTAATGTATTTTTACATAATGAGTTAATGTATTTTTGCTTAAAGGGAGATCTTTCCCATCAATTAATAGGCCAATGTGACCTGCATAGGTCACATGGAAGCCTGAGCCACATGGAGCATGTGGTGGGAGGAATTTGCTGAATGGGTGGAACAGGAAGGGTAGACCAGTAAGAGTCGGGGGTAGACCAGTAAGAGTCGGAGCTAGAGCAGAGTTGGGAGGAAATTAGTGAGAGTGCAGTCAGACCTGAAGGATACAGGCAAGCTCATAGCGGACTGTGAGTGTGAGAAGGGCATTTTGTTTAAGGGAAGCCTATATATGATTTGTTTAAGGGAAGCCTGCTTGTGATTTTTTTAAGGGACCCAGTTTGTGGGAAGCCTAGCAGAGGGAAGGCTTAGGGATGGTATGGTTCTCTATATATTATTGTACATAGCTTTTTGTTACTATGATGGATTTCGTTTTCTCTAGTCTGAATAAATGTTTTGGTTCTATCTTCCATGTGGAGTGTCTTGTATTTTGTGATTCAGAATTGTGCCAGGATATTCATGACTGCTGTAGGTGTTGTGAATATTCTATTGTCACTACAATGGTACATTCCATCAATAGTGATGAAGAATTTTGAAGAGTAATAGGTTTCATAATATAAGACTGAGCCCATTAGAGAGATTAGTCACCCACATAGAATAGAAAATTAATTTCTTTGGAGTGGTAAAATTATGAAATGAAAGAGTACATAGAGATAAAAAGGAAAATAACCAGGTCAAATCTATTTAGTCATTTTGAGATGGATGCTGAACCCACAGAAAAGCCTGAAAAGCAGAGAAAGCAACATTATGGAAACACAAAGAGAAGACAGTAGTTGGTCATCATTTTCAAACACTACAGACAGGTCAAGAAGTTGAAGGATAAGAAAAAGCCATTGAGCTTGGCAATTGAGAAAACACTCATAATTCCACCTTGAGCAGTTTCAGTTAAGTGTGAAATCAAAAGCCAAATTACAGATGGTTTAGAAGAGAATTAAAGGAAAGGAAGTGGAAGCAATGAGTATTGATGTTTCTTTTTTAAAGGAGTTTGGTCAAGAAAGGGAAGGGAGATAATAACTGAAAATAGTAAAATCTAGAAAGGATCTTTTTTTCAATTAAATGTGGAAGGATCTTAAGCATGTTGGTAGTCAGGAGGGAAAGAACTAGCAGATAGTATAGGAATGAAGATTACAAAGAGGTGGAGGGGTAATCTACTGAAAAATATGGGACAGTTAGGATTAAGGGTACATGTTTAGGAATTAGTCCTAGGAAAGAGAATGGGTACTTTTTTTATCAGAGATGTGTAAAGAAGATGTGGAAGGGAGTTATGTCAAGAAATTTTGAGATGCAGAGATAGGGGAACTCATGGTGAATGGTGCCAATTTTCTAGCTAAAGCATGAGGTGAGATCCTCAGCCAAAGGAATGAGGGAGGAAAGAGTACTGGAGATAAGAGGAGAAAATATTTGAAACAGTCACTATAGTGAGTAAATCAGAGAACCAATTAGCAGGTCATACAAGCATTGCCTTGCCACAGTGAGGTTTTGGTTGCGGTTAGACAACATAAATTTATATCTAGTGCAATGCTCTCACATGGGGGAAAACTGATGCTTAAAGAAGAAAAACAGTTATTTAAGTTCACATGAGTTGGTAACAGCTTCAAATCTAGAGTGGAAAATTTGCTTCTTAGAAAAGCTTTGGTGTTCTTTGCATTTGGTCCAAGTGAGAATCTTTTCAGATACCATGGAATTATGTAGGGATACTTTGAGAATAACTGCTGAATAAAGAATACAAGTCCTAAGGCTTGGATAAGCCCTGGCCACAAAATTCTACACCTGCTTATGTATATTAACCTTTTTTCTTTTATGCTTATGAATCAGATTTACTCACAGAGCTTCAGAGATGTGTTGATGCACTAGAGTTTTATTGGAACCTGAATTCATATCAGCATGGCAATAACCATGAATGGGCAAGAACATTGAAGATCTAGGTTTTAGTCCCCTTCTGATACTTCTTTGGTGTGAAAATTTGCACAAATCACTTTCTCTTTTTTGAGCTTCAACTTGTCCATCCATAAAATGAGATGGCTAGTTGAATTCCTCATACAATTAGTGGTTAATAACTATCTGTCAAATTATATCATCTAGATGGTCACTCAGATCCCTTCCAATTCTAACAGGCAATATACCTCTGAGTTTGACTAAGTTTTATATTTCAGGAATATTTATAAACATAGGCAGGGTAAACAGTCAAAAATGTGGTATGAGTGCAATCAAATCACCTCTCTTGAACCCCATTAATATGGCAAAATATCTCAAAACTTAATGATTCATTCCAAGGGCTTAAACATGCTACCTTTAAATCTTTTAAAATGCAAATACTTAGTTAAATTGAAAGAGACAGTTTATTTTTTTGTAATTGATGTAGCCTGGCACCTATCTCAGTTCTCTGCAGGCTTTCTCTTCAAGGACTAGGAGTACTTCAATCACTCCAACTATGTTTGCATCTACAGATCAGGATGGTTCCCCAAAATGTAACTATGTCTCTGTGACTGACTCTCATGGTCTTGGAGAAACCCTGTTGTGGGGAAAGACATGTGTTGACTACTCACTAATATGGCTCCTTTGCCCCTGCTAGTGAACTTCCCATTTAAACAAAGAGCCATGCTGACAGCATTAACTCTTAATGATAAAACATTTACCAACAGAAGCAGAAATGATAATAATCATAAGTCTGTTCATAAACCTGGATCGCATTTTCCCACCAATGCACAAAGGGTCCTTAGAGGAGAGTAAGGGACATCGGTCTAGCAGTAAATCACAAGAATAGGGAACTCACTGCTTTGTATTTCAGGCCTTGCTGTCCTGATCTCCTTAAAGAGTATACTGGATGACCCTCTGGGTGATGCTGTTCTCTTCTTTTGTATCTATCTGTTTTTCTATGAGACGGTTATTTTTCTGCTATTCTTTGCTTTCTGAAGCAGTATTAACTTTTTTACAAGATGGCAGCCTAGTATTCCTAAACTTGAACAGGAGCAGAAACTTTACTAGGACAGAAAAGCCCCTTGGTTGCACAAGAGCAGCTAGGTGGCAAAGAAAGAGTGTGGGCCAGGAATCAAGAAGACTCATCTTCCTGAGTTCAAATGAGCTTAAAAGTACCTTTGCCAAAAAAAAACAAAAAAACAAAAAAAACAAATGTGGTCATTAAGAGTCAGACATGAATGAAATGACTGAACAACAAAACATAAGAAGACTTAGATCATGCGGTAGGGAACACTCAAAAAACCACAAGGAATTCCTATTGCCTTTTCTATAAAGCCTATTGCCTGGGCTACCTTTCTGGTCGTCTCTCACATTGATTCCTTTTTATACTATTCAGTTGTGTCTTCATGGCCCCATTTAGAATGTTTCTGGCAAAGATACTAGAATAGGTTGCCATTTCCTTTTCCAGCTCATTTTACAGATGAGAAAATTGAAGCAAGTGACTTGCCCAGGGTCACACAGCTAGTAAGTGTCTGAGGCTGGATTTGAGCTCAGGCAGCTCAGGGAGGTGTCTTTCTGATGTCAGACCTGGCACTTGTAATGCTAATGAGATTAAAGATCTTCCCTGCCCATTAATGGGCCTGCCTATTAAGAGTAATTTTATTAGGGGAGATTTGTAGGAAGGCCCACACCTTTGTTAATGAAGCACTAGTACTCAAGGGTTGTGATGCCTTGTAGCTCTGAAAAGTGTATATATACTCTGGGGTGAGGTTTTGTTTGGGAGCATATTCACTGGAAGAGTTTGTTTGGCCAGATGAGACTCTAGGCAGCCACTAAGAAGTCCATGGCTCTGAAAACCCAGATGTTGATACTTTTCTGTCTGGTAACTATGTATGCATGGTCAAATAGTGCATCTGTCTGTTGATCTGTGAGATATGTATTGCTTATAGTCAGGCAATTGGAAGTCCTGTCTGTTGATTATTATTTCTTTGTATTTTCTCTGAAGTTCAGGGTGCTGAATTTTCCTCTGAACTAAGTGAATGATACATGTGCTGAATTAAAGTAATTATTGACCCCTCAAAAGTTACTTTCCTTTTAGAAAAACAGATCTAAGAGCCTACAATAACAAACCATCCTGGATGTGTCAGGGTGTTTGCTTTTACATTATGGCATAGTCAGGAAGGGTCTACAAATTAAATGGAAATACAGGGTTTTGTGGAATTGGAATAATTGTCTGTTGTCTCCCAGTTGTCATGGCTATGGTTCTGTGGAGTCCCAGGAGGTGGGGATGGCCAGAGTCAGTGCTCCAGTGGATTAGCCTGACTCCTGACTGTGCCAGAGAAGTGAAGGCACTTCTGAAAGTGTATTGTATTCAAAATCTAGATCAGAGCAGTGAGAGCTTGGAATGGAGCCCTGGAGCAGGAAAGGAAAACTGTCAGTGTGCCAACCTTGGAGAGGTAAAGGGTGGAACAGAAACTGAAGTTGGAGCCGAGAGCTACCTGTGCACTGACCCAGGTGGGAACAAGGAGCAGCTGGCTTCTGCTAGAGGAAGAACCCAAGATTTCAGAATTCAGCCCCAGAGCAAGATGGAGACTGTACAGCAAGCCACTGAGTGTGGTTTTTGCAGAGTTTGGGACCCAAGAGGTGTAGTTGCCTATGGTGGGTGGGAGAAAGTGCCTCTTATACCCAAGGACCCCACCCTGATGACTTTGTTTCCCAACAGCCCCTCAGGACTTAGAAGTGAGAACTGGAGCATTGTTAAGACTATGAATTGACTCACTGGACCCTGCACCTGAGAGTGCCTGCAAGGACACTATGAAAAGAAGGACACACCCCCAAGAGGGTTTTATATGGACTTTTTGTTTTGGATTGAGGAAGGAGGAGCTAGTTGCTCACTCTCCAAAGATTGACCCCCAAAGAATGATGGTCTGTTATGTATTCTGCAAATGTCAAGTTCATGATGTGTTTATTTTATGAGAATTATGTTGTATTTACTAAAGAAATATCAATGCCTGCTCAGATATAAGCTGCCCATGAAATGGATGTGAAAGATCTTAGGGTCTAATGTAATACTAATGAAATTAACGATCTTCCCCACCCATTAATGGGCCTGCCCTTTAAGGAGAGTTTGATTAGGGGAGATCTGTAGGAAGGCTCACACCTTCTGTTAATAATATACATTGGTTCTCAAGGATTGTGATGCCCTCTGACTCTGAAAAATGTATAAATACTCTGAGATGAGGTTTTACTTTGGGGCTTACTCATTTGAAGTGTTTGCTTGGCCAGATGATACTCTGGGTAGTCACTAAGGAGTCCCACAGCTTTGAAAACCCAGATGTTCGTGTTTCTCTCTCTGGTAACTATGTATATATGGTCAGACAGTTGCATCTGTCTGTTGATCTTTAATATATGTATTCCTTATGGTCAGGCAGCTGAGAGCCCTGTCTCTTTATTATTCTTTTGTATTTTCTCTAAAGTTCAAGGTGCTGACTTTTTCTCCTAAACTTAGTGAATGATATATGTGCTTGATTAAAGTGATTGTTGACCTCTCAAAAGCTGCTTTCCTTTTAGAAAAGTAGATCTAAAAAGCTGTGCAGGAGGCCCTCCTGGATGTGTCAGGGTGCTTGCTTTTACAGTATTCTCTCCACTATGCCACCTAGCTGCCTAATTAATTCCTATACATCTTCTCCATTCCAGCTAAAATTGACTATTTGCCCCACTCTGCTTCAAAAGGATCCTAACTTTTCTGCTTTTCAGATTAAAATACCTCCTCTCAACACATATTTATCTGTAAACATCCTGCCTTCAAAGCTCAGTTCAAAAATTATCTCCCCTTGTCCCTCTCTGGAATGAACACACTATGCTCTCATCTTTTTATACAGCTTTTTTCATCTTATGCATGACATTTTCTAATATTTACCTCCATGCATGTCTAATTATCCTTTTCAAAAGACTATCATCTCCTTGAGGGCAGAAAGCATGGCCTATTTATTTTGGTATCTTCCCTAGTTCCTAGCATGATCTGTTACAGAAATTTGATGCTTAATAACTGTATGTTAAATTAATCTACATCAAATGAACAAAGCAAGGAAAAATATTCACATCAGAAGGAGATTATCTCAGTTTTCTCTGATTTCAGAAGAGTCCTATTGCACTTGAATCCAAACAAAAAGGGAAGAAACAGTTTTATTTCAACGTGAAAATAAATTTAACGAAACACCAAAGCCTTGGTCCTTTGAAGCTATGTCAGGAACACTTTCAATCTTTGATCTTCTCCTAAACAGCAGGAGAAATGCCACTAGAGTCAGCTGTGTAATTTATCCTCAGTAATTATACTTGTCACCACTTCTGACAGAGCTGATACAAATAGCCACCGTTATCTTGCTTTTCTGTTGTTTTTAGTAGTAGTAGTATTATTATTCTTTTTCTGACCATAGACTTCAATCTCTAAAGTAGGGGAAAATTTGTGATGGATAACAAAAACTTCTATCATTATAGCAAAATAACAATAAAAATAATAATAACAGCAGTAATAATTCATCTCTGTTGCAAGGCTCACAACAACAACCCTATGAATTATAAGGTATGTGTATTATTCCCTTTTTAACCTATGAATTAAAAGGAAATCCAAAAGGTGAGAGGACCTGCCCTAGGTCACAAAACTTCTAAATCTTAGGTATAGGACTTGAATTAATATTTCCTCATTAAATATTCAATTCCATTTCCACTGGGCAGCTAGGTACTGCAGTGGATAGAGCACTGGGCTTGTCACCAGGAAAACTCATTTTCATGACTTCAAATATAGCTTCAAACATATAGTAGCTGTGTGACCTTGGGCAAATCCATACCTTCAGTTTGCCTCAGTTTGCTTATCTCTAAAGGGGTAGAAAAGGACAAGGCAAACCAATTTTCACCAAGAAAATCCCAAAAAGGGGTCACAAAAAATTTGAAAATGACTGAACAACAAAATATTTCCACTAGAATACAAACTCATAAAGTTATAGGGTAGGGAAAAGTGCCCTCATTGTGCATATAGCTAGGAAATGTTTCTTTATACAGTCATAGCCCTGAAGGGACAGTACAAACTTTAATTAGACTTTTTTCCCCTTTCTGTCTTAGAGCTAGTATCATAATGTATGCTTAAGGCAATGGTAGCTTCCAATTATCAACTAACTGTTCTTGCTAACTAGTTACTCAACTCTATTACTTTGATTGCAGACAAACCATAGTCATAATTCTAGATGAGAACAAACAAGTGACCCAAGACTTTCATTATAGTATTTAGGGGTTCTAGATAGTAGAAAGGAGACTAGTATAAATAAATGGAAACCAGTCTATTATTGTTTAACAGAACAGGGGTTGGCAGAGGGAGGTGGGGAACCTTAGGAAAATTACATGTTGAGAATAGAAGAAAATAATATCCAAGGTGTTTGATCTTGAGTCCCCTCCCCTAGTGACATCATTATGATGAATGGGGGTGATCACATGTTACTTTATTGGCCAGAAGTAATGACTCCATGCTCCCCTGCAGCCTACATTTAATGAATATTAAAAATGGAAAGATGTTGTAAGCTGTATTCAAAACCTGTCTCTTAGCTTGAAAAGGCCAAGGTTTCCCACTGCATCTAGGATCCTCTCAGTCATCCAAATATATATCTTGCCGGTAGACACAGATGGCTCTGGAGCAGAAAGTGAAGCTGGTAACTTTGCACAGTTCTCCCTCACTTAAATCCAGTTCATTTGCATGTCATGCACCTCCCTCATGTAATGGTCCTTCTCAAGAATAAAAGACAAACAGTAACCTGTCAATAGTAGTAGGAGCAGCCCTACTAGAGACCCAATTGGAACTGACCAGTTGAGAAATAAAGCTCTTTATTTCTTCTATTCTTCCTTCCTTCCTTCTCTTTGTCTTTCTTTCTTCCCTCCTGCCTTTCTTTCTTTCTTCCCTTCCTTCCTTTTTTCCTTTCTTATTTTCCTTTCTTGTTCTCTTTATTTTTTCTTTTTCTCTTCCTTCTTTCTTTCCTTCCTTTCCCTTCCCTTTACTTTCTTCTGAACAAATAGGGTATCATACCCTTACCTGCAAGTGTTCTGCCCAAAGAAATATAAATTCTGATTCTTGAAACCTAGCAAGATATCTTAGGGTTTATGGGCTAGATTTTTTTTCCTTTAAGACTGTGCCTTAAATCCAAATCTCTCTGGCTCTCAATGATTGGCCAACAATAGGTCCCAGGCCAAGCCTCACTTGGTCATTGTTTGGGACCTGATTAGCTGAGAGTGAATGTAAATAGCCATTGTTTCTGTTTTAGACCAAAACACTGAGGGTCTTCCCCTCTCAGATTGATTTTTTTAAACTAGGTATAAAAGAGACCATTCTCTGCCTCATTTCTTACCTAGTCTTAATCACTGAATGTATATTACTGTAATTAAAATGAGACATGTTAAGAACCTTTGCTTAAAAAGGTCAATGTATCCCACTGCATCCAAGACCATCTCTAATAGTCCTGATCCATATCTGGCCACTGGACCCAGGTGGCTCTGGAGGAGAAAGTGAGGCTGATGACTTTGCACAGCCCTCCCTCACTTAAATCCAATTCACTTGCATGTCATGGCATCATCAGCCTGATGTCATGGTCCTCTTTGAGAATGAAAGACAAAGAAGAACAACAAGTTTGTTCTCTGAATGCTTCCTGCTGAGTTTATCCCTGATTTAGTATCTGTAGAGATGGATGATAAGGAGAGTAAGGCAAGCAGAAAATCAGGGAGCACTGGCTGTTTACTCTCAGTGGGGAG
Source organism: Notamacropus eugenii (assembly GCF_028372415.1). Lineage (NCBI taxonomy): Eukaryota > Metazoa > Chordata > Mammalia > Diprotodontia > Macropodidae > Notamacropus > Notamacropus eugenii. The sequence goes on from NC_092872.1 coordinate 381,671,410, forward strand.
AGATGGACTCTAATCTCCCTTGCTCAAGGGCAAATTACTGCAATGGCCCAAAGGAAAGAGATTTTTGAGCACCAGTGTGTGTTACACACCAGCCAAGTTTTCCCTTGCTGTGTGACTCACTGGATGATAAGTCAGCCTCATATGAGAGTGTTGTAATGATTACAGCACACTTTGCATTTTTTTTTTTTATTTTATCGTATTGTGTTACCCTCTCCAAGGTTGGAGATTAATGTTAATAACAGAGCAACCTGAAACTTTGAAAAAATGCATGATTATATCAGTGTGTATCCCCTCTACTAAGAGAGAATACAGACTCTCTACATTTCAAGAGCTGCCATGATATGATTGCACATGTACCTCTATCAAATTGTTTACAGTCTCAGTTAAGCGATACAGATGAGGAGTAGGGAGAGAATTTAGAACTCAAAATTTTAATAAATAGATATCAAAAATTGGTTTTTACACGTAATTGGGAACAAAATAATTTTTAAAAAGAGTTGTAATGCTAAAATTGATCACTTCAGCATGCCTAATCTTCTAGTAATAAACTATAAGGGAGAGCATTCCTTAAGGAGCCATCTCTCTGGGGCCCTGTATGTTAGGTGGCATGATGTAGTGGAGAAAACATGGTATTGGAATTCATGAGAGCTCTAGTTCAAATACCATCTCTGATACTTACTAGCTATAGATTCATAGGCAATCAATTGAATCTTTTTTTGAGCCTCCGTTTTACCATATCTAGAATAAAGGGAAATAACACCTGTAATGCCTCTCTCAAAGGGTCATTGAGATGATAGATTAAGACAAAATGTGAAAAACATTTTGTAGACTTAAGTGCTATATGTCATTCATAAACAACGATAATAATAATAATAAATCAGTCTCACTACCTCACATTCAGACTGTTATAATAGCTCTCCACTGGTCTTTTTACCTCCAGTTTCTCTTTTTTCTTCAGCAATGAAAAGGTAATTTTGCCTGACCATGGAAATGTATTGTTTAAAATTCACCAATGTCTCCCTATTATCTATTGTATTAATTATAACCATCTTACATTAGCATTCAGAAAACTCTCTTGTTCTTCCTACTTTCCCAGCTTTTTTTATATGGAATAGTAGAAAGAGTACTGAAATTAGAGTCAGTAGGTCTTGGTTCCTATGTGCAATCTAATAATTAAGAGCTGTTTTCTATAGATGACTCACTTCTGCAAGTCTCTACCCTCACCTCAGTTCCCCAGCAAAATGCAAGGTCTTTGAGGGTAAGCAATGTGTCACTTTTTAATCTTTATATTTCTAATACTTAGCATAGTACCATGCACCAAGTAGGCACTTAGTACACTTTTTAAAAAATTAATTAAGTTCACCTTGCAAGTTTCAGTTTTTTCATATGTAAAATGGGAGTCATGACTCATATTATGTCTTACTGTGTTGTTGTCCTAAAGGTTCTCTTGGTAAAATGTAAAGCACTAAATGAGTGTAAATTGTTATTTGTTTTTATTATTAAGAATAAGTCCTTCTCTGTTCTGACAATGTCCTGATCAAGTTTTATTTTCCTCTGCCCCAAAGGTTTCTCTCACACTACCTCACATGCCTGGAATGGAATACCTTCCATTCCATATATAATGTGATTATAAAATAAGCTCAAGGTAGTGGTGAGAATACTAATAATTTAAAAAATAAAGAAAAATTTCATGTAGGAGGTCATGCCTGAGTTATGCTTTGAAGGAAGCTCCTGATTCTGAGAAATAGATGAGGAGGGAGAACATTCCAGGCCTGCAGGATCATAATTGTGACAAGGCACAGAGGCTGAAGGTAGGACAATATGGATGGAGAACAGCTAAGAAGTCAGTTTTACTGGAACAGGGAGAGTATAAATGGGAGCATAAACAGCATAGTTTGAATAATCCTGGAACAGTTGGGAGAAACTGGTTTATAGAGGTTTTTATATGTCAGTCTGAGGATTATGACTATTATCCAGGAGTCAATGAGGAGACAGTGAAGATTTTTGAAATAGAGAAGGGTTGAGAGTCTGGTGATCAACCTCCAAATAAATTTGTCTTTGATAAATATAAATTTGCTTGTTTTGTTGAGGATGCATTGGAGAGATAAGAGTCTCAAACCAGAGACACCAATGAGAAGGTTATTGAAATAGTGCAGGTGAGAGATAATGCCAGAATGAACAAGAATGGAAGTTGAATGAACGAATAGGAGGAGACCAATTCAAGTGATGCTGAGAATGTAGAATCAACAAAACTTAGCAATTGATTTGCTATGGGAGTTGAGGGAAAGGGAAAATTAAATAATGACTTTAAGGTTGTGAACTTGGGTGACTGGAATAATTAACAGAAAAGGGGAAAATTAGATGAGCAATGGGTTTTGGGGGAAATTGTCTTTAATATGAATTTAAAGTTTGTCTTTAGTTTCCTGAATGATAGGTTCAAATGGATTATTGGTCTCCTTGGGAGACACTAATATTACTTCCATGGAAAGTATACAAATCATCTAATGTATATATTAGTGGTTAGGTGTAAGTATTCTGTAAAAGGATTAAGAAGAGCTCCTTACTCTGTACACATCTATACCCACTAGTATAAAGAAAGATAAGTATAGGAGGGGAACCCAAGTATACATCCAATAAATGATTAAAAGGTACCAACAATATCCACAGGAGCAACCTCCTCTCTCTACTCCATTCCAGGCTGGCTAGCATTTATTTCAAGGTGCTTACCTCCTCAGGTCTAGGAGATTTTTATTTACTTCAGTTTATTAAACATTCTTTGATTATATCCATTTATACTCTCTCCTGTAATTCACCTTGAAATGGCTAAGGAATACAATATCAGAGTAACCAATCAGGTTTGAGATTTTCACTACCCATGGATGATCATTAGTACTCTGTTGCTTCCTTGTTCTTTTCACTGGAGACTGACTATGTCTCTATATTTTTTTTCAAGATTGGCTTCCCCAAGCTTGTGTTGCTACAGCTAACATCAAATAGAAAAAAATGGTTAGTGGTGATTATTTTCTTTTACATAGAGATAAACAGACAACAGGAGATGAGAAAAAAGTGAACCAAAAGATGTGAGAAGCACTGTTCATTGGAAATTATACCAGCCAATGTCAGATGCTTCTGTCTAAGCAGAAACTGATTTTCAAGCTTAGCTTCTTTCCCCATCCCTGCCTCATGGGAAAGAGGCAAGTAATCTCAGAGGAATGTCTCCTTTACTTTGGACATATTATTCACAACTCTGAAGAAAAAACTGGGATCTCACCAATCACTCAATATGCAAAAATCTTACTGTATCCAAGACTCTGACCATGCTTCCACCAACAGATGCACCAGGGGTTCCAAAGAACAATTGTCAGAATCTTTGTTGGGGGAAGGAAAGGAACATAAATGCCCAATTCTGGGAAATGTACACAATATCAATCAAGAATGAACTCTGAACTCTCCATCTCTTTTTTTTACCTCCACCTCTTTTTCACTTTTGTGTTTTACCTTTCCATCCATCTCCAGAGTGATTCTCATGCAGGTTTATATATAATAGGTTAAGTTTGGGACATGTCGAGTTTAAAATCATTATTGAATTTTGAAGTAGAGATTTCTAGCAGGTAGTAATGTGGAACAGTATTTGAGGAAAGAGATTGGGACTGGGTAAAAGGAATTAAAGGTAACCTGTAAAGGATTATATTTGAACCCATGGGAGCTAAAGAGATCATGAAAGGAAAGATCACAGAGACAGAAAGGAGGGTAAAAGGAGGGAGAGAAAGATGGAAAGAAGATCGAAGAAGAGATGAAAGGGGAAAAGAGGTCCAGAACAGACCCTTGGTGGTACCCACACAAATTGGCTGAGAAATGAATGACAGTCTAACAAAGGAGACTGAGATAGGTAGGATGAGAATCAAGAGAGCAATTTTAGAGGATGCAAGAGAGGAAAAATTGTCTGACCATGGCAGTGGCTAGAAATAGGTCAAGATGAATGACAACTGGGAAAGGTCTTTAAATTTAGGAGTTAGATCACTAGTAATCTTCAAAAAACAATTTCAGTCCACTCATGAGGTCAGGCACTAGATTGCAAAAGATTGAAAAATGGGTGTTTTATTACCTGCATCTAATAGATAAACAAACTGTGGGTCAGAAAGGGGACTTGGCTAAGACTAAAAAGCTAGTAAAGGTTAAAACCAAGACTCAGAGAAAGAACTCAAAATCAAATGCCCTTTCAATATGACCACACTGATATACAAATTAAATATCTATGTTGTGTCTTTCAAAGATTTAGTTCATAGGTAAGTAGGTGCTAGACACAAAGACATAAAAAGCAAGTCAACAGCTTGCTAAAGGAGACCCCCAAAAAATGTTGAAGAAAATAACACCTTTAAAAATAGACTAACTCAATTGGGAAAAGAAGTCCAAAAAGCCAATGAAGCGAAGAATGTCTTAAAAAACAGAATTAGCCAAATGGAAAAGGAGGGTCAAAAGCTCACTGAAGAAAATAATTCTTCAAAAAATTATAATGAAGCATATGGAAGCTAATGACTTTATGAGAAACCAAGAAATTACAAAACAATACAAAAAGAATGAAAAAAATGGAACAAAATATGAAATATCTCATTGGAAAAACAATTGACATGGAAAATAGATCCAGGAAAGACAATTTAAAAATTGTGGGACTACCTAAATGCCATGATCAAAAAAAGAGCTTAAAAATCATCTTTCATGAAATTATCAAGGAAAACTGCCCTGATATACCAGAACCAAAGGGCAAAATAAATATTGAAAGAATTCACTAATCTCCTCCTGAAAGAGACCAGAAAAGGAAAACTCCTAGGAATATTGTAGTCAAATTCCAGTGTTCCCAGGTCAAGGAGAAAACATTGCAAGGAGCTAGAAAGAAACAATTAGAGTATTGTGGAAATATAATCAGGATAACACAGGATATGGCAGATTCTACATTAAGGGATTGAAGGGTTTGGAATATGATATTCCAGAAGTCAAAGAAACTGAGATTAAAACCAAGAATCTCCTACCCAGCAAAACTGAGTATAATACTTCAGGGAAACAAATGGTCATTCAATGATATAGAGGACTTTCAAGCATTCTTGATAAAAAGGCCAGAACTGAATAGAAAATTTGACTTTGAAACACAAGAATCAAGAAAAGCACGAAAAGGTAAACAGGAAAGAGAAATCATAAAGGACTTTCTAGATTTGAACTGTTTCCATTCCTACATGGAAAGAAAATATTTGTAACTCTTGAGAATTTTCTCAGTATTTGGGTAGTTGGAGTGATATTACACACACACACACACACACACACACACACACACACACACACACATAGACAGAGCACACAGGGTGATGATATGTTAAAAAATTAAAATTAAGGGGTGAGAGAGGAATATATTGGGAGGAGAAAGGGAGAAGTGAAATGGGGCAAATTATTACTCATAAAAGAAGCAAGAGAAAACTTTTTCAATGGAGGAGAAAAGCGAGGAGGTGAGAGGGGAAAAGTGAAATTAACTCTTCTTCACATATGGCTTAAGGAGGGAAATATGGTCACTCAATTTGCTATGAAAATCTATCTTACACTACAGGAAAGTAGGGGAGAAGGGGATGAGTGAGGTGGAGAGGGTGATAATAGGGATGGCCAGTGGGAGAAGGGAGTAATTAGAAGTAAACACTTTTTGGGTGAGACAAGGTAAAAAGAAAGAATAGAATAAATGGGGGAACAGGGTAAGATGGAAAGAAATATGGTTAGTCCTACACAACATGACTATTATGGAAATCTTTTGCAAAACTACTACTACTACTACTACTACTACTACTACTACTACTACTACTAGCCTATATTGAATTGCTTGCCTACTCAGTGGGGATGGGTGGGAGGGAAGAAGGGAGAGAAGCTGGAATTCAAAGTATTAGAAACACAGGTTGAGAATTGTTTTTGTATACAAGTGGGAAATAACAAATACAGGTAATGGAGTATAGAAATCTATCTTCCCCTACAAGAAAAGAAAGAAGATGGGGATAAGGGAAGGGAGGGGTGTGATAGAAAGGAGGGCATACTGAGGGAAGAGGTAACCAAAATGCAATGCATTATGAGGTTAGGGAAGGGGAGAGATGGGGAGAAAATTTTGAACTCAAAATTTGGTGGAAATCAAGGTCAAAAGCTATAAATAAATAAATAAACATTAAAAATATTTTCCCAATTTTATGTAAAAGCAATTTTTAATTCATTAAAAAAATAAATTTGAGTTCCAAAGTCTCTCCCCCATTCAAGAAGGCAATCAATTTTATATAGATTATATCTTGTGCAATCATACAAAACCTATCTCCATGTTAACCATGCTATGAAAGAAAACACAGACAAAAAACAAACAAAAAAAATGCAGTTTTTAAAGGTATGCTTCAATATGCATTAAGATTCCAACAGTTCTTTCTCTGGAAGTGGATGTCATTTTTTTTTCTCATGAGTCCTTCAGAATATCTTGGATTGTTGCATTGCTGAGAGGAGCTCAGTCATTCTTTGTTGATCATCATACAACATTGGGGTTACTGTGTAAAATATTGCTGTTACTATGTACAATTTTCTCCTGGTTTTGCTCACTTCACTTTGCATCCATTCATATAAGTCTCCCCACATTTTTGTTTAAAGCATCGCTCTTGTCATTTCTTATAGCACAGTAGTATTCCATCACAATCATATGCCACAACTTGTTCAGCCATTCCTTAATTGATAGACATTATTTCAATTTCCAAGTCTTTGACACTACTAAAAGAGCCACTGACATTCTTTAGACTGGTACCCAGGAATTTCTATTATTGTTTGGCTCCTTTCTACTTAGTGCAAAGATGACTCTAAGTGCATTAAATGTAGCACTTGTGCAAAGTCTAGTAGACCAATGCCCAGGGATCAGGCAGCTTAGCTTTAACCTTTTGACAAATCTTCTTGCTCCCTCTATAGGTCTAGGGAGGCAGAACTGGTCCCAAGGAAATGGATTATTTCTACCATGACAACATGAGAGAGGAGTCCCACTAGTTTGTATCTTCAGCTGAAAGGAGGTTATCTGGGGCCTGGTCTGAACTGGTCAAGTTACCAAAGACAGTAGAAATCAATGAGAACTGTCCCTGAACTATGCCAGCAAAATTTCCATCTAAGAATATAGTTTTAAGGTTTCCTCTTAGACTTCATAAAATTGACAGTTCTTGGGACAGAGACAATCCTCAATTTAATGGCAAAGATCACAAAAAGAGAAAAAAGACTCACTTAAAATTTGATTCTCACATTCTCTGTTGTTTGGATCTGTCAGGAAATCATGTTGGTTCGTTTCCTAGCAACACAGAATTTATCACTGGGCTATTTATGACCTAACTCTCATTTGTCATCATTTGTCTAATCAGATCTGATCATAAATAAAATCTGCCCACAATCAACCAACTTCTGCTTGTAATTAGAATCCATTTCCATCAGGAGAGGATGGCAACTGATTTATGTCTCATATGTGTTGATATATCTGTGGATTTTTTTGTCATTTTCTTACGTGATACCCCTCACCACTTTGCCTACATAAATCCATCTTTGTTCCCCTCAGCAAAGCATCTATTTCCCAAAATGCTGGTGCCTCTGGCTGAAATTCATAGGTCATCTTCATTCATCTCCTCCAAGAGCTTCATCTCTGGAATACGTGTATTAAATGTGGATGTGTCATACTCTGAATGCTTATTCTTATTTTCTTGTTTCTCCCACCAGTCATTTTCTCCCTTTTGGTTCATAGACTATTATTTACTGAATTTTTGCCATATGCAAAATAATTCTATGCTAGATTTTGCGAAGGATGCTAAGAAGAAGGCACAGTTTTTGTCTATGAAGGGTTTATGGGTTAATTATGGAGATATGACAAATGTAGATTTAAAAATATAATTAATGATACCAAAAGATTACTAATAATTCCTCCCCTTTGCAAAAAAAAGTTAGAGTTAGAAGGCCTAGGTCCAGTTTCTGGCCCAGTATTTCATATATGGATGGTTTCATGCAATTTATTCTACCTCTCTGGATTTCAATTTCCAATCTGTAAACTAGGGAATACAATACACTATACTTTCTCTCTCCAGGAGTTATTATAAGCATCCAAATATATTTCACACATAATGCACTCTGTAACCATAAATACTTACATCAGTGAATCTTTGATTTCAATGATATGGATATTTTCAATAGAGAAGTCATAATGTGCCTCATTTTTCATCTTCTGTGTTTCTCCCCAAGTACTCCACAAAGGGTTTATGCAATGTACTGATAGCCTTCCCTGTATTCTTTTATGATCCTGAGTTTGGAGTAGCCTAGATTATCTCTTTGGCTGAAGGTCTTGCTATAATTTTTGGTTGATGCCCATTTATTTTCTTTTCCAGTACTTCTTTTCCTTGTTATTTTTTATGATACTTCTCACACACTTCTTAATTTGCAATAAGCTGTGACTTGTTTCTGCTTCTATTGATTCTTTGCATTGCCTTTGGGGATATTTTATTTATGATATGTTGTCAATATCTATAGCTTTATATCAATGTCCATAATGTGGTGTTGTCTTAATAATGGTTACTACTAAATGCTTTGTGAAGGACTAATTATAAACTCTTTGAGGACAAAGGCTATTTTTTATTTACCATTGTAACTATTCCAGTGCCTAGCATAGTGTATTGTGCTTAGTTGGCTCCTAAAAAAAGTGTAATGATGCTTGCCTTCCAAAGGGAAGGGGTGGGGAGGGAGGGAGAAAGAGAAGTTGGAACTCAAAGTTTTAGGAACAACTGTCGAGTACTGTTCTTGCTACTAGGAAACAAGAAATACAGGTACAGGGGTATAGAAAGTTGTTTGACAAAAGAGAAGATGGAGACAAGGGCAGAGAGGGATGATAGAAGAGAGGGCAGATTGGTGATAGGGGCAATTAGAATGCTTGGTGTTTTGGGGTGGGGGGAGGGGACAAAAGGGGAGAAAATTTGGAACCCAAAATTTTGTGAAAATGAATGTTAAAAGTTAAATAAAAAATAAATTAATTAATAAATTAAAAAAATAAAAAAAAAGTGTAATGAATGCATGTATGAATAAAGAAAGAAGTAAATCACTGAACCTGAGTGTCAGATCAGGATGGGCTCTCAGAACACAAAATGTAGAATGTGGGAGCTGGAAAGAACCTCAGAAAGAAAATGTTAAATTTGAAGATACAAAATGCATAGAATGTTAAGAGTTAGAAGGAAATGTCTTCATTTTAGAGAAGAAGGAATTGAAGGACCAGAAGAGTGAAGCCCCATAGCATAAGTGGTAGAATAAAGAATACAACTCATGGCTCCTCTTGCTTTCTAGTCCAACATTCCTTGCATTCCACCACTACTAAAATAGTTAGAAGGCCTCACAAAAGCAGACATGTTTATGGATTATAGATCGTTAATGGTCTAGATTGGAAATCACCTTTGCCAAACTTTGCTTGAAAGCCAACTACTTAAGAATAAGTCTGGATTTTTTTTTTTTTTTGGTGGGGAGGTATAATTACATTGCTCTTGCAACCATCCTCTTCTAATACAGGTCAGTCATAATTCTGTAATTCATAGTCTTCAAGAATTTCTGGGACCCTTAGGAGTTAAGTGATTTGCCCAATGTCACACAGCTAGGACTTGAATATAGACCTTCTTGAGTGTGAGGCCAACTTTATCCAAGACAACAAGTTGCCTCTCATAGCTCTGGATATCACCTTGAAAAAGAAAAGACTGTGTCAAATCTTTCATTAGTCAGTCATTATCTACTGTACAAACAAGGAAACTGTCCCCAAATGTCCTCATGCTGTGAGTCATTTGAATGGGAAAGTGAGGACAATGTTGTGGCCCTACTGTCATCAAATCCTTAAAGGATATTGCAGGAAAAAATGGTGAAATTATTTTAAAACATGAGGGAAGTTATTTACAAAAAGGGTCTAGGTGATTTGAAAATGCCAGAACCTATGAACATTAAAAGATTTCAGTTTGACTGAAAAATAAAATAATGTGATTCATAAAAAGGAACTGAGGGTAACAGATCATGAAGGAGAAGACAAGAAGAAATACAGACAGGTTTCATTTTACTTCCAGTGTCCATAACCATCATCCTGTGATTTAAAGTTCCTTTCAACTCTGACATTCTCTGTCCAGTGTTCTCTAAGGTCTTTTTGGTTTTTATATTCAATATTCTAATTTATGAGGTCTTTCTCTAAGCTCCACAATTCCATACAACTATTTCCCTAAAACTCAAAAATAACCTTCCTTACTTTTCTCTTCTTCCATTCTTCCCAAAGGGTCTAGTAATTTGCCAATGGTTCAACAACTTATAAACTAACAGATTTTGGAGCTACCTTTCCTCCTATTGCTAGCAGCGAGAGGAACTTCACAAGTAGGGTGCTGAGTCTTAATTGTGGCAGTGAGAAAATGGCATTGAAAAGCTAAATTCAATCTACATTGCTGCCAGCCAGGAAAACAGAAGAGGCAGTGTTTGAAAAAATAAAACATCTGTGCTTGCACCCGACACCGTGGTCACGTAGGGTATAATTACCAAAGAAAGTTATTTCCGAGTGGCTCTCTTTGCCCCCTCTCTCTTTTCTTCTTGGATACACTTACTCAGCTGTTTGAAAGCCAGCGGCAAATTACTCTGTTTTGTAAGTAATTGCATACCCCAGTTCCTGCTGGGAAAAATATGGGATGCTTGGGACTGATTTTGCAAAAAGTTATCAGTTCATGCCTACATTTTCCAGGAGCTGGTCCAAAAAGTCTGCTGCAACAGAAAAAAAAGCACTGGGTAGGAAGTCTAGGAACATGGGTTCTAGTTCTGGCTCTGCTATTAATGTGCTGTGTGTCATTGAGCAAGTCATGCTTTGCTCAAGGTCTCAGTTGTCTTCTCTGTAGAATAAAGGTATTGAACTAGATGGTGTCTAAGTTATTTTTCATCACTAATAGTCTCTGATAAGTGTTCTAAGATCCCTTCCAGCCTTGCCATTCTCTGTCCCTGAAAAAAACTATCGTTCTACGTTCTAAGATCCTTCCTTGCTGTGCATTCTATGATATTAGTTTGGGAAAGCTAGTGCTTCTGTGAACATATAGCTAGATTTATGTTCTAACACTGAAAGTTACCTGTCAATGAGTAATGCTTTGATCCAACTCTCTTGTCATTGCTGCAGATTGGATAGAGAAGTAAATAGATGTAACAGCTTATATCTACAAAGTATTTTATAGTTGTCTCTATAAGATCAAACGTTGAGTTGTGAAACATAACTTAAATAAAACAAACATACAGTAATATTTATTATATGCAAAGCACTATGTTAGGCCTTAAGAAGATAAAAAGTTTAGATAAAACAATGTCTATCTCTTCATGCAAGATAAGGTCATTACTGACAGGGTGACTCAGAGAAGTCTTCAGTAGGAAATGGTTTTTGATTTGGGATTAAAGAGAATGGTAGAAAATAAAGTGAAGAGGAAGAAGGGCTATTTTATTCAAAGGAATGGTTTAACCAAAGGCAAGGACACAGGAAAGCAGTGGGCTCTTCAGAAGATAGTTTCTCATGAAAGTGAATGTCAAAACACCTATGGACAACTCCTCCCCAAAAAAACAAATGGAAAGTAGTCTCAAGTCCCTAAAGAACCCAACGAAGAACTCAAAAATGAGCTTAAAATCTTGTAAGAGAAAAGAAAAATGGGAAAAGAATTGAGAGTGATGCAAGAGAATTGTGAAAAAAAGAGGCAAGAACTTTGAAAACTGCTTAAAAAGTGTAATTGCTCAAATGGAAAAGGAGATGCAAAAATCCATGAAGAAAGCAAATCCTTAAAGAGTACAGTTGGCCAAATGGAAAATAAAGTATAAAAGCTAATTGAGGAAAAAAGCACATTAAAAGTTAGAATTCTGCAAATGGAAGTTAATGACTCTATAAGACATCAAAAATCAATCAAACAAGTTTAAAAGAATGGAAAAAAATAAGAAAAAGTGAAATATCTCATTGGAAAAACAATTGACATGAAAAATAGACCAAAGAGAGAAAATATCAGAATCAGTGGACTACCTGAAAACTGTAATCAAAAGGAAGACCTAGATAACATCTTTCAAGAGATTATGAAGGAACAACTGTCCTGATGTCCTAGAACCAGAGGGTGAAATAGGCATTGAAAGAATCCAACAATCACCTTAGGAAAAAGATATCAAAATAAAAACCCCAAGTATCATTATAGCCAAATTTCAAAACTCTCAGGTCAAAAAAAAAATACTACAAGTGCCCAGAAAGAGACATTTTAAATGTCAGGGAGTCATTATCAAGATTACAAGGACTTGACAGCTGCAACCTTCAAGGACTGGAGGTCATGGAACATGATATTCTGGAATCCAAGGGATTTAGAACTACAAACAAGAATCACTTGACCAGCAAACTTAAGCATAATACATGGAAGATAAAAATAGTCATTCAATGAAATAGAAGGATTTCAAGCTTTCATAAGGAGAAAACCAGAATCAAACCAAAAATTTGACCTCTAATATCAAGTTCAAAGAGAAGCATAAACAAGGAAAAAGGGGGGAAAGGGAGATTCAATAAGGCTAAACTATTTACATCCCTACACAGGAAAACGATACTTGTAATTTTAGAAATTATATCACGAATACTACAGCTAGAAGGAATATACATAAACAGAGGGTAGAAGTATATGGTAAATTTGAGGGAATGCTATTAAAAATTAAGGGATGAGAAAGAGAAGTACAATGAGTGCAAAAGGAAAGGAGAGGTAGACCGGGATAAATTACTTCAAATGATGAGGTGCAAAAGACCTAGTAAAGTGGAAGGGAAGACGAGAGGTTGGGTGACAAGCATCACTTAAACTTTGCTCTCATCAAGACTGGCTCAAAGAGGAAATCATAAACACAATCAGTTGTATATAGAAATCTATCTTACCTGACAGGGAAGTAGAAGGGAGGAGATCAAGTAAGGGGGCGTGAGTTGGGGACTGACAGAAGGGAAGGCAAATCAGGGGATATGATAGAAGCAGAACACTGATGAGAAGGGCAAAGGTGAAAGGAAAGAGGACAAGGAAAGAGAAAGGTGAAAGGAAAGAGAAAGACAGGAGGAGGAATAGCATGGAGGGAAATACATAGGTAATAATCATAACCATGAATGTGAATAGAACGAACTTTTGCATAAAATGGAAGCAGATATCTGAGTAGATCACAAACCAGAATCCTACAATATGTTGCTTGTAAGAAACACACTTGAAGCAGAGAAACATACACAGAGTAAAGATAAGAGACTGGAACAGAATCTATTATGCTTCAGTTAAAATTTTAAAAAGTAGGGGAAGCAATCCTGATCTCAGATAAAGTAAAAAAAACAAACTAGATCTAATTTAAAAAGATAAAGAAGGAAATTACACCCTGCTAAAATAAAAAAGGTACCGTAAACAGTGAAGCAATATCAGTATTGGACATATGTGCACCAAGACGTATAGCATTCCAGTTCTTTAAGGAGACATTAAGTGAGTTATAGGAAGAAATAGACAGCAAAACTGTATTAGTGGGGCAACTCAACTGTCCCCTCTTAGAATTCAATAAATTCATCAAGAATAACCAAAAAAAAATGAAAGGGGTAAATAGAATATTGTAAAAGTTAGATATGACAGACTTTGGCATGATTTAGACATAAAGAGTGATACCATAAGCAAATTAGAAGAGCAAGGAATAGTCTCCCTGTCAAATCTATGGAAAGGGGAAGAATTCATGACTGATCAAGTGATATCTCTGAGAGCATTACAAAATGTGAAATAGATATTTTTGATTGTATCAAATTAAAGAAGTTTTGTGTAAACAAGTACAACCAAAATTAGAAGAAAAGCAGAAAGATGGGAAAAACCTTTACAGCAAATGTCTCTGATATGGTCTCATTTCTCAAATATCAAAAGAACTGAGTCAAATTTACAAGAAAGAAAACCATTCTCCAATTGCTAAATGGTCAAAAAACATGAACAGTTTTCAGATAAAGAAATCAAAGCTATCTATAGCATATGAAGAAGTGCTCTAAATCACTTTTGATTGAAGAAATGCAATTTAAACAACTCTAAGGTATCACTTCTCACCTAATAGATTGGCTAATATGACAGAAAAGGAAAATGGTAAATGTTGGAGAAGATGTGAGAAAAATCAGGACACTAATGCACTGTTGCTGGAATTGTGAACTGGTCCATACATTCTCAGTTTGAACCTTCATTCTCAGAGCAGTTTGAACCTAGGCCAAAACTATGCCTCCCCTTTGATCCCATATTGCCACTACTAGGTCTATATCACAAAGAGATCACAGAAAAGGCAAAAGGACCTACATGTGCAAAAATATTTATAGCAGCTCTTTTAATGGTGGTAAAATATTGGAAATTGAGGAGGTTCCTATCAATTGGGGAATGGCTAAACAAGCTATGGTATAGGAATATAAGGGAATACTATTGCACAATAAGAAATGATGAACAGATTTCTGAATAAGATGGAAAAACTTGTACAAATAGATGCAAAGTGAAATGAGCAGAACCAGGAAAACATTGTACATGTTACCAGCAATATTTTGTAATGATCAACTATGAATGACTCAACTCTTCTCAGCAACACAATAATACATAACAAGTACAAAAGGCTCGTGAAGGAAAATGCTATCTGTATCCAAATAAGGAACTGAGGTATTCTGAATACAGATCAAAGCATACTTTTTTTTTAACTTACTTTATTCTTTCTCAGGTTTTTTTCTTTTGATCCATTTCCTCTTTTACAACTGTGGCTAATATGGAAATAATTTTATAGGATAGTGCATATATAAAACTTTATCAATCTATCTACTGTTTTCAGAAGAGGGCAAATTAGGGAGGGAGGGAGAAAATTTTGGAACTCAAAATCTTATAAAAAGGAAAGCTAAAAGTTTTCTTGACATGTAAGTGGGGAAAATAAAATACTATTAAAAAATAACACTATAAGTTGCAGAATAGGTATTAGTTGCATCTGGATGATTTAATTTCCTCATCTGGAAATGTCAATGATATCTCAATGATGAGAAGACATTACAATGAGTATATTGAAAGTGGAGACCTAGATTCTAATTCCAGCTCTGCCACTTGTTGTCCTTCAGTTATCACACCCCTTCTCTAGGTCTTTATTTGCTCACCTTTTAAATGAAAAGGTAAGACTAGGGATCTTGAAGCCCCCTCATCTCTGTCACCTTTTGTTCTATGTTCAAAAATCCCTTTTAGCTCTAATAATTTTTATGCTAAGATCACTCCCAGCCTTAATGTTGTATGGCGTCTATCCCAAGATCCCTTCCACCTATAATATGGTCTACTATATATTCTATGATGTCCTCTAGCCATAATATTTTATTGTTTTATAAATGACCCAGCTCAGATGCCAAAAGTCACTTCTATACACAGGAAGCACTGAATCCACCCCTAAACCTTTGGTTGGCCATCACAGTAACAACTCCCATATAATCACATTGGCTAACTGTGACATAATGTCTCTGACAACTAGATCTTCCCAGTCAAAACTCAGAGTTTTTCTTATTCTCTATCTTCCTTGGTTACTTCCCTTGCCATATCCCAGCCTATAACTGCATTGGGACTGCTACAGAGACATACTTCACCATTTTAAAGATTCATAATGAGCTAAAAGGCCACATCAGAATCAATTTATTATTCACTAAAGTCTCAGGTCCCTGCCTGTTTTGTACTCCTGAATAAAACATACCATGGATAGTGTAAAGGCTGCCAGCAGCAGGAAGAAGAAAAGATAGCAGAGTAATACATATTTACATAATTAGAGGGGGAAGAAATGCTGGAGCAGATTTTTCTTTTGAAAGTGTGTGTTTATCTGAATAGCTGGCTAGAGAAAGATGTTTACCTAGTGTGGAATATAAGTGTACTTTCTCCCTGATGGTGCCATAGCTATGATCAGGGATCTATTCTTACTGGAAACCACTGGCTTCTTCTTCCACTTGAGAGTTGGCAACCTACACTGGGCTGTCCAGAGCATACCTCTTCCTTATGTCTGGGAGTTTGCCAGACAGGAGACAGTGGATTTCCAGACTGAAAACAAATGCTTATTTGGGAAGAAAATGGAACTAGGAATCAAATGTCTCTGCCCCAAAATTAACTTTATGTCCAGTGAGTGAGTCATTTCTTCAATCTGGTCCTTAGCTTCCTCACCATTGAAGACTATTGTAACAGTGCAGGTGTGAGGTGATGAGGGAATAGGTTAAGATGGTGGCTGGGTAAGTGTTGGGAAGAAGTTAGAATACATGCTATGGAAATAGAAGAGGCAAGAAAAGAAGTGAAAAAAATCTTCATCTCTAATGAGATGGTTGACTTTTAAATTCTGAATTTTAAGACCCCTTTCAGCTGCAGTGGTATATATTATAAGATCCCTTCCAACTCAAACATTCTATATCTCCTCTCTTTGAAATTCTGAATTCTAGGTTCCCTTCAAATTCTAACAGTCTAGGTTTCTTGTTCTAATATGCCTACCAATTCTTCCATGTGGGATTTAATGTTCTAAGGTAGCTTCTAGCTCTGATATGCTATGATTTTTATAGATTTTTAAATGACCTCATCCCTGGAATAGGTCAGAGTTGAGGAACACTTTGAAAGTGACACTGGTTATAATTTATTATTCTGGTGGCCAGCACACATGGGTTTCTAGCAACAGTGTTTCTCTGTATAAACAAGGAGACATTTTAATTTATACCAGAGAATTGGCCAAGTTGTTTTGCATAGAAACCATATTTTAAAAATTAATTGAGCTGCACATGCAGATATATGTGAGTACAAATATAATATATCCTAAGGGAAAGTCCTGCTTGTAATCTATTTCACTTGAAAACTGTTTTATTAATGAATTTTACAGAAAAAAATAGATTGTATCAATGACCCGGCCCTGATTAAATCCAGAATATTCAAGAGAAAGGCCACCCGGGGCTACTGACATTTGTCCCTTTCCCTAACTAGCCCCTGCAGAAACCAACAGACTTTCATTTTCCCAGTCAGATATTTCTTATTCTTAATAGTGTATTTGAACTCAATCAATATACCTGAACATGTACTAATGTAAATGGAATTGCTACTGGTTCCGAAAACTATTTTTTAAAGAGATTTACTGGAAGTTATTATACTAAATCTCCCCTTCAGAAAATAAGAATTAGATGGATTTTAGGGATACTTATTCTTCTCCTTATTTGAATATTATTGAAGGAAAGTCAAACACTTAAGGGAAAAGATTAATCTAGACTGTCCTAGTGACTTAACAACTTCCTGTTGGTGAGTGACCTTCAGAGAAACAAACAACAAAAAAAAATGCCTAACTTACCTTGGTTCATATCCCTTTCCCCACCTTCTACTCCTGGGTAAATTGACAATAACTCAAATTTCAATCATTCACACCTCAGTCTGAATTAATTTAGTTAGGTATCTTACCTGTACTAACAAAGGTTAATATTTAAATAGCTCTTTGGGATTCCTTTTGTACATATTATCTCATTTAATCCTCACAATAACCATTAGATATAGATATAGGATCAGAAAATATTATCTCCAATTTATGGTTTATGATACTAAGGTCTTATAAGATGGGTGCTAGGCAATGGGGATCCAAGTAGAAGAATTAAACAGTCTCTGTCCTCAAGGAGCTTACAGTATAGATAAGGGAGGTAAGGTATACAAATCTAGGTACATCCAAAATAGATAGAAGGTGAGTGGGGACTTAAAGAGGAGGCCCTAGCCCCAGGAGAATCAGAGAAGACAATAGGTAAAAATATCAATTTGAGCCAAGCCTTGAATAAATCCGAGGATTATGAGTAAATAATGAATAAACAACCAAATGAACAAAAGAATGAATGAATGAATGAAAAAGTATTAAGTAGCTAAATGGTGCAATAGATTGACTCCAGAATGAACCTGAAATAAAAAAATAAAAACTTGAATTCAAATATTTTCTCATGCACTTAATAGCTGAAAGACCCTGCCTGGGTAAAAAAGCATTTAACAGCCCTCAGCCATAATTTTCTTCCCTGAAAAAATGGAGATAATAGTAGTATTCCCCTTACCTGGTTGTTGTGAGGATCAAATGAGATAACATATGTAAATGTAACCTTGCAACCTTTTAAGTACTATATAAATGCTAACTATTCATGTTAAGTACTGTGCATGATTAACTTACGTATTATTATTCCCTAGCATAGTAGTAAGCATTGTGTATTCAAAATGAAAAGCAAGCCAGTCTCTGCTTTGGAACGAGCGTATATACTAATGTAGGAGACAACACAGATGAAATTTCAGGTACAGAGCAGACAAAAAAATTCCCAGGGCTCCCTAGGGTACAGTAGGAAGGCTGATAAAAATGCAACTTCTTTAATTTAATTCTGATGTTAAACCATTAGACTACGCCAAGGACTGCAACATTAACCTTAGGTGGAAAGAATTTTTCGAGACTTCAGAAACTATCGATGCTAAGGAGGCAAGGGCTGCAGCACCTGTGGAAGTAATTGAGATAAATGATATCAAATGAGATAATATTCATATAAATGAATTAAAAAGCATGTAGCACAGTGCCTGGCACATAGAAGGCACTACATAGATTCTTCTTCTCTCCTTCTGCTCCCAATTTCCAGGCTAGTTCCCTGGCTAAAGGCTACACAACATGGAAGTAAGGAGGAAGACTGTTCCATGAATGAGGGACAGGCAACCAAAGGCACAAAGATTAGAAATCAGTGTTACACATAAGGAACAATTAGAAGACCCATTTTGGTGAATAATGGCATCTGTGAAATGGAGCAATGGGTTACAAGCATGGACAGGTAAGTTGGAGACAAATGTGAAGGGCAATAAATACTAAACAGAGGAGGTTATAGTTGATCCCATAAGTAAGTAGAGGAACTGAAGTTTATTAAGTAGAGAAGTGACATTGTCAGACTTGTGCTTTAGAAAAATCTCTGGCTCTTAGCAAGTGTGGAGCCAAAGAGAAAAGTAGGGCTCCGCTTCTTTTCTTTCCTCTCTCCCCTCCCCCTCTCTCCCCGCTTGTACTTCTACTTCCATTCCCTTAAGCTTAGCCTTCTTAGGAAATCTCCCCCTCTTCGTCCTAAGAAAGAAGACCCCCTGCACTTGTAACCGAAACCCTGTAATAAAGCTCAACCCCTGTTTGACTCTGAAAAAAAAAAAAAAAAAAAAGAAAAATCTCTGACAACTAAGTGGAGGATGGATTAGAATAGAAAGATACTTGAGTCAAGAAAACCTATTTGGAGGCTATTGCAATAGTCCAGATAAAGGGAAATGAGGGACTGTCCTGGAAGAGTGCCTGTATGAGTAGAGGGAAGGGAATAGAAGTAAGACATATTGTGGAAGCAGAAATGACGATATTTGGCACTCAAGTGTACACATGAAGGAAGGAAGAGTTAGTCAGGGATAACACCAAGGTTTCAAATTCAGGAGAAATATGAAAGTTTTGAAGAGGGGGAGAACAAATTCTGTTTGGAGAATTTTGAGTTTGAGTTATCAGGCTAGAGCTCAGAAAAGATACTAGATATAGATACTAAAATACAAAATAAATATTACAAAATATTTAATATTCAATATATTTATTTAATATATTTATTTAATATATATTATAAATATTATAAAAAATATAAAATAAAATATAGAAGATACTAGACTAGAAATCTAGATGGAATGGTTATTTTTCTCCATTCTTAACAGTCAGATGAGATAAATTACACTAAAAAGGGGGCATTTTAGTTGAGGGGAAGGACAAAAGGAGTAATCATAGTAGGTAAACTTTCAGGAGGAGAAAGACCTATGTATAATTCAATAAGTGTTTCTGAGCAGATATTGTTATTATGTCCTTCATTTTGGAAGAGAATCAATGACATCATATCATGGTTTTGACTCACTATGGTGAGGTAGAGTTACATCAAGTTGTCAGCCTCACTCTGCCTTCCAGAGTCATCAAACTCCAGTGGCAAGACAAAAATCAGGATGACTGGCAATGACCCAGGATGCAGTGGATGACTGGCATCTTGGACATCTGAGCAGGCTCTTAAGCACAGCATCTGTTTCAGCTGCCTTCATGACCATTGGAACAATTTTTTTCTCATCCATTCATTTGACAAGTTAGGGGAAGGGAGTCTTCACATGCCAGGCATAGATACCTTACTAAATAACAACTCGTTTGAGACTTTTCAGTTATCTTCAAACTAGTATAGCTTATCTATTAAGGTGGTCTACTGGGGTGTAGCCACTGCTCATGCTATAGGTTCTTAGAACCACAGAGAGACTAGTGCCAATTAGACATCAAAGGTGGATAAACAGTCCTAAAAAGAATTAGACAAGCCCTCACAGCAGAGGTACTAGTCCTTCTTGAGAATCCTTATAAGTAGCCCAAGATTAGTAGGCATTTGAGGAAAGGCTGGATGGGAGGGGAAGAAGTGAAAATAGAGAGGAAAGTGGGAAGGCATCAAAGAAAAACATTTCGGGGGGGCAGAGCCAAGATGGCGGAGTAGAAAGACACATATACACATAGCTCTGAACCCACAACCCATAGAACATTAGTAAAAAGGAACTCACGGCGAATTCTGGAGTAGTAGAGGCCACAGCACAGTGGAGCAAAGGAGATTTCTGTTCCAGAGGGACCTGCAAACCTCTTGCAAAAAGTCCGTCGCGCTGCAGAAGCGGAGCCCAGCCCAGCCCTGCCACGGCCACAGCACGGAGAGGAGCAGATCTGAGCGGGCTTCAGGGATGGGATCTCCAGCGGCAGCGCGGGTCCCTCCACCCACAGGTGACGGGGGTCAGTGAGAAGGTCTTCTTGGCAGGTCAAGAGGGGAGTGGGGTGCCCCCATAATTCAGGCCCCCTTGGGAGGCAGTAGCTGACGCAGCGGCAGACCAGGGCTCCCCAAGCAGGCAGGAGCCTGGATCCATTGTGGAAGGTCTCTGCATAAACCCCCTGAGGGAACTGAGCCCAAGAGACAGCCCTGCCCTGACCTGAGTACCTGAACTTAATCTCACACTGAATAGCAGCCCTGCCCCTGTGGAAACCATGAGGCTGGGAAGCAGCATTTGAATCTCAGACTCCAAGCTCTGGCTGGGAGGATCAGGAGGCGAGGTGGGTGTGAGGAGAATATTCAGAGGTCAAGTCACTGGCTGGGAAAATGCCCAGAAAAGGGAAAAGAAATAAGACTATAGAAGGTAACTTTCTTGGTGAACAGGCATCTCCTCCCTTCCCTTCTGATGAGGAAGAACAATGCTTACCATCAGGCAAAGACATAGAAGTCAAGGCCTCTGTATCCCAAACATCCAGACTAAATATTCTGTGGGCTCAGGCCATGGAAGAGCTCAAAAAGGATTTTGAAAATCAACTTAGAGAGGTGAAGGAAAAGCTGGGAAGAGAAATGAGAGATATGCAGTCAAAGCATGAACAGCAGGTCAGCACCCTGCTAAAGGAGACCCAAAAAAAATGCTGAAGAAAATAACACCTTGAAAAACAGGCTAACTCAATTGGCAAAAGAGGTTGAAAAAGCCAATGAGGAGAAGAATGCTTTCAAAAGCAGAATTAGCTAAATGGAAAAGGAGATTCAAAAGCTCACTGAAGAAAATAGTTCTTTCAAAATTAGAATGGAACAGATGGAGGCTAATGACTTTAGGAGAAACCAAGAAATCACAAAACAAAACCAAAAGAATGAAAAAATGGAAGATAATGTGAAATATCTCATTGGAAAAATAACTGACCTGGAAAATAGATCCAGGAGAGACAATTTAAAAATTATGGGACTACCTGAAAGCCATGATCAAAAAAAGAGCCTAGACATCATCTTTCATGAAATTATCAAGGAAAACTGCCCTGAGATTCTAGAACCAGAGGGCAAAATAAATATTCAAGGAATCCACAGAACACCACCTGAAAGAGATCCAAAAAGAGAAACTCCTAGGAACATTGTGGCCAAATTCCAGAGTTCCCAGGTCAAGAAGAAAATATTGCAAGCAGTTACAAAGAAACAATTCAAGTATTATGGAAACACAATCAGGATAACACAAGATCTAGCAGCTTCTACATTAAGGGATCGAAGGGCATGGAATAGGATATTCCAGAAGTCAAAGGAACTAGGACTAAAACCAAGAATCACCTACCCAGCTAAACTGAGTATAGTACTTCAGGGGAAAAAATGGTCTTTCAATGAAATTGAGGACTTTCAAGCATTGTTGATGAAAAGACCAGAGCTGAAAAGAAAATTTGACTTTCAAACACAAGAATGAAGAGAAGCATGAAAAGGTGAACAGCAAAGAGAAGTCATAAAGGACTTAATAAAGTTGAACTGTTTACATTCCTACATGGAAAGACAATATTTGTAACTCTTGAAACTTTTCAATATCTGGGTACTGGGTGGGATTACACACGCACACATGCACACACACACACACACATACACACATAGAGACAGAGTGCACAGAGTGAATTGAAGAGGATGGGATCATATCTTAAAAAAATGAAATCAAGCAGTGAGAGAGAAATATATTGGGAGGAGAAAGGGAGAAATGGAATGGGGCAAATTATCTCTCATAAAAGAGGCAAGCAAAAGACTTATTAGTGGAGGGATAAAGAGGGGAGTTGAGAGAAAAACATGAAGTTTACTCTCATCACATCCCACTAAAGGAAGGAATAAAATGCACGCTCACTTTGGTATGAAAACCTATCTTACAATACAGGAAAGTGGGGGATAAGGGGATAAGCAGGGTGGGGGGGATGATGGAAGGGAGGGCATGGGGAGGAGGGAGCAATTTGAGGTCGACACTCATGGGGAGGGACAGGATCAAAAGAGAAGAGAAGTAATGGGGAACAGGATAGGATGGAGGGAAATATAGTCAGTCTTATACAACACAACTATTATGGAAGTCATTTGCAAAACTACACAGATTTGGCCTATATTGAATTGCTTGCCTTCCAAAGTGAAGGGGTGAAGAGGGAGGGAGGTAAAGAAGTTGGAACTCAAAGTGTTAGGAACAACCGTCGAGTAATGTTCTTGCCACTAGGAAATAAGAAATACAGGTAAAGGGGTATAGAAAATTATCTGGCCCTACAGGACAAAAGAGAAGATGGAGGCAAGGGCAGAGAGGGATGATAGAAGAGAGGGCAGATTGGTGATAGGGGCAATTAGAATGCTCGGTGTTTGGGGTGGAGGGGACAAAAGGTGAGAACATTTGGAACCCAAAATTTTGTTAAAATGAATGTCAAATAAATAAAAAAAAGAAAAAGAAAAAAAAAAGAAAAACATTTCAATATTGTACTGGAAGTAAACTTGCTCCCTTTTCCTATCCTACTTCCTAGAATTTTAGGATCTCAAATCTGGAAGGAATCTCAGAAGCCATATAATATAACCTATCCTTGAAGCAATAACAACTGATTCATGAACTTAATAATATTTTAACAGGTATCATGGATATTTCCATATCAATCCACTATACTATAAGCTCCATGAGTGCATCAACCATATCTTAATGATTTTCATGTTTCCCTCAGTACTGGGTTCTCTGGAATTAAGTAATCCATACAGGTGTCTGTTATCACTGCACCTCACAGGATGAAAAACAAGCATGTGTTGTCCAATTTTTTAATGCCTGGAGAGTTAAACTGGAATCTTTTAAGTGGTTGTAGATTACATCAGTCACTACAGAGATTCCTAGCTTGATGCAATCAGCATAATGTCTTTAAAAAAACAAAAGCATTTGAATGACATTCATTACTACTATAAGGAATCCTTCCACTTCTTTCATTTGAATTTTGTATTGGACATCCTCAAAACTGTGACAAATACCTTTGGTGAATATAGTCTAAAACATAACACAAATGTTTATGTATAAATGTGTGTACATGTATGTGTGCATACACATATAGACATGTGTATATATATATACATCATACATATACATACATATATGTATTGCTGTGTTAAAGTGATATCCATAATCTTCAAGACTATCTTTATATCTACATATTTTAATCAATCTTCAATAATCTTGCCTATGCATGAGAGACACCTTGTTGGAGGAGAGGGGTACCTTTTAAAAGGCATTTTGTTCTTATTTAAATGCTGGTTTATAGTAAAAAAACAATAATCAAAGTGCAGTTTTGTGTTCTCCATAGACCTTTAATTCAATTGTGTGATAGCAAAGATGTTTTCTGATATAAAATATTTGTAAAAGCTTGACATTTCCCTTCTTATGGCTTCATCCAGAATTTCCTTGATTAGTGCATAGATTATCCTCTTCAAGATGTTACAGAGATGAGAAAATAGGCATACAGGTTAGTAGCTATTGCTGTTTTCTCAATTGCCTTTTAGAGTTAATAATGAAATCCATGATTTTCTTAAAGCATTTAATATCATTCCTTATTTCCAAAATCTTTTCCTCTCAGTGTCCATCATTGTTCCTTTGGGGTTTACATGGTCTACCTCAGTTGCTCTTCCCATCTTTTTTTTCAGTGCAAGTACTGTGTCCTCATGAAGCACCTATTAAGCTTTTCTGTGAGCATGTATATCATGGACAGACACAGAAGATGGACATTGAATGTGGCCCGTAATCGAATAAAAAGATGATTATGAGCTAGATTACATTTTGGAAATACTTGGTGTTTTTTTAGCAACTATGAAATTCTTCCTGAAATAAAAACCCACTTTTTTTAACCATGGCATTTTTCCAGTGATAATGTATGATTTTTGAATTATGGAAACCATAATCTCCAAAGAATTAAAATAAAGAGTGACCTAAAGAGCATTGAAGAGGATTTTCATAAGAGAGAATAGACTTAAACCCATTACCCATGAAGAATTGCTTGAAGAAGCAGCATAAAGAATGTCATCAGAGAGATATGTGCCAAGAAAATGAGGACCAGTTGTGTAGCAAGGCAGAAGGATAAACAATAGAAAGCAAGAGTGCCATGTTGACATAGATTCAATCTCGAGATATCTAGAGGAAGGCTCCCAACATGTTTGATGAGTCCTCTCTGGAGGATTCATAGGACAATTCCATAGGAGCATAGATAAGAGTCACACAAGATGAAAAAACGTAGATATGTTGTGATCTGAACATGTTGGAGTGAGTATATACTTCATTGAGGTTATACTCATGCAACGAAGTGTCAAAGTACTAAAATATCTGAGAGTTGTTACCATAGTCAAGAATGCAGCAGTCTGACAATATGGAAGGTAGCAGTTCCTGTCACTGAATTCAGTTAAGTGAAACAAGCTCTCTGTGGTTGGCTGCAACCAGCTTCTGAAAGCAGAGAGACTCTAGGATACTGGACCACTGTTTCCTAGGTTGACCCATATACAACAGAGGTAATGATATTGTCAGAAAGAAGAGAAAGGAATCAAGGCCAGAATTCAATGAGTCAGAGCAACACACTGAGAAATCTTGCTATGCAGGCAGCTTTTCTGGATTTTCTATTTCTTTATTATTTATTTCCATTTTAGTAAGGAGAACATTTCATACACTATACTTTAAGCTACTGGGAGTCTTAAGGCATAAAATAAGCCTAAGAGTAGAAGACTCATAATTCTGTGACAAAACCAGGTAAAAATTATGTCCTTGACAACATCTTCTAAACTTTCCCATATTATTTTGAAGTGGCCTGGGTCAGAAGTCATGGAACCTTTGTAGTGAGAAATCACAGGACCCTTAAAGTATAGATGAATGACTGTAAACTCCTTGAGGGCAGGAGCTCATTTCTTTTATATTGTATCCTAAATGTCTAACTCCTAGACATATATATGATCTTGATAAGGGTTTATTGAATTGAGTTAGGCAATTCAGTTCAGTGGATTAAAAGAATTCTGAGATCTAAAACATCCTGCCCAGTCACTGTATATTTAAAAATTTCAGTATTGGTTTTTCTCCCAAGAAACTTTCCTTCAATCTAGAACAAATATTTCAATCTGAAACTATATCTAAACAACAAAGGAAAAATATTTTATCAATGTTTTATCAGGACACTATGAGTTGATGAATTTTTCCACCTTTTGATGCACACATCTTCAAAACCAATCTATTTGTTCACTGTCAAATAATGACCCTTCCTGTCTCTGTCTTTCTGTATCTCTTAGTTTCTCTGTCTCTCCCTGTCTCTGTTACAATTTGTGTCTTTCTACATCTCTTTCTTTTTGAAGGATTTTACAATTATAGGGGCAGCTAGGTAGCACAATAAATAGAGAACTCAACTCAAGAATATCTGAGTTCAAATCCAGCCTCAAAAATATGAGTTCTCTGATTCTATGAAAGTCATTTAACCTTTGTCTGCCTTTGTTTCTTCAATTATAAAATGGAGATAATAATCATACCTCATAAAGTGTTTAGCATGGTACCTGGAACATAACAGGTGCTTAGTAAATGCTAATTTATATGGGCTACATCTTTTATGTACAGATATTTACCTTTCAAGTTCAGAGTCCCTAAGTCTGATGCCTACCTCACTGTACTTCATACCTTCTCCATTTAATTTCAGGTCAAATAATTATGGACCTCAAAATTTTAAATGTCTGCAAATAAGACTGGGTGTCTAAACTAGGAATGGGGAAACAGTGGCCTTGAGGCCACATGTGACTTTCTAGGTCTTCAAGTGTGGCCCTTTGAATACATCCAATCTTCACAGAACAAATCCCCTTAATAAAAGATTTGTTCTGTAAAACTTGGATTCAGTCAAAAGGCTGCAGCTAAGGAAAAAGTCATATACGGCCTTGAGGCTGCAAGTTCCCTCTCTTTACCCTGCCCTGATTTAAACTATGTCAATACTTCCAGTATCTGTGATTTCCTTGGTGTGAATGGTCCCTCCGATCACAACACCACCTCTATGACTTAGTAAATGATCCTTGAGAGTCACTGTGACCAAAGAACTCATCACCCTGCAGCCAAACTGTTAAGGAGTCTCTCTGAAGCTATGATATACAGCCTTGTCCTCAAACAAAATACATGTAGACCACCACCAGGTACATGATCAAAGATTGTTCCACTTGGTAGGACTTATCAGAGCTTGCACTGCAGTAGTCTATCCTGTGAGAATCTAGGGTCACCTATGTATTGTAATAAGGCAGTAGAACCTTTCAAAAGAAGTAGATTGACGTAAATGCTAATAATAGCTCACTGCTTTACATTATCTCATTTGCTCTTGTTCTTCCTAAGATTCCTATGAGGTAATTGCTATAAGTTTTATTGTTACTGTTATATACCCATTTTACAGATTAGAAAATTGAGTCTCAAAGAAGGGAAGTGACTTTCTTTTGGTCATAGGGCTCTAAATCACCTTGTACCTCACCACAAAGTAACTAATTGGAAATGATATAGACAAGTACAAATTCAATCAATCAAATTCATCAAAACAAGCAATTTTTGTTTTGTTATTGTTGTTGTTGGTAGCTTTTTATAATTACCACCACTACAACCAGCAACCACACAAAGTACTTTCCTTTTTTAATTAATTAATTTACTTTTGGCTTTTAAGATTCCACAAGACTTTGAGTTCCAAATTTTCTCCCCATCTCTCCCTTCCTCCACCCCAAAATACCATGCATTCTGATTACTCCTTCCCCAAATTTGCTCACCATTCTATCACACCTCTCCCTTCACTTATCCCCATCTTCTCTCTTTTCTTGTAGGGCAAGACAGATTTATATACCCCATTACCTGTATTTCTTATTTACTAGTTTCATACAAAAACAATTCTCAACATTCGTTCCTAAAACTTTGAATTCCAACTTCTTTCCCTTCCTCCCTCCCTACCATCCCCACTGAGAAGGCAAGCAATTCAATACAGGGTGCATATATATATATATATATATATATATATATATATATATATATATATATGCTGTTATATATATATGCGGTTTTGCAAAATACATCCATAAAAGTCATGTTGTGAAAGACTAATTATATTTCCCTCCATCCTATCCTGCCCCCCATTTAATCTATTCTCTCTTTTGACCTTGTCCCTCCCCTAAAGTCTTTACTTCTAATTACCCCCTTCTCCCATTTGCCCTCCCTTCTATCATACCCCCACCCCACTTATCCCCTTCTCCCCTACTTTCCTGTAGTGTAAGAAAGATTTCAGGCCAAATTAAGTGTGCAAGTTATTCACTCCGTAAGCCAAATCTGATGAGAGTAAGAATCGCTTTTCTTCTCACCTCCCCCCCTTTTCCTCTCCATTGGAAAAGGTTTTTCTTGCCTCTTTTATTAGAGATAATTTGCCTCATTCCATTTCTCCCTTTCTCCTCCCAATATATTCCTCTCTCACCCCTTAATTTAATTTTTTAGATATCAACCCCTCCTATTCAACTCATGCTGTGCCCTCTGTCTATATATGTGTGTATATAATCCCTCCAACTCCCCAAATACTGAGAAAAGTTTCAAGAGTTAAAAATATTATCTTTCCATGTAGGAATGTAAACAGTGCAATTTTACTGAGTCTTTTATGGTTTTTCTTACCTATTTACCTTTTCATGCTTGTCTTGATTCTTGTGTTTGAAAGTCACATTTTCTGTTTAGCTCTGGTGTTTTTATCAAGAATGCTTGTAAGTCCTCTATTTCATTGAATGACCATTATTTCCCCTGAAGTATTATGCTCAGTTTTGCTGGGTAGGTGATTCTTGGTTTTAATCCTAATTCCTTTGACTTCTGGAATATCATATTCCAACCCCTCAATCTCTTAAATATAGAGGCTGCTAGATCTTGTGTTATCTTGATTGTATTTCCACAATACTCAAATCATTTCTTTCTGGTTGCTTGCAATATTTTCTCCTTAATTTGGGAACTCTGGAATTTGGCTACAATATTCCTAGGAGTTTTTCTTTTCAGATCTCTTTCTGGAAGTGATCAGTGGATTCTTTCAATATTTATTTTACCCTCTGGTTCTAGAATGTCAGGGCAGTTTTCCTTGAGAATTTCATGAAATATGACAAAGTACATTCCTAAAAACAATTTAAACAAAACTACCTAGTGAAGTTTGACAAATAGCACATCTTACTTTGCACTTTTGTATTTTACCAATCAAACAAGCAATTATTTAGGAAAAAAAATTATTTTCATTAATAACTCTCCATTTAACCCAGTTCAAGCTGTTTTTTATTTTTAAGTTGAGTGATATGTGGGGCAAGTTGTGTTATCCTACTAACTGACTTAAATCAAAGGCATTCTGGATAAATTTCTTTAACTGTTTTCTACTTTTCTAACCCCCACCACTAAAATGTCATACTCTCTAGTCCCACAAGTCAGTTATATGGAAATCTAAATTTACATTTCTCTTCTGAAGGCATCATAATAAAGGGTGACCAAGTCATATTCCAGAGAAGAATAGTTTGGCTTTTATTTCCTTCACTGAGGTTCCTAACAACAAAGAGTTAGCTAGCAACTTCTTCCAGTGATTAAATAATGATAAATTTTGGAACTCAAATGAGTTCATTATCTGTGGCTTTCCCACACAGTAAGCATACTGGCTATCTACAAGAAAAATGCTACAATTCTGCCAAGGAAGCCAAGTGACTGAGAAGTCATGGCAGAGATCCCAAAGAATGTATCCAGGGGCAATCAAGTGCAGAAAATCATGGGGTATTACTTATAGAAATGACATCAGTGGTGCCTAACTGAAGTATGCATTCTTTCTACACCAGCTTTAATCAGATATAATAAAGCCTTCACTTGAAGATTTCCAATGATAGTGAATCTGTCTCCCAAGGAAGTGCATTGCATTCTTAGAAAATTCTAATTTCTAAGAATTTCTTTCTCATGCTGATCTAAAAACAATATCACTGCAATTCAATACGCCTCCCTTAGTTACTCCTATTTCTTCTTCCTGGAGCCAAGAAGAACAAGTCTAATCTTTCATTCCTATAAAAGGCCTTCAGAGATTTGTAAATAGTTATTTCTCCTCTAAGTCTTCTCTTTTCTAGGCTAACCATCTCTGGTTCTTTCAATAATTTCTTCTATCAAATGGTTTTAATTCCATAAATTTCTAATGAACATTCCAACTTCTTGATGTTTTTCCTAAAATATGGTATCCAGGACTGAACACAGTTCTTCAAATATGTGATGACTTGAACAGAGGACAGTCATCCCTCTTCTTCTAAATGCCAGACTTTCATTCATCATAGCATCCAATAGGTTTAGAGACTTCTATGTCACATTGTTGAGTTTTACTGAACTTGCAGTCTAGTAGTTCTTTCTACTATAACATCTACTATTTATTCCCCTTCTTTGAGAATGTTTCACCTGTAAAATGAGTAAAACACTACTTCCACAACCTCAGTCACAGAGCACTTATCTTAAAAGTCATACAATAGTCTCCATGCCAAGGTTATTTTGTTCATAGTGTTACAGAACCTTCACTGAAGATATTTTTGCAGTGACCAGAAATATTATTGCTTCTAAGAAGTAGCATTGTATTTTTTCTCCTTAGCTCTTCCCTCTGAAAATTTTCGCCTGGTGAAGAAGTTTATTTTAGGATGTCTTGTGTTTTCTGGAAACTGTCCATAAGCTTAAGAAAAATACCAACTGTTGGTACAGATTTGGCTGAGAGACACTTCCATTTCTGTTCTACAGAGGCCTATTCAGGTGCTGTTTTTAGGGGTACCTTTCTATGAAGAGAGCAAAGCATGAAATTCTAGTTAATTAGAACCAGAATCAAGCAACATATTTAATCTAACACCTGAAAAGTAATAGACCTCTATAGATGGAGATCTCAAAGGCTAGAAATAAATTACAGATACAATCATATGATTTTGTGTATGAAAGGATTTTATAGATTAGGTATTTCAAACTGTTCATTTTAAACATAAGAATTCAAAAAGTTTTTGTGACTCCAATCTCTTTTTTCCTATATACTTTATTTTATTTTTAAATATATTTTTATTTATTTCATTAAATATTTCCCAATTACATGAAAGAATTTTTTTTTTAATTTTGGATTTCAAATTCTCTCCCTCCCTCTAGGCCTCTTTTAAGAAGGCAAGAAATTTGATATTAGTCATGCTAATGTGAAGTCATGCTAAATATATTTCCATACTAGCCATATTGCAAAAGAAAACAGAAAAATATAAAACAAGAAAAATAAAATTTAAAAAATGTGTTTCAATCCTCATTCATAATTCATTGGTTCTCTCAATGTGGGTAGTAGAATTTTTCATTGTAAATCCTTTGGAATTGTTTTGGATCATTATTTTGATCAGAGTAGCCAAGTCTTCCACAACTGATCCTCCTTACTGTGTACAGTGTTGTCCAGATTTTGCTCTATTCACTTTGTATCTGTTCATGTTTCTTCCCAAGTTTTTTCTGAAACAATGCTCTTTGGAATTTCTCATAGTACAACAGTATTCCATATCAATCATATACCACAACTTGTTCAGTCATTCCCCAGTTGATGGGAATCCCCTTGATTTCCAATTACTTGCCACCACAAAAAGAGCTGCTCTAAATATTTTTGAAGGAACAGGTTCTTTTCTCTTTCCTTTGATTTCTTTGGGATACAGACCTAGTAGAGATATTTCAGGATCAATGGGTATGCATAGTTTCATATCTATGTAGGCGTAGTTCCAGTTGTTCTCCAGAATGGTTGCACTTGTTCAGAATGACCCAAACAGTAATTCACCATCCTAATTATTCCACATCCTATCCAGCATTTGTCATTTTCCTTTAATGTCATGATAGACAATCTGATAAGTATGGTTTGGTATCTCAGAGTTGTTCTAATGTGCTTTTCTCTAATAAATCATGGTTTAAGGCATTTTTATGTGTCCATTGATAGCTTTGATTTCCTTCCTTGAAAACTGCCTGTTCATATCTTTTATACATTTCTCAATTGGGAAGTGGCTGTTATTTTTTATAAATTGGACTCAGTTCCCTATAAATTTGAGAAATGAGATTTTTATCAGAAAAACTGGCTGTAAATTTTTCCTTGTTTTGTATTTTTATTCTAATTTTAACTGAACTAGTATTATTTGTGCAAAAGCTTTTAAACTTAATGTAATTAAAATTAGCTATTCTATTTCCTGTGATTTTCTCCATCTCTTGTTTGGTCATAAAATCTTCCCTTATCCATACAAATGACAGCTACATTTTTCCATGTCCCCCTAATTTACTTATGATATCACCATTTATAGCTAAATCATGTATCCATTTTCACCTTTTGTTGGTATATACTGTGAGATGTTAGTCTATGCCTAATTTCTGCCAAACTGTTTTCTAGTTTTCCCAGCAATTTTTGTCAAATGATGAGGTTTTACCTCAGAAAGTTTGGATCTTTGGATTTATCAAATACTAGATTACAATGGTAATTTACTACTTAAATGTTACTACTGTATATTGTGTACCTAATTTATTCCATTAATGGACCAATCTCTTAACTAAAAGCAGGTTGTTTGTGGACAACTAGGTGGCACAGTGGATAGAGTCCCAGGCCTGCAGTCAAGAAGACTCATCTTCAAGAGTTCAAATATGGCCTCAGACATTCACTAGCTGTGTGATCCTGGGCAAGTCACTTAACCTGGTTCACCTCAGTTTCTTCATCTTCAAAATGAACTGGAGAAGGAAATAGCAAACCATTCCAGTATCCTTGCCATGGCATAAAAAGAGTTGGACAAAACCAGAATGTTTTGATGATTAACACTTTTTAATATAGTTTAAAATCTAGAATGCTAGGTTGCCTTCCTTTGCATTTTTCATTGATTCCCTTGACATTCCTGATCTCGTTATTCTAGATGAATTTTGACATTATTTTTTATAGCTCCACAGAAAAATCCTCTGATGATTTGATTAGTGTGACAATGAATAAGTAAGTTACTTAGGTGGAATTGTCATTTTATTATATTGACCCAGTCCACCCATGAGCTATTGATATTTCTCCAGTTGTTTAGATCTATCTTCATTTATTTGAAAAAAATGTTTTGTAATTGTGTTTATATAATTCCTGGGTTTATGTCAGCAGGTGACTTCCAAGTACATTATGTTGTCTGCAGTTATTTTAAATGGAATTTGTCTTTCTGTATTTTGCTGGAGGATTTCATTAGTAGTGTATAGAAATGCTAAAGATTTACGCGTATTCTTAATATTTTGTTCTTTCAACAAGTTTTGTAATTATTTTTCTAGCTCAATAAAATATTTTTTTTGGAAATTTAATTGGTATGTCATTGAATAAGTAGATTAGGTAGAACTGTCATTTTTGTTATGTTGGCTCTTCCTACCCATGAACAATTAATATTTCTCCAATTATTTAAATTTGACTTTATTTATATAAAAAGTGTTTTATAATGATGTTCATGTAGTTCCTCAATTTGTCTTGGTAAGTATATTCCCAGGCATTTTATAGAGCCTGAAGTTATTTTAAATTGAGTTTCTCTTACTATCTCTCCTTTCAGGGTATTGTTGGTGATATTTAGAAATGCTGATGATTTGTGTGGGTTTATTTTATATCCTCCTTCTTTGATAAATATTTTTAGTTGAATTTCTATGATAGGGCTGGGGAATATGTGGTCTCATGGCCACATGTGACCTTGTAGGTCTTCAAGTACAGCCCTTTGACTAAAATCAAACTTCACAGAACAAATTCCCTTAATGAAAGAATTTGTTCTTTAAAGCTTGGAATCAGTCAAAAGGCTGTACTGAAGGATTTAGAGGGCCACTGCAGGTTCCCCACTGCTGCTATAGGATTTGCCAAATATATTATCAGATCTACAAAAAAAGATAGCTTTATCACCTCATTGCCCATCCTAATTCCTTTCATTTCTTTTTCTTCTCTTACTGTTCTTGCAAGAATTTCTAATACAATATTGAATAATATTGGTAATAGTGGGCATCCTTGTTTCACTTCTGATCTTATTGTTAAGATTTGCAGCTGGTCTTGTTACAAATAATGTTTGCTGGTGGGTTTAGGTAGATGCTTCTTATCATTTTAAGAAAAATTCATTTCTACCTATGCTATCAAGTGCTTTTAGTAGAACTGAGTGTTGTATTTTGTCAAAATATTTTTCTGTATTGATATAATTACATACTTTTCTAATTTTGTTATTGATATAATCAATTAATAGCTTTCCAAATATTAAACCATCTGTATTCCTGGTAAAAATCCTACTTGGGCACCATGTGTAATCTTTGTGAAATACTGTGTAGTCTCTTAGTATTTTACTTAATATCTGTGCATCCACATTCATTAGTTAAATTGGTCTACACTTTTTTTTCTGTTATTGTTCTTCTTAGTTTAGGTATCAGTACCATATTTATTTTATACATAGAGTTTTGTAAAATTCCATCTTTGCTTATTATTCCAAATAATTTATTATATATTGGAATAGTTGATCTTTAAATGTTTGCTAGAATTCACTTGTAAATACATATAGTCATGGTGCTTTTTTCTTAAGAAGCTCATTTTTGGCCTGTTCAATTTCTTTTTTTCCCTTTAAAATTTATTTATTAGATTGTTTATTCATTTATTTATTTTTAGTTTTCAAAATTCACATTTATAAATTTTTGGGTTCTATTTTTCTCTTTTCCTTCTTTCCCTATCCATTTTCCAAGATGGCATGCAATCTGATGTAAGCTATACATGTACAATAATATTAAACAAAATTCCACATTAGTCATGTTGTGAAAGAAGAATCAGAAAAAAGGGGGAAACCACAAGAAAGAAAAAAAAAGAAAACAATATGTTTCGATCTGTATTCAGATTCCATCGGTCCTTCTCTGAATGTGGAAAATATTCTCCATCATGAATATTTTGGAACTGTCTTAAATAATTATATTGCTAAGAACTAAGTATATTAAGGTTGGTCATCATGCCATGTTGCTAATACTGTGTACAATTTTCTCCTCATTCTACTCAGTTCAGCCAGCATCAGTTCATGCAAGCTTTTCCAGGTTTTTTTGAAATCCACTTGCTTATCATCTATCATACCCCTCCCTTCCCTTATCCTCATCTTCTCTCTTTTCTTATAGGACAGGATAGATTTCTATACCCAATTACCCTATATCTTATTTCCCAAATGCATATAAAGCCAATTTCTAACATTTGTTTTTAAAACTTTGAGTTCCAACTTCTCTCTCTTCCTCCCTTCCCATCCATCCTTACTGAGAAGGCAAGCAATTCAATATAGGTTATACATGTGTAGTTATGCAAAATACTTCCATAAAAGTCATGTAGAATAAATGCAGGAGCAGTGTAGGATATTTCCCTCCCACCTATACTGCTCCCCCATTTATTCTATTCCTTCTTTTCACCTTGTCCCTCCCCAAAAGTATTTACTTCTAATTATCCCGTCCTCCTATTTACCCTCCTGTCTATCATCCCCCACACCCCACTTATCCCTTCACCCCCACTTTCCTGTAGTGTAAGATAGATTTTCATAACAAATTGAGTGTGCATGCTATTATCTCCTTAAGCCAAATGTGATATAAGCTTCACTTTTCCCCCCTCTCATCTTCCCATCCATTGAAAAAGCTTTTTCTTGCCACTTTTATGAGAGATAACTTGCCCCATTCCATTTCTCTCTTTTTCCTCCCAATATGTTCCTCTCTCACCCTTTAATTTTATTTTTTTAGATATCTTCCTTTCCTATTCAACTCACCCTGTGCCCTCTGTCTTATTTGTATATAATCCCTCCAACTACCTTAATACTGAGAAAAGTCTCAAGAGTTACAAATATTATCTTTTCATGTACAAATACAAATAGTTTAACTTTAATAAATCCCTTATGATATCTCTTTCCTCTTTACCTTTTCATGAATCTCTTGATTCTTGTGTTTGAAAGTCAAATTTTCTATTCAGCTCTGGTCTTTTCAACAAGAATGCTTGAAAGTCCTCTGTTTCATTGAATGACCATTTTTTCCCTGAGGTATTATATGCAGTTTTGCTGGGTAGGTGATTCTTGCTTTTAATCCTAGCTCCTTTGACTTCCATAATATCATATTCCAAGGTCTTTTATCCCTTAATGTAGAAACTGCTAGATCTTGTGTTATTTTTATTGTATTTCCATAATACTCAAATTGTTTCTTTCTGGCTGCTTGAAATATTTTCTCTTTGACCTGGAAACTCTGGAATTTGGCTACAATATTCCTAGAGTTTGTCTTTTGGGATCTTTTTCAGGAGGTGATCGGTGGATTCTTTCAATATTTATTTTACCCTCTGGTTCTAGAATACCAGAACAGTTTTCCTTGATAATTTCATGAAAGATGATGTCTATGCCCTTTTTTTGATCATGGCTTTCATGTAGTCCCATAATTTCTAAATTGTCTCTCCTCGATCTGTTTTCCAGGTCAGTTGTTTTTCCAATGAGATATTTCACATTGTCTACTGTTTTTTCATTTCTCTGGTTGTGTTTTATAATTTCTTGATTTTTCATAACATCCTTAGCTTCCATCTGCTCTATTCTAATCTTTAAGGAACTATTTTCTTCATTGAGCTTTTGGATCTCCTTTCCATCTGGCCAATTCTGCTTTTTAGGTCATTCTTCTCCTCATTGGCTTTTTGGATCTCTTTTGCCATTTGGGTTAGTCTATTTTTCACAGCATTATTTTCATCAGCATTTTTTGGTTCTCCTTTAGGAAGTAGTTGACTCGTTTTTCATAATTTTCTTGCATCATTCTCATTTCTCTTCCCAATTTTTGCTCTATTTCATCTACTTGATTTTCAAAATTCTTTTTAAGGTCTTCCAAGGTCTGAGACCAATTCATATTTTTCTTGGAGGCTTTGTGTGGAGGAGCTTTGACCTTGTTTTCTCCTGTTTGCACACTTTGGTCTTCCTTGTCACCAAAGTAAGGTTCTATAGTGTGATTCTTTTTCTAGTTTTTGCTCATTTTCCCCAGTCATTTACTTGATTTTTTACCTCTGACAAGGTAGTTCTTTGCTTCTAGTGAGGGTGGAGGGTATACTATCAGCCACTAGATCCCCTCACAATCTGTGGGCCTAGAGCTCCAGAAACAATGCCTGCAGCTGCCCCTGCTGCTGCTGTGGTTGCAGTGGGTTCCTCCTTCCCCTTTCCCCTCAGCTTCCCTGGGACTGGGGCCAGACCCCTCTACTTTCTTGCACTGGTCCCACAGGATTTTTCTGCTGACCTTCCAATTTATTCTCAACATTTTGGGACCATGAAGTCTGGAAACCACCACAGGTGTGAGAGATTCAGTCCCCCCCAATATCTGCTCAGGTCCCATCTGTGCATGTGCCACTGACACTGGACTGTGCTCTGCTTCCAGAATGGTGTGTTAGACACTTCCCAGCCACCTTCCAGTCTGTCTTGGGCTGGAGATTTGCTTCACTCCATCATTCTGTGAGGTCTGCAGCTACAGAATTTGTTTAGAGCCATTTTTATAAGTATTTGGCTGGGCTTGGCAGGAGTGCTGTAGAAAGTCCATGCTGTTACTCTGCCATCTTGGCTCTGCCTTGCTTATCATTTCTTATGCAACAACAGTATCCCATTACATTCATATATCACAATTTGTTCAGTCATACCTCACTAGATGGGCATCCCCTCCATTTCCAGTTCCTTCTCACCACAAAAAGAGCTGTTATAAATATTTTTGTACATGTGGATTGTTTTCCCATTTTTATGATCTCTTTGGCATACAGACCTAGCAATGGTATTGCAGGATCAAAGGGTAAGCACAGTTGTAAAGCATTTTTCGGTATAGACCCAAATTGCTCTCCAGAATGACTGAATCAGTTTACAAGTTCAACAACAATGCATTATTATTTCAATTTTCCAACATCTTCTCCAACATTTATTTTTTCTTGTCTTGTCGTGTTAGTCAATCTGATAGGTGTAATGTGGTACCTCAGAGTTGTTTTAATTTGCATTTTTAATCAATAATGATTTAGAGAATTGTTTCATATGACTATAGATACCTTCAATTTCTTCAAATAAAAACTGCTTGCTCATATCCGTTGTACATTTATTAATTGGTGAATGACTTACATTCTTATAAATTTGACTCAGTTCTCTATATATTTTAGAAGTAAGGCCTTTATCAGAGACACTGGCAGTAAAAAATATTTCCCAGTTTTCTGCTTTCTTTCTAATCATGGGCACATTAACTTTGTCTGTACATGAACTTCTTAATTTAATGAAATCAAAATTTTCAGAATGATCAGAATCATTTTGCATTTCATAATATTCTCCCCATAATAAATTGGGGAGTGTGGAATTAAGATGGCAGAGTAAAAATTGGGATTTTCTTGAGTTCTACCCCAAATCCCCCCAAATATCTCTTGAAAATGACTCTACAAACAAATTCTAGAGCAGAAACACTCACAAAATGATGGAGTGAAACAAATTTCCAGTCCAAGACAACCTGCAAGTTCAAGAGTAAAGGTATGCTGCACCAGGCTGGGAGAGGAGCACAGCCCAACATGGGCCATACTGACACAGACCAGGCACTAGAAAGCCTGGAGTAGACCAAAGAGGACTGAATAACTGGCAGCTGTGATGGTTTCCAAACTTCTCAACCCACAAGTGCCAGACAACTTAGAAAGTTAATAGGAAGTGTCTGTTGGACCTGGATGAGAGAGGAGAGTGGTCTAACCCTAACCCTGGGCAGTGGCAGCAGCTGTTTCTAGAGTTGTTGGCCCACAGATAGTGGGAAGATGAAGCAGCTGATTAGAGGGTGTTTGCATGCATGTCTTTGCTGACATTGAGGCAGGATCCCCCTGCTTTGCCCATGCTTGGATCTGGGTCACAGTCCTGGGCTGAGGAGGAGC
Organism: Notamacropus eugenii; assembly: GCF_028372415.1. Taxonomy (NCBI): domain Eukaryota; kingdom Metazoa; phylum Chordata; class Mammalia; order Diprotodontia; family Macropodidae; genus Notamacropus; species Notamacropus eugenii. The sequence continues at coordinate 381,710,185 of NC_092872.1, forward strand.
ATTGCCATTGCAGAGCTCATGGCAGGAGTAAAGATGGAATCCTCCTCACCATTTTAAGGTAGAAAAGAGTTATTGTTGGCACTCACAGACTAGGGCACAGAACAGGAGAGGAGACAACACCTCTCTTTTGATCATACCACCTTGGAAGAAATGAAAATTTACAAGTTCTAAGAGTATCTCTGAAAACAGCTGCACAAAGCCCCTGAAGCTTGGGACAGTACACTCTCCACACTGGAAGCAGCGACCAACCTCAAAAAAGAGTTGAAAAGTCAAGTAATTGACTGAGAGAATGATTAAACATTAGGGAAATTATCAGACTATAAAATCTTACTTTGCTGACAAAGAAGATCAAAACATAAAACAAGAAGAAGACAGCAAAGTCAAAGCTCCTATATCTAAACTTTTTAAGAAAAATATGAATTGGTTGCAGTCCATAGAAGGGCTCAAAAAAGATTTTGAAAATCAAGTAAAAGAAGTATGGGGGAAAACTGGGAAGAGAAATGAGAGTGATGAAAGAAAATCATGAAAAATGATTTAGCATGAAAAAATCATGCTAAAAAAGATGCAAAAAATTCTAAAGAAAGTAACACCATAAAACATAGACTAACCCAAATAGCAAAAGAGGTCCCAAAAGTCAATGAGAAGAAGAATGTCTTAAAAGGCAGAAATGGCCAAATGAAAAATGAGGTCCAAAAGCTGACTGAGGAAAATAATTCATTAAAAATTAGAATACATTAAATGGAAGATAATGACTATGAGAAATTACAAAATTATAAAACAAAATCCAAAGAATGAAAAAAATTGAAGATAATGTGAAATATCTCAATGGAAAAACAACTCACCTAGACAATAGGTCTAAGAGAGACAATTTTAAAAAATTACTGGACTACCTGAAATCCATGATCACCAGGAAAAAAAAATCTAGAAATGTTTGAAGAAATAATCAAGGAAAACTGCTTGATCCTCTAAAATAGAATAGAAATTGAAAGAATCCATTCCTCACCTCCTGAAAGAGATTCCAAAGGAAAACTCCTATGAATTTTGTAGCCAAATTCCAGAGTTCCCAGGCCAAGGGGAAAATATTGCAAACAACCAGAAAGAAACAATTCAAGTATTGTAGAAACACAATCAGGATAACACCAGATTTACCAGTTTCTATATTAAGGGATTGGATATCTTAGAATATGATATTTCAGAGGTCAAAAGATATAGGATTAAAACCAAGAATCACCCATCCAGAAAAACCAAGTATAATCATTCAGAGGAAAATGGATATTCAATGAAGCAGAAACATTTCAAGCATTCTTAATGAAAAGACCAGAGTTGAATAGAAAATTTGACTTTAAAATACTAGACTCAAGAGAAGTATAAAAAGATAGATAGGAAAGAGAAATCATAAGAGACTTGTTAAAGTTGAACTGTTTACATTCCTGATCTGAAAGATGATATTTGTAACTCATGAGACCTTTTTCAGTATTAGGGTAGTTGGAGGAAACATGTATGAACAGAAGGCATAGGGTGAGTTGAATAGGAAGGGATGATATCTAAAAAATAAAGTTAAGGGGAGGGTGATGAATGTATTGAGATAAAGAGAAAGGGAGAAGTGAATGGGGTAAATTATCTCACATAAAACACACAAGAAAAAGTTTGCATAATGGAGGAGTAGAGGAGGAAGTTGAGAGGGAAGAGTGAATCTTATTCGCATCAGATTTGGGTTATCAAGGGAATATCATACACATTCAATCAAGTATGGAAATCTATTTTATCCTACAGAAAAGTAGGGAATAATAGAAAGGAGAGCAGATTGAGGGAGGGGGTGATTAGAAGTAAACACTTTTGAGGAGGGACAGGGTCAGAAGAGAGAATAGAATAAATGGGGGCAGGATAGTATGGAGGGAAATATAGTTAGTCTTTCACAATATGACTATTATGGAAGTGTTTTGCATGATTACACATGTATAATCTATATTGAATTCCTTGCCTTCTTAACGAGGGTGTGTAGGGAGGGAGGAGGGAAGAGAATTTGGAACTCAAGGTTTTAAAAACAGAAGTTAAAAATTGTTTTTACATGCAACTGGAAAATAAGATACACAAGCAATGAGGTATAGAAATCTATCTTATCCTACAATAAAATAGAAGGGGAAGGGAATAAGGGAAGGCTGAGGGAGTGATAGAATTGGGGGAAGATTGGAGGAAGGGATAATCAGAATATCCACCCTCTTGGATGGAAGGAGGGAAGAGATTGAGAGATTTTGAACTCAAAATCTTGTGGAAGTGAATGGGGAAAACTAAAAATTAATTAGTTAAAAAACACAATTTTCTCTGTTTTTGTTTAGTCACAATTTCTTTCCTTCTCCATAGATCATAGGTAAACTATCCCTTGTTCTCCTAATCATTTCCATAATAATTTCCTTATGGTTTCACCCTTTATGTCTAAATTGTGTACCCATTTTGACCTTTTGTTGGTATATGGTGTAAGATGTTGTTCTATACCTAGTTTCTGCCATACTGTTTTTCAGTTTTCCCAGCAGTTTTTGTCAAATAGTGAATTGGCTTGTTCAATTCTTATTCTAAAGAAGACTTATTTAGACATTCTCTTTCTTCTTCTCTTAATCTGGGTAGTTTATATTTTTGTAAGTATTCTTCTATTTTACTTAAATTTTAAATTTATTGACATATAAATGTATAAAATGACTAATCATTGCTTCCATTTCATCTTCATTAGTGTTCTATTTGTACTTTTAATTTTTGATGCCAGTGATTGTGTTTCTTTTCTATTTCTTTTTTTTTCACTTTTGATTTTTGCTTTTTATTTATTTTATTTTTTTTATTTAACTTTTAACATTTATTTTCACAAAATTTTGGGTTACAAATTTCCTCCCCTTTTATCCCCTCCCCCCCCCAAACCCAAGCATTCTAGTTGCCCCTGTGACCAATCTGCTCTCTCCTCTATCCTCCCTCCCTGCCCTTGTCTCCGTCTTCTCTTTTGTCCTGTAGGGCCAGATAGCTTTCTTAACCCCTTAACCTGTATTTCTTATTTCCCAGTGGTAAGAACATTACATTTGATCCTAACACTTTGAGTTCCAACTTCTTTAGCTCCCTCCCTCTCCACCCCTTCCCCTTGGAAGACAAGCAATTCAATATAGGCCAAATCTGTGTAGTTTTGCAAATGATTTCCATACTAGTTGTGTTGTATAGGACTAACTATGTTTCCCTCCATCCTATCCTGTCCCCCATTACTTCTATTCTCTTAAGATCCTTTCCCTCCCCATGAGTGTCGGCCTCGGATTGCATTCTCCTCCCCATGCCCTCCCCTCCATCCTCCCCCCCACCCTGCTTGTGCCCCTGTCCCCCACTCTCCTGTATTATGAGATAGGTTTTCCTATCAAAATGAGTGTGCATTTTATTCTTTCCTTTAGTGGAATGTGATGGGATAGACCTCATGTTTTTCTCTTGCCTCCCCTCTTTATCCCTCCACTAATAAGTCTTTTGCTTGCCTCTTTTATGAGAGATAATTTGCCCCATTCAACTTCTCCCTTTCTCCTCCCAATATTTCTCTCTCACTGCTTGATTTCATTTTTTTTTTAAGATATGATCTCATCCTCTTCAATTCACTCTGTGCACTCTGTCTCTATGTATGTGTGTGTGTGTGTGCATGTGTGTGTATGTACTCCCACCCAGTACCCAGATACTGAAATGTTTCAAGAGTTACAAATATTGTCTTTCCATGTAGGAATGTAAACAGTTCAACTTTAGTAAGTCCCTTATGACTTCTCTTTGCTGTTCACCTTTTCATGCTTCTCTTCATTCTTGTGTTAGAAAGTCAAATTTTCTTTCCAGCTCTGGTCTTTTCATCAAGAAAATTTGAAAATCCTCTATTTCATTGAAAGACCATTTTTTCTCCTGAAGTATTATACTCAGTTTTGCTGGGTAGGTGATTCTTGGTTTTAGTCCTAGTTCCTTTGACTTCTGGAATATCCTATTCCATTCCCTTCGATCCCTTAATGTAGAGGGTGCCAGATCTTGTGCTATCCTGATTGTATTTCCACAATACTTGAATTGTTTCTTTCTAGCTACTTGCAATATTTTCTCTTTCACCTGGGAATTCTGGAATTTGGCCACAATGTTCCTAGGAGTTTCTCTTTTTGGATCTCTTTCATGAGGTGTTCTGCAGATTCCTTGAATATTTATCTTGCCCTCTGGTTCTAGAATCTCAGGGCAGTTTTCCTTGATAATTTCATGGAAGATGATGTCTAGGCTCTTCTTTTGATCATGGTTTTCAGGTAGTCCCAGAATTTTTACATTGTCTCTCCTGATTCTATTTTCCAGGTCAGTTGTTTTTCCAATAAGATATTTCACATTATCTTCCATTTTTTGAATCTTCTCGCTATGTTCTGTGATATCTGTCTTTCTCATAAAGTCCTTAGCGTCCATCTGTACCATTCCAGTTTTGAAAGATGTATTTTCTTCAGTGAGCTTTTGAATCTCCTTTTCCATTTGGCTAATTCTGCTTTTGAAAGCATTCTTCTCCTCATTGGCTTTTTGAACCTCTTTTGCCAATTGAGTTAGGCTAGTTTTCAAGGTGTTAATTTCTTCAACATTTTTTTGGTTCTCCTTTAGCAGGGAGCTGATCTGCCTTTCTTGCTTCTCTTTCATCCCTCTCATTTCTTTTCCCAGTTTTTCCTCCACCTCTCTAACTTGATTTTCAAAATTCTTTTTGAGCTCTTCCATGGCCTGAGCCCATTGGGTGGGCTGGGGCACAGAATCCTTGATTTCTGTGTCTTTGCCTGATGGTAAACATTGTTCTTCCTCATCAGAAAGGAAGGGAGGAAGTGTCTTTTCTCCAAGAAAGTACCCTTCAATAGTTTTATTTCTTTTCCCTTTTCTGGGCATTCTCCTCAGCCAGTGGCTTGACCTCTGAATCCTTTTCTATTTCTAAAGTCGTATTTTCTATCAATGGTTAATAAACATTTTTTTGTAAAACCAGCTGCTGCTTTTATTTGCTGATTAAATGGTTTTCGATTTTATTCATCTTCCCTTCAACTTTTAGTATTCCTAATTTGGTGTTTCTTTGGGGACTTTTAATTGGTTCTTTTTCTAGTTTTTGTTTTTTTGTGTCGCTGGCCCAATGCATTGACTTTTTTCTTTCTCTATTTTAATTTTTAAGATTTAGAGATATAAATTTCCCTCTGATTACTGCTTTTCATGTGCCTTTTGTATGTTGTCTCATTGTTATCATTATCTTTAATAAAATTATTATTTTTGTGACATATTTAACATGCTCATTCTTTAAGATTCATCTTTTTAGTCTCCAATTAAATTTTTATTGTTCCCATTGTCTTATTAAGTAAAATTTTATTGCATTATGATCTGAAAAAGATGTATCTAATGTTTCAAGTCTTTTGTGTATGCTATTTCAAACTACCTCAATAATAATAACATTTAAGAGATATAGATCTTCAAATACAAGAACGACAAACAGAAGCAAGAGAAGAATAAAAATACAAATGGAAAAAATGTATTTTAACAAGGTTAAACTGTTTGCATTCCTATACAGGAAATGATAATTGTAAGTTTTGAGAACAGTAATAATAAGGAGATTTAGAAGGGGTATACATAAACAGAGGGTCTAGTTATAAGTTGACCTTGATGTGAAGATATAAAAAATTAAAGTGTAAAAAGGGATTAATCTGAGAGAAGAGGAAAAGTGGAGGCAGAATAGGGTAAATTATATCACATGAAGAGGTGTGAAAGATCTATTATAGTAGAAGGAAAGAAGGGAGAGAGGGTGAATATTGCTTCAAACTTGACTCTCTTCAAATTTGGTTCAAAGGGGAAATAGTATAAACATTCAGTTGGGTATGGAAATCTATCTTACCATATAGGGAAGTAGGAGGAGAAAGGAGAAAGAAAAGGGAGGAGGTGGGTATAAGGGAGAAGAGAAATAGTAGGGGAAAGAGAAAAAAGTGGAGGGAGCTGATAGAAGGAGGCAGAATAAGAGAGGTGATGATCAGTAATCCTGATTTTAGACAAAACAAAAAGCAAAAATTAGATCTAATTTTAAAAGATAAGGAAAGAAATTGCATCTTGCTAAAATGTACCATAGACAATGAAGTAATATCATTATTAAACATATATGCACCAAGTGGTACAGCATCCAGATTCTTAGGGGAGAAGTTAAGTGACTTACAGAAAGAAACAGACATCAAAACAATGAAAATAAACAAGAAGGAAATTAAGAATGTAAATTGAATTTTAGAAAAGTTATATATGATAGACCTCTGGAGAAAACTGAATGGGGATAGAAAGAAATATACCTTTTTCCCGTAGCATATGACACTTACACAAAATCGACAATACATAGAGTATGAAACCTCACAATCAAAGGCTGAAAGCCAGAAACACTAAATATATCCTTTTCAGATCGTGATGCAATAAAAATTATTTGAAATAAAGTGTCATGTAAAATAAACTAAAAATTAATTGGAAACTAAATAGTCTTATGCTAAGGAATTAGAAGGTCAAATAACAAATCATAGCAACAGGCAATCATTTCATCAAAGAGAATGACAATAATGAGCCAACATGCCAAAACCTATGGGATGTAGTCAAAGCAGTTTGTAGAGGAAGTTTTAGATCTCTATATGCTTACATGAATAAAAGAAAGAATGAAGAGATAAATGAATTGGGCATGCAATTAAAAAAGCTAGAAAAAATCAATTTTAAAATCCCCAATTAAATACCAAATTAGAAATTCTGCAAACCAAGGGAGAGATAAATAAAACTGAAATTAAGAAAGCTATTGAAATAATAAATAAAACCAAAAAACTTGTTTTCTGAAAAACAATAAAATAGATAAACCTTTGGTTAATTGTATTTAGAGAAAAAGAAAACTAAATTATCAGAATCAAAAAGGAAAATGAGAAATTCACCCCCAATGAAGAGAAAATTAAAAAAATGATTAGAGCTGTTTTGACAAACTATATGCCAATTAATCTGAAAATCTAAATAAAATGGATAAATATTTACCAAAATAATAAAATTCCCCAATTTAACAGAAGAGAAAATAAAATATTTGAATAAATTCATTTTAGAAAAAGAAATTGAACAAGTCATCAAATGAACTCCCTAAGAAAAAATCTGTGGGGCCAGATCATTTGAAAATTGAATTCTTTTAGAGAGCAATTAGTCCCAAGAATTAATAAAGTATTTGGGAAAAAACTATTTGGAAAAATAGATGAAGATAGCATTCTATCAACTTCTGTTTATAATACAAATGGAAATGCCAAAATGGAGAGAGAAGATTATAGGCCAATTTTCCTAATGAATATTGCTGCAAAAAATTTTAAATAAGACATTAGCAAAATGATTACAGTAATTTATCATGAGGATAATACAACATGACCAGGTAGGATTAATGCCAGGAATGCAGGGTGGTTCAATATTTGGAAGACTATTATCAAAATTAACTATATCAATAATAAAACCAACAGAAATTATATGATTATCTTAATAGATGGAGAAAAGGCTTTTAAAAATACAATACCTATTATCATTAAAAAATACTATAAAGCATAGGAAAAAATCGAGTTTTCCTTAAAATGAAAGAACATTTATTTAAAACCATTAGCAAGCATTATACATAATGGGATTAATCTAGAAACTTTCCCAATAAGATGAGGGTTGAAATAAGGATGTCCATTATCACCATTATCATTCAGTATTGTACTAGAAATCATATTTTTACAATAAGAGTAGAAAAAGAAATTGAATGAATTTAAATAAGCAATGACGAAACAAAGCTATCACTCTTTGCAGATGATGTGATGGTATACTTAGAAAATCCTAGAGAGTCACCTAAAAAACTACTTGAAAAAATTAACAACTTTGAACAGGGGGATGGAGCCAAGATGGCAGATTAGAAAGACACATTTATGCAGGGTCTCCCCATACAGCTCACAAAATACTTGTAGAGAGGGACTCTCAACAAATTCTGGAGCAGCAGAAGTGGAGAACAACAGAGTGGAGGAGATTTCCAGCCCACAGTGACCTAAAAGGCCCGTGGAAACATCGGTTGTGCTGGACGTGGAACAGAGCATGGACCCTGGCCCAGCCTTGGCCGTGTGCTGTGACAAGACTCTGGGAGGAGGACACCTTGGGGGTGGAATCTCCAGTCGCAGCAGTGGGTCCTCAGATCCCTCAACCCACAGGAGCCAAAGGTCAGTGACTGGGTTTTATCAGCTGGCCAGGAAGGAAGAAGGACCTTCCCATAGCTCTGGGCAGCAGGCAGCAGCCACAGAGACTGCACAGCAGCCCATACAGACCACTCATTGTTGGAGTGTAAAAACCCCTAGGGACACTGAAGAGCCGAGTCTTACCTCAGCCCTGGGTGGAGGCCCTGGGCAAGCTGGTCTTTGTCTCACACTGAATGGTGGCCCTGCCCATTCAGCTTATCTGAAAATCAGCCCCCAGTGCTGACTTGGCAGAACTGGAGGCCAGGAGGCTGTGGAGAGGTAACTGCTAAGATTTTGAACATAAAAATCCCTCTCTGCATCCAGACCAGTACACGCTTGATCATGCCACCTTGGAAAAACTGAGATCTCACAGATTACCAGAGTATACTCTACTCTTGACAAAGGACCCAAAAGTCAAGTAACTGGTTGGGAAAATGTCCAAGAAAGGGGGAAAAATAAGACCATAGAGGGTTACTTTCTTGGTGAACAGATATCTCCTCCCATCCTTTCCAATAAGGAAGAACAATGCTTACCATCAGGGAAAGACAGAAAAGTCAAGGCTTCTCTATCCAAAACATCCAAAATAAATATTCAATGGGCTCAGGCCATTGAAGAGCTCAAAAAGGATTTTGAAAATCAAATTAGAGAGGTGGAGGAAAAGCTGGGAAGAGAAATTAGAAACATATAAGAAAAGCACAAAAAGCAGATCAAGACCTTGCTAAAAGAGACCCCAAAAAAATGCTGAAGAAAATAACACTTTGAAAAATAGGCTAACTCAATTGGCAAAAGAGGTTCAAAAAGCCAATGAGGAGAAGAATGCTTTCAAAAGCAGAATTAGCCAAATGGAAAAGGAGGTCCAAAAGCTCACTGAAGAAAATAGTTCTTACAAAATTAGAATGGAACAGATGGAGGCTAATGATTTTATGAGAAAACAAGAAATCACAAAATAAAACCAAAAGAATGAAAAAATGGAAGATAATGTGAAATATCTCATTGGAAAAACAACTGACCTGGAAAATAGATGCAGGAGAGACAATTTAAAAATTATGGGACTCCCTGAAAGCCATGTTCAAAAAAAGAGACTACACATCACATTCCATGAAATTCTCAAGGAACACTGCCCTGATATTCTAGAACCAGAGGGCAAAATAAATATTGAAAGAATCCACCAATCACCACCTGAAAGAGATCCAAAAAGAGAAACTTCTAGGAATGTTGTGGCCAAATTCCAGAGTTCACTGGTCAAGGAGAAAATATTGCAAGCAGCTAGAAAGATACAATTCAAGTATTATGGAAACACAATCAGGATAACACAAGATCTAGCAGCTTCTACATTAAGGGATCGAAGGGTGTGCAATATGATATTCCAGAAGTCAAAGGAACTAGGACTAAAACCAAGAATCACCTACCCAGCAAAACTGAGTATAATACTTCAGGGGAAAAAATAGTCTTTCAATGAAATAGAGTACTTTCAAGCATTCTTGATGAAAAGACCAGAGCTGAAAAGAAAATTTGACTTTCAAACACAAGAATGAAGAGAAGCATGAAAAGGTAAACAGCAAAGAGAAGTCATTAGGGCTTACTAAAGTTGAACCGTTTACATTCCTACATGGAAAGACAATATTTGTAACTCTTGAAACTTTTCAGTATTTGGATACTTGGTAGGATTACACAGAGAGAGAGAGAGAGAGAGAGACAGAGACAGAGACAGAGACAGAGACAGAGACAGAGAGAGACAGAGACAGAGACAGAGAGACAGAGAGAGACAGAGAGCACAGAGTGAATTGAATAGGATGGGATCATACCTTTAAAAAATGAAATTAAGTGGTGAGAGAGAAATATATTGGGAGGAGAAAGGGAGAAATGGAATGGGGCAAATTATCTCTCATAAAAGAGGCAAGTAAAAGACTTTTCAGTGGAGGGGAAAAGAGGGGAGGTGAGAGAAAAACATGAAGTTTACTCTCATCACATTCCACTAAAGGAAGGAATAAAATGCACACTCATTTTGGTATGAAAACCTATCTTACAATACAGGAAAGTGGGGGATAAGGGGATAAGCAGGGTGGGGGGGGATGATGGAAGGGAGGGCATGGGGAGGAGGGAGCAATTTGAGGTCGATACTCATGGGGAGGGACAGGATCAAAAGAGAATAGAAGTAATGGGGAACAGGATAGGATGGAGGGAAATACAGTCAGTCTTATACAACACAACTATTATGGAAGTCATTTGCAAAACTACACAGATTTGGCCTATATTGAATTGCTTGCCTTCCAAAGGGAAGGGGTGGGGAGGGAGGGAGAAAGAGAAGTTGGAACTCAAAGTTTTAGGAACAACTGTCAAGTATTGTTCTTGCTACTTAGAAATAAGAAATGCAGGTAATGGGGTATAGAAAGTTATCTGGCCCTACAGGACAAAAGAGAAGATGGGGACAAGGGAAGGGAGGGATGATAGAAGAGATGGCAGATTGGTGATAGGGGCAATTAGAATGCTTGGTGTTTTGGGGTGAGGGAGGGGACAAATGGGGAGATAATTTGGAACCCAAAATTTTGTGAAAATGAATGTTAAAAGTAAAATAAATGAAAAAAATTAACAACTTTAACAAAGTTGCAGTATGTAAAATAAATCCACATAAACCACTGGCATTTCTGTATATTACTAACAAACTCAACAGCAAGATGTAGAAAAATTCCATTTAAAATTACTGCAGACGTTATAAAATATTTGGGAGTCTACCTGCCAAGAAAAACCCAGGAACTATATGAACACAATTACAAAATACTTTTCACACAATTAAAGTCAGATCTAAATATTTGGGAAATACCATTTGTTCACAGGTAGGCCAGGCTAACAGTGCAATTCTACCTAAATTAATTTTCTAATTCAGTGTCATACCAATCAAACTACTAAAATTTATTTTATAGAGCTGGAAGAAATAATAACAAAATTCATCTGGAAGAATAAAAGGTCAAGAATTTCACAGGAATTAATGGAAAAATGCAAAAGAAGTTAGCTTAGCTGTATCAGATTAAAACGATATTAATAAACAGCAATCATGACAGCAATTTGGTACTGCCTAAGAGAGTGGTAGATCAAGAGAATAGGATAGGTACATAAGCCATGGTAATCAATTACTATAATAATCTACTGTTGGATAAACCCAAAGATTCCAGTTTCTGGATTAAGAACTCACTATTTGACAAAACTACTGGGAAACCTGGAAAAAAACAGAAAATAGATATCGACCAGCATCTCACAAACTATACCAAGATAAGGTGAGATGGGTTCATGGGTGATATCACAGGAAAATTAGGAGAGTAAGGAAGAGTTTACTTGTCAGATATAAGAAGGAAAGAAATTATGGCCAAATAAAAGATAGAAAACATTATGAAATCCAAAATGCATAATTTTTATTATACTAAATTAAAAAGGTAATGAAAAAGCTAATGAAACAAAGATTAGAAGGAAAACAGAAAGATGTGAAATAATTTTTACGACCAGTGTCTCTGATCAAGGTCCCATTTCTAATATATTCAGAGAACTGAGTCAAATTTATAAGAATACAAGTCATCCCCCAATTGATAAATGCTCAAAGAACATGAACAGGAACTTTTTAGCTGAAGAAATTAATGCTATTTAAAGTCATGTAAAAAGGCTCTAAATCACTATTGATTAGAGAAATGACAATTAAAACGACTCTGAGACACCACTTCACATCTATAAGACTGGCTAATGTGACAAAAAAGGAAAATGATAAATGTTGGAGAAGATGTGGGAGAATTGGCACACTAATGCATTGTTGGTGTAGTTGTGAACTGAACCAACGATTGTGGAGAAGAACCTGGAATTATGCCCGAAATGCTATACAACTGCACATACTTTTTGATCCAGCAATCATGCTACCAGGTCTGTGTCACAAAGAGATTCTATTAAAGGGGAAAGGACTCACATGTACAAAATATTTGTGCACCTCTTTTTGTGGAGGCCAAGAATTAAACATTGAAGGGAAGCCCATCAACTGGAGAATGCCTGAACAATTTGTGGTATATAAATGTAATGGAATGCTATTGTTCTATAAGAAATGATGAGCATGCAGATGTCAGAAAACCTAGAAAGATCTACAAGAACTGATGCTGAGTGAAGTGAGCAGAACCAGAAGAATATTGTACAAGTAACAACCACATTATGGAGTGATAAACTTTAATAGACTTAGCTCTTCTCAGAAATACACTTATCTAAGATAATTCCAAAAGACTCATGATAGAAAATGTTATCCATATCCAGAGAAAGAACCATAGTCTGAATGTTAGATTGAGGCATACCATTTTCTCTTTTTTTGTTGTTGCTTTTTTCTTTCTTGTGTTTTTCTTTTTGTTCTGATTCTTCTTTCATAACATGAATACTGTGGAAATACATTTAACAAGATTTTCCATGTATAACCTATATCAGGTTGCTTAAAGTCTTGGGCAGGTAGGAAGAGATGAAGAAAAAATTTTGGACCTCAAAATCTTATAAAAGTGAATATTGAAAACTATCCTTATAGGTAATTGGAAAAAATAAAACACTATTAATTGGGGGGGGGGGGATGAGTAACAGATAATATTTTCCCATTTAAAATATAAACAAAAAACAGGCAGCTAGGTGGCACAGAGCACTGGGCATGGAGTTAGGAAGACCTAAATTCAAATCCAGCCTCAGACCATTGCTACTTGTGTGACCCTGGGAAAATCACTTAACCCTGATTGCTTACCAAAAAAGAAGAAGAAGAAGATGATGATGAAGAAGAAGAAGAAGTAGAAGTAGTAAAGAGTTTGACCTTATTAAATCCTTTATAATTGGTCTTTAATGTTAATCTTCTTATGTTTCCATTGATTCTTCTGTGTCAAATTTTCTTTTCAGTTCTTGTTTTTTCTTCAAGAATACCTGAAAGTCCCTTTGATTAAACATCCATTTTTTTTTCTTACCAGATTACACTGAGCTTTCCTAGGTAAGTTATTCTTGGTTATATCTAACTCTTTTGCTCCTCAGAATATCAGGTTCCATGCCCTTCAGTCTTTTAACATAGAAGCTGCTAAATTTTGTGATAATAGCCCACAATATTTAAATTATTTCTTTATAGTTGTTTATAATACCTTTCCCTTGAAGTGGGAACTTCAAAAGTTAGTTATGATGTTCTTGTGAGTTTTTATTTTGTTATCTCTTTCAGGTGGTCATTGGTGGATTTTGTCAGTTTTTACTGTATCCTCTGGTACTACAACTTCAGAGCAAATTTCATTAATAATTTCTTGAAGTATGGTGTCTAGACTCTTTTATGAAAACCATAACTTTCATGCAACAATTTTTATATGTTTCTCTTTGAATTTTTTGTCCAGGTCAGTTGGTTTTTTATGAGATATTTCACATTCTCTTCTATTTCTTTTCATTTAATTCTATTTCATTATTTTTGGTGTCTTATGAAGTAATTAGCTTCACCTTGTCCAATTTTAAATTTTAAGGAGATATTTTCTTCCATGAGTTTTTGAGTATTTTTTTTCCAATTAGTTGATTTCATTTTCATAATTTTCTTGATTTTCTTGCCTTACTCTTATCTTTTCTCCTAATTTTCAACTTCTCTAATTTTATTTTTAAAGTTCTTTTTTAAGCTCTTCTAAAAACTGTTTTTGGGCTTGTGACAATTTCATGGTTTTCTCTGAAGCTTTAGAAGTAGTCCTTTGACTTTGGTGTCTTCTTCATTTGCTGCCTGATCTTTGTTTTCACCGTAGTAGCTCTCTACAGTCAAGTTTTTTTTTTCCCTTTGGATTACTCTTTTTTTAGTGGTCTATTTCTTGGTTGTTAACTTTATGTTAGAGCCATAGTCCAGTGCTGAGTTGTGGAGGATAATGTCTCAGCCTTCATGTCATTCATGTTTCAGTTTTCTGAGCTCAATCTGGTAGCCTTTGACCCCTTGATTCTTCCAATTATCTGTAATCCAGGACCCTGTGTGGTCACTACTCCTTAGGTTCACATCTTGATCTATTAGTAACCTCACATACTCCTCTCTACCCCAGAGCTACAACCAGAGCCCCCATTAATGCTGTCACTGTAAATGCTCTTACTACCTCCTTTTCCTCTGGGGTTCTAAGCTTCATCTCACTCCTTTGCCCTTGAATCTAAACTAAGAATCTGCTTTCCTATTAGTGACTATAGCCATTAGGATCTCTGCCCCTCTGCAACTGATTCGCCACCTTGTACTTACTCTTTCTCATTCATAACTGCAGACTAGGGACATGTTTGGTCAGTGGCCATAGGCCTGAATCCAGTACCAGCTAGTGGAGGACCCTGCAATCTTCCCTTGATCATCCACCTGAACTGCTCACTGTCTGTGAGTTCCTGAAGTTTACACTGCCACCTTCAAAGTTGCCACTGCAGCTTGTGGGGCTAGTTGTAATTTTCTTCTGAAGATCCTTCATGTATTATTCAGGGGACTAGACAAGATGACTTCTAAAATCTCTTCTGTCTCCCAGATATTATGATTATGTATTCTAATAGAAATTCAGAAAATGATCATTAAATTTAACTGAACTGAATTGAATGAAATTGTGTCATTCCCAGTTGAGGAAAAGCCATAATACACAGTAAGAAGTGAAAAGTAATTAACATAAACTCCATGAAGTGTAGTCACCAGACATGGTGACCTGTTAAACCATAACTTGGATGCTGAATCATAAATCAGATACTGTGACTGGTACATGACCAGTACCTGAATAGTACCTACCTTGAGCACCTGGGAGTTTCACCAATAGCACTGGGTAAATGTCTGGAAGTCTGGGAACTGAGTTCATTACTAAGTATAAACTAAAATACTTGCTAAAACATTAACTAAGCAGAAAAACAGAATATAACCACCAATCATCATTGAAGCACCATATGGCTCCTCCTCCTTTTGTTTGATTTCTATAATTACTGTGTGGATATTTTGGATTCTTTGTAAGAATCCATTGAATTGTTTGGTAGCTACCCCAGATTGCCATTGTTTGTAAGCATTTATAATGATTTATTAAACTTCTGTAATCAATCTGGAACCTCTTGGCCTCTTCCTTTGTTATGAGACTCATTCCATGGTTAAAGGGGTGGTACAGATTTCCACAGACAGAGGAATTTCAGACCTTATAGAGATCAATTAGAAAGTTCTTGCAATACTTAGATGACATACTACGGAAAGCTCATTAGAGCTTTGAGAGCCATAGATGAAGTTAGCTACAGCTAAGAGACGCAAATGTGCCCAAGTTTATACATGGAGTTGGTGGCAAAATCCTTTAAATTAAACTATATTGATTCTTTTTTATTTGCATTCTTCTTCACTGAATGATATTTCATATACAACAAAGCTAAGTTTGTACATTCAGCAACAAAGATGAAGACAATTTTTGAATCCAACATAGTTGTCTGAAAATCTAAATCTTTTGTTGGTATCCATTTTTCTTTTATGGATTATGTGGGTGGTCAGTTGTAATGAAAAGAATCTTAGACTGGGAATCAGAATGGTTGGATGTGAGTCCTGGATCTGCCACAATTCATATGACGTTGAATAAGTCTCTCTTTGTCGCTGTATTTCAATTACCTGATCTGAAGAATTAAGGGATTGAACTAAATATTCTCTGAGACTTCTCCTCACTTTGAAATTTTATGTGTAAATGTCTCTTGTAACTCTGGAATGTTTTTTTTTCTTAGCTCTGTTCCAGATTACATAGTCTGTTTTAAGATTCTTTCCAAAGCTGACATTCTCTATTCAATGTTCTCTTCTCATTACAATGTGCTGCTTCTTTTGTAGATATTAGTAAGCATTTTAACAATGCTTATTGATTGCTTAATTGACTCACTATTTTATTGAGAATCAGGTCTATTTAAAACATTATTAAATATCCTCATATTATTAATGATGCCATAACCCCAGTGAAGTGAAACGGATTCAATATAGATAATGCAGGCTGGATGAATTCACCTGATTCAGTTGTTCAAGAAGCTACCAGTCTAAAAGTCAAATATACTCCCAAAGAATAATGTGGGAGTCTGAAAGTGATTGTTCAATATTTGTCCTTCTATTAGAAGATAATCATTTGAATTCTGTCATTAGACCTATCTAGAATGATACTTGTCATAGAAGTCTAATATTTAATTCCACTGAAAAATTCAACAAACATCTGTTGAGTACCCACTGAATTATGAAACTTCTTGCTTTGATGATATCAATATTAACAACAACAGTTCTGAAATAATTAGCTCCATAGTTTACTCCACAAATGGAAAGGATGTTAGCACATAAGAATTCAACTTAGCATGATAAAAATTTACTATTTAATTTGAACATGAGCTGTTTGTACAGAGCAGTTAACTAAATAGATATCCTCTAGGCAGTCAGTAAACATTTATTAAATGCTCATTATGTTTCAGGAGAATGTGGAATACACTGAAAGGAGTGCAAATTGGTGGGAAATTAAGATATAGCTAATCTGAGAGCCCTCTTTAAATGGAGGCTATGGGAGAAGGTCTTTACTCTGCTCTCCAACCCTCCAATCAGACAGGCATAGGAAACTGAGAATACTTATGACAAATGAGAAGTTTTCACTGTGATACTGAGCTAGTAGAACATGCAGAAACATTTAAGGACCTATTCAATATTGTTATCTATTCTTAGGATCATATAATTTAGATTTGAAAGAGACAGTAAAGATCATGTAACTGAATACCTTCATTTTTAGAGAGAAGGAAATAGGTCTGGAGAAGAACAGATAAGTCCCTAATTACCCACCTACTAAATATAGTACATAGAAAATAATTATTTATCCTCTGTTCTGCAAGAAACAATGTGGTTTGGAAAAAGCATTAGATGATGCATCAGGAGAGGCGATTCTAGTTACAACAATACATTGACAATATGTGACTTGACTAACTATGTAGCCTTAGACAGATCACTTTCCTCTTTGGGTCTCAGTTTCCTGCTTTGTAAAATAATGGCATTTGACTACATGATTTATAAGATATTTCCTAGCTCCAACATGCTATATAGTAAGGTCTCTTAAAACTCTGAAACTATGTGTTCTCTGTTCCAAGGTGCTTCTAGATTTTATTTTTTATATTCTAAAATTATAAAAGTCTTTCTACCTTAGAGTTTCTATGCTCTGCATTCTACTGATTCTTTCAGTTCTGATATCCTATTTTCTGCCTTCTAAGGTTGCTTGCAACTCTGATATTCTGTGAAATTATGACAAGGAAGGATTTCCAACTTGGACTAAACCTGGGTTGTAAGTATAGATAAAGTTATATAGAAAACAACCCAAAAAATAGACTGCAGAAAGGCAGTTTGACAAAAAAAGTAGAGTAAATACAGCAATAACTTTTTTTGCTTTTTAGAGAAATATCTTACATCATAACCCATCATAAGCTCAAAATAGACATATGACCTGAGTATAGAAGGTCCCCATTAAAAATTGGAAAATACTGAGCCAAGATGGTGGAGTGATGAGTAATTGCTATCTCCCTTTCCTTGTTGACCTTGATGGGCTCAGAGAATATCTCCCCCAGAAAATCCCTGGAACAGTGGGAGCAGCAGAAGGGGTAGACAGACACATAGCTCATGAGAAAAGAAAGATTGCTAAGAAGGGTCCCTCTTGCTGTGGCTGAAGGCGACCATTGCAGCATCTTAGCTGTTCCAGACATCCACACCTCAACAAACTGGGAGAAGATCCTGAGTCCCAGGGGGATAGAGCAAGCAACTGCCAACACCAGGACCCCAGGCATGTCTCAGCATCCCAGGGGAATTGGGAGACACTAGCACAGACGGGATCACCAGCCACTGAGTTTGCGTATGCTCTAGCTCAGCAGAGGAGACCTCCATTGTCCAGTCCACCCTTCCCCAACACTTAACAAGCTACTTCCATGGTAACTGCGGGGAAAACCAAAAAGACCTCACCTGGCCTCTGCTTTCCAACACCAACCAGCTCAGCACTAGGTAAGCTACAGCATTTTAGTTTCTAGCTCAACACACAAAACCTCAAGTTTTAGGCACAAGAACTGTGGTATAGAGCTCCCTGTGTCCCAGACACAGAGATCTAATTTAAAAGCCAGGAAAAGGGTTATTATCACGGGTAAGACCCAAAGGAGAAAAGACCGTAGAAGTTTTCTATGAGGATAAGAACAAAAACACAAATACTAAAGAGATCAGCATTGAATCTGTACTCTCATCTGAAACTTCAGAAGGGAATACGAACAGGTCTGAAGAACAAAGAGCCTTCTTGGAAGAACTCAGGAAGGATTTTAAAACCCAAATTTGAGAAATAGAAGAAAAACAGATGAATGAATTTAAAAAATATGAAAAAAGAAATCATAGGAGAATTTTATAAAAACAAGTGGAAAAGTGGAAAATGAAGTACAAATCCTAACTAGAGAAAAGAACTCTTTAAAAGGAACAATTGGACAGATGAAAAAGGAGATGCAAAGTGAACTGAAGAAAATAATTTGATAAAAAATAAAATCGGTCAAGTAGAAGCTAATGAACCTATAAGACATAAGGAATCAGTCAACCAGAATCTAAAGAATGTAAAGATAGAAAAAAAAAATGTGAAATATCTAATTGGAAAAACAGCTGACCTGGAAAAGAGATCCAGGAGAGAAAATCTAAGGATTATTTGTATACCAGAAAGCCATGATGACAAAAAGAGTCTGGGCAATATCATCCAAGTAATCATCAAGCAAAATTGCCCAGAAGTCCTAGACCCAGAGGGCAAAAGAGTCATCAAAAGAACCCACCATTCACTTCCTGAAAGGGACCCCAAACTACACCAAAAATACCAAAAAATGGTGTTGCCAAATTCCAGAGCTCTCAAGTTAAGGAGAAAATACTGAAGGCAGCCAGAAAGAAACAATTCAAATATAGAAGAACCACAGTCAGGATCATGCAGGACCTTGTAGCATCTACATTAAAAGATCAAAGAAATTGGAATATTATACTTTGTAAGGCAAAGGAGGTGGGGCTACAACCAAGGATCAATTACCCAACAAAGTTGAGCATAATATTTCAGGCAAAGAGATGAACATTCAATGAAATAAGGGATTTCTAGACCATCCTGATGAAAAAGCCAGAACTCAATAGAAAATGAGATCTTCAAATGCTGGTGTCAAGAGAGGCATAAAAAACTTGTTACACAATATGGGCAAACTATTTACATCCCTGCAAGGGAAGAGAATACTTGTTAATCTTGAGAACTGTATATTTATTATGAAATAAAAAAAAGATGCACATAGATAGAAGGAGTGGGTATAAATTAAATGATGTGATCATAACAAATGTGACTTAAGGGTGCAAAGAGATTGTAGTGGGAGATGTGAAAAGGAGGAGGCAGAAAAAGGTAAATTGCATCACAGAAAGAGGCACAGAAATATATTTCAGTACAGGGAAAGAGGGGAGGGAGATAAGCATTGTTGGAGAGGTACTCTCATCTCATTGGATTCAAGAAGATTACAACAAACTCAGTTAAGTATAAAAATACAATTAGCTCTATAGGCAGTAGGAGAGGAAGGGGGAAAGAAAAGGGAGTGGAGGCTAAAAGGGAGGGAAGAAGTAGAAGGGAGAGGGGATTAAAAGGAGAGGGGGGCTGAAAGAAGGAGGGGAAGACTCAGGGAGGCAGTGGTCAAAAAATAAAGCTCTATCGTGGAAGGAAAGAGAGAAGAGAGAACTAAAGGCATAAGCTAGGTAAAAGTAGATGGAGGGAAAGAAACAGATAGTAATCAAAACTGTGAATGTAAATGGATGAACTCTCCCATAAAACAGAGCTGGATAGCAGAATGGATTAAAAACCATAATCCAACAATACATTGTTTACAAGAAACACATTTGAAATGGGGGCATACACACAGGGTAACGGTCAAAGTTGGAACTGAATATTTTGTGCTTCAGTTGATGTAAAAAAAAGCAGGGGTAGCAATCCTAACCTCAGACAAAGCAAAAGCAGAAATAGATCTAATTAAAAGAGATAACAAAGGAAACTATATCTTGCTAAAAGGCATCATAGACCACAAAGCAATTTAATTACTAAACATATATGCTCCAATTGGTATAGCATCCAAATTCTTAGAGCAGAAATGAAGGGAATTACATGAAGAAATTGACAGCAAAACTATACTAGTGGGAGACCTCAACCTCCCTCTCTCTCTCTCTACTTGATAAATCTAACCTCAAAACAAACAAGAAAAAAGTTAAGGAGGTGAATAGAGCTCTGGATAAGGTAGATATGATAGATCCCTGGAGAAAATTGAATGGGAATAGAAAGGAATATACCTTTTTCTCAGTGGTACATGGCATATATACAAAAACTGATCATGAACTATGTCATAAAAACCTGAAAACTGAGTACAGAAAGACAGAGATAGTCAATGAATCCTTCTCAGATCATAATGCAATAAAACTTATATGTAACCATAGATCATGGAAATATAAACTGAAAGCTAATTGAAAACTAAACAATCTAATCCTAAAGGATGAGTGGGTTAAACAACAAATTATAGAAACAATAAATAATTTCATTCAAGAGAATGACAATAATGAGACAACCTACCAAATCTTATGGGATACAGCAAAAGCAGTTCTTAGGGGAAGTCTCATATCTTTGAAAGTCTATATGAATAAAACAGAGGCGGGGTGGAGCCAAGATGGCGGAGTGAAAGCAACGACTCACCTAAGCTCCTGGAGAAACTCCTCTGGATATCTCTGAAAGGAGAATCTGACCAAACTTTGGAGGTGTGGAATCCAGTGGGTGACAGACTTTGACAGAGTGGGAGCCCAGGTTAGACTGGAAGGTCCACGGGAAGGATCTGTTCTGCGGGGGTAAGTCCCCAGTGCACAGCCCAGCGTGGTCAGCACAGCAGGGCAGAAGGGACCTGAGAAGCCTGAGAGTGGCGGGCGAAACCAGCGGAGCAGGAGACAAGCCAAACTTAGCCAGTGAGAGCCGCTGAGCGCCAGATATCAGCGCAGCAGCCCTTGAAACCTTCAGCCTGAAGACTAAACTTCGGTAAGTCACCTACTTGAACTTCCGGGAGCCATGATGGCGGAGTGATCAGTAAATGCTCTCTCCTCCCCCCTGATGACCGTGAAAGAACCATAAAATATTTCCCCAGTTAAATCCTGGATCAGCGGGAACATCAGAAGGGGGCAAATAGTCTCATAACACCAGAGGCTAGAAAAATAGCAAAGGGGGATTCTTCCTACTGTGGTGGAGGCGAACTGGAAGGACAGATGACCCAGGGCAGAGAAAATTCGCACTGAGACCCAGGCAAGCCTCAGAGACGGGAGACAAGCCCCAGGAGGGGCGGGAACACGCATTAGCATCTAGGCGTGCCCCAGCCCTTCAGGGGAAAAGGGAAGACAATAGGGAAGCTGGGATCACCATCCCCTGACCTTGCCTTTGCCTCAGGTCAGCTGAGGAGATCTCCTGAGACCAGGACCACCCCTCCCACACACCTAACAAGCTAACCTCAGGGTTGTTCTGGGAAACAAAAAACAAAAAACTGCTTTTAGCCTCGACACACATCAGCTCAACACAAAGATCTGTACCTTCTGACTGAAAGAACCAGAAGCTACAACACTCAGCCAACATCATGAATCAGAAAAAGCAGACGAAAAGTGAAAAAACCATAGAATCTTTCTATGGGGATAAGGACCAAAACACAAACACCAAAGAGGTCAGAGCTGAGACTGTACTTCCATCTGAAACCTCAGAAGGGACTATGAATTTCTCGCAAGCACAACTAGATTACCTGGAACAGCTGAAGAAGGAAATAAAAGAAAAACTGGCCAATGATTTTAAAATTATAAAAAAAGAATTCACTGATGAGAACATCACTCTGAAAAGGAAAATTGAACAAATGGAAAAGGAAGTTCAAAAATTAACTGGAGAGAATAATTCCCTAAAAGGAAGAGTTAATCGAACGGAAAAGGAAACCCAAAACCTAATTGGGAAAATTGATCAAATGGAAAAGGAAACACAAAACCTAATTGGTCGAATGGAAAAAGAAGTACAAAAATTAAAGGGAGAAAATAGCTCCTTAAAGGGAAAAATTGGTCAGATGGAAAAGGAGATGCAAAAGTTAACTGAAGAAAACAATACGATGAAGATTAGAATTGGGCAAGTAGAAACTAATGACTCAATGAGGCAACAAGAATCAGTCAAACAAAATCTAAAGAATGAAAAGATAGAAGAAAATGTAAAATATTTAATTGGAAAAACAACTGACCTGGAAAATAGATCCAGGAGAGAAAATTTTAAGAATTATTGGCCTGCCAGAAACCCATGATGAAGAAAAGAGTGTGGACAATATCTTCCAGGAAATCATCAAGGAAAACTGCCCAGAAGTACTAGACCCAGAGGGAAAAATAGTCATCGAAAGAATCCACCGTTCCTCTCCCGAAAGGGATCCCAAACTCAAAACCCCAAGAAATATCGTTGCCAAATTCCAGAGCTATCAAGTGAAGGAGAAAATACTACAAGCAGCCAGAAAGAAACAATTCAAATATCAAGGACACACAGTCAGGATCACACAGGACCTTGCAGCTTCTACATTAAAAGATCGAAAGAATTGGAACCCAATATTCTGTAAGGCAAAGGAGTTGGGACTTCAACCAAGGATCAACTACCCAGCAAAGTTCAGCATAACATTTCAGGCAAGGAGAAAGTCATTCAACGAAATAAGGGATTTCCAGAGCTTCCTGACCAAAACGCCAGAACTCAATAGACAATTTGATCTTCAAATGCAGGTCTCCAGAGAATCATAAAAAGGTAAACAGGGGGGAAAAAACAAAAACAAAAACTTGCTACTCAATTAGGGCAAACTGTTTACCTCCCTATAAGGGAAGATGATACCTGTTAATCTTGAGAACTGTGCAGCTATTATGATAAAAGGGATATATGTAGAGGGAATGGGTATAAAGTAAATGATGTCATGTCAAAAATATGATTTAAGTATGAGAAGGGATTGTAATAGGAGGTGTGAAAAGGGGGAAGCAGAAAATGGCAAATTATATCACAGGAAGAAGTACAAAACTATAGTAGAGGGAAGGAGGGGAGGGAGATGAGCATTGTTTGAGAGGTACTCTCATCTGATTTGTTCAAAGGAGGGAACAATAATTTTAAGTAGATAATCCTAACTCGCTCTATAGGTAGTAGGAGGGGAAGGGGGAAGAAAGGGGAGGGTGGCTAAAAGGGAGGAAAGAAGCAATAAGAGTAAAGGGGAGTAAAAGGGAGGGGGGCTAAAAGAAGGAGGGGAAGGCTGCAGGAGGAGGGGGAGAAAAGTGAATACTATTGAGGAGGGGAAGGGAGATGGGAGAGCTAAAAGCACAAATGGTGGGAAAGAGGTTGGAGGGAAATACACAGATTGTAATCATAACTGTGAATGTGAATGGAATGAACTCTCCCATAAAACGGAGACGGATAGCAGAATGGATTAAAAGCCATAATCCAACAATATGCTGCTTACAAGAAACACAATTGAAACGGGGGGATACACATAGGATAAAGGTCAAAGGATGGAGCAGAATATATTGTGCTTCAGCTCATGTAAGAAAGGCAGGAGTAGCAATCCTAATCTCAGACAAAGCGAAAGCAGAAATAGATCTAATCAAAAGGGATAAGGATGGAAACTATATCCTGCTAAAAGGCACCATAGACAATGAAGCAATATCATTACTAAACATGTATGCTCCAAGTGGTATAGCATCCAGATTCTTAGAGGAGAGGTTGGGGGAGTTGAAGGAAGAAATTGATAGCAAAACTATACTAGTGGGGGACCTCAACCTCCCCCTCTCTGAACTCGATAAATCTAACTTCAAAATAAACAAGAAAGAGGTTAAGGAGGCAAATAAAACTCTGGATAAGGTAGATATGATAGATCTTTGGAGAAAATTAAATGGGAATAGAAAGGAATGTACCTTTTTCTCAGCGGTACATGGAACATTTACAAAAATTGACCATGTACTAGGACATAAAAATCTCACAATCCAGTGCAGAAAGGTAGAGATAATCAATGCATCCTTTGCAGATCATAATGCATTCAAAATTACATGTAATAAAAGGCCATGGAAAGAGAAACCAAAAATCAATTGGAAACTAAATAATCTAATTCTAAAGAAGGGTTGGGTTAAAGAAGAAATCATAGAAACAATCAACAATTTCATTCAAGAGAATGACAATAGTGAGACAACATACCAAAACTTATGGGATGCTGCAAAAGCAGTTATTAGGGGAAGTTTTATATCTTTGAATGCTTACATAAATAAAATAGAGAAAGAGGAGATCAATGACTTAGGCTTGCAGTTGAAAAAGCTAGAAAAAGAACAAATTGAAAATCCCCAAGTAAATACCAAATTAGAAATACTGAAAGCCAAAGGAGAGATTAATAAAATTGAAATTAAGAAAACTATTGAATTAATAAATAAAACCAATAGTTGGTTTTATGAAAAAACTAATAAAATTGATAAATCTTTGGTCAATCTGATTAAAAAAAAGAAAGAAGAAAATCAAATTACTAATATTAAAAATGAAAGGGGTGAACTCACCTCCAATGAGGAGGAAATTAAAACAATAATTAGAAACTACTTTGCCCAACTTTATGCCCACAAATTCGATAATCTAAACAAGATGGATGAATATTTTAAAAAATACAAATTGCCCAGATTAACAGAAGAGGAAGTTGAATACTTAAACAACCCCATCTCAGAAAAAGAAATTGAACAAGCCACCAATGAACTCCCTAGGAAAAAATCTCCAGGGCCAGATGGATTCACAAGTGAATTCTATCAAACATTTAAAGAACAGTTAATTCCAATACTATATAGACTATTTTTGAAAATTGGGGAAGAAGGAGTCC
The DNA here is from genome assembly GCF_028372415.1 of Notamacropus eugenii. Classification (NCBI taxonomy): domain Eukaryota; kingdom Metazoa; phylum Chordata; class Mammalia; order Diprotodontia; family Macropodidae; genus Notamacropus; species Notamacropus eugenii. Next base: position 381,735,309 of record NC_092872.1, read on the forward strand.
TCCCAAATTCTTTCTATGATACAAATATGGTTTTGATACCCAAACCAGGAAGAGACAAAACAGAGAAAGAAAATTATAGACCAATTTCCCTAATGAATATAGATGCAAAAATTTTAAATAAGATTCTAGCAAAACGAATACAGCATCTTATCACGAGATTAATACATTATGATCAGGTAGGATTCATACCAGGATTACAGGGCTGGTTCAATATTAGGAAAACTATTTGCAGTATCGATCACATCAACAACAAAGCTAACAAAAACCACATGATTATCTCAATAGATGCAGAAAAAGCTTTTGACAAAATACAACACCCATTCCTACTAAAAACATTGGAGAACGTAGGAATAAAGGGAACTTTCCATAAAATAATAAGCAGTATCTATCTAAAACCTTCAGCAAGCATTATATGCAATGGGGATAAGCTAGATGCATTCCCAATAAGATCAGGGGTGAAACAAGGTTGTCCATTATCACCATTATTATTCAATATGGTACTAGAAATGTTAGCTGTAGCAATTAGACAAGATAAAGATATTGAAGGAATAAGAATAGCCAAAGAAGAAACTAAGTTATCACTCTTTGCAGATGATATGATGATTCACCTAGAGAATCCCAGAGATTCAAGTAAAAAATTACTTCAGTTAATAAACAACTTTGGCAAAGTTGCAGGTTACAAAATAAACCCACACAAATCTTCTGCGTTCCTATATATTAGCAACAAAGTCCAACAGCAAGAGATAGAAAGAGAAATCCCATTTAAAGCTAAGGTAGACAGTATAAAATACTTAGGAGTCTACCTGCCAAAACAAACCCAGGGATTATATGAACACAATTACAAGACACTTTTTGCACAAATAAAATCAGATTTAAGTAAGTGGAAAAACATTAGTTGCTCATGGGTAGGCCGCGCTAATATAATAAAAATGACAATTCTACCTAAATTAATATGCTTATTTAGTGCCATACCAATTAAACTATCAGACAATTATTTTCTAGAGCTGGATAAAATAATATCAAAATTCATTTGGAAAAACAAAAGGTCCAGAATATCAAAGGGACTAATGAAAAGAAATGCTTGGGAAGGTGGCCTAGCTCTACCAGACCTCAAACTGTACTATAAAGCAGCAATTATCAAAACCACTTGGTATTGGCTAAGAAACAGAGAGGTAGACAAGTGGAATAGACTTGGCACTCAAGATGCACTAGGCAAGGAATATAGCAACCTTCTGTTTGATAAACCCAAGGACCCCAGCTTCTGGGATAAGAACTCACTGTTTGACAAAAATTGCTGGGAAAACTGGATAACAGTGTGGCAGAAATTAGGCATAGACCCGTACCTGACACCGTACACAAGAATGAAGTCCAAATGAGTACATGATTTAGGTACAAAGATTGATACCATGAATAAACTGGAGAAGCAAGGAATAGTGTATTTATCAGATCTATGAAGAAGGGAAGAATTCTTTACTAAAGGAGAGAGAGAAAGCATTATGAAATGCAAAATGGATAACTTTGATTACATTAAACTGAGAAGTTTTTGCACAACCAAACCCAATGCAACCAAAATCCGGAGGGATGTAGTAAATTGGGAAAGAATTTTTACAGCTAAGCTCGGGGGTAAAGGCCTCATTTCTAGAATATATAGAGAACTGACTCATGTGTATAATCATACAAGTCATTCCCCAATTGATAAATGGTCAAAGGATATGAACAAGCAATTTTCAGAGGAAGAAATTAAAGATATCTATAATCATATGAAAAAATGCTCTAAATCACTATTGATTAGAGAGATGCAAATCAAAACAACTCTGAGGTACCACATCACACCTATAAGATTGGCAAACATGACAGAACAAGAAAATGATAAATGCTGGAGAGGATGTGGGAGAGTTGGAACACTAATTCATTGTTGGTGGAGCTGCGAGTTCCAACCATTCTGGAGAGCAATTTGGAACTATGCCCAAAGGGCTACAAAAATGTGCATACCCTTTGACCCAGCAATATCGCTACTAGGACTATATCCCCAAGAGATCATAAAAATGGGAAAGGGTCCCACATGTACAAAAATATTTATAGCAGCACTCTATGTAGTTGCCAAAAACTGGAAGTCAAGGGGATGTCCATCAATTGGGGACTGGCTGAATAAATTATGGTATATGAATGTAATGGAGTACTATTGTGCCATAAGAAATGATGAACAAGAAGACTTCAGAGAGGCCTGGAAGGATTTATATGACCTGATGCTGAGTGAAAGGAGCAGAACTAGGAGAACTTTGTGCACAGCAACAACCACAGTGTGCGAGAGTTTTTTCTGGTAGACTTGGAATTTTGTAATAACGCAAAAGCTTCTTATAAATAAAAAAATCCCAAAGGTGGTTCTCAAGGCAAAATGCCTTCCACACTCAGAGAAAGAAATATGGAAGTCATTCACAAAATGTAGCAGATCATGTTTGTGTATGTGTATGTGTTTGTGTATCATGTTTTGATTTGTTATATGATTTCTTTCATTTATTTTAGTCTGACTACATAGCATGACTATAGTGAAAATATACTCAATAGGAAAGTATATGTAGAGCCTATACAGAATTGTATGCAGTCGTGGGGAGGGAGGGGGGTAGTGGGGGGTAGGTGTGGGGGGGGATAAAATCTCAATTGTATGGCAGTGATTGTTAAACATTAAAAAATAAAAAAATAAAAAATAAAAAAAATAAATAAAAAAAATAAAACAGAGAAAAAGGAGATCAAAGAATTGGGCATACAGCTAAAAAAGTTCAAAAAAGAACAAATTGAAAATCCCCAAGTAAATACCAAATTAGAAATACTGAAAACCAAAGGAGAGATTAATAAAAACTGAAATTACGAAAAGTATTGAATTAATAAATAAAACCAAGAATTGGTCTTAAGAAAAAAACCAATAAAATTGATAAACTTTTGATCAATTTTATTTTTAAAAAAAGAAAGAAGAAAACCAAATTACCAGTATCAAAAATGAAAAGGATGAACTACCTCAAATGAGGAAAAAACAAAAACAATAATTAGGAATTGCTTTGCCGAATTGTATGCCCATAAATCCGGCAATCTAACTGAGATGGATGATTATTTTTAAAAAACTATAAATTGCTCAGATTAACAGAAGAAGAAGTCGAGTACTTAAATAACCCCATCACAGAAAAGCAAATTGAACAAGCCATCAATGAACTCCCTAGGAAAAAATCTCCAGGGCCAGATGGGTTTACAAGTGAATTCTATCAAACATTTAAAGAACAGTTAATTCCAAAACTATATAGATTTTTTGGGAAAATTTCCAAAGAAAGAGAACTACTGAATTATTTTTATGATACAAATATGGTTCTGATACCTAAACCAGGAAGAGCCAAAACAGGGAAAGAAAATTATAGAGCAATTTCTCTAATGAATATGGATGCAAAAATTATAAATAAGATATTATCAAAAAGAATACAGCAACTTATCACGAAAATAATACATTATGATCAGGTAGGATTTAAACTAGAAATGCAGTGCTGGTTCAATATTAGAAAGATTGTTACCATTATTTATCATATCAACAACAAAACTAACAGAAACCACAAGAGTATCTCAATAGATGCAGAAAAAAGTTTTTGACAAAATACAATACCCATTCCTATTGAAAACACTGGGAAGCATGGGAATAAAAGGAACTTTCTGTAAAATAATAAGTAGTACCCACCTAAAACCATCAGCAAGCATTATACACAATGGGAAAAAGCAAGATGCATTTCCAATAAGATCAGGGGTGAAAAAGGATGTCCATTATCACCACTGCTATTCAATATGGTGCTAGAAACTCTATCTGTAGCAATAAGAGAGGAAAAAGAAATTGAAGGAATTAGAATAGGCAAAGAAGAAACTAAGTTATCACTCTTTGCAGATGATATGATGACATGCTTAGAGAATCAAGTAAAAATCTACTTGAAATAATAAACCACTTGGGCAAATTTGCAGGTTACAAAATAAAACCATATATCATCTGCATTTCTATATATTACTAACAAAGCTCAACAGCAAGAGATAGAAAGAGAAATCCCATTTGAAGCTGTGGTAGGCACTATAAAATATCTGAGAGTCAATCTGCCAAAACAAACCAAGAGACTATATGAACACAATTATAAAACAATATTCGCACAAATAATGTCAGATCTTTATGTGGAAAAACATCAGTTGCTCGTGGGTAGGCAGAGCTAATATAATAAAAATGACAATTCTAACTAAATTAATTTACTTGTTCAGTACCATAGCAATGAAACTACCAGATTATTGTTTTCTAGAGCTAGAAAAAATAATATCAAAATTCATCTGGAAGAACAAAACGTCTAGAATATCAGGGGAAATAATGAAAAGAAATGCTAGGTAAGGTGGCTTAGCCCTACCAGATCTCAAATTGTATTATAAAGCAAAAATCATCAAAACCACTTGATACTGGTGGAGAAACAGAGGTGTAGACCAGTGGAATATGTTAGGTACTCAACACATTAATAGTTAATAAATACAGCAATTGACTGTTTGATAAACCCAAGGACCTTAGCTCCTGGTATAAGAAATCACTGTTTGACAAAAATTGCTGGGAAAACTGGATAACAGTGTGGAATAAACTGGGCATAGACCAATGTCTGACACCATATCACAAGAATACAAATGGATACATGATCTAGGCATAAAGATGATACTGTAAACAAATTAGTGGAATAAAGAATAGTGTATTTGTCAGATTTATGGACCGTGAAGAAATGCACGACCCAAAAAGAAATAGACAACATTATGAAGTGCAAAACAGATAATTTTGATTATGTGAAATTAAAAGTTTTTGCACAAACAGACTCAATGAAATCAAGATTAAGATGGAACCAGAAAACTAGGAAAGAATTTTTGCAACTAGTGTCTGTGATAACAGCCTCATTTCTAAAACATATAGAAAACTGAGTCAAATGTACAAGAATACGTTGTACAAGTCATTCCCCAAATGATAAATGGTCGAAGAATATGAACAGGGAATTTTCAGAGGAAGAAATTAAAGCTCTCCATAATCACATGAAAAAATGCTTTAAATTACTATTGATTAGACAGATGCAAATCAAAACAACTCTGAGGTATCACATCATATCTATCAGATTGGTTAACATGGTAAAACAAAAAGATGATAAATGTTGGAGAAGATGTGGGAGAGTTGGAACACTGATTTATTGTTGGTGGAGCTGTGAGTTGATCCAACCATTCTGGAGAGTAATTTGGAACAATGTCTACAGGGCTACAAAATTGTGCATACCCTTTGACCCAGAAATATCACTCCTGGGACTCTATCCCAAAGAAATCATAGAAATGGGAAAGGGTCTCACATGTATAAAAATATTGATAGCAGCTGTCTTTGTCATGGCTAATAACTGGAAATCAAGGGGATACTTATCAATTGGCGAATGGCTGAACAAGTTGTGGTATATAAATGTAATGTAATGGAATTCTATTGTGCTATAAGAAACAATGAACAGGAAGACTTCAGAGAAGCCTGGAAAGACTTATAATGCACTGATGCTGAGTGAAAGGAGCAGAACCAAGAGAACTTTGTACACATCAACAATAACAGTGTGAGAGGAATTTTTCTAGTAGATTTAGTACTTCATTGAAATGCATGGACTTAAAAAATGTCCAATGGACTCTTGAGGCAAAGCACCTTCCACATCCAGAGAAAGAACTATGGAATTGGATTGCAGACAGAAACAACAGACCATTTTCTTTTGTATTATGTTATGTTTGTTTTGTTGTATGGTTTCCCCCATTCATTTTAATTTTTCTATGTAACATTCATTTAATAGGTATGTGTGTGTCAAACCTATATAAGATTATATACTGTCTCAGGGAGGGAATGCAGAGGGATGGAGGAATAAAGGGGAGGGAGTGGAAAAAAATCTAAGATATATGGAAGTAATTGTCGAACACTGAAAACAAATAAAATAATTCAATTTAAAAAAAAGAAAATAAAAAGAATGCTTACCTATGATAACTATGACTAGGAGATAAATTTTAGGTCAACAAGGAAAAGTTTTACTAAAAGTACAACGAATAATTATGTAAAAGTAAACAAATAATTTTAATTATGTAAAATTTAAAAATATTTGTACTAAAAAATCAATGTAGCCTGGATAAGAAATGAAACTGAAAACTCAGAAGACACTTGCATCAAATATATAAACAAGCACTTGATAATATATAGATCCAGACTTTATAAAAATTAGCACAAATATTTGTCTGAGAGCACTTCCCAAATGGATAAGTAAATGATATGAACAAGTAGTTCTCAAAATAATTTCAAAGTATTAATAACCATATGGAAGTTTTTTTTTCAAATCCTTCTGAACAAGATAAATACAAATCAGAACAATCCTGAGGTTTATCTTCATGTGCAGAAAATTAGCTAAAATGACAAAAAGATGGATATAATTACTGGAGCAAAGCCTACTGAAGGCCATTACACTAATTCATATTTAGTAAAGCTATGATGTTTTGGCTAAAACATTCTGGACACCAATTTGCAATTGTATTTAAACTAGTGTCTAAAATGTCCATACTTTTTTGTCTATATAAATTATCTTATAGCTAGATCTAGAGCCCAAAATAGTCAAAGGCAGAAAAAGATCATAATGTATGCCAATATCTCTATAACATCATTTTCTATGGTAGAAAAGAATTGAGAAAGTGGATGTGCATTCATTAGTGCAAAATATGGTACACAAATGCAATGGAATACTAAGCACTATGAGAGTTGCAAAGTATTATTAATTCATAGAATCAGAAAAAGACTTGTGTGAACTGGCACAGTGAAGCAAGCAGAAACCAAGAAAATGTATATACAATCACTATAAAATATAGAAATAACAGAAATGAAAAATAATTTAAAACTAAACAATATGTATTATAATAATGAATAAAACACTAGAAGAGTTGAGAAAACCCACCTTCTTCCTTTCTTTGGTACAGTGGGGAACTAGGGATACAGAAAGTTACATTCATGATCAGACATAGTTGGTGTGGTGGTTGGTTTTCTTGAACACTTTTTTTCTCTTTTGAAGTCTGTGTTTCAAGGAGTGGTTCCCTGGATGGGGAGAAGGGGGCATAGATTCAGAAATTAAAGCATGAAAATTTTCGAAGTAGTGAGGCAGAAGATTCTGGACACTGTATAGTAAAAAAAAAAAAAGGTTCATCTTAGACTTTTACCACTAGACATGGACAGGTTATCACTGTCAATTATGAAAGTAAATTATGATAATTTTGGAATCTAGGATCAATTTCAGACAGAATTCAACTTGAAAGAATAAATATGGAACACTAGAATATTATTTTTACTAGCTATCTTTTATAATCAGAATTGTAGTTCAATGTTGTTTTTTTTCCAGGGAAATTTGGAGTTTATAGAACTGAGATAAAAGAGAATCTTTCAGCTGTTTTAGCAATGTGTAGCTGCTGTACACTGCAATGCTACAAGATGCCACAGGGATTCATATTCTTTCTTAAGTGGAATGGAACAGTCAAGCAATCTGTCATTATATGAGTTGCAGAGCAAACAGGAATATTTCTGCATGTTTCAGCAGCTTGAGTTCTCATAGCAAAAATCTTAAAAATCATGTCTCTTAAAAACCATGAACTTAGCCTCATAGAATTAGAATATTGAAGTTGGAAAGAACATAAAAAATATAGAGCAGAGAATGCCAAAGCTCACATAGACTTTTGAATATAAAACATTGAATGTGAAAGTTGGAAGGGAATTTGAAACATAGACTGCTAGACCTGACAGAAACTTAAGCCAATAGACAATTTAGATATGAAACATACAATATTAAGGTTACAAATGTCTTCCAACCATGGAGTAATAGACCTGGACTCTGTGCCTCTATATATTCTATTTTATGCATTTAAAAATATTATTCACAGAAAGAAATTATTCATATAAATTTCATTAAAAATATAATAGAACAGTGTTAATGTTGAGATGTGGTTTTCTAAGTCAATATGAGACTAGAGGGATTCATTAGATAGATAGATAGATAGATAGATAGATAGATAGATAGATAGATAGAATGGATAGATGGATAGATAGATAGGGTGGATAGATGGATAGATAGATACACACACACACATATATATATGTATGTATGTATGTATGTATGTATGTATGTATGGCCCCTTGTTCTATTGTACTTTGACATCACTATACTACACCACACTTCCCTTCAAAGAAACAGTATTCTTGAAGTTCAGACTTAGGAGACCTGGATTCAGATTCTCAACAACTGTCAATGGGACTCTCCTTGAACACCTCTGAAGTGAGGTGCTCACTATTAATTGAATCCTCTCAATTACATCGTTTGATAGTATAATCATTGGAAGTTCTTTCATAGAAACTTCCTTCTCTCTTTAAACTCTGTCCTTGGCTCTCCATCATTGGAGGTCAATTAGGGCAAGTTTTATCTATCTTTCCCTTTGATCTTCTTTCAGGTATCTGAAAACAATAGCTATGTCTTTCCCACTCTGGCCATTCAAATATTCTCTTTACTTGGAGTTAAGAGAGTTCAGCTGGAGAAGGAAGAATAAGTAATATGAAGGCATGATCTGAAGAAAAAATTATTTATTCAATAGTATTACTATTGATCCATGTGTTTCTTTACATGTATTATAGCAACTTGGTGACAAAATTAAAGGAGTTCATGATAGAAATATTATGGTACCATAAGAAGTAATGCAAATGATGAATTCAAAGAAGTTGTGTAATAAGACCAATAAGAAGAGAATATACAAAAATGCAATGTCCATATTTTGATGGGGGAAATGATACAGGTATTCCTTCATGGTATATTCTGAAAGGCAAAACATAAAGACTTATAACCAAAAATGACAACTAACAAAACTAAGTATAACCATACCAAGGGATAATGGATCCATAAGGAAATAAAAGACTTCCAAATTTTGTTGACAAAATATCTAAATTGGGTAGAAAGAAAATGCAAACACAAAAGTCAGAAAAACCACACCCAAAAAGAAATAAAATGCAAACACAAAAGTCAGAAGAACCACACACAAAAAGGCAAATACAAGTAAGAAACAAGAAGAATATTTACATTTCAATGGGGGAAATGATACAAGTACCCTATCATGTATCAGTGGTAATTGGGTGATTTTATATGACAAAGGACCTGGGAGTGTGGGAGTTTTTTTTAGATTTTGATCATTTAAGAAAGAAGGAAAGAAGGAACTTGTTAGAGAAAAATGAGGAAGAATAATATAGTAAATTATTTCACATAATTATGGTACACAAATAGAAGGTTATATAAAAAGGAGGAAGGGATTAGTGGCAACACCTGAACCTCCCTTTCATTTGACTGGTCAGAGGGAGATAGACACACATTTCACTCAAATGGAAAATAAGTGGGAATAGGAAGAGGAGGAAATAATAGAGTAGATTCAGGGAGGAATTCAGGGAGGACTAAATATTTTAATCAGTTAAAAATCATTGTTAAGTGTATAATAACATGTGCATTCACTGTGCTAAGCTTTGAGGATACAAAAACACAAAGACAATCTCTGCCCTCAAGGAGTTCACAATTTAATCTTAATGAATTGACAGATCAAAGTACAAATCATAGAAACAATATATCATTTCATTAACAATAACGACAGAAATTTTAAAGATACATCATAAAGCACAGATCTTGTCATATCAATTCCCATTAATAAACTCCACTGGTTACGTACAGGATCAAATGTAAAATCCTATCTATCACTTAAAGCCTTTCACAAATTTGGCCCCTTCTGAACCTTGTAGTGGTTTTACATTATAGCCCTTCCACTTTCTCTATGATCCTGCGACACTAGCCTTTTTTATTGTTAGTACCAGAGAACATACAATCTCCAGATTCTGTGACTTTTCTCTAATATCAATCTATCTACGTGACTTAAATATTCTCTCTTTTTGTCTCTACTTTCTGACTTTGTCAAGTCTCAGTTCATATTTTCTTTCTACAGGAACCCATTCTTAGTCCACTGAAATTACCTTAAATTTGTCTTGTCTGTACATAATTATTTTGGAGAGCAGGACATGTTTCTACCTTTCTTTGTATACTTTCCTAGCATTTAGCACAGTGCCTAATACATAATAAATCCTAAATGACTCTTGACTTGAATTAAGAATTGTGTTCAAAGCAGGGACAGAGTCAAGATGGTGGATTAAAAGAAGGAACCTGCTTGAGCTCTCCTCACAAAACCCAGCAAGTACCTCTAAAAATGATTCTAAACAAATTCTAGAGCTGCAGCACCCACAAAGTAACAGAATGAGGCAAATCTCCAGCCCAGGACAGCCTGGAAGGTCACCAGTAAGCATCTGTCACATTGCACTGAGAGCAGATTAGAGCACAGTCTGGTATGGGCCATGCCAGCACAGACAGGAATAGAGCAGACCTCAGGGGACTAAATCAGTGGCAGCTATGGCAGTTTCCAGATTTGTCAACCCAAAAAAGCCAAAGAAGGTCAGCGGAAAAACTCTGTTGGACCTTAATGGAGGAAGGATGTGGTCAGTCTAGGGTCTTGCAACAGCCCCAGGGAAGAGGAAGAGGAGGAGACACTAGTAGCAGTGCCAGAAGCAGCTTCCAGAGTTCTGGGACCACAGATGGTAGGGGATCAAGCAGTTGATACATAGGAGCTGATCCCCTGAAACCTTGAAGAGTAAACACATGCCCACCCCCACTGGAAGCAGAGTCCTACCTTAACAAAGAGTTAGAAAATCAATTATTTGGCTGGGGAGATGAGCAAACAGGGAAAATGTCAGACTATAGAAATTTACTTTAGTGACAAAGAAGATCAAAACATAAAATCAGAAGACAACAGGGTCAAAACTCCTATATCAAAAGCCTCCAAGAAAAGTATAAATAGGTCATAGATCATGGGAGAGCTCAAAAAGAGAAGTAGAGGAAAAATTGGGAGGAGAAATGAGAGTGATGCAAGAAAATCACAAAAAAAAAGTCAGCAGCTTGCTAAAGGAAACCCAAAAAATACTGAAGAAAATTACAGTTTAAAAAATTGACTAATTCAAATGGCAAAAATGATCCAAAAAGTCAATGAGAAGAAGAATGCATTAAAAAGCAGGACTGGCCAAATGGAAAAAGAGGTCCAAAAGCTCACTGAAGAAAATAATTCCTTCAGTCTTAGAACAGAAAATTAAATGAAAGCTAATGACTTTATGAGATATCAAGAAATTATAAAGCAGAACCAAATGAATGGAAAAAAATACAAGACAATGTGAAATATCTCACTGGAAAAACCACCGACCTGTAAAATAAATCCAGGAGAGATCATTTAAAATTATTGGACTACCTGGAAGTCATGATAAAAACAAAGCCTAGACATCATCTTTCAAGAAATTATCAAGGAAAACTGCCCTAATGTTCTAGAGTCAGAGGGTAAAATAGAAATTGAAGAAAAGCTGAGCAGGAAACCCCAGGCTATCTGAAGCAGCAGCAGCACTGCAGAATCTCAACCATATCAGCTCAGGACAGGAGTCCAGTGGAAGTAAGTGAAAAGGAACTGCAGAACCTCAGGTAACTGAAGCAGCCAATGCTAAAATAATCAGCCTGCAGATTAAATGCCTATAAGTAACCCACTTGAACTTCCAGAAGCCAAGATGGTGCAGTGATCAGGAAATGCTCTCCTCCTCCTCTTGTTAACCTTGAAAAACTCAGAGAATATTTCCCTGGGAAAAATCCTGGAACAGTGGGATCAGCTGAAGGGGTAAACATTTTCTTAGCCCATGAGGCAAGGAAAATTGCAAAGGAGGGTCCCTCTTGCTGTGACTGAAGGGCACCAGTGCAGGACCAGAGCTGTTCCAGACAGCACCATCTCAGTGAAATGGGAGGAGATCCTGAGTCCCAGGGGGGTGGAGCCCATTATCATAAACACCAGGACCCGAGGCATGCCTCAATACAACCAGGGTAATAGGGAAGACACTAGTGCAAAAGGGGTTAACCAATCACTGAGCCTGCCTGGATTCTGCATAGAGGACCTTCTGGGCCCAGACCATCCCTCTCCCACATTTAACTTAGCTAGCTCCAGGATAACTACAGGGAAACCCAGAAAGACTTCACATGGCCTCTGTTTTGACACATCAGCCAGCTTAGCAACAGGTAAGCTGCAGCATTCCAGTGTCTAGCTGAAAGACCCAGAGGCCACAATACATAATACTTCAAATTCTAAGCAAAATAACTGTGGAAGAAAGCCCCCTTTGCCCCAGAAACAGAGATTCACTTCAAAAGCCAGGAAAAGAGCAATCATCATAAGCAAGAAGTAAACCAGAAAAGATAAGATCATAGAATCGTTCTACGTGAAGAAGGACCAAAACACAAGTACCAAAGAGGTCAACATTGAGACTGTACTCCCATCTGAAATTTAAGAAGGAAATATGAACTGGTATGAAGCCCAAAGAGCATTCTTGGAACAGGTCAAGAAGGATTTTAAAAGACAAATTAGGAAGGTTGAAGAAAAATAGGCCAATGATTTTAAAAATATATAAAGAAATCACAGAAGAATTTAGAAGGAAAATTGGACTAATGGAAAGGGACTCACAAAACCTAACTGGGAAAACTGGACAAATGGAAAAGGAAGTATAAAAACTAATGAGAAAATAACTCCTTAGAAGGAAAAATTGGACTAATGAAAAAGGAAATGTAAAAGTTAACTGAAGAAAACAATTTGATAAAAATTAGAATTGGGAAAATAAAAGCTAATAACTGTATGAGATATCAAGAATCAGTCAAACAGAATCTAAAGAATGATAAGATAGAAGAAAATGTAAAATACCTAATTAGAGAAAAAACTGACCTGGAAAACAGATTCAGGAAAGAAAATCTAAGAATTATTGGTCCACCAGAAAGCTATGATGAAAAAAAGAGCCTAGACAATATCTTCCAAGAAATAATTAAGGAAAACTGCGCAGAGGTCCTAGATCCAGAGGGCAAAATAGACATTGAAAGAATTCACCATTCATCTCCTAAAAGTGATGCCAAACTAAAAACCCAAATGATTATCATTGTCAAATTCCAAAACTATCAAGTGAATGAGAAAATATTGCAGGCAACCCGAAAGAAACAATTCAAATACCAAGGAGTTATAGTCAGGATCACGTAGGACCTTGAAGTTTTTACATTAAAAGATTTGAGGGATGAGAATATGATATTCTGTAAGGCAAAGGAGCTGGGACTACAACCAAGGATCAATTACCCAGCAAAGTTGAGCATATCTCAGGCAAAGAGATGGAGAATCAATGAAATAAAGGTCTTCCAGAACTTCCTGATGAAAATACCGGAGATCAGTAGAAAATTCCACCTTCAAAGACAAGTTTCAAGAAAGGCATTAAAAGATAAATGGGAAAAAAACTTGTTATTCAATATGGGTAACTGTTCAAATTCCTATAAGGGAAGATGATACTTGTTAATCTTGAGAACTGTATATTTATCATGACGTTTAAAAGGGAGATATATATGTATATATATATATGTATATGTACATATATATATGGAGAGAGAGAGATGAAGAAAATGGGTATAAATTAAATGATATGGTGATAAAAATGTGATTTAAGGGTTCAAAGGGATTGTAATGGGAGATGTCAAAAGGAGGAGGCAGAAAAAGGTAAATTACCTCACAGGAAGAGGCACAAAAATATATTAGATGGAAAGAGGAAAGGGAGATGAACATTGTTTGAGATTTACTCTCATCTGATTTGGCTCAGGGAGGGTACAATAAATTCAGTTAAGTATAGACATCTAACTAGCTCTATAGGCAGTAGGAGGGGAAAGGGGAAAGAAAAGGGAGGGGAGGCTAAAAGGGAAGGAAGAAGTAGTAATGGAAAAGAGCAGTAAAAGGGAGGGGGCTGAAAGAAGGGAGGGAAGACTGAGGGAGGCAGTGGTAAAAAACTAATCTCTATTGTGGACGATAAGGAGAAGGAAGAACTAAAAGCATAAATGGGGGAAAGAGGATGGAGGGAAAAAATACAGATAGTAATCATAACTGTGAATGTGAATGGGATAAACTCTCCCATAAAACGGAGACAGATGGTAGAATTGATTAAAAATCGTAATCCAAGAATATGTTGTTTACAAGAAACACATTTGAAATGAAGTGATACACACAGGGTAAAGGGAAAAGGTTGGAGCAGAATATATTGTGCTTTAGTTGATGCAAAAAAAAGCAGGGGTAGCAATCCTAATCTCAAACAAAGCAAGAGATCTATTAGAAATAGATCTAATCAAAAGAGATAATGAAAGAAACTATATCTTGCTAAAAGGCACCATAGACAATGAAGCAATATCATTACTAAACATATATGCTCCAAGTGGTATAGCCTCTAATTTCCTAGAGGAGAAGTTACGGGACTAACAGGAAGAAATAGACAGCAAAACTACCTTAGATAATCCCAGAGAATCAAGTAAAAAGCAACTTGAAATAATAAACAACTTTGGCAAAGCTGGAGGTTACAAAATAAACCCACATAAATCATCTGCATTTCTATACATTACTAAAAAAGTCCAACAGCAAGAGATAGAAAAAGAAATCCCATTTAAAGCTATGATAGAAACTATAAAAAATCTGGCAGTCTACCTGCCAAAGCAAACCCAGAGACTATATGAACACAATTACAAGACATTTTTCACCCAAAGGTAGTCAGATCTAAGTAAGTGGGAAAACATCAGTTGCTCGTGGGTAGGCCAAACTAATATAGTAAAATTAATTTACTAAATTAATTTACTCATTTAATATCATACCAATCAAAGTATCAGCTAAGCATTTTCTAGAGCTAGACAAAATAATATGAAAATTCACCTGGAAGAACAAAAAGTTCAGAATATCAAGGGAACTAATGAAAAGAAATGCTAGGGAAGGTAGACTAACCCTACCACATCTCAAATTGTATTTATAAAATAGCAATCATCAAAACCATTTGGTACTGGCTAAGAAATAAAGGGACAGAACAGTGGAATAGGTTAGGTACTCAAGACACAGCAATCAATGAATATAGTAATCTACTGTTTGGTAAAGCCAAGAACCCCTGCTTCTGGTATAAGAAGTCACTGTTTCACAAAAATTGTTGGGAAAACTAGATAACAGTGTGGATGTAACTGGGCATAGACCAATGCCTGACACCATACCACAAGAATAAAGTGCAAATGGATACATTATCTATGTATAAAGATTGATACTATAAACAAATTAGTTGAGCAAAGAATAGTGCTTGGTCAGATTTATGGAGAAAGGAGAAATTTTTCATCAACAAAAGACAGAGAATATTATGAAGTGCAAAATGGATAATTTTGATTACATGAAAATGGAAAGTTTTTGCACAAACAAACCCAATACAACCAAGAAGAGAATGGAAGTAGAAAACTGGGAAAGAATTTTTTCCAAGTATTGTCTCTGATAAAGGCTTCATTTCTAAACTATATAGAGAACTGAGTCAAATGTACAAGAATACAAGCATTCTCCAACTGATAAAAGGTCAAAGGATATGAACGTGCACTTTTGAGAGGAAGAAATTAAAGCTATCTCTAGTCATATGAAAAAAATGCTCTAAATCACTATTGATTAGAGAGATGCAAATCAAAATAAGTCTGAGGGACCTCATCACACCTATCAGATTGGCTACTATGACAAAATCAGAAGATGATAAATGTTGGAAAAGATGTGGGAGAGTTGAAAAACTAATTCATTGTTGGTGGAACTGTGAGCTGATCCAACCACTTTGGAGAGTAATTTGGAAGTATGTCCAAAGGGCTACAAAAATGTGCATTCTTTTTGACCCAACAACATTGCTTCTAGGACTATACCCCAAAGAGATTATAAAAATGGGAAAGGGTCCCACATGCATAAAAATATTTATAGCAGCTCTCTATATGGTGACCAAGAACTGGAAACCAAGGAGATGCCCACCAATTGGGGAATGGCTGAACAAACTGTAATATATGAGTGTGATGGAATACTCTTGTGCTATAAGAAATGATGAGCAGAATGACTTCAGAGAGGTCTGGAAGGACTTATATGATATGTTGCTGAGTGAAAGGAGCAGCACTAGGAGAACTTTGTATACAGTAACAACTACAGTGTGTGAGGAATGTTTCTGATGGACTTAGTCCTTCACAGCAATGCAAGGACCTAAAACATTCCCAATGGAATTTTGAGGCAAAATGACTTCCACATCCAGGGAAAGAACTATGGAATTGGACCACAGAATGAAACATGCAATTTTCTTTTGTGTTATTTTTTTGTTTTGTTTTGTTTTATGGTTTATCCCATTCATTTTAATTCTTCTATGCAACATGTCTAAAGTGAAAATGTATTTAATAGGAACGTATGTGTTGAACCTATATAAGATTGCACGCCATCTCAGGGAGGGAGTGGAGTGGGAAGGGGGAAAGAGGGGAAAAAATCTAAGACATATGGAAGTGATTGTAGAAAACTGAAAACAAATGAAACAATTTTTTTAAAAGTATCTAGAAAATGCTTGCAAAGCAATTTGAATTTGTCTGGGTGAGATGCTAAAGAAATAAAAATGATTTTTATTTGTGATTAAACTTTTAGAGATGAGTAATAGCATGGTTATTTTATGGTCTTAAGAAAAAACTACTTAGTGAAGTGAATATAAACTATTTTTCCTCAATTTCACAAACATTTTTAAAGCACTTACTTGAGGCTGATTTTATTTTATTTACAACAGCAAATTTTCTTTCATGTGAATGGCAAAAATATTGAAAGGAATAAAAGTAGTGAAAAGGCAGAAAAAAAGGAATTAAAAGAATTCTCTGATCACCTCCTGAAAGAGGTCCCAATAATGAAACTCCTAGGGATATTGCAGACAAATTCCAGAGTTTCCAGGTCAAGAAGAAAATATTGCAAGCGGCCAAAAAGAAACAATTCTAATATTGTGGAAATACAATCAGGATAACACAAGATCTAGCAGCTTCTACTTTAAGGAATCAGAGGACTTGGAATATGGCATTCCAGAGATGAGAGGAGCTAGGATTAAAACCAAGAATCACCTATCCAACAAAACTGAGTATAATACTTCAGGGCGGGAAATGTATATTCAATGAAATAGATGACTTTTTTTTTGTATCTTCATATATATATATGTATATAAATTTCACTTATTTTTAGCATTCTACAGACACTACCATATAACTTAGATTTTTTTCCCCCTACCTACCCCCTACTTCCCCCCTCCCTCCCCAAGACTACATACAGTTTAATATAGGATCTACACTTATATTCCTATTAAATGCATTTTCACTATAGTCATGCTGTGTAAATGAACTAAAATGAATGGGAGAAATCATATAACAAACCAAAACATAATACACACACACACAAAAAAATGATCTACTACTTTCTACAATTGAATTCCATAGTTCTTTCTCTGGATGTGGAAGGCATTTCACAATGCCTTACAAGACCACTGGGAATTTTTTTTTAAGTCCTTGCATTGCTATGAAGTTCCAAGTGAAGTATAGGACTTTCAAGCATTCTTGATGAAAAGACCAGAGCTGAATAGAAAATTCGACTTTCAAATACAAGAATCAAGAAACATGAAAAGGTAAGCAGGAAAGAGAAATGAGAAGACACTTATTAAAACTGACCTTTTGCCTTCCTACATAGAAAGATGATATTTGTAACTCATGAGACCTTGTTTAGCATTAAGGTAGTTGGAGGAAAGCTAGAAGATAGATAGATAGATAGATAGATAGATAGATAGATAGATAGATAGATAGATAGATAGATAGATAGATAGATACATAGATACATAGATACATACATAGATACATACATAGATAGATACATAGATACATAGATACATAGATAGACCAACAGATAGATGGCATAGGTTGAGTTGAACATGAATGAATGATATCTAAAAATGAAATTAAAGTGTGAGGAGAAAGGGAAAGGTAGAGTTGGGTAAATTATCTCACATCAAAGAGGCAAGAAAAGGGTTTCACAATGGAAGTGGGGGGGGGAGGTGAGAGGGAATGAGTGGACCTTATTTTCTTTAAATTTGGCTTAAGGAAAGAATAACATACACACTCAATTGGTTATCTTACCCTACAGGAAAGTAAGGGGTAAGGGGATAAGGGTGGGAGTATGATAAAAGGGAGGGCAGATTGGGGAAAGAGGAAGTCAGAAGCAAGCACTTCTTAAAAGAGGCAGGGTCAAAGTTGAAAATAGAATTAGTGAATGGGGTGAGATAGGATGGAGGGAGATATAGTTAGTCTCTCACAACATCACTGTTACGGAAATGTTTTGCATAACTACACATGTATGACCAATTTTGAATCGCCTGCCTTCTCAATGAGGGTGGATGATGAGGGAAGAAAGAAGTTAATTTGGAACTCAAAGTTTTAAAAACAAATGTTAGAAATTGTTTTTACATGCAACTGGGAAATAAGATATATAGGCAATGGAGTATAGAAATCTATCTTGCCCTACAAGAAAGTAAGGGGGAAGGAGATGGAGGAGGAGATAAAAGGGAGGACAGAGTGGGGGAAGGAGTAATAAGAGTGTTTGCTATATTGGAGTGGGGGGGAAGGGAGAGATGGGGAAACATTTGGAAATTTTAAAATCTTGTGTAAATGAATATTTAAAATTAAAAAATAAATTAATTTAAACATTAAAAAACTTTAATTTTAAAAAAAATTCTATTCAATTCATAATGCTAAACCATAATTCCAGAGGACAGTTAATGAAGCATGCTGCTCACCTGTTGAGCGAGGTAATGGACTCAATGTGTCGAAGGAAACATATGTTTTGAACCTAGCTAATGCAAGAATCTGTTTTCTTTGTTCATATTT
This sequence comes from Notamacropus eugenii, assembly GCF_028372415.1. NCBI lineage: Eukaryota > Metazoa > Chordata > Mammalia > Diprotodontia > Macropodidae > Notamacropus > Notamacropus eugenii. The sequence continues at coordinate 381,754,223 of NC_092872.1, forward strand.
GCAATAAGGTTTTGTTTTTGTTTTTTCAGTGTGGGAGGAGGGAGAGAAAATAAATTGTTAATTGAAAAAAAAGTTAAATTTTACCACAAGTAAAAAAAAAAAAATCCTAGGAGATATAAAGTGACTTATCCAAGGTTACATGGAAAATAAATGGCTGTAATGGGACCAGAAGCCAGACCTAATTCTTATCCCTGATCATTTTCCATTTCAGCACAGTGGCTTGCTAGATCTTCTCCCAGGTAATGGAAAGGTATGTCAAAGTCAGGAAATGCCTCCTGAAAAAGGTAATATTTGAACTGAGTCTTAAAAGTATCTAGGATATACAGGTGAAAAGAGAGTATTCCAAGCATGGAAATAAGGAGATGCAAAAGACAGAATAAGTTATAAAAGAAGAGTATAATCATCTGTACATCTAGCTGAGGTGAGGTGAAATATTTAGTTAGCTAAGTAAACTGAGGAACTGGGAAGCCAGAATGTTTGTGGGAAAATCAGTATGTATGCTGATGCTTCCTATATGCAGGCAGGTGTGGGAGTGGAGAGAAAAACTGTGAACCAGATAATGAACTCATTGAGTAAGGAAGTATAGTGTCTTTGGAGTGAACAAAGTCCACCAAGATCTAAATTAATCAGTTCAAAGGAAAATATATTTGCAATGGGATATACACAGTATGAGAGAGAAATCAACACAGAGTGGGCCTGGTGGGTTACAGTAGGAATTCTGGGAAAGATCTGAAATGCTGCTTGTGACTGAGGGATCCTGAAAAGGAGGTAGAAAGATATTAAAGCTGAACTTCACCTAATTGGTCTCAATATAGATAGAAGTTTTTCCCCCAAATCTGATTTGTATAAGCCAGGTGTGGGGAAACTACAGCTTCGAGGCCACATGTGACCCTCTAGCTCCTCAAATGCATCTCATTGACTAAAACCAAATTTCACAGAACAAATTCCTTTAATAAAAGGATTTGTGGTAGTCTCCCTGTAATCTTCCTGTAACCTTACTGGGGATTCATTCAGGTGGAATGGACTTAAAGATTAATAAAGACCTCTCTGATTTCACAACAGGAGGATCAACTTTTTGTGGCATTGCATCATTATGTCTGATGGATAAATTAGAAGAAGTTTTTTTTCTGAAAAAGAATTAAACAGAATAAAGAGATGGTGCATAATGAGGCAACAGACTGGTTATCATGGATGACCCAATAAGCTTGTAGATACCTGCTATTCTTTTTGGGTGGGGGCAACTTTAAAGCTGTTGAAAATTTTCCAATATACAAACTTTGAGAAAAATAGAAATCATATCTTATTAACTCAAGATTGCCTTGTAGGTGGATTTACGAAGTGGCCAGATGGTCATCCAGATGCTTTGCATGAGTACTTTGGAATTTGTGGTCTCTCACTGATGGAGGAAAGTGGAATTTGCAAAGTTCATCCTGCCCTGAATATAAACACATGGACTTCTGAACTCCATCAGAATCTTCAGCAGAGCTGGAAAACCAAGGACTCTAAACAGTGTTCAGAAAATGTGTATATTTCCACGTGACTGATTTGAGTTTTGTGAGACAGGAATAGGGTCAGTAATTGATAGCATAATGTTAGACGAAGGCTAAAAGTCATGCGTAAGGTGCTATTTTTTTTTTTTAGGGGATAGAGTCATATAATCAAATCTTATGCCGGCGTCACTTTGAAATGTAGTCTTGAAATGTAGCTCAGCCCTTTGCACTGTGATTCAAGAGTGTTTCATTTGTGTTGAAGTTTGCACTGTAGAATCTGATGCTTCTTCAAGTGCTTATATTTCTTTGAAACCCCTTGAAGCAAGTGAACAAATGTGTATTTGTTAATTTTTTTTATGTTTTCAATACAAATCATATCAAAGTGCATTAATCAAAAAGTATCTTTAAAACAAGCTTATACTTCATATAACACTGACAGCCTTCCAGAGACTACTTGATAGCCTTTTGCAACCTTGATTTACCTATAATATATAGATGGGTTTGGGGATAAATTATGTTTCAAGGAATTATTCTTTGAAGGCACTTATTTCCAAAATTTTTTAAATGACGTATTCTGTCTTTTCCTTAAGTTGGTGTGCCATTTAAAATTATAGGTCCTACTTAAAAATTCAGTAATAATTTTATACCAAGAGGAAGTAGGCTTATTAATTACAATTAAAGCTTTTTAAAGAGATATTGTTATTGAAGTGCTTCATTGAACCAGTGTAGAGTAAGAGGGCAATATAAATTGAACCATATGTAGTTTTTGAGAAAGCATAATATCTTTAGGCAGTTTTGCTGGAGTGGGGTATAGTCAAAGTGTGGAAGAATTCCCATTTATTTTTAGTTTCAATTTCAGAATATTTGTTCCCTTTTACCTTTCTGAGAGAATGGAACAACCTTCTTAGAAAACTAAGGTTATTAATACTAGGTAATAGTTTTTTTAAAAAAATAATAATGTTATACTTAAAAATCAAAATTTTATGATTGTGGTATTTTGGGCCCCTTAGGATTTTGTTCATATTTTGCTTCTAAACTAACTGTGAGCAACAAATGGTGCTTCCATGGTTTAACAATCCACTGCTTAAGTAAGTTGAAACCTGCATTCAGGAATATAATTGAACACTTTATAAGAGCACATATACATATAAATAACAGCATCTGGCATTATGGTTAGAACACTGAACCAGGAGTTGGGAAGGTGAGTTCAAATCCAGCCTCAGACACTTTGTCCTGTGTCCTTGGGCAAGTCACAACCTCTGTCGGCCTCAGTTTCCTCATTTGTAAAATGGGGATAATAATAGCACCCACTTAACAGGATTATAGGGAGGATAAGATGAGATAATATTTATAAAGTGCTTGCCAAACCTTAAGCACAATATAAATGTATTATTATTATACATTTATGTATATATGTATATATACATGCATGTGTGTGTGATGTGCATTTTTTTCTGATGAATCTTTTTATAAAAGAATGAATTGGACCACAAAAAAAAAAAAGAAAAGATTTGTTCTGTAAAACTTGGACTCAGTCAAAAGGCTGCACCCAAAGACCTAGAGGGCCACATGTGGACTCAAGGCTACAGATTCACCACCCCCTGAATAAACCTTGATTGTACTTTATCACTCATGCTTCAAAAAATATGTATATTTTATTGATGTTTTTTGTTTGTTACACCACAGTCACCAATATGCCCATGCACTTCCGCATGAAGTAGAACCTTTCATTTTAACAAAGAAAAAGTTATGCAAAACTAAAGCAAACAGTTACTACCTCTAATATCATACTCAATATATTCCACATATAGCTAACAAAAGGTATTACAGGTAAAATGACAGTGTACTAAAGGTTTCTATTTTTATAGGATACATGACATGGGTGTATTTTCCTTTCAAAGATCTTAAAAGATCACACATTAGGGTATGATTTATATCTGGACAAATGTATTTTTTAAACTTTGCTCACAAGATCAATCATAAGCATTTATGAAGCACTTATTATGTTCTGGGCACTATGCTAAGTGCTGTGGGTACAAAAAAAGGCAAAAGACAACCTCGACCCTCAAGGAGGTTACAATCTAGTGGGAGAGACAATATAAATACAAATATATACAAAGCAAGCTATATGTAGGATTGTAAGGGCAAGCAAAGTAAAATCTTTGCGGTTTTTGTTTTGGTATAAGTCAAGAGCCTCTGATTGAATAATATGATTAAAGAAAACCTCCTCACCCATTAATGGGCTTGGGAAGATTTGTAGGAAGGCCCTCACATTTTGTCAATGAGGCACTGGTTATCAAGGGTTGTGATGTCTCCTGACTCTGAAAAATGTATAAGTACTCTAAAGTGAGGTTTTACTTTGGGACTTGGTTTTTGGAAGAAGTTTTATGTTCCAGATGAGACTCTGGGAAGGTGCTAAGTAGTCCCCCAACTTTGAAAACCTAGATGTTGGTGCTCCTCTCTCTGGTAACTATGTATGTATGATCACACAGTTATCTGTCTGTTGATTTGTGATTGTATTGTGATGTATTGCTTATGTAAGACAGTTGGAAGCCATGTCTGTTGATTTTGATTTCTCTGTATTTTCTCTGAAGTTCAGGGTGTTGACTTTGTCCTGTGAACTAAGCGAATGATACATGTGCTTGATTAAAGTGATTGTTGGACCCCCAAAAATTGCCTTTCTTTTTAGAAAAGCAAATCAAAGAACCTGTGATAGCAGGCCCTTCTGTGTATGTCGAGGTGCTTATTGTTACATTATAGGGACGTGATCTGCATAAATTAAAAGGAAAGTATGGGGTTTTGTGAGATTAGGATATTGTCTATTGTTTCCCAGTTATGATGGCTATGGTTCTATGGTGCCCTGGGAGATGGGGATGGACAGAGCCTGGGCTCAAATGGATTAGCCTGGCTCCAGACTGTGCTGACGGGGTGAATGTCCTGAGTTTGTATTGTATGCAAAGTCTTGAAACAGGAATGGAAAACTTCCAGGCAACCACCTAGCAGAAACAGATAATGGCCTGTGTACTGAATTTGGTGAGGTGAAGAACGGAGAGCATTCCAAGCATGGGAAATTTCCATAACAATTGCCTGGAGCTAAGAGATAGATTTTCTTGTTCACGGAACAATCAGAAAGACTGTCACTGGAGCAAAGGATATATGTTGGGGAGTAGGGCATAAGGAGACTGGAAAGATAGAAGGGGGCTAGGCTGTGAAGATTTTTGAAGGCCAGAGCATTTTGCATTTTAATCTAAAGATAATAGGGCACTACTTGAGTTTTTTGAGTCAAAAAAATGACATGGTTGAATCTCTACTTTAGGAAAATCACTTTGGTTTCTGAATGGAACGAGGAGAGACTTGAGGCAAACAGATCCACCAGCAGGCAGCAGTCCAGACATGAAGTGATGAGAACCTGCACTAGAGTGGTGACAGCGTCAGATGAGAAAGAGGCATATTCAAGAGATGTGAGTGAGGTCACAACAAATGGCACGAATTTTTTTTCTGTAAAATATTAGGTAAGATTCTCAGACAAGACAGTCATTTGAGAATAACCCATGGGAGATTTGAGGAGAGATGAAAATATTTAGAACCACAATGGAAAGTGGGAAAGGGAGTTCATAAGTGGAGTGAAGTGGCATTGCCTAACAGCAGTCAGGACTCAGTTGAGGTTGTGTAACATAAATTTATAGTGGACTCAGTCAAAATATTTCCATGTTTTTCTCTATTTTCATTCAGAAGGAAATGTATAGAATTAAAGGTAGTGGATGATAGGAGTCATCCAAGAATGAGGCCTAGCTAGGCATATTCAGGGATAGGAAAAGATAGATAAGGTTTCAAGAGATGAAGACAGGAAAGTTGAATTGGTTGTCCAAGGGGTCAAGATAAGGAAAAGAGGAGAAAGTGACTAGGGCAGGGGAGCTGGCCTGGGAAAGAATTGAAGGGTCAGGGGATTGGAGGTCATGACACTAAGGTTAGGGTTTTGTAAGGAAAGACAAAGAGAGAGAGGAAAAAAATCAATAGATCATGACTAGATAAAGTGATTTCAGAATTTTTGAATATGGAAGTGTTACATATGTGGGTGGTCACAAGATCTAGAGTGTAACTACTTTTGTGAATGAGGAAGAAGTGGAAGAACAGCTCATGAGAAAAGAGGAGGCTGAGGCTGAGTGATTAGGGAATTTGAGGGAGAGTCACTCTACATGTTGAAGTACCTAGTATGAAGGCAGGAGTTAGGGGGGAGAGAAAAATTATGAATCAAGTAGCAAAATCATTGAGGAATGAAGGAAAGTGACCTAGAGATCTGCAGACAACAGGTAAAAGGATTTTGATTGGGTAGTAGATATGAATAGCATGAACCTCAAAGCAAAAGTGATTACTGAGTGATAGACATAAAGGTAGAACTTGGTAGTGCCAGTGGGGACTAAAGTATATTCCAACTTCTCTAACTCAAACCAGTGATCTGAGGAGAATGAGTGAGAGTAGACACAGTATTAGAAAGGGTGCCCAGGGAGGCAGTGTTATCAGAGGGGAGTCAGGTTTCAACAATATCTCACAGAAGTAAGGAGTGGGAAGGAGAAAATTTTGAAATGAAGTTTGTTGCCTATGGAACATGCATTTCAGAGCACATGATGGAAGGGCTCAGTGGCTTTTGGTTGAAACTTTGGGGTACAAGGGTTGAGGAGGACAGGAATTAAGAATTTTGTGGTGAGAGGTGGGGAAAGGGATTTGGATGATGATCGACAGGAGTTCAAAGTCAATAGAATATGAAGAGTATGACCATATATGAGAATGTTCATCATTGCATGGAGGGTACCATTCCTCTACCCAGTAGGGCTGCAACATAAGATGGGTAGCATACAGTCACATGGTTGGATGGAAAACTTCACTTCATAATTCTTCTTCCCTCCCCAAAGACAGAATATTAGATAGGGAAAGAGTGCAACTGAAGATGAAAGTTGAACATGCACAGCTAAAGAAAGAAGCCCCATTCCCCACTAACTTTTCTCCTCCTTTTTCCTCAAAGGATAAGTGCATTAGGATATGGAAGGCCTGAAGTCAAGTAAGTTGATCTTCATTGCAACTGAGTATCTCCACATCCCATTTGAGAGACTGAACTGGTAGCAGGAGATGGAAGTTGCCTTGTACTAGTATACATGGAAGTCATTGCTTTGGAGCAGATGGAAGATGACTGATCTGGTATGTTTCCTTGAAACCTTCCCTCACAGGACCATACTGTGCCCAACAGGAAATAGAAGGAACAAGACACATGTGGTCTGAGGTCTTCTCAACTGAGAAGGTTATCTTTGAAGTGACATTAGGAAGTTATAGACTCCTTGTGCTGAGAGAAGTCTTTAATGGCTGATAGAAGAAAGCAACTAACCTGATTCCTTGCACCCTTTTCTTAAGGGACACACTGCACCAACAAGAGATGGCAGGTACAAGGTACTAGTAGTCTGAGGAGCTTTGGCTCCTCTTCTTATCTGAGGAAACCGGCTAGGATCTCAGGAAAGAAATTTATGTTCCAGATAAGCTACAGAGCTGGTCTATAAGTGTGAATATCTGTAAGAAATAGTATAAAAGGACATTGAGTTGGGCCCAGAATTAAACATGGGGCAGAAAATGAGTTGGATTGACCTTAGATAATTGCAAATCTCCTTTATTGACCCTAAGATTCCCAAGAAAACAAAGGCCCATCTTTTCAATACTAATCTCCTACTGGTATTGCTGGATGGTGGTGAGGCATAGGGTAAAATTGCCTCTGACAAACTAAAAAGATTAGCACACAATAGATAGGGGCTTGGTGGGTGTAAAGAGGTTGCAAAATATAACCAGTGAGGAATCAGAAGAATTATATTATCAAGGTGTAAATTATGTTATCAAGGAAACTATGACCGAAAGATAAGAAGGAAAATCTAGTGAGAGATGACAGATAAATGACTATAAAGCCTCCAGCATATTGGATGGACCCCCTTGGATCCAAAGTATGAAAGGACAAAAATGAGTAGGCAGGCATAGATGGATTATGAACTATATCATAATCTGAGGGAATTCTGCAAATCAGTGAGATCACACATCACAGTGATCATTTGAATTCTGACCTCCTACCACACTTCCAACTATCTCCCTTGTCTTCATGAGCAAGAAACAGTTTTGTGGGTGGTAATTTTTTTTAATCAGCTATTTATTTAAGATACGATGCTTGTTTGTTTTAAGCCATCCAAATTAAATACAGCTTCAGGAAAGTCTAATTGGTAGTTGTGTTTGTTTCTAGGTGTCTTGGGCCTTTTCATCTCTGCTGAAAACTATAATCCTAGCCCTGCAGCATTTTCGAATCTGTCACTGGGGGATTCTGACACTCAGGAAAAAGCAATAGGAGTGCTCAGGACCCAGGAAGGAGCAACCTGATACACAATAAGCACTCATAACTGAAGGGGCACAAGAAACTAATGGGTCAAAGTGCCCTGTAAGCAAAACAAGATGCTTTGGTCAGAAAAGCAGAAATGTCATGGGGGAGCTGGAATTATGATATCTTGAAATAGTGGGAAGAAATATGAATTAGGTGTTAAGAAAGCTGGTCTGAAGTCTTGACTATACCACTTGCTAGCTGTGTGATCTTGGTCAAGGGACTTTGACTCCTGGAGATTCAGTTTTCTGATATGTAAACCACAGATAATGACTAAAATGATTATTAATGTTCTCTCTAGGTCTGGCATTCTACTATTAAATGGTGTTGTAGAGATAAAGGCCAAATTACTGTGGAATAATATAGTTGAGGAAGTCAACCAGGAGGTAGTATATTACCATCCAAGGCCTTATATGACAAGGAATGTTTAAATAAGAAAACAAGAGATCACCTGTGGTCCTGGGCCTATATTCAGGGCATAATAGGAGAACTTCTTAAGGACTGTCAAATCTATTTCCCACCTCTGGTCATTTGTATGGGCACACAATAGAGTGAGACAGAATCTAAAAAGTATTGCTAAGGATTATGAAGTTCTCACCAAAAAAACTGAAGACATTAAGGGAAAAGTTGATGTTTTTACCCTTAAGGGGAAGGAGCATGATCCCTAACACAGATTTGTAAAGCAAACAATTGATTGAGAGTATACTGTTTGAGAGGGAAATATGGATATCTGGTCCTTAATTTCAGACATGGCAAAGCTACAGTCTTGGCCAGAAATGGAGTGAACCTGATGAAGACCAACAAAAATGTATTGGTTCAGCCAATACATTCTAGAAAACAATTTGGCACTATGCCCAAAATGATATTAAACTTTGCATATCCTTTGAGTCAGTGATACTACTACTAGATCTATGCCCCAAGGACATTAAAGAAAGAGGAAAAGGACTCATCTGTACAAAAAAATCTATATCAGTTCTTTTTTGGGGGGTGTGGTAAAGAACTGGAAGCTGAAGAGTATCTAATTGAGCAATGGATGAACAATTTGTGCATGAAATTGTAATGGCATACTATTGTGCTGTAAAAAATGATGAAAGGTACAATTTCAGAGAAACCTGACAGTACATGTAAGGACTAAAGAAGAGTGAATTTAATAGAACCAAAAGTACAATTTACAAAGCTGTATGATATAGTAGATATAGTGCTGGGCATGGAATCTGAAAGAGTTCTTTAAATCTGGCATCATACAAAAAAAATATTTTGTAAAGCTAGAAAAATCATAATAACAAAATTCTTTTGGAAGAACAAAAGCTTAAGAGTATCAAAAGAATTTATGAAAAATGTAAACAAAGGAGATTTTACAGTATCAGATGCAAAACCGTATTTAAATGCAGTAATCGTCAAAACTATCTTTTACTGGCTAACAAGTAGAAAGGGGAATCAGTGGAACACAGTAGACATAATTCACAGTAGTAAATAAATATAATAACCTTTGGTTTGAAAAATGTAAAGATTTAACATTTTGGGATAAGAATTCATTATTTGGTAAAAAGCTGATAAAACTTAAAAGCAGTCTGACAGAAACTGGATATAAATCAGTATCTTACACTATTTATCAAGATAAGACAAAATAGATACATTACCTAAATATAAAGGGAGATATCATAAGAAAATTAAAAGAACATGGAACATATTACTGATCAGAATTATTGATAAGAGAAGAATTTGTGAATGAACAAGAGACAGATATATAAAATAAATAATTTTGATTATTTTAAATTAAAAAGGTGTTTTACAAATAAAACCTGTGTTACCAATACTAGAAAGAAAGTAGAAAATTAGAGAAAAATGTTTATAGACAGTTCCTCAGGCAAAGGTCTCATGTCTCAAATATGTTGACAAGTTTGTCAACTTAATAAGAATGTGAATCATACCCCAACTGATAAAGGATCAAAGCGTATGAACAGGAAATCAAAACTATATATAGTCATATGGAAAAATTCTTTAAATCACTATTAATTAGAGAAATGCAAATTAAAGCAACTTTGAGATACCATCTGACCCCATAAGACTGGTTAAAATGAGAGAAAGGGAAAATGGCAAATGTTAGAGGGGATGTTGAAAAATTGGGACGTCTGTCTGAAAACTGTGAAGTGATGCAACCATTGGGGAGAGTAATCTGAAATTATGCCCCAAAAGGTATAAAACTGTATAACTTTTGGCCCAGCAATACCACTATTAAGTCTGTTTCCCAAAGTTATCAGAGAAAAAAAAGATAAAGAACCTATGTTTCTACAATATTAACAGTAGCTCTTTCTGGTGGCAAAGAACTGAAAATTGAGGGGATGCTCATCATTTAGTGAATGGCTAAATAAGTTGTGATATATGACTGTAATGGAATACTAATATGTTAAGAAATGATAAACTAGTTGAATTTAGAAAAACATGTGAAGACTTGCCTAAAATAACGTAGAGTGAAATAAGCAGAAACAAGAGAATGTTGTGCACAATAACAGCAATAATACTCAAAGAACAACTGTGAATGACCAAGTTATTTTGAGCATTATAAATACTCAAATATACTACAAAGGGAGATGCTAGCTACCTTCAAAGAAAAAAATGGAAGTATTTAATGTGGCATTTGTATGTGTATGTGTGAAATTGTGACCTCTGGTATGGGACGATGATGGAAAGAGACATTTCCTGACTTAAAATGTAACAGAAATATTAGTAGAATTACACTGACTTTGGGAGCCAAGATGGCAGAGTGATCAGTATTTTCTGTCTCCCCATCTTGACCTTGATGAGCCCAGAGAATATCTTCTGGGGAAAAAACTCTGGAACAGTGGAAGCAGAAGAAGGAAGGGGTTAACAGACTCTCAGCCCATGAAGCTAGAAAGATCACTAAGGAGGGTTCCTCTTGCTGTAGGAAAAGATGACCAGTGTAGGATCAGAGGTGTCCCAGACAACCCCAACTCAGTGAACCAGGAGAAGATCCTGAGCCCCAGGGGTATGAAGTCAGTAACTGCCCATACCAGGACCCCAGGCGAGCCTCAACACCCCAGTTGAATCCGGAAGACACTAGAGCAGACAGCTGAGCTTGCTATGCTATAGCTCAATAGAGAAGCCTCCACCATCCAGACCAACCCTCCCCCATACTTAATGCGCTACATCCAGGATAACTTTGGGGAAAACCCCAAAAGACCTAACCTGACCTTTGCTTTCAAACACCAGCCAACTCAGCACCAGGTAAGCTGCAACATTTTACTATCTAGCTGAAAGAACCAGAGGTCACAACACACAAAGCCTCAAGTTTTAGGCATAAGATCTGTGGGACAGAACTCCATATGCCACAGATGCAGAGATCTACTTTAAAAGCCAGGAAAAGCATTATTATCATGAGTAAGAAGCAAAGCAGAAAAAGAAGGCAATAGAATCGTTCTATGGGGTCAAGGACCAAAACACAAATACCAAAGAGGCCAGCATTGAGACCGTACTCCCATCTGAAACTTCAGAAGGGAGTATGAACTGATCTGTAGCACAAAGAGCCTTCTTGGAAGACCTCTGGAAGAATTTTAAAAGGCGCATTAGAGAAATAGAAGAAAAACTGGCCTATGATTTTAAAAAGAATTCACTGAAGAAAACAGTTCCTTAAAAAAGAAAAATTGGGGGGCGGAGCCAAGATGGCGAAGTAGAAAGACGCACATACACATAGCTCCGAACCCACAAATCACAGAACGGCTAGAGGGGACCAAGCCAGGGTGAATTCTGCACCCAGAGACCACGGAGTATTGGAGCGAGGGAGATTTCTGCTCCAGAGAGACCTGCGGACCTCTCGCGGGGGGGGTCCTTCGAACTGCGGACTGGGCGCCGGGCCGGGGAGCGGAGTGCGGCCCTGCCGTGGCCGTGACACTGAGGGGAGGAGATCCGAGAGGGCAACGGGGACGGGATCTCCAGCGGCCACGCAGGTCCCCCCACCCACAGAGGGACCTGCAAACCTCTCGCAAAAGGTCCATCGCGCTGCAGACACGGAACCCAGCCTGGACCTGCGGCGGCAGCGGCCACGGCTCCGAGAGGCACAGATCTGAGAGGGCTCCGGAGGCGGGATCTTCAGCGGCAGCACAGGCCCCCCCACCAACAGGTGACTGACGAGGGTGGGTGAAAGAGTCTCTTTGGCGGGTTGAGAGGGGAGTGGGGTGCCCCCATGGCTCGGGGCCCCCCCGGGAGGTGGGGGCTGAGAGGCGGTTGTGGACGGGGGCTCCCCAAATGGGCAGGAGCCTGGATCCATTGTGGAAGGTCTGTGCATAAACCCCCTGAGGGAACTGGGCCTGAGAGGCGGCCCTGCCCCGACCTGACCACCTGAACTTAATTCTCACACTGAATAGTAGCCCTGCCCCTGCCAAAAATCCTAAGGCGGGAAGCAGCATTTGAATCTCAGTCCCCAAACGCTGGCTGGGAGGACCAGGAGGCGAGGTGGGTGTGAGGAGAACATTCAGAGGTCAGCCCACTGGTTGGAGAAAATGCCAAGAAAAGGGAAAAGAAATAAAACTATTGAAGGGTACTTTATTGGAGAAAAGACACTTCCTCCCTTCCTTTCTGATGGGGAGGAACAATGCTTGCCATCAGGCAAAGACACAGAAATCAAGGATTCTGTGTCCCAGCCCACCCAATGGGCTCGGGCCATGGAAGAGCTCAAGAGGAATTTTGAAAATCAAGTTAGAGAGGTGGAGGAAAGACTGGGAAGGGAAATGAGAGGGATGAGGGAGAAGCATGAAAAGCAGATCAGCTCCCTGCTAAAGGAGAACCAAAAAAATCTTGAAGAAATTGGCACCTTGAGAACTAGCCTAACTCAGCTGGCAAGGGAGGTGCAAAGGGCCAATGAGAAGAAGAATGCTTTCAAAAGCAGAATTAACCAAATGGAAAAGGAGATTCAAAAGCTCACTGAAGAAAATAGATCTTTCAAAACTGGAATGGTACAGATGGACGCTAAGGACTTTATGAGAAAGACAGATATCTCAGAACATACCGCGCAGATTCGAAAAATGGAAGATAATGTGAAATATCTTATTGGAAAAACAACTGACCTGGAAAATAGAATCAGGAGAGACAATGTAAAAATTCTGGGACTACCTGAAAACCATGATCAAAAGAAGAGCCTAGACATCATCTTCCATGAAATTATCAAGGAAAACTGCTCTGAGATTCTAGAACCAGAAGGCAAAATAAATATTCAAGGAATCCACAGAACACCGCATGAAAGAGATCCAAAAAGAGAAACTCCTAGGAGCATTGTGGCCAAATTCCAGAGTTCCCAGGTGAAAGAGAAAATATTGCAAGCAGCCAGAAAGAAACAATTCAAGTATTGTGGAAATACAATCAGGATAGCACAAGATCTGGCACCCTCTACATTGAGGGATAGAAGGGAATGGAATAGGATATTCCAGAAGTCAAAGGAACTAGGACTGAAGCCAAGAATCACCTACCCAGCAAAACTGAGTATAATACTTCAGGAGAAAAAATGGTCTTTCAATGAAATAGAAGACTTTCAAATTTTCCTGATGAAAAGACCAGAGCTGGAAAGAAAATTTGACTTTCTAACACAAGAATGAAGAGAACCATGAAAAGGCGAACAGCAAAGAGGAATCATAAGGGACTTACTAAAGTTGAACTGTTTACATTCCTACATGGAAAGACAATATTTATAACTCTTGAAACATTTCAATATCTGGGCACTGGGTGGGAGTACACACACACACACATGCACACACGCACACATACATAGAGACAGAATGCACAGAGTGAATCGAAGAGGATGGGATCATATATTAAAAAAAAAAATGAAATCAAGCAGTGAGAGAGAAATATTGGGAGAAGAAAGGGAGAAGTTATATGGGGCAAATTATCTCTCATAAAAGAAGCAAGCAAAAGACTTATTAGTGGTGGGATAAAGAGGGGAGGCAAGAGAAAAACATGAGGTCTACTCTCATCACATTCCACTAAAGGAAAGAATATAACGCACACTCATTTTGATAGGAAAACCTATCTCATAATACAAGAGAGTGGGGGACAGGGACACAAGCAGGGTGGGGGGGAGGATGGAGGGGAGGGCATGGGGAGGAGAATGCAATATGAGGTCGACACTCATGGGGAGGGAAAGGACCATAAGAAAATAGAAGTAAAGGGGGACAGGATAGGATGGAGGGAAATATAGTTAGTCCTATACAACACAACTAGTAGGGAAATCATTTGCAAAACTAAACAGATATGGCCTATATTGAATTGCCTGTCTTTCAAGGGGAAGGGGTGGAGAGGGAGGGAGCTAAGGAGGTTGGAACTCAAAGTGTTAGGACCAAATATAATGTTCTTACCACTGGGTAACAAGAAATACAGGTTAAGGGGTCAAGAAAGCTATCTGGTCCTACAGGACAAAAGAGAAGATGGAGACAAGGGCAGGGAGGGAGGATAGAGGAGAGAGCAGATAGGTCACAGGGGCAATTAGAAAGCTCGGGTTTGGGGGGGGAGGGGATAAAAGGGGAGAAAATTTGTAACCCAAAATTGTGTGAAAATAAATTTAAAAAAAGAAAGAAAAATTGGACAAATGGAAAAGGAAGTACAAAACATAACTCGTGAAAATAACTCCTTCAAAGGAACAATTGAACAGATGGAAAAGGAGATGTATAAGTTAACTGAAGAAAATGATTTGATAAAAAATAGAATTGGGAAAGTAGACAGTAATGAATCTAGAAGACATCAAGAATCAGTCAAACTGAATCTAAAGAATGAAAAAATAGAAGAAAATATAAAATATCTGATTGGAAAAACAACTAACTTGGAAAATAGAGCCAGGAGAGGAAATCTAAGGATTATTGGTCTGCAAGAAAGCCATGATGAAAAAAAGAGCCTAGACAATATAATCCAAGAAATCATCAAGGAAAATTGCCCAGAAGTTCCAGACCCAGATGGTGAAATAGTTATCTAAAGAACCCACCATTCATCTCCTAAAAGGGATCCCAAACTAAAAACACCAAGGAATATCATTGTAAAATTCCAGAACTATCAAGTGAAGGAGAAAAGACTGCTGGCAGTCAGAAAGAAACAATTCAAATACCGAGGAGTTACAGTCAGGAGCACATAGGACTTTGCAATTTCTAGGTTAAAAAATCAAAGGAATTGGAATATGATATTCCATAAGGCAAAGGAGCTGAGACTACAACCAAAGATTAATTACCCAGCAAAGTTGAGCATAATATTTCAGGCAAGGAGTTGGGCATTCAGTAAAATAAGGGATTTCCAGACCTTCCTGATGAAAAGTCCAGATCTCAATAGAAAATTAGATCTTCAAAGGCAAGTCACTAGAAAAGGATTAAAAAGTGAAGAGGGAAAAAAACTTGCTACACAATACGGGAAAACTTTTTACGTCTCTATAAGGGAAAATGATACTTGTTGATCTTGAGAATTGTGTCTTTAACATGATATATAAAAGGGATATACATAGACAGAGGGAGAGGGTATAAAGTAAATGATGTAATGATAAAAAATGCCATTTAAGGGAGCAAAAGGTTGGCAACAGGAGATGTGAAAAGGAGGAGGCAGAAAATGGTAAATTACATCACTGGAAGAGGCAGAAAAATATATTACAGTACAGAGAAAGAGGGAAGAGAGATGAACATTCTTGGAGAATTACTCCGATCTGATTTGATTCAAGGAGGGAACAACAAACTCAGTTAAGTATGGAAATACAATTAGCTCTATAGGCATTAGGAGGGGAAGGGGGAAAGAAAAGGGAGGGAAGGCTAAAAGAGAGGGAAGAAATAGTAAGGGAAGGGAGTATTAATGGGGAGGGGGTGTGAAAGGAGGGATGGAAGACAAAGGGAGGTGGTGGTCAAAAATTAAAATCTATTGGGTAGGGGAGGGGAGAAGGAAGAACTAAAGGCATAAATAAGGGGAAAGTGGATGGAGGGAAAGACACAGATAGCAATCATAACTGAATGTGAATGGAATGAATTCTCCCATAAAACAGAGCTGGATAGCAGAATGGATTAAAACCATAATCCAACAAAATGTTTTTTACAAGAAACACATTTGAAATGAGAAGATACACATAGGGTAAAAGTAAAAGGTTGGAGCAGAAGCTATTGTACTTAAGCTGATATAAAAAATGCAGCAGATATAAAAAAATTAGCAATCCTAATCTCAGACAAAGCAAAAGCAGAGAAAGATCTAGTCAAAAGAGATAAGGAAGGAAATTATATACTGCTAAAAAGGCACCATAGACAACAAAGCAATTTCATTACTAAACATATATGCTCCAAGAAGAATGACATGCAAATTCTTAGAGGAGAAGTTAAGGGAGTTACAGGAAAAAATAGACAGCAAAACTGTAATAGTGAGGGACCTCAACCTCGCCTTCTCTGAACTTGATAAATCTAACCTCAAAAAAAACAAGAAAGAAGTTAAAGAGGTAAATAGACTCTAGATAATGTGAACATGATAGATCTCTGGAGATAATTGAATGGGAATAGAAAGAAATATACCTTTTTATCAGTGATATTTGACACATATACAAACATTTACCATGTACTAGGCCATAAACACCTCACTATCCAGTGCAGAAAGGCAGAGATAGTCAATATATCCTTCTCAGATAATAATGCAATAAAACGTATATATAATCAAAGGCCATGGAAACATAAAACCAAAGACTAATTGGAAAGTAAACAATATAATCCTAAAGGATGAGTGAATTAAAGAAGAAATCATAGAAACAATCAACAACTTTATTCAAGAGAATGACAATAATGAGACAACCTACCAAATTTTATGGGATACTGCAAAAGCAGTTCTTAGGGGAATTTTTATATCTTTGAGTGCCTACGTGAATAAAATAGGGAAAGAGGAGATCAATGAATTGGGCATGCAACTGAAAAAGCTTGAAAAAGAACAAATTAGAGAGGTATAGCCAAGATGGCAGAGTAGAAAGACCCATATATTCTAGCTCTTCCCCCACATCCCATAAAATACCTGTAAAGAAAGACTCTCAATACATTCTGGAGCAACAGAAGCCATAGAATGATGGAGTGGAGGAGATTTCCAGCCTAAGGTGACCTGGAAGGGCTAAAAAAAAGTCTGTCACACCAGATGCAGAGCAGAGCCAAGCCCAGCCTTGGCCACACAGCGCCAGGAGAAGGAATGGAGCAGACCTCAGGGATGGAATCTGCAGTGGCAGCAGTCGTGGTTCACAGATCCCTCAACCCACCAGTGTCAAACGCAGGTTCAAAGATCAGTTAAAGGGCTTTTCCACCTCTGTGATGAGGGATCAGAGACGTCTCCTAGCCCTGGCCCCAGGTGGCGGCAGCAGGGGCAGCAGCAGTGGGCAGTGGGGGCTACAGTGGTCAGGCATTATTGGATAAAGCACCTGGTGGAATTGAGCACTTTATCTAAATCTCGGCCATGACAAAAGCTATGGAGTAAACACTTTTCCCTTGATTGTGCTACCTTGGAGGAACTGAGATCTTACAGGTCCCCTGAGTATATTCTACTCTTGACAAAGGACCAAAAAGTCGAGGAACTGGTTGGGAAAATGCCCAAAAAAGGAGAAAAAAAATAAGACTACAGAAAGTTACTTTTTTGGTCAACAGGTATTCTCTCCCATCCTGTTTGGTGACGAAAAACAATGTTCACCATCAGGAGAAGACACAAAAATCAAGATTTCTGTGTCCAAAACTTCCAAAATAAATATGCGACAGTCACAGGCCATGGAAGAGCTCAAAAAAGATTTTGAAAATCAAGTAAGAGAGGTGGAAGGAAAATTGGGAAGAGAAATGAGAGTGATACAAGAAAATCATGAAAAACAAGTCAACAGCTTGCTAAAGGAGACTCAAAAAACGCTGAAGAAAATAACACCTTTAAAAATAAACTAACTCTTCTTCAGACTAAAGACGGGACTTCAGTGGGTCACTACTTGAACATCCAGAAGCTGGGATGCCGGAGTGATCAGTAAGTGCTCTCCCCTCCCCCCCGATGACCGTGAGGGAACCATAAAATTCTTCCCCAGATTGATCCTGGATCAGTGGGAGCAGCAGAAAGGGGCGAGTGGTCTCGTAACACCAGAGGCTGGAGAGGTGGCAAAGGGGGATTCTTCCTACCGTGGCGGAGGCTATCTGGAGGGACAGACGACCCAGGGCAGAAAAAAATTCGCACTGAGACCCAAGCAAGCCTCAGCCCGGGAGACGAGCCCCAGGAGGGGCGGGAACACGCATTGGCCTCTAGGCGTGCCCCAGCCCTCCAGGGGAAAAGGGAAGACAATAGGGAAGCTGGGATCACCATCCCCCGGACCTTGCCTTTGCCTCAGGTCAGTTGAGGAGATAGCCTGAGACCAGACCACACCTCCCACACACCTATCAAGCTAAACCCAGGGTTGATCTGGGAAACAACAACAACAACAAAAAAAAAAAAGCCTGCTTTTAGCCTAGACAAACATCAACTCAACTTAAAAGATCTGTATCTTCTGACTGAAAGAACCAAAAGCTACAACACTCAGCCAACATCATGAATCGGAAAAAGCAGACGAAAAGTGAAAAAACCATAGAATCTTTCTATGAGGATAAGGACCAAAACACAAACACCAAAGAGGTCAGAGCTGAGACTGTACTTCCATCTGAAACCTCAGATGGGACTATGAATTTCTCGCAAGCACAACTAGATTACCTGGAACGTCTGAAGAAGGATATAAAAGAAAAACTGGCCAATGATTTTAAAACCATAAAAAAAGAATTCACTGATGAGAACATCAATCTGAAAAAGAAAATTGAAGAAATGGAAAAGGAAGTTCAAAAATTAACTGGAGAGAATAATTCCCTAAAAGGAAGAGTTAATCAAACGGAAAAGGAAACTCAAAACCTAATAGGGAAAATTGATCAGATGGAAAAGGAAACCCAAAACCTAACTGGGAAAATTGGTCGAATGGAAAAAGAAGTACAAAAATTAAATGGAGAAAATAGCTCCTTAAAGGGAAAAATTGGCCAGATGGAAAAGGAGATGCGAAAGCTAACTGAAGAAAACAATACGATCAAGATTAGAATTGGGCAAGTAGAAACTAATGACTCAATGAGGCAACAAGAGTCAGTCAAACAAAATCTAAAGAATGAAAAGATGGAAGAAAATCTAAAATATTTAATTGGAAAAACAACTGACCTGGAAAATAGATCCAGGAGAGAAAATCTAAGAATTATTGGCCTGCCAGAAACCCATGATGAAGAAAAGAGTCTGGACAATATCTTCCAGGAAATCATCAAGGAAAACTGCCCAGAAGTACTAGACTCAGAGGGCAAAATAGTCATCGAAAGAATCCACCGTTCCCCACCGGAAAGGGATCCCAAACTCAAAACCCCAAGAAATATAGTTGCCAAATTCCAGAGCTATCAAGTGAAGGAGAAAATACTACAAGCAGCCAGAAAGAAACAATTTAAATATCAAGGTCACACAGTCAGGATCACACAGGACCTTGCAGCTTCTACATTAAAAGATCGAAAGAATTGGAACCCAATATTCCGTAAGGCAAAGGAGTTGGGACTCCAACCGAGGATCAACTACCCAGCAAAGTTCAGCATAACATTTCAGGCAAGGAGAAAGTCATTCAACGAAATAAGGGATTTCCAGAGCTTCCTGACCAAAACACCAGAACTCAATAGACAATTTGATCTTCAAATGCAGGTCTCCAGAGAATCATAAAAAGGTAAACAGAGGGGAAAAAACAAAAACAAAAACTTGCAACTCAATTAGGGCAATCTGTTTACCTCCCTGTAAGGGAAGATGATACCTGTTAATCTTGAGAACTGTGCAGCTATTATGATAAAAGGGATATATGTAGAGGGAACGGGCATAAAGTAAATGATGTCATGGCAAAAATATGATTTAAGTATGAGAAGGGAATGTAATAGGAGGTGTGGAAAGGGGGAAGCAGAAAATGGCAAATTATATCACAGGAAGAAGTACAAAACCATAGTAGAGGGAAGGAGGGGAGGGAGATGAGCATTGTTTGAGAGGTACTCTCATCTGATTTGTTCAAAGGAGGGAACAATAACCTTAAGCAGATAATCCTAACTAGCTCTATAGGTAGTAGGAGGGGAAGGGGGAAGAAAGGGGAGGGTGGCTAAAAGGGAGGAAAGAAGCAATAAGAGTAAAGGGGAGTAAAAGGGAGGGGGGCTAAAAGAAGGAGGGGAAGGCTGCAGGAGGAGGGGGAGAAAAGTGAATACTATTGAGGAGGGGAAGGGAGACGGGAGAGTTAAAAGCACAAATGGTGGGAAAGAGGGTGGAGGGAAATACACAGATTGTAATCATAACTGTGAATGTGAATGGGATGAACTCTCCCATAAAACGGAGACGGATAGCAGAATGGATTAAAAGCCATAATCCAACAATATGCTGCTTACAGCTCATGTAAGAAAGGCAGGAGTAGCAATCCTAATCTCAGACAAAGCAAAAGCAGAAATAGATCTAATCAAAAGGGATAAGGATGGAAACTATATCCTACTAAAAGGCACCATAGACAATGAAGCAATATCATTACTAAACATGTATGCTCCAAGTGGTATAGCATCCAGATTCTTAGAGGAGAGGTTGGGGGAGTTGAAGGAAGAAATTGATAGCAAAACTATACTAGTGGGGGACCTCAACCTCCCCCTCTCTGAACTAGATAAATCCAACCTTAAAATAAACAAGAAAGAGGTTAAGGAGGTAAATAAAACTCTGGATAAGGTAGATATGATAGATCTTTGGAGAAAATTAAATGGGAATAGAAAGGAATATACCTTTTTCTCAGCGGTACATGGAACATTTACAAAAATTGACCATGTACTAGGACATAAAAATCTCACAATCCAGTGCAGAAAGGTAGAGATAATGAATGCATCCTTTTCAGATCATAATGCATTAAAAATTACATGTAATAAAAGGCCATGGAAAGAGAAACCAAAAATCAATTGGAAACTAAATAATCTAATTCTAAAGAAGGATTGGGTTAAAGAAGAAATCATAGAAACAATCAACAACTTCATTCAAGAGAATGACAATAGTGAGACAACGTACCAAAACTTATGGGACACTGCAAAAGCAGTTATTAGGGGAAGTTTTATATCTCTGAATGCTTACATAAATAAAATAGAGAAAGAGGAGATCAATGACTTAGGCTTGCAGTTGAAAAAGCTAGAAAAAGAACAAATTGAAAATCCCCAAGTAAATACCAAATTAGAAATACTGAAAACCAAAGGAGAGATTAATAAAATTGAAATAAAGAAAACTATTGAATTAATAAATAAAACCAATAGTTGGTTTTATGAAAAAACTAATAAAATTGATAAACCTTTGGTTAATCTGATCAAAAAAAAGAAAGAAGAAAACCAAATTATTAACATTAAAAATGAAAGGGGTGAACTCACCTCCAATGAGGAGGAAATTAAAACAATAATTAGAAACTACTTTGCCCAACTTTATGCCCACAAATTCGATAATCTAAACGAGATGGATGAATATTTTAAAAAATACAAATTGCCCAGATTAACAGAAGAGGAAGTTGAATACTTAAACAACCCCATCTCAGAAAAAGAAATTGAACAAGCCATCAATGAACTCCCTAGGAAAAAATCTCCAGGGCCAGATGGATTCACAAGTGAATTCTATCAAACATTTAAAGAACAGTTAATTCCAATACTACATACACTATTCTTGAAAATTGGGGAAGAAGGAGTCCTCCCAAATTCTTTCTATGATACAAATATGGTTTTGATACCCAAACCAGGAAGAGACAAAACAGAGAAAGAAAATTATAGACCAATTTCCCTAATGAATATAGATGCAAAAATTTTAAATAAGATTTTAGCAAAACGAATACAGCATCTAATCACGAGATTAATACATTATGGTCAGGTAGGATTCATACCAGGACTACAGGGCTGGTTCAATATTAGGAAAACTATTAGCATTATCGACCACATCAACAACAAAGCTAACAAAAACCACATGATTATCTCAATAGATGCAGAAAAAGCTTTTGACAAAATACAACATCCATTCCTACTAAAAACATTGGAGAACGTAGGAATAAAGGGAACTTTCCATAAAATAATAAGCAGTATCTATCTAAAACCTTCAGCAAGCATTACATGCAATGGGGATAAGCTAGATGCATTCCCAATAAGATCAGGGGTGAAACAAGGTTGTCCATTATCACCACTATTATTCAATATGGTACTAGAAATGTTAGCTGTAGCAATTAGACAAGATAAAGATATTCAAGGAATTAGAATAGCCAAAGAAGAAACTAAGTTATCACTCTTTGCAGATGATATGATGATTTACCTAGAGAATCCCAGAGATTCAAGTAAAAAATTCCTTGAATTAATAAACAACTTTGGCAAAGTTGCAGGGTACAAAATAAACCCACACAAATCCTCTGCATTCCTATATATTAGCAACAAAGTTCAACAGCAAGAGATAGAAAGAGAAATCCCATTTAAAGTTAGGGTAGACAGTATAAAATACTTAGGAGTCTACCTGCCAAAACAAACCCAGGGACTATATGAACACAATTACAAGACACTTTTTGCACAAATAAACTCAGATTTAAGTAAGTGGAAAAACGTTAGTTGCTCATGGGTAGGCCGTGCTAATATAATAAAAATGACAATTCTACCCAAATTAATATACTTATTTAGTGCCATACCAATTAAACTATCAGACAATTACTTTCTAGAGCTGGATAAAATAATATCAAAATTCATTTGGAAAAACAAAAGGTCCAGAATATCAAAAGGACTAATGAAAAGAAATGCTTGGGAAGGTGGCCTAGCGCTACCAGACCTTAAAATGTACTATAAAGCAGCAATTATCAAATCCACTTGGTATTGGCTAAGAAACAGAGAGGTAGACAAGTGGAATAGACTTGGCACTCAAGACGCAGTAGGCAAGGAATATAGCAACCTTCTGTTTGATAAACCCAAGGACCCCAGCTTCTGGGATAAGAACTCATTGTTTGACAAAAATTGCTGGGAAAACTGGATAACAGTGTGGCGGAAATTAGGCATAGACCCATACCTGACACCGTACACAAGAATAAAGTCCAAATGGGTACATGATTTAGGTATAAAGATTGATACCATGAATAAACTGGAGAAGCAAGGAATAGTGTATTTATCAGATCTATGGAGAAGGGAAGAATTCTTTACTAAAGAAGAGATAGAATGCATTATGAAATGCAAAATGGATAACTTTGATTACATTAAACTGAGAAGTTTTTGCACAACCAAACCCAATGCAACCAAAATCCGGAGGGATGTAGTAAATTGGGAAAAAATTTTTACAGCTAAGCTCGGGGATAAAGGCCTCATTTCTAGAATATATAAAGAACTGACCCAAATGTATAATCATACAAGTCATTCCCCAATTGATAAATGGTCAAAGGATATGAACAGGCAATTTTCAGAGGAAGAAATTAAAGCTATCTATAATCATATGAAAAAATGCTCTAAATCACTATTGGTTAGAGAGATGCAAATCAAAACAACTCTGAGGTACCACATCACACCTATAAGATTGGCAAACATGACAGAACAAGAAAATGATAAATGCTGGAGAGGATGTGGGAGAGTTGGAACACTAATTCATTGTTGGTGGAGCTGTGAGCGCATCCAACCATTCTGGAGAGCAATTTGGAACTACGCCCAAAGGGCTACAAAAATGTGCATACCCTTTGACCCAGCAATATCGCTACTAGGACTATACCCCCAAGAGATCATAAAAATGGGAAAGGGTCCCACATGTACAAAAATATTTATAGCAGCACTCTATGTAGTTGCCAAAAACTGGAAGTCAAGGGGATGTCCATCAATTGGGGAATGGCTGAATAAATTATGGTATATGAATGTAATGGAGTACTATTGTGCCATAAGAAATGATGAACAAGAAGACTTCAGAGAGGCCTGGAAGGACTTATATGACCTGATGCTGAGTGAAAGGAGCAGAACCAGGAGAACTTTATGCACAGCAACAACCACAGTGTGTGAGAGTTTTTTCTGGTAGACTTAGATTTTTGTAATAACACAAGAACTTCTGAAAAAAAAAAAAAAATCCCAATGGTGGACCTCAAGGCAAAAAGCCTTCCACACTCAGAGAGAGAAATATGGAAGTCACTCACATAATGTAGCAGGTCATGTTTGTGTATGTGTATCTGTTTGTGTATCATGTTCTGATTTGTTATACGGATTCTTTCATTTATCTTAGTCTGACTACATAGCATGACGATAGTGAAAATATACTCAATAGGAAAGTATATGTAGAATCTATACAGAATTGTATGCAGTCGTGGGGAGGGAGGGAGGTAGTGGGGGGTGGGTGGGGAGGGATAAAATCACAATTGTATGGCAGTGATTGTTAAACATTAAAAAAAATAAAAAAATTAATAAAAAAAAAAAATAAACTAACTCAATTGGCAAAAGAGGTCAAAAAAGTCAATGAGGAGAAGAATGTTTTAAAAAGCAGAATTAGCCAAATGGAAAGGGAGGTTCAAAAGCTCACTGAAGAAAATAGTTCTTTAAAATTAGAATGGAAAAATGGAAGCTAATGACTTTATGAGAAACAAAGAAATTAAAAAATAAAACTAAAAGAATGAAAAAATGAAAGATAATGTGAATTACCACATTGGAAAAACAACTGACCTGGAAATTATATCCAGGAGAGACAATTTAAAAATTATGGGACTATCAGAAAGCCATAACCAATAAAAGAGCCTAGACATCAACTTTTATGAAATTATCAAGGAAAACTGCCCTGATATTCTAGAAGCAGAAGGCAAAATAAATATTGAAAGAGTCCACTGATCACTTCCTGAAAGAGATCCAGAAAGAGAAACTCCTGAGAATATTGTAGCCAAATTCCAGAGTTTCCATGTCAAGGAGAAAATATTGCAAGCAGCTAGAAGGAAACAATCCTAGTATTGTGGAAATGCATTCAGGATAACACAATACCTAGCAGCTTCTACATTAAGGGATCAAAGGGCTTGGAATATGATATTCCAGAAGTCAAAGGAACTAGGATCAAAACCAAGAATCCTACCCAGCAAAACTGAGTATAATACTTCAGGGGAAAAATGATCATTCAATGAAATAGAAGACTTTCAAGCATTCTTGATGAAAAGATCAAACCTGAAAAGAAAATTTGACTTTCAAACACAAGAATCAAGAGAAGCAAGAAAAGGTAAACAGGAAAGAGAAATCACAATGGACTTACTAAACCTGAACTGTTTACACTTCTACATGGAAAGATAATATTTGTAACTCTTGAAACTTTTCTCAGTATCTGGGTAGTTGGAGGGATTATACACACACACACACACACACACACACACACACACACACACACACATGCATACATATACATATATATATGCCAAGCCTAGAGGCCTGTATTGGGCTACCCGAGTCTTTCTTACCTGTCCCAGGTCTTCGGTTGGCCAAACCGGATGAACGTATGAGAGAAAGGACGTTCCAGAGTCAAACAGAGGTTGAGCTTTATTACAGGGTTTCGGTTACAAGTGCAGGGGAGTCTTCCTTAGGAGGAAGAGGGGGAGATTTCCTAAGGAGGCTAGATCTTAAGGGATTGGAAGTAGAAGTACAAGCGGGGAGAGAGGGGGAGGGGAGAGAGGAAAGAAAAGAAGCGGAGCCCTACTTTTCTCTTTGGCTCCACACGTGCTAAGAGAGAGCTTTCTGGCTTCCTCAATCCTACTTAATCTTCAGCCACACAGTTTGCATCTCAATACCATGCTGTTAGGTAACTAGGTGTGCTCCAATCCGGGACGACCTCGAGGGCAGGGAGACTCCACCCATCAGGTATCTCCGGGGGAGAGGCGGAAATACCCGAGCTAGCCGAGCTAGCTCAGTCTGACCTTCTCGAACCCCCACTGTTCATGGAGGGCCTCGTAAGACTCTAAGATTTAGAAGTCCCACTTTTACCCGCCCGAGACCATCCACACGGATTTGAGCTTCCAATCCTGACATATGTATATATATATATACATATAGAAAGAGAGAGAGAGAGAGAGAGAGAGCAGAGGCTGAGTTGAATAGGAAGGCATCATATCTAAAAAATAAAATTAAGGGATGTGAAAGTAATATAATGGGAGGAGAAAGGGAGAAATGGAATGGGGAAAATTATCTCTCATAGAAGACTCAAGAAAACGTCTTTCCAATGGAGGGAAAAGGGAGGAGGTGGGAGGGAAAAAGTGAAGCATACTCTTATTATGTTTGGCTCAAGGAAGGAATAACATGCACACTCAATTTGGTATGGAAATCTATCTTACACTACAGGAAAGTAGGGAAGAGGGGGATAAGCAGGGTGGCAGGAGGATGGAAGGGAGGGTAAATGGGTGGAGGGAGCAATTAGAAGTAAACACTCATCAGGAGGGACAAGGTCAAAAGAGAGAATAGAAGAAATGGGCGGCATGACAAGATGGAAGGAAATATAGTTAGTCTTGCACAATATGACTTAGGAAAGTCATTTGCAAAACTACACATATATATCCTATATTGAATTGCTTGCCTTCTCAGTGGGGATGGGTGGGGAGGAAGGAAGGAACAGAAGTTGGAACTCAATGTTGAGAATTGTTTTTGCATACAACTGGGAAATAAGAAATACAGTTAATGGGGTATAGAGATTTATCTTGCCCTACAGGACAAGAAAGAAGATGGGGATAAGGGAAGGGAGGGATGTCAGAAGGGAAGGCACATTAGCAGAAGGGGCAATCAGAATGCTCAGCGTTTGTGTGTGGGGGGAGGGATGGGGAGAAAATATGGAATTCAAAATTTTGTGAAACTGAATGTTGAAAACTTAAAATGAATAAATATTTTTTTTAAAAAAGAACAAATTGAAAATCCCCAAGTAAATGCCAAATTAGAAGCACTAAAAACTAAAGGAGAGATTAATAAAGTTGAAATTAAGAAAGCTATTGAACAAATATATAAAACTAACAGTTGGTTATATGACAAAACCAATAAAATTGATAAACCTTTAGTCAACTTGATTTAAAAAAGTAAGATCAGGGGTGAAACAAGGATGTCGTTTATCACCACTATTACTGAACATGGTACTAGAAATGTTAGCTGCAGCAATAAGAGAAGAAAAAGAAATTGAAGGAATTAGAATAGGTAAAGAAGAAACTAAGTTATCACTCTTTGCAGATGATATGATGATATACTTAGAGAATCCCAGAGAATCAAGTAAAAAGCTATTTGAAATAACAAACTTTGACAAAGTTGCAGGTTACAAAATAACCCCACACAAATCTACATTTCTATATATTACTAACAAAGCCCAACAGCAAGAGATAGAAAGAGAAATCCCATTTAAAGCTACAGTAGATACTATAAAATATTTGGGAGTCTACCTGCCAAAACAAACCCAGGGACTACATGAACACAATTACAAAACACTTTTAAATGGAAAAACATCAGTTATTTATGGGTGGGCTGAACCAATATAATAAAAATGACAATTCTGCCTAAATTAATTTACTTATTAAGTGCTATACCAATCAGTCTATCAGATAATTATTTTGCAGAGCTAGAAAAAACATATGAAAATTCATCTGGAAGAACAAAAGTTCCTGAATACCAAGGGAGCTAATGAAAAGAAAGCTAGGGAAGATAACCTAGCCCTACCACATCTCAGATTGAAGCAGCAATCATCAAAACCACTTGATACTGACTAAGAAGCAGAGGGGTAGATCAGTGGAATAGGTTAGGTACTAAAGAAACAGTAGTCAATGAATATAGTAGTCTACTGTCTGATAAATCCAAGGACCCCAACTTTTGGGATAAGAGCTCACTGTTTGACAAAAATTACTGGGAAAACAGGATAACAGTGTGGAGGAAAC
The DNA here is from genome assembly GCF_028372415.1 of Notamacropus eugenii. Lineage (NCBI taxonomy): Eukaryota > Metazoa > Chordata > Mammalia > Diprotodontia > Macropodidae > Notamacropus > Notamacropus eugenii. Next base: position 381,782,031 of record NC_092872.1, read on the forward strand.
TGGGCATATGGGAATGCCTGCTCTGTACACAAGAAAAAAGTTCAAATGGATACATGGTCTAGGTATGAAGATTGATACTATAAGCAAATTATGGGAGCAAGGAATAGTATTTCCCAGACTGATGGAGAATGGAGAAATTTTTGACCAAATAAGATATACAGAACATTATAAATTGAAAAATGGATAATTTTGATTACATTAAATTGAAAGGGTTTTGCACAAGCAAACCCAATGCAACCAAGATGAGGAGGAAAGCAGAAAACTGGGAAAGAATTTTTGCAACTAGTTTCTGTGATAAAGCCCTCATTTCTGAAATATATAGAGAAATGAGTTAAATGTACTCTTGTAAGTCATTCGCCAAATGATAAAAGGTCGAAGGATATGAACAGGCCCTTTCAGAGGAAGAAATTACAGCTATCTCTAGTCATATGAAAAAATGCTCTAAATCACTATTGCTTAGAGAGACACAAATCAAAACAACTCTGAGGTACCATCTCACACCTATCAGATTGGCCAATATGACAAAAGAAGAAGATGACAAATATTAGAGAAGATGTGGGAGAGTTGGAACACTAATTCATTGTTGGTGGAGCTGTGAACTGATACAATTATTCAGGAGAGTAATTTGGAACTCTGCTCAAAGGGCTACAAAAATGTGCATACTCTTTGACCCAGCAATATCACTTCTAGGATTATATCCTAAAGAGATCATAAAAATGGAAAAGGGTCCCACATGTACAAAAGTATTTATAGCAGGTCTCTTTATGGTGGCCAAAAACTGGAAATCAGGAGGGTGCCCATCAATTGGAGAATGCCTGAACAAGTTGTGGTATGTGAATATAATGGAATACTATTAGTCTATAATACTTCAGAGAGGTCTGGAAAGACTTATATGAACTGATGCTGAGTGAAAGGAGCAGAAACAACAGAAAATTTTACATAGCAACAACCACAGTTTGTGAGGAATTTTTCTAGTAGACTTAGTCCTTCATAGCAATGCAAGGACCTAAAAACTCCCCAATGGACTTTTGAGGCAAAATGCCTTCCACATCCAGAGAAAGAATTATGCAATTGCACTGCAGAATGAAGCAGGTCATTTTCTTTTGTGCTGTGTTTTGTTTTGCTTTATAGTTTCTCTCATTCATTTTAATTCTTCTATTCAGCATGACTAAGGTGAAATTGTATTTGATTGGAATGTATGTGTAGAACCTATGTAAGATTGCACACTATCTCAGGGAGAGAGTGGGGAGGGAGGAGGAAAGGGAAAAAGAAGGGAAAATATGTAAGATATATGGAGATGATTGTAGAATACTGAAAACAAAATAATTATTTTAAAAAAGAAAGACTAAAGAGGATCCTTTAGAATAAATGTCTATATGAGAAGTTATATCAGAAACTGTTTCTGCTGAGGATATCATCACTCTTTTAGAAATACCAGCTCAAAATCTCAGAATTATCATTCGCTTCTAACCCTTCTTTATCAGATATGCTAAATCATTTTGCTTAGCTCCACGTTATCGCTCAATGTATCCTTTTATCTCTACTCACACAGCTACCTTTCTGACTCAGGACTTCATCAGCTCTCACCTTGATTGTTGAAGTAGCCTTCTTATTGGTGTCTCTTCAGTATCTTCCCTCTCTAATCCAACTTCTATACAGCTACCAAAGTGATTTTCCTAAAAATAAAGTCTGATGATGTCCCTCCTTCAATCAGTAAACTCCAGTAGCTCTCTATCACCCCTGGGATGAAAGAGAAGTTTCTCCATCAAGTTTTTAAATCCCTTCAACATATGACCTACTTCTCCATTTCCAGGCTTAATATAAATGATAACCTTTCATATATCCTACAATTTGTGCAAACCCTTGCTTTTCTTTACTTGGGGAACTCCATCTCCATCTGTTTTTGCACTGGTGTATCCAGCATACCTGAAACATATTCTCACTTCACCTTTACCTCTTACCTCTTACCTCTTACCTTTGTTTCCTTCAGAACTCTGCTCATGCAGTACATTCTACACAAAGCTTATTCTGATTCTTCTACCTGCTACTTCCAGCTGCCAAAACACTTTGTCATTTATATTCAAAATACTTTCTCTGAGCTTGTCTCTACCTCTGTGTGTGATATATCTATATCTATCTATCAGTGTGTACGTGTGTGTTGCTTTCCCAAGAGAAAAGGCTATAATTTTTTTAATTTAACTTTAAACATTCGTTTTCACAAAATTTTGGGTTCCAAATTTTCTCCCCTTTTGTCCCCTCCCCCCACCCCAAAACACCGAGCATGCTAATTGCCCCTATCACCAATCTGCCCTCTCTTCTATCATCCCTCTGTCCTTGTCTCCATCTTCTCTTTTGTCCTGTAGGGCCAAATAACTTTCTACACCCCTTTACCTGTATTTCTTGTTTCCTAGTAGCAAGAACAGTACTCGACAGTTGTTCCTAAAACTTTGAGTTCCAACTTCTCTTTCTCCCTCCCTCCCCACCCCTTCCCTTTGGAAGGCAAGCAATTCAATATAGGCCAAATCTGTGTAGTTTTGCAAATGACTTCCATAACAGTTGTGTTGTATAAGACTGACTATATTTCCCTCCATCCTATCCTGTTCCCCATTACTTCTATTCTCTTTTGATCCTGTCCCTCCCCATGAGTGTCGACCTCAAATTGCTCCCTCCTCCCCATGCCCTCCCTTCCATCATCCCCCCCCACCCTGCTTATCCCCTTCTCCCCCACTTTCCTGTATTGTAAAATAGGTTTTCATACCAAAATGAGTGTGCATTTTATTCCTTTCTTTAGTGGAATGTGATGAGAGTAAACTTCATGTTTTTCTCTCACCTCCCCTCTTTTTCCCTCCACTAAATAGTCTTTTGCTTGCCTCTTTTATGAGAGATAATTTGCCCCATTCCATTTCTCCCTTTCTCCTCCCAATATATTTCTCTCTCACTGCTTGATATCATTTTTTTAATATATGATCCCATCCTCTTCAATTTACTCTGTGCTCTCTGTCTCTATGTGTGTGTGTGCATGTCCATGTGTGTGTGTGTGTGTGTGTGTGTGTGTGTGTAATCCCACCCAGTACCCAGATACTGAAAAGTTTCAAGAGTTACAAATATTGTCTTTCCATGTAGGAATGTAAACAGTTCAACTTTAGTAAGGCCCTTGTGACTTCTCTTTGCTGTTTAGCTTTTCATGCTTCCCTTCATTCTTGTGTTTGAAAGTCCAATTTTCTTTTCAGCTCTGGTCTTTTCATCAAGAATGCTTGAAAGTCCTCTATTTCATTGAAAGACCAATTTTTCCCCTGAAGTATTATACTCAGTTTTGCTGGGTAGGTGATTCTTGGTTTTAGTCCTAGTTCCTTTGACTTCTGGAATATCATATTCCATATCCTTCTATCCCCTAATGTAGAAGCTGCTAGATCTTTTGTTATCCTGATTGTACTTCCACAATACTTGAATTGTTTCTTTCTAGCTGCTTGCAATATTTTCTCCTTGACCTGGGAACTCTGGAATTTGGCCACAATGTTCCTAGGAGTTTCTCTTTTTGGATCTCTTTCAGGCGGTGATCTGTGGATTCCTTGAATACTTATTTTGCCCTCTGGTTCTAAAGTTTCAGGGCAGTTTTCCTTGATAATTTCATGAAAGATGATGTCTAGGCTCTTTTTTTGATCATGGCTTTCACTTAGTCCCATAATTTTTAAATTGTCTCTCCTGGATCTATTTTCCAGGTCAATTTTTTTCCCAATGAGATATTTCACATTATCTTCCATTTTTTCATTCTTTTGGTTTTGTTTTGTGATTTCTTGGTTTCTCATAAAGTCATTGGCCTCCATCTGCTCCATTCTAATTTTGAAAGAACTATTGTCTTCAGTGAGTTTTTGAACCTCCTTTTCCATTTGGCTAATTCTGATTTTGAAAGCATTCTTCTCCTCTTTGGCTTTTTGAACCTCTTTTGCCAGTTGAGTTAGCCTATTTTTCAAGATTTTATTTTCTTCAGCATTTTTTGGGGGTCTCCTTTAGCAGAGTGCTGACCTGCTTTTCCTGCTTTACTTGCATCTCTCTTATTTCTCTTCCCAGTTTTTCCTCCACCTCTCTAACTTGATTTTCAAAATCCTTTTTGAGCTCTTCCATGGCCTGAGCCCATGGTATATTTATTTTGGATGTATGGGATACAGAAGCCTTGACTTTTGTGTCTTTCCCTGATGGTATACATTGTTCTTCCTCATCAGAAAGGAAGGGAGAAAATACCTGTTCACCAAGAAAGTAACCTTCTGTAGTCTTATTTTTTTTCCCTTTTCTGGGCATTTTCCCAGCCAGTGACTTGACTTCTGAGCTTTCTTTCCACCCCCACCTCACCTCCAGATCAGCCCAGCCAGTGCTTGGGGTCTGAGATTCAAATGCTGCTTTCCAGCCTCAGGGCTTTGGGTGGGGGTGGGGCTGCTATTCAGTGTGAGATTAAGTTCAGCTGCTCAGGTGGGGTCAGGGCCACCTCATGGGGCTCAGTTCCCTCAGGGGGTTTATGCAGAGACCTTCAACAATGGATCTGGGCTCCTGCCTGCTTGGGGAGCCCTTGTTTGCTTCCACCTCCGCTGCTGCCTCCTGAGGGGGCCTGAGTTATGGGGGCACCCCACTCCCTCTCAGCAAGCCGAGAAGACCCTCTCACCAACCTTTGTGGCCCATGGGTGGAGGGACCTGCGCACCCACTGGAGATTCCGTCCGTGAAGCCTGCTTGGATTTGCTCCTCTTGGTGCCGTGGGGCCAAGGCAGGGCTGAGCTCTGCTCTGAGTCTGGGGCGCAACACACCTTTTGCAAGAGTTTTTCAGGGCTCTCTGGAACAGAAATCTCTGCTCCGTTGTTCTGTGGCTTCTGCTGCTCCAGAATTTTTTGGGAGTTCTTTTTTACAGATATTTTATGGGCTGTGGGTTCGGAGCTAGCATATGTGTGTCTTTCTACTCTGCCATCTTCAGAAAAGGCTATTCTTGAGGATAGGAACTGTTTCATGTTTTTTTTGTTTTGTTTTGTGTCTTCAGGATAAAAATTATATAATAGGTGCTTAAGAAATGGCATGGATTGATTACTTATTGATGTGAATGCAGAAGGAATTCAGCAACTAATTTAGATTTTAGAAAGACACGTTCAAAAGATGGAAGCAATAAAAATTAAAAAAGGTTAAATACATAAATATGACATGTCCACATTAATTTTTTATTATTTATTTTTTTATTGTAGCTATTTTCAGTGTTCCACAATCACTACCATATAACTTAGATTTCTTTTCCCTCCATCCCTCTCCTTTCCCCCTCCCTCCCCCTCCCTCTCCGAGACAGCATACAATTTCATATAGGTTCCACACATACATTCCTATTAAATACATTTTCAGTATAGTCATGTTGCAAAGAAGAATCAAAATGAATGGGGGAAATCATATAGCAAACCAAAATGGAATACAAAAGAAAATGATCTGCTACGTTCTGTGACTGAATTCCATAGTTCTTTCTCTGGAGGTGGAAAGCATTTTGCCTTAAAAGGCCACTGGGAAATTTTTAAGTCCCTGCATTGCAATGAAGTTCTAAGTCTACCAGAAAAAATCCTCACACACTGTGGTTGTTGCTATGTACAAAGTTCTCCTGCTTCTGCTCCTTTCATTCAGCATCAGTTCATATACATCTTTCCAGGCCTCTCTGAGGTCTTCCTGTTCATCATTTCTTATAGTGCAATAGTATTCCATTATATTCGTATATCACAACTTGTTGAGGCATTCCACAATTGGTGGGCATTCCCTTGATTTCCAGTTTTTGGCCACCGCAAAGAGTGCTACTATAAATATTTTTTGTACATATGGGACCCTTTCCTTTTTTTTATGATCTCTTGGGGATACAGTCCTAGAAGCAATATTGCTGGGTCAAAGGGTATATACATTTTTAGCCCTTTGGGCTGAGCTCCAAATTGCTCTCCAGAATGGTTGGATGAGCCCACAGTTCCACCAACAGTAAATTAGTGTTCCAACTTTCCCACATCTTCTCCAACATATATCATCTTCCTATTTTGTCATGTTAGCCAATCTGATAGGTGTGATGGGGTATCTCAGAGATGTTTTGATTTGCATCTCTCTAATCAACAGTGATTTAAAGCATTTTTTCATATGATTATAGATAGCTTTAATTTCTTCCTCTCAAAACTGCCTATTCATATCTTTTGACCATTTATCAAATGGGGAATGACTTGTATTCTTGTACATTTGACTCAGTTCTCTATGTATTTCAGAAATGAGGCCTTTATCACAGATGCCATTTGCAAAAATGCTTTCCCAGTTTTCTGGTTCCTTCCTAATCTTTGTCGCTTTGGGTTTGGTTGTGCAAAACCTTTTTGGTTTGATGTAATCAAAATTATCCCTTTTGCACATTCATAGTGCTTTCTATCTCTGGTTTAGTCAAAAATCCTTCCCTTCTCCATCAATCTGATAAATACACTATTCCTTGCTCCACTAATTTGTTTACAGTATTAATCTTTATACCTAGATCATGTACCATTTAGACTTCATTCTTGTGTACAGTGTCAGTCATTGGTCTATGCCTCGTTTCTGCCACACTGTTATCCAGTTTTCCCAGTAGTTTTTGTCAAATAGTGAGTTCTTATCCCAGAAGCTGGGGTCCTTGGGTTTATCAAAAAGTAAATTGCTATATTCATTGCCTACTGTGTCTTCAGTATCTTGCATATTCCACTTGTCTTCCCTTCTGTTTCTTAGCCAGTATCAAGTAGTTTTGGTAATTGCTACTTTATAATACAATTTGAGATCTGGTAGACCTAGGCCACCTTCCCTAGCATTTCTTTTCATTAATTGCCCTGATATTCTGGATCTTTTGTTCACATGAATTCTAACACATAATTATAGCATGTGTTTAGCATGTTTTTCTCAGAAGGAACAAAAGCTGGAAAGGAACCCGGAGTACAACAAAATGTGATTTTTAAAACAAAATGTGAGAAAACATAAGTATCAAAGGAATAATTCTTCTTTTTGAGATAGAAGCAGGGGTGAACAGAGAGAAAACAGAACTACTCAACTCTGATTGGCCTTTTGTTTTCCCTAAAACATAATGATCTTTGGACTGGAAATGACAGAACAGAAATTATTTTATCAGCTTCAAACAAATGGAGGAAAAATTCAAAAGCAAGGATTTAATAAGTGAGTACTTGATGTCCTAAGTTCAAGTTCACAGACCAAGACAACTACATTCAAGAGTATTAAAAGAAATGGTAGATATTTGTGACTATAAATTATCTCTAAAACATAACAGATAATAGGGAAGTTACTAGAGAATTTAAGGACAATTGATAACCCAATTTTCTCTTTTTGTAAGTTCATCATCTTTTTTTATTTTTCTCATTAATTTGTTTTTCATTTTTAACATTCATTTATGCAAGATTTTGAGTTCCAAATTTTCTTCCCATCTCTCCCTTTTTCCCACCCCAATGTGCATTCTGATTACCCCTTCCCCCAGTCTGTCCTCCCTTCTATCACCCCCTTCTCTTATCTCCTTTCTTTCTATTTTCCTGTAGATATAGATATAGATAGACATAGATATCTATACCTCATTGCCTTTATATCTTATTTCCAAGCTGCATGTATCAACAAATTTTAACACTCTTTTTTAAAACTTTGAGCTCCACATTCTCTCCCTTCTTCCCTCCCCACCCACCCTAATTGAGAAGGCACACTGCAACAACCACAATATGTGAGGAGTTTTTCTGGTAGACTTAGTACTTCATTGCACTGCAAGGACTTAAATAATTCCCAATGGTCTTTTAAGGCAAAATGCCTTCCACATCCAAGGAAAGAATTATAGGATTTGATCACAGAACAAAGCAGATCATTTTCTCTTGTATTATGTTTTGATTTGTTTTATGATTTCTCCTATTCTTTTTAATCCTTCTGTGCAACATGACTAAGGTAAAAATGTATTTCATAGGAATGTATGTATAGAACCTATATAAAAATGTATGCCATCTCAGGGACAGAGTGGGGAGGTAGGGGGGAAGGAGTGGAGGAAGGGGAAAAATCTAAGATATATGGAAGTGATTGTAGAACACTGAAAACAAATAAAAATAATAAAAAAAAAACACTTGGTCAAATAAAAAACAAATTACAAAAGCTTATTGAGGAAAACAGTTCCTTAAAAGTTAAATTGGGCAAGTGGAAGCTAATAAAAAGTCATCAAGAATCAATCAAACAAAATCAAAAGAATGAAAAAATGGAAGATAATGCAATATATCTCATGGAAAATAGACCTGGAAAATAGACACAGGAGAGACAGTGTTAGAATCACTGGACTACGTGAAAGTGATACTTAAAAGGTGGACCTGGAGTACCTTTCAAGAAATTTTGAAGGAAAAACTGCCCTGATATTCTTGAACCAGAGGATAAAATAGGCATCAAAAGTGATCCCAAAATAAAAACTCCAAGGAAGATTATAGCCAAATTTCAGAACTATCAGGTCCAGGAAATAATAGTGCAAGTGGATACAAAGGAAAAAAATCAAAAATCAGGTAGCCACAATCAGAATTACACAAGACTTAGCAGTTAACTGAAGCATTAAAAGATCAGAGATCCTGAAACATAATATTGAGGAAAGCAAAGGATCTAGGACTACAACCAAGAATCACCTACATGGTGAAGTTAAGCATAGTACATCAAGGGAAAAAATGGTTATTAAATGAAATAGGATTTCAAGCGTCCATAAGAAGACTAGAATTAAACTAAAATTTTATCTCCCTACAGGGGAAAATTATACTTATAATTCTTTGAAAATTGTTTCACTAATAATAGAGCTAGAAGGAATATACATAGATGGAGGGTATGGATGTAAGGTGTATTTGAGGGAATGACATAAAAAATAATTAAGGGATGACAAAGAGGAGTATGCTGCATGCAGAATTGCCAAGCCTAGAGGCCTGTATTGGGCTACCCGAGTCTTTCTTACCTGTCCAGGTCTTCGGCTGGCCACGCCGGATGCACGTATGAGAGAAAGGACGTTCCAGAGTCAAACAGGGGTTGAGCTTTATTACAGGGTTTCGGTTACAAGTGCAGGGGGTCTTCTTTCTTAGGACGAAGAGGGGGAGATTTCCTAAGAAGGCTAAGCTTAAGGGAATGGAAGTAGAAGTACAAGCGGGGAGAGAGGGGGAGGGGAGAGAGGAAAGAAAAGAAGCGGAGCCCTACTTTTCTCTTTGGCTCCACACGTGCTAAGAGCGCTTTTAGGTTTCCTCAATCCTACTCAATCTTCAGCCACACAGTTTGCATCTCAATACCGTGCTGTTAGGTAACTAGGTGTGCTCCAATCCGGGACGACCTCGAGGGCAGGGAGACTCCACCCATCAGGTATCTCCGGGGGAGAGGCGGAAATACCCGAGCTAGCCGAGCTAGCTCGGTCTGACCTTCTCGAACCCCCGCTGTTCATGGAGGGCCTCGTAAGACTCTAAGATTTAGAAGTCCCACTTTTACCTGCCCGAGACTGTCCACACGGAATTGAGCTTCCAGTCCCAACATATCCCCTTCTTTGTTATGCACGGAGCGCACCTGGCTCTAGAGCAAACAGTGGCTGGAGGCTGAGTGGATTAGGAAGGCCTTTAGCATATGAGTACCTTACAACAAGACTTCATTCACACAGAAATCTGCAGCTAGCACAACTGACAAAGGGAGGCATCAAATAAAACAAAGATGAAACTAAATGGCTGAGTTACAACAGGGGAAGTGCAATCAACTAAAATCCCAAAGCATATTTTAAGAGAAGCAGGTGGTGTAGGCGCCTTACACCACCACTCCCTTAATCTTGCAAATGGATCTATACAGGTGGAAAATTGGTCACCTCCTCCCCACCCAAGCGTCCTGGGTTTGTGATATCAAAGTCCTCATTCAGCTGGCGAAAAAAGGATGCCTAGATGGGAAGCTGTCAGCAGCAGTGTCTGCGGTTGTGATGAGGGCTGCTTCCTCTCTGGGCAGCAAGGTTAAAGCTGTCAGCAGCAGGCTCAGGTGGTGTATGATCCTTCTCCAGGGTCTCTGGGCTCTCCGGGGTCTCCGCCTCCTGCGTCTCCGTCGTCTCCGACCTCGGTTCCCACCTACGGATCCTTCTAATGGGAATCCACGCATCACCTTTTCCTGTGGAGACACAAACATACCCTGGACCCCATATTAGTATCTTATATGGACCTTTCCATTTCCCTGAGGCCATATCCTTTACCATGGCCCATGTGTCTTTATATCCAGCCTGGGTATTACTTTCCTTGCGGGGTTGTCTTGGAAAAGTCACAAAATGTCTCATAGCTGGAGTAGTATGTGAGTTTCTTGAGATATGCAAAAAATTGTGTGTATACACAGCTGTATCAAGCTCTGATTGTGTTAGGCGACCTTTTCCCCTTCTTTGTTTAGCGAGGATCGCCTTCAAGGTGAGATTGATAAGAATGCATAGTGGCTGGTTACTTTGGTATAGCAGCTGCCAGGAGCTTACAAATGCTTGATTAACATCTGTAAGGAACCTGAACTTTACTGATTTTTTCTTTATAACAAACACAGAAGCATTCCAGGGTGCTAATTGCTCCTTAACCAGTATTTGTAATGCCTGGAGTTTTTCTGAAGTCAGAGACCATTGCTCCACCCAAATCGGGGTGTCTGACTTCCAATTCAAGGGTGGGGACTCCAGTACAACAGCAATGGCCCTTACTAAAAATTTGATAGCTTCATCCCGAGGCGGCTCATAATGTCCCTGCCCCAGATGTTAAAACTAAGTCCTGGAATCACCAACGGCCATACGGTCCTTTGGCGATCCTCTGCCTCCCACTTTACTGGGTGCATTGTCTCTAAGGTATTTTGGCACCGTCCTATTCCCCACACTGGTCTCTGGCTTTCTTTAAGCTTCCAGTGCCTTAAGGGAAGGGCAATAGCTATGGGAAGCTGATCCTGGCCCCTCCCTGTACTTATTTCTTTCTGCCCAGGGGTAAGGCAGGCTCTGGCTAAGCTCTTCCAGTCATTAGGAGTCAGAACGAACTGACCACTGAGAGTTTCAAGCATGGCTATAACAAAGGGTGAATTAGGGCCATGCTTGGTACAAGCCTCTTTAAGAGTCGCCACTCTCTTCCATTCTATAGGTATGTGGCTCCTCCGAACCCCACCGGGGACACTGGGGTCCGCTATTTCTAACACAGGAGATGTCCCTACGTCTTCTCCATTCTCTATAGCCTTTCTTATTCCTTTTTCCAAACTGGACTGTGGCCCTGAACTGTCTGACCAATGGAGCAGGTTATAAGGAGGCGCGGAGGGAAGGCACGGCGTATTCTCCCCTGCCTCGCCTTTTCCATCCGCTAGATGGAGCTCCGGGTCTATTTTTTCTTTACGCTCCTTAACTTTCCGCTTAACTTTCTGCTTGCCTGGACTCTCCCTCCCTCCCATGTTCTCCCCTCTCCTCTCTCCGCTTCCACTCTCATTCCAATCCCGCCCTGGCCTCTCCGGCCCTTCCAGCAGGCTTTTAATTACACCGAATATCAGGAAATCTAAATCCTCCAGCTCCCCAGGGTATTGTTGCTCGTAAGCAGTCATTTGCTCTCCGACCGCTCCCCATTTTTCTCTTGATATTCCTGCCTGCTTGAGCCAAGGAGAAACTTTCCAAATCCTTTCACAAAATTCTCGGAGGTCATCTAACTCTATTGTGACCCCCGCCTTCCTGCATTCCCTGTGAAGTGTCTCAGCCCAGACCTCCTGTTCCTCTGGCTTTATTACTGGCAATAGATTCCCCATCTCCGCCCTTTTCCCAGGGGTTTGGGAAGCTTCTCTCCCCTTTCTCTCCTTCCGAATCTAGGATTCAGGACTCGCTTCTTTCACAGCCCCTTCCGGGTGTACCCAAAAAGCACCCAGGATTATCTACGCTCCCAATCCCTGTTGGGGCGCCAACTGCCAAGCCTAGAGGCCTGTATTGGGCTACCCGAGTCTTTCTTACCTGTCCAGGTCTTCGGCTGGCCACGCCGGATGCACGTATGAGAGAAAGGACGTTCCAGAGTCAAACAGGGGTTGAACTTTATTACAGGGTTTCGGTTACAAGTGCAGGGGGTCTTCTTTCTTAGGACGAAGAGGGGGAGATTTCCTAAGAAGGCTAAGCTTAAGGGATTGGAAGTAGAAGTACAAGCGGGGAGAGAGGGGGAGGGGAGAGAGGAAAGAAAAGAAGCGGAGCCCTACTTTTCTCTTTGGCTCCACACGTGCTAAGAGAGCTTTTAGGCTTCCTCAATCCTACTTAATCTTCAGCCACACAGTTTGCATCTCAATACCGTGCTATTAGGTAACTAGGTGTGCTCCAATCCGGGACGACCTCGAGGGCAGGGAGACTCCACCCATCAGGTATCTCCGGGGGAGAGGCGGAAATACCCGAGCTAGCCGAGCTAGCTCGGTCTGACCTTCTCGAACCCCCGCTGTTCATGGAGGGCCTCGTAAGACTCTAAGATTTAGAAGTCCCACTTTTACCTGCCCGAGACTGTCCACACGGAATTGAGCTTCCAGTCCCAACACAGAATAAAGGAAGAGATAAGAGTGGGATAAATTTTCAAATCAAGAGGAGTAAAAGACCTAGTAAGGTCTAGGGGAAGATGGGAGGGTAGGCAATGGGCAGCAGTTGAATCTTACTGTTATCAATATTGGCTCAAAGAGGTAGTCATATGCACAATCAGTTGAATATAGAAATCTATTTTATCTGACAAGAGAGTAGGAGGAGTGGAGATCAAATCAGGGGCAGGGCTTGACAACAGAAGGGAGAACAAATCAGGGTAGATGGTAGACAGGAAATAAACAGAATAAAAGAAGACTTTGTATAGGAGGAAAAATAAAATGGAGGAAAATACACTGTGAATAATCATAACTGTGAATGTGAATGGAATGAACTCTCCCATAAAACAGAAGCAGATAGTAGAGTGGATCAAAAAACAAAATTTTAAAATAAAATGTTTACATGAAACACACTCAAAGCACACACATGCATGCACATGCACACACAAACAGTAAAGATAAGGCACTTGAGCAGAATCTGTTATGCTTTAGCTGAAAAAAAAAGCAGAGATAGCAATCCTGATTTCAGACAAAGCAAAAGTAAAAACAGACCTAATTAAAGGAGATAAGGAAGGAAACTGACTCTTGTTATTGGGTACCATAGGTAATGAAGCAATATCATTACTGAACTCATATGCACCAAGTGCTATAGCTTCCAAATTCTTAAAGAAGTTAAATAAGTTACGGAAAGAAATAGACAGCAAAATTAAACTAGTGGGGACTTTAACTGCCCCCTTTCAGAACTTGATAAATCTCACCAAAAAATAAAGAAGAAAGAACCTAAGGAGTTAAACAATATTAGAAAAGTCAGATATGCTTTTAAAGAAAACTGAATAACAACATAAAGGAATATACATTTTTTTCAGAAACAGATGGCACCTTCACAAAAATTCACTATATAATAGGGAATAGGGTATAAAAACCTCAAAATTAAATGGAGAAAACCAGAAATATTAAATGTATTCTTTTTTAGATTTAAAGCAAAAATAATCCACATTCAGCAAAGAACAATGGAAAAATAGATTAAAAATTAATCAAAAATAAATTATGTAACCCTAAAGAATAAGTGGGTCAATGAACAAATCATAGAAACAAACAATAATTTCATTAAAGGGAATAAGAACAAGACAACATACCTAAATCTGTAGGATGTAGCCGAAGCAATACTTACAAGAAAATCTGTGTCTCTAAGTTCTTACATCAACAAAATAGAAAAAGAACAGATCAATAAACCGGGCATGCAACTAAAAAAGCTAGGGAAATGACAAATTAAAAATCCCTAACTGAGCACCAAATAAAAATTCTAAAGATTAAAGGTGAGATTAATAAAATGTGATAATGCACTAAAAATAAATCTAGGAGTGCTTTTCTGAAGAAAAAAAATATGTCATTAGTTAATCTGATTTTAAACAAAAAAGAAAAACCAAAGATCCAGTATCAAAAATCAAAAAGGTAGAATCACTAAGAATGAAGACATTAAAGCAATCATTAGGAAATATTTTGCCCAATTACATGCTAAAGAATATGAAAATCTAAGTAAAATCCTCCTTTTCCATTTGGCTAATTCTGCTTTTTAAAGCATTCTTCTCCTCATTGGCTTCTTGAACCTCTTTTGCCAATTGAGTTAGCCTATTTTTCAAGGTGTTATTTTCTTCAACATTTTTTGGGGTCTCCTTTAGCAGGGAGGTGATCTGCTGCATGTCTGTCATTTCTCTTCCCAGCTTTTCCTCTACCTCTCTAACTTGATTTTCAAAATTCTTTTTGAGCTCTTCCATGGCCTGAGCCCATTGGGTGGGCTGGGACACAGAAGCCTTGATTTCTGTGTCTTTGCCTGATGGTAAGCATTGTTCTTCCTCATCAGAAAGGAAGGGAGGAAATGCCTGTTCACCAAGAAAGTAGCCTTCTATAGTCTTATTTCTTTTCCCTTTTCTGGGCATTTTCCCAGCCAGTGACTTGACCTCTGAATATTCTCCTCACACCCACCTCACCTCCTGATCCTCCCAGCCAGCGTTTGGGGTCTGAGATTCAAATGCTGCTTCCAGCCTTAGGGCTTTTGGTGGGGGCAGGGCTGCTATTCAGTATGAGATTAAGTTCAGGTGCTGAGGTTGGGGCAGGGCCGCCTCTCAAGCTCAGTTCCTTCAGGGGGTTTATGCACAGACCTTCCACAATGGATTCAGGCTCCTGCCCGCTTGGGGAGCCCTGGTCTGCAGCCGCCTCTCAGCTTTGACCTCCTGGGGGGGGGGCCTGAATTATGGGGGCACCCCACTCCCCTCTCGACCCGCCAAAGAGACTGTCTCACCAACCCCCATCACCTGTGGGTGGAGGGACTTGTGCAGGTGCTGGAGATCCCATCCCTGAAGCCTGCTCGGATCTGTTTCTCTCGGTGCCACGGCCGTGGCCACAGCAGGTCTGGGCTGGGCTCCACGTCTGCAGCACCACGGACCTTTTGCGAGAGGTTTGCAGGTCCCTCTGTGGGTGGAGGGACCTGCATGGCCGCTGGAGATCCCATCCCTGAAGCCCACTCGGATCTTTTCCTCTAGGTGCCGCAGCCATGGCAGGGCTGCACTCAGCTCCCAGTCCCAGCACCCAGTCCACAGCTCGAAGGACCCCCCACGAGAGGTTTGCTGGTCTTTCCGGAACAGAAATCTCCCTCGCTCCAATGTTCCGTGGCCTCTGGGTGCAGAATTCACTGTGAGTTACTTCCCTGTAGCCGTTCTATGGGTTGTGGGTTCAGAGCTATGTGTATGTGTGTCTTTCTACTCTGCCATCTTGGCTCTGCCCCCCCCCACATAATTTTTAATTAAGCACAAACAAATGTAATTTCATAAACTAAAACTAGCATTTATTTGAGAAATTATTAGCAGCATTTATTTATATTTTAGGAAAAAACTGTATGGTTTTGGATAAGTGGTCAAATTTAGACAGAAGAGGTAAAAAATACTGATCACAATGTGACAGAATCTTCACTGACAAATTGCCTAATTGACAAGAAAAAGAAAATATGTCAAATTATCTTTTGCAATATGCATTTAATTCTAATAATGATGATAGTGGGAAAACCTCTTTGCTTAATTTGTAATGAAGTTTTGGCTGTGGAGAACGTTAATACCAAACATTCACCATACTACAATAAATCAAAGGAATATTTTGAACAAGTTTTAAAATCATCAAATGAAGAAAAACAATGTTTTGAGAAATTTGTTACTGTCCATGAAAATTATTTACCTGCAGCTTATGAAACTTCTTATTAAACTAAAATGTTCTATGTAATAAGAGAAGATCTTGTGTTACCTGCTGTTATTATAATGTCAGAAATAGTTCATGGGAAAAAGAATGGGATAAAATTCATAAAATTCCTTTATCAAATGCTACTGTTTCCAAAAGAATTTCTGAAATTAATAATGACCAATTCCAGCAGCTAATTACCAAGCTTAAAGGCCACCCAAAGTTATTCAGTTAGATGAAACAATTAATATCTCTAACATAGCACAGTTGTTCCTTAATGTAAGATATGTTTGTCAAGGGAATACACATGAGGAATTATCACTATATGATAGGGCACACAATGGGAGAAGATATATATCTTAAAGTCAATGAATTTTTTCAAAAATGAAGGTTTACATGGGGAAAAAATGCACTGGAGTCTGTACAGATGATACTGAAGCAATGATGGGATAGAATGTTGGATTTGTAGCAGAAGTTTAAAAAAACATAGAAAGAGTTGCATGAAATAATAAAAAGTGAAATTAGCAAAACCAATAGAATGTTGTAAAGAGTAATAACAAAATTGTTCAATGGATAATCATAAATGATCAAGTTATTCTTATTATTGTAAATACTCAACTATAAAATATCTATGAAAGAAGATGTTATTCATCTCCAGAGATGAATATGAGAACCAAAAATCCAAAAGTCAACAAAGTGCTCTAAAGAAATATTTCAGACATAAGAAAATTGAACACCTGATTAAATGCAGAATTCTGTAGTTTTCTGAGAGAGTTGGAACCGCTGCAGGATGTTCAAGAATGACTACCTGGGGAACAAGAATCAAAAGAGGAATTAAAAAGGAACAAATGACAGAATTTATAACAAGAACAGTAGAAATAGTTAGCAGAATTAAAAAAAAAAAAACCTAGAATACATGGTGTCAAAGTGTTTCCAAAGAAGGAAATCAAAGAACAAGAGATTCCCCAAATCAGGAACCCATTTTGACCTTACCTTGGTACAGGCTGTGAGATATTGGTCTATACCTAGTTTTTGCCTGTTTTATAATATAATTTAAGACCTGTTATGGCTAGGCCACCTTTCCTTTGCATTTTCTTTTCGTTAATTCCCTTGATATTCTGGACCTTTTGTTATTCAAGATGAGTTCTGTCATAATTTTTTCTAGCTCTCTAAAATAATTTTTGGTAGTTTTATCTGTATGGCATTGAATAAGTAAATTAATTTTGGTAGAATTGTGGCCCACCTATGAGCTATTGATATTTTTCCAAGTATGTAAATCTGACTTTATTTGTATGAAAAAGTGTTGTAAGTGTGTTCATATAGTTCCTGGGTTTGTTTTGGCAGGGAAACTCCCAAATATTTTATAATGTCATATAAGTTAGATTAGAATTTTTCTTTCTATCTCTTACTGTTGGACTTTGAAAGTAATATAAAGAAATGCCATTGATTTATGTGGGTTTATTTTATATGTTGCAACTATGTTAAATTTGTTTATTATTTCAAATTTTTTTTTACCCGATTCTCTAAGGTTCTCTAAGTATATCATCATATATAGTGATAGCTTTGTTTCTTCTTTGCCTATTCCAATTCCTAATTTCCTTTACTTCTCCTGTTGCTAAAGCTAACATTTCCAGTACCATCTTGAATAAGTGGTAATAACATACATCCTTGTTTCACCCTCTGATCTTATTGGAAATGCTTCTAGCTTATTACTATTACCATATTACCATATGATGCTTGCTGATGGTTTTAGATAGAGGCTACCTATCATTTTAAGAAATACTCAGTTTATTCCTATGCTCTCTAGTGTTTTTAACAGAAATGAGCATTATATTTTGTCAAAAGCTTCTTCTGCTTCTATTGAGATGATACAATTTCTGTTAGTTTTATTGTTGATATGGTCAATTATGTTGACCATTTTCCCAATATTGGACCAGGCCAGCATTCCTAGCATAAATCCTAACTGGTCATAGTGTATTATCCTGGTCGTAGTGTATTATTAAGTTGCTGTAATCTCATTGCTAATATTTTAATTTTAATTAAAATTTTCCATTTATATTTTCAATTAGGGAAATTGGTCTATAATTTTCTTTCTCTGTTTTGACCCTTTCCAGTTTAGGTATCAGCATGATATGTGTATGATAAAAACAATTTGGGATCCAGGAGAGAAAATTAAAAACTTATTGGACTACCTGAAAGCCATGACGAAAGAAAAAAGAGCCTAAACATCCTCTTTCAAGAAATTATCAAATAAAACTGCCCTGATATTCTAGAAAAAGAGAGCAAAATAGAAATAGAAAGCACATTTTTGAAAGAGCTCAAGGAGAAACCATTGCAAGCAGCTAGAAAGAAACAATTCCAGTATTGTGGAAACACAATCAGGATAACACAAGATCTAGCAGCTTCTACATTAGGGTGTTTGAGGGCTTGGAATATGATATTCCAGAGGTCAAAGGAACTAGAATTAAAACCAAGTATCACCTACCCAGAAAAACTGAGTATAATACTTCAGGGTAAAAAATGAACATTCAATCAAATAAAGGGGTTTCAATCATTCTTGATGAAAAGACCAGAGCTGAATAGAAAATTTGACTTTCAGATACAAGAATCAAGAGAAACACAAAAAGGTGAACAAGAATGAGAAACCATAAGGGACTTATTAAAGTTGAGCTGTTTACATTCTTACATGAGAAGATGATATTTGTAAATCATGAGACCTTTCTCAATATTAGGGTAGTTGAAGGGAATACATACGTACATATATGTATACATATATATGTATGTATATGTATGTATGTGTGTGTCTGTATATATATGTGCATATGTATTTTTGTGTGTATTTATATACATACACACGCACACACACACTATATATATATATGTATATATATATATATAGAGAGAGAGAGAGAGAGAAGGCACAGGATGAGTTGAATATGAAGTGATGATATCTAAAAAATAAAGGGTGAGAGGAATATATTGGGAGAAGGAGAAAGGGAGCAATAAAAAGGGATAAATTATCTCACATAAAAGAGGCAGGGCAAAGCTTTTACAATGGAGTGGTAGGAAGTGAGAGGGAATGAGTGAACTTTACTCTCATCAGATTTGGCTTTAGAGGGAAATAGCATACACATTCAATTGGGTATCTCACCCTAAGAAAAGTAGGGGTAAAGGGATTAGAGGGGCAGGGATGATAGAAGGGAGGACAGACTGGGGACAAGGTTGGCAGAAACAAACACTTTTGAAAAGGAACGGCATTGATGGAGAGAATAGAACAAATGGAGATGGGATAGGATAGAGGAAAATGTAGTTAGTCTTTCACAACATGACTATTATGTAAAGGTTTTGCACAACTACACATGTATAACCCATATTGAATTGCTTGTCTTCTCAATGAGGATGACGGTGAGGGAAGAAGGAAGATAATTTGGAACTGAAAGTTTTAAAAAAATATATTAAAAATTGTTTTTACACACATTTGCAAAATGAAATGTACAGGCAATGGGGTATAGAATCTATCGTGCCCTAAAAGAAAGAGAGGAGGAGGGAGACAGGAAGGGAGGGAAGACTGGGGGAAGGGGTAATCAGAAGGGGGGGAAGGGAGACATGGGGAGAAAATTTGGAGCTCAAAATCTTGTTGAAATGAATGTTGACTAAAACAAATAAATGAATAATAAAGCAAAGAGAATTTGGTAGGACTCCATCTATTATGCTAAGTAGTTTATATAATATTGGAATTCATTGGTCTTCAAATGTTTTATAGAATTCACTGGTAAATCCATCTGGCCCTGGAGATGTTTTTTCCTTAGGAAGATCTTTGATGGCTTGTTCAATATATTTTTCTAAAATGTGGCTAGTGAAGGACTTTGTTTCCTCTTCAGTTAATCCAGGAAATTTATATTTTTGTAACTATCCATCCATTTCATTAATATTTTCAAATTTATTGGCATACAGTTGAGCAAAATATCTCCTTATTATTGTTTTAATTTCCTCATCATTTTTGGTAAATTTGCCCCTTTCATTTTTCATGTTGATAATTTGGTTTTCTTCTTTCTTTTTTTTATCAAATTAACCCATGATTTTTCTATTTTAATAGTTCTTTTCATAAAATCAGATCTTAGTTTTATTTATTAGTTGATTTTTTTTTAATTTCAACTTTACTAATTTCTCCTTTGGTTTTCAGTATTTCTAATTCGACATTTAATTGGGCATTTTCAATTTGTTCTTTTTCTAGCTTTTTCAGTTGCATGATTTCTTGATCTCCTCTTTATTTTACACATATAAGAACTCAGAGATATAAAGTATCCTCTAAGAATTTCTTTTCCTGCATCTCATAAGTTTTAGTAGATTTTCTCATTGTTGTCATTCTCTTGGTTGTAGTTTTGATTCCATGATTTGTTGTTTGACCCACTCATTCTGTAGGATTAGACTACTTAGTTTCTAAATTCTTTTGTCTACCTTTCCATGACTTTTTATTACCTAAATTTTATTGTATCTTTATCTAAAAAAGATGCATTTAATATTTCTGCCTTTCTGCACTAGATTATGAGTTATTTATGGCCTAGAGCATGGTCAGTTTTTATGTATGTGCCGCGTATCACTGTGAAAAAGGTATGTTCCTTTCTAGCCCCATTCAATTTTCTCCAGATGTCAATCATATCTAACTTTTCTAAAATTCTATTCATCAAAGGGCAGAGTCAAGATGGCAGAGTAGAAAGATGGACCTGTAGAAGCTTCCCCACATAGCCCATGAAATACCTGTAAGAAATGACTCTAAACAAATTCTAGAGCAGCAGAAGCCACAAAATGATGAAGTGAAAAAGATTTCCAGCCCAAGACAGCTTGGAAGGCTGACAAAAAAGGTCTATAACACCAAGCGCAGAGCAGAGTGCAGTCCAGTTTGGGCTGCATGTCATGACAAGGACAGGACCTGGAGCAGGTTTCAGGGAGCCACCAGCAGCAGTTCACAGATTGCTAAACCCACAAATGTCAGAGATAGCTTCAAAGGTAAGCGAGAAAGTTCCTTCACCCAGGAGAAGGGAACATGTTCTGGACTGCTAGCAGCAGTCACTATAGCAGCACCATCCATTTTTGGGGTGCTCTGCCTAAAGTTCCTGGGGTAATTGAGCTTCTGATAAGAATCTCAGCCCTAAGAGGAGGGCGTGCCCCCTCCAAAGCCCCTGGGGGAATTGAGCTATTCATTCGAATCTCAGCCTAGCCCTGGGAGCCCTCCACCTAAAGCCCCTGGGGGAATTGAGAGGGTGATCTGAATCTCAGCCCTGAGCATGGTCCTGGGGTGAGGAGGAGGAATGCTGGTGTGGTGGAGCTGGAGGTGGTTGTGGAGAGGGAATTCTACCCTCAGATTCTGGGCAGAAAAGTTTTTGGTTGCTCCCATACCAGTGCACAGGCCAGAAGAGGAGTAAGCTCCTTTTCCTTAATTGGGCCACATTGGAAGAACTGAGAACTTACATGTCCCCAGAGTATACTCTCCTCTTGCCAAAGGACTCAGAAGTCAAGTAACTGGGAAAATGCTCAAAAAAAGGGAAAAAATAAGACTATAGAAGTTTGCTTTCTTGGTGAACAGGTATTTTCTTTCATCCTTTCAGATTAGGAAGAACAGTGCATACCTTCAGAGGAAGTCAAGGCTTCCAAAACCTCCAAAATAAATATTTGGGTAGATGGAGGGATTACAGAGAGAGAGAGAGAGAGAGAGAGAGAGAGAGAGAGAGAGAGAGAGAGAGAGGGAGGGAGGGAGGGAGGGAGGGAGAGAGAACACAGGGTGAATTGAATAAGAAGGGAAGATATCTAAAAAAATAAAATGAAGCAGTGAGAGGAAAATACTGGGAGGAGAAAGGGAGAAATGGAATGGGGCAAATAATCTCTCATAAAAGAGGCAAAAATAAAAACTTTTCCAATGGAGGAGAAAAGGGAGGAGGTGAGAGGGGAAAAGTGAAGCTTACTCTCTTTGCATTTGGCTTAAGGAGGGAATAACTTGCTCACTCAATTTGGTATGAAGATCTATCTTACACTACAGGAAAGTAGGGGAGAAGAGGACAACTGGGATGGGGGGAATGATAGAAGGGAGGGCAAAATGGGAGGAAGAAGTAATTAGAAGTAAATGCTTTTGGGGGAGACAAGGTCAAAACAGAGAATAGAATAAATGCAGGGCAGGATAGGATGGAGGGAAATATAGTTAGTCTTACACAACATGACAATTATGGAAGTCTTTTGCAAAACTACATATATATATAGCCTATATTGAATTGCTTGCCTTCTCAGTGGGAATGGGTGGGCAGGGAGAAACGGAGAGAATTTGGAACTCGAAATTTTAGGAATGAATGTTGAGAATTGTTTTTGGATACAACAGGGAAATAAGAAATACAGGTAATGGGATAAAGAAATCTATCTTGCCCTACAAAAAGAAAGAGGAGATGGGGATAAGGGAAGGATGGGGTGGGACAGAAAGGAGTGCATATTGAGGGAAGAGGTAATCAGAATGGAAGGCATTATGGGGTGGAGGGAGAGGTGAAATGAGGAAAAATTTGGAACTAGAAATTTTGTACAAATGAATGTTGAAAACTAAAAATAAATAAACATTAAATAAATTAATCAATAAATATTTTTGTGCAAGTTGAACACTTTCCCATTTTTATAATCTCTTTGGGACACAGTCCTAGAAGCAATATTTCAAGGTTAAAAGGTATGCACATTTGGAACCCTTTGAGAATAGTTTCAAATTGTTCTCCAGAATGGTTAGATCAGCTCACAGCTTCATCAACAATGAAATAGTGTTCTAAATCTCCCACATCTTCTCCAACATTTATCATTTTCCTGTTTTTTCATGTTAGACAATCTGCTATGTGTGATATGGTAATTCTGAGTTGTTTTAATTTGCATCTCTCTGATCAATAGTTATTTAGAACATTTTTTCATATGTCTATAGATAGCTTATTTCTTCCTCTGAAAACTGCCTGTTCATATACTGTGACCATGCATCATTTGGGGAATGACTTGTATTCTTGTACATTTGTCTCAGTTCTCTATATATTTTAGAAGTGAGGCCTTTATCAGAGACAATAGTTGGAAAAAATTCTTTCTCAGTTTTCTACTTCCATCCTCATCTTGGTTGTACTGGGTTTGTTTGTGCAAAACCTTTTCAGTTTAATGTACTCAAAATTATCCATTTTGTACTTGATAATGTTCTCTATCTCTTGTTTGGCCATAAATTTCTCCATTCTCCATAAATCTGACATATACACTATTTCTTGCTCCCCTGATTTGTTTATGCTATCATTCTTCATACCTAGATAATGTGGACTTTATTCTCGTGTACAATGTCAGGCATTAGTCTATGACCAGTTTCCTCCATGATGTTATTCAGTTTTTCCAGCAGTTTTTGTCAAACAGTAAGTTCTTATCCCAGAAGCTCAGATCCTTCAGTTGATCTAACAGTACACTGCTATATTCATTGCCTACTATGTCATGAGTAACTAACATATTCCACTGGTTTATCCCTCTATTTCTTAACTATTTCCAAGTTGATTTTATGATTGCTGAAAACTGATATATGGAAGGGCTATGCCACCTTCCCTAGAATTTCTTTTCATTAGTTCCCTTGACATTCTGGACATTGTGTTTTTCCAGATGAATTTTGATATTATTTTTTCTATCTCTAGAAAATACTTTTCTGGTAGTTTTATTGTTATGGCACTAAATACATAAATTAATTTAGGTAGAAATATCATTTTTATTATAATGGCTTGGCTCACCCATGAGCAAAAGATGTTTTCCCAATTATGTAGATCTCACTTTATTTGTGTGATAAGTGTTTTGTAATTGCATTCATATAGTCCATGGGTTTGGTTTGGCAGGTAGACTTCCAAATATTTTAGAGTGTCTACCATAGCTATAAATGGGATCTCTCTTTCTATTTCTTGCTGTTGGGGTTTGTAAGTAATACATAGAAATGCGGATGACTTATGTGGGTTTAATTTGTATCCTGGAACTTTGCCAGAGTTGTTTGTAATTGCAAGTAGTTTTTTTTTTTTAACTTGATACTCTAAGATAATCTAATTATATCATCCTATCATCTGCAAAGAGTGATAACTCAGTTTCTTCTTTGCCTATTCTAATTCCTTCAATTTTTTTCTTCTCTTATTGCTAAAGCTAATATTTCTAGTGTCATATTTAATTGAATTATAAAGCAGCAATCATCAAAATCACTTGGTACTGGCTAAGAAACAGAGTGGTAGACCAGTAAAATAGGTTAGATACTCAGGACAGAGTAGTTAACGAATACAGCAATCTACTGTTTGATAAACCCAAGGACACAAGCTTCTGGGATAAGAACTCACTGACAAAATTTGCTGGGAAAACTGGATAACAGAGTGGTGGAAACTGGATATAGACGAATGCCTGACACCATACATAAGAATAAAGTCCACATGGATACATGATCCAGGTATAAAGAGTGATACTATAAACAAATTAGGGGAGCAAGGAATAGTGTATTTATCAGATTTATGGAGAAAGAAATAATTTTTGACTAATCAAGAGATAGAAAGCATTATGAAGTGCAAAACGGATAATTTTGATTACAGTAAACTGAAAAGGTTTTGCACAACCAAACCCAATGCAACAAGATTAGGAGGGAACCAGAAAACTGAGAAAGAATTTTTGCAATTAGGGTCTGTGAGAAAGGCCTCATTTCTAAAATATATAGAGAAATGAGTCAAATGTACAAGAATACAAGTTATTCCCCTTTTAATAAATGGTCAAAAGATATGAACAGGGAATTTTCAGAGGAAGGAATTAAAACTATCTATAATCATATGAAAAAATGCTCTAAATCAGTATGGATTAGAGAGATGCAAATCAAAACAACTCTGAGGTACCCCATCACACCTATCAGATTGGCTAACATGACAAAACAAGAAGATGATAAATGGTGGAGAAGATGTGGGACAGCTGGAACACTAATTCATTGTTGGTGGAGCTGTGAGCTCATCCAACTGTTCTGGAGAACAATTTGGAACTCTGCCCAAAGGACTACAAAAATGTGCATACCGTTTGACCCAACAATATTGCTCCTGGGACTCTATCCCAAAGAGATCATAGAAGTGGGAAACCTTCCAATATGTACAAATATATTTATAGCAGCTCTCTGTTTTATGGCAAAAACTGAAAATCATGGTGATGCCCATTAGTTGAGGAATGGCTGAACAAGTTCTGGCATATGACTGAAATGGAATACTGCTGTGCTATGGAAAATGATGAACCAGAAGACTTCAGAGAAGCCTTGAAAGACTTAAATGAACTGGTGCTGATTGAAAGGAGCAGAACCAGGAGAACTTTGTACACAGCAACAACTACAGTGTGTGAGGAATTTTTCTGGTAGACTTGGTACTTCATTGAAATGCATGGACTTAAAAAATATCCAGTGTACTCTTGAGGCAAAACACTTTCCACATCCAAAGAACTATGGAATTGGAGCACAGACAGAAACAGACCATTTTCTTTTGTATTATGTTTTGTTTTGTTTTGTTTTATGGTTCCCCCATTCATTTTAATTCTTCTATGAAACATGCATTTAATAGGAATGTACGTGTTGAAACTATATAAGATTGTAAGCTGTTTCAGGGAACGAGTGTGAAGGAAAGGAGGAATAAAGGGGAGGGAGTGGAAAAAATCTAAGATATATGGAAGTGACTGTCGACTACTGAAAGCAAATGAAATAATTCAATTTTTTAAAAAAGTTGTTGCATTCTTTTGACTAATGTCTCATTTAAAATTTTTGCATCTATATTCATTAGAGAAATTGGTCTATAATTTTCTTTCTCTGTTTTGACTCTTCCTGTTTTATGTACGAGAACCACATTTGAATCATAAAAAGAATTTGGTAAAATTTCTTCTTCCTCAATTTTCCCAAATAATCTATATAGTATTGGAATTAACTGCTCTTTAAATGTTTGATAAAATACACTTATAAATTCATCTAGTCCTGGAAATTTTTTTCCTTGACAGTTCGTTGATGGCTTCTTCAATGTCTTTTTTTGATATGGGGTTAGTTAAGTATTCAATTTCCTCTTCCATTAATCTGGGCAATTTATATTTTTTTAAAAATATTCATTCATTTCACTTAGAACATCAAATTTATGGGCATACAATTGGGAAAAGTAATTTCTAATTATTGCTTTGGTTTCCTCCTTGTTAGAGGTGAGTTCATCATTTTCATTTTTGATATTGGTAATTTGATTTTCTTATTTCTTTTTTTAATCAAATTGACCAAAGGTTTATCAATTTAATTGTTTTTTCATAAAACCAATTCTTAGTTTTATTCATTCAATAGTTTTATGAATTTCAAATTTATTAATCTCTCCTTTGGTTTTCAGTATTTCTAATTTGGTAATTAATTGGAGAGTTTCAATTTGTTCTTTTCCTAGCTTTTTCAGCTGCGTGCCAAATTCATTGATCTCCTCTTTCTATGCTTTATTCATGTGGGTATTCAATGATATAAAACTCCCCCTAAGAACTGTTTTTGCAGCATTCCATAGGTTTTGATAGGTTGTCTCACTATTGTCATTCTCTTGAATGAAGTTATTGATTGTTCCTATGATTTGTTGTTTAACCCACTCACTCTTTTGAACTAGACTATTTAGTTTCCAATTAATTTTTGGTTTATCTTTCCATTTCCTTTTATTACATATAATTTGTATTGCATTATGATCTGAGATGAATGCATTGAATATCTCTGCCTTTCATCACTGGGTTGTGAGGTATTTATGACCTAGTACATGGTCAATTTCTGTATATGTGCCTTGTACCACTGAGAAAAAGGTATATTCCTTTCTTTCCCCATTCAGTTGTCTCCACAGATCTATCATATCAACCTTATTCAGAGTTTTATTCACCTCCTTAACCTCTTTCTTGTTTATTTTGAGGTTAGATTTATCAGGTTTAAAGAGGGGGAGTTTGAAGTCCCCCACTAATATAGTTTTGCTGTGTATTTCTTCCTGTAATTCCCTAAACTTCTCCTCTAACAATTTGGAAGCTATAACAATTGGTGCATATAGGTTTAGTAATGATATTGTTTCATTGTCTATGGTGCCTTTGAGTAGGATATGGTTTCCTTCCTTATTTCTTTTGGTTAGATCTATGTCTGAGATTAGGATTGCTACCTCTGCTTTTGTTTTACATCAGCTAAAGTATAATGTATTGTGCTTCAAACTTTCACTTTTACCCTGTGTGCATCCCCCTGTTTCAAATGTGTTTCTTGTAAGCAACATATTGTTGGATTATGGTTTGTAATCTATTCTGCTATCTTCCTCCATTTTATGGGAGAGTTTATCTTATTCACATTCAAAGTTATGATTACTATTTGTGTCTTTCCCTCCATCCTATTCCCGCCCCCCACATTTATGCTTTTAGTTCTCCCTTCCTCTCTTGAAGAGAATTTTAGTTTTTTACCACTACCTCCCTCAGTCTTCCCTCCCGTCTATCAGGCCCCCTCCCTTTTACTCCCCTTTTCCCTTACTACTTCTTCCCTACCTTTAGCCTCCCTTCTCTTTTCTTTCTCCTTTCCCCTCTTACTGCCTATTGGGCTAGTTAGATTTCTATACTTAACTGATTTTGTTGTTCCCTCCTTAAATCAAATCAGATGAGAGTAATTCTCAAACAGTATTCATCTCTCTCCCCTCTTTCCATCTATTGCAATATGTTTTTGTGCCTCTTCCTGTGATGTAATTTACCTTTTTATGTCTCCTCCTTTTCACATCTCTCATTACAATCCCTTCATACCCTTAAATCATATTTTTATCATCACATCATTTAATTTATTAACTAATAGTCCATTTAATTTTTTAAAAAGGTAGCAGAAAATCAAATTACCAATGTTAAAATGAAAAGGATAAAAACACCACCAATTAAGACAAAAGTAAATCAATTTTTAGAAGTTATTTTGCTCTATTATGTGCCAATAAAAATGAGAATCTAAGTGAAATGGATACACATTTGGAAAAAATATATAAATTATCCAGATTAAAGACAAAATATTGGAAAAAATTGAATGAGCCATCAATGATCTCCCTAACAAAAAAAAATATCCTGGAACAGATGGATTTACAAATTAATTACACCAAACATTTAAGAAATAATTAATTAACTCCAATACCATGCAAACTATTTGAAAAAATTGATAAAAAAAAGATGTCTGACCAAATTCCTTCTATGACATAAAGGTAGTTTTGATACTTAATCCAGGGAGAGGTAAAACCAAGAAAGAAACTTATAAGCTAATTTCCCTAATGAATATTGAGGCAAAAATTTAGAAATATATTATGATCAGGTAGGATTTATGCTAGGAATGCAATAGTAGGAAAACTATCAGCATAGTTGATCACATCAGTAAGAAAAACCTTAAAAAATCTGATAACCTCAACAAATACAGAAATAGCTTTTAACAAACTAAAGTATCTATTCCTATTAAAAACACTATAATACATAAGAATAAATGGAGCTTTTCTTAAAATTATAAGTAATATCTATCTTAAAGTGATGCAGTGTATAAAGTACTGGGTCTAGAGTCAAGAATTCAAATTGAATTCAAATCCATCTTCAAACACTTACTAACTTTGTGATCTCACTTAGTTTTGTTGGCCTCAGTTTCTCCATCTGTAAAACTGGCTGGAAAAGGAAATGGCAAACCATTCCAGTATCCTTGCCAACAAAACCCCAGGAAAACAACTAAACAATTATCCATCTAAAACCAAGAACAAGAACTATCTGTAATGGAAATAATCTAAAAGTCTCCCAATAAGATTGGGGTGAAGCAGTGATATCTATTATTGCCATTATTATTAAATATTGTACTAGAAATACTAACTATAGAAATAAGACAAGAAAAAGAAATTGGAGAAATAAGAATAGGTAATGAAGGACAAAACTATCAGTTTTTATAGGTAATATGATGCATCAAATTCAAGGCAAAGTCAGGACTTGAATTGAGATTTGTATTTCTGATGCAGCCAAAGTTGTCAGCGACGATTTTTTTTCATTTTATCCTAAGGCCTGATTCTGTGAAATGACGAACCAAAAAACATCTTCATATCTTAACTTCCAGGATTCTTTCTTCTAAAACAGAGATGTTCAGGCCCTCCTCAGTGTGGCCTGAACTAGATTAAAATATAATTGGCATATGTTTAACAAAATAAATAGAAATACACTAGAACATAAAGGATGCTTATGTGGCTCTGTTTCTATTTAAGTTTGATACAACTGCTCTTACCCATTGAATGGTAGATAAATAGGATATTGTGGAACCAAGAATTCCCAGAGCCTGGGACCAATCCTCCACCATACTTAATAGCATATCTGTAATAAAATTAGGGAATTGAACTAAAGTTTCTAAGATCCATTTTATCTCCAACATTCTGTGTTGTGAAGTCCCTTTCACATTTGACATTACTTCATCTAAATTGTAAAGTACCTTCCAACTCTCTATCCTCTGTCCAAAAGTCTCTTCAAACTCTTACATATTATGTTTCTGAGATATGTTTTTTTTTTAATTGGCTTAGGGTGGCATATGCCTTAAAGGTTTTTTTATTACCTAGGCAAGTTTCATACCCGCAGACTATGCTCTGTCATGCCCAGTGAATCACGTTGAAGCAAAGGGTTTGACCTTCAATCAGTAAGAGATACCATACATTCAAGTTGCACCTTGAAATAGGGTTTTGTGTTCACTAGGTATGTATCTAAAATATCATAAACTTGAGTACATATCAAAATAATTTTGGTCATTCAAAATAATATGTCATTTTTATATATTGAATGTAAAAACTATCTCTCCTGTCCTATGTTCCCCATCCCAATTCTGTGGTTCACTCCTACAAGGAGTCTTTCAGCTCTAACATTGACTATCTCTGTGAATTTGGTATAGTTACATCTTTTCTTTAGAAGCAAAATTTCTCATCTGAAGTGCAAACATGAGATATTTAATCAAATTATTTATTCTGTCCATTCAAGGTCTAATATTCTATTTTTGGAGGTCCTATAAGTTCTAACATTCAGTGTTCTATATTATAATCTATTTTCTAGCTCTGTTTTATATTGTAAGAAGCATTACAACTCTTAATCTCAATGTTCAAGCCTTATGTCTCTTCTATGGAACCTACCAATGGAATAAATTATACCTGTATAAGGATACATTCTTAAACAAATGAATTGAAGCCTTCTTGGCTAGAACAAATGACATCTCTAGCCTATTTCTTCATTTGTATATAACAGAACTACAAATAACCACGTGTGTAAAGTTGTAACCATCATCAAAGCTCTCAAGTATGGAAAAAGAGGAACAAAGAAATTGCTAATTGGCATTAGGGTTTCCTCTTCTCCCACACCACAGAATGACAAATTCGCTACCAGTCTGATCTTCACTTGGCTCTCTTCCAGTGTTTCACCATTATCCACCTTGATCCTAGTATTCAATTCTTATTCGGAATTGAGACTGTCAACATAAGAGAGAAGTTATACCACAGGGAAAGAAAGAGAACAACTGTAGCTCTGAGGATAATAGCAATAGTATTTTTGCAGTATTTTAAAGAATGGAAAATGATTACCTGAATGAATGAAAAAAGATTTATTAAGCACATAGTAAAATTTGCCAAGTACAATACTGGTACTAGAAACTTTAAAACACACACACACACACACACACACATATGTATATATATACATATATATGTATATATATATACATATATATACATATATATGTATATATATACATACACACACACACACACACATATGTGTGTGTATGTATAGTCCCTTCAAGAAGCTTACATTTTGATAGGAAAGGGGGACATCAAGAAAGTGATAAAGATGATGGAGTAGAAAGATATACATATGCAAGCTCCTAACTCACAGCCCATAAAATACCTGTAAAGAAGAATTCCCAACAAATTCTAGAGCAGCAGAAGCCACACAACAATGGAGTGGAGGAGATTTCTGTTCCAGAGAGACCTGAAGAACCAACACCAAAGGTCTGTTGAGCACCAGACCTGGAGCAGAGCCCAGCCCTGCCTTGGCCTCTGGCACTGAGAGGAGCAGATCTGAGCAGGCTCCAGGGACAGAATCTCCAGTACAGGAAGCTCAGGTCCCTCCACCCACAGACACCAAAGGTCAGTGAGAGGGTCTTTTCAGCTTGCCAAGAGGGGAACAGGGTGTCTCCATAATTCAGGCCACCTCAAGAGGCAGCAGCAGAGAAAGCAGCAGACAAGGGCTCCCAAAGTAGGCAGGAGCACAGATCCATTGCTGGAGGTCTCTGCATAAACCCCCTGAGGGATCTGAGCCCTGGTGGTGGCCCTGCCCCCACCCAAGCACCTGAACTTAATCTCACACTGAATAACAGCCCTGCCCCCACTGAAAGCTGGGAAGCAGCATTTGAATCTTAGCCCCCAAGCACTAACTGTGCAGATCTGGAAGCCAGGTAGGTGTGGAGAGGAAACTCAGAAGTCAAGTAACTGGCTGGGAAAATGCCCAGAAAAGGGGAAAAATATAAGACCATAGAAGGTTACTTTCTTGGTGAACAGATATCTCCTCCCATCCTTTCAGATGAGGAAGAACAATACTTGCCATTAGGGAAAGACATAAAAGTCAAGGTTTCTGTATCCCACACATCCAAAATAAATATTCAGAGGACTCAGGCCATGGAAGAGCTCAAAAAGGATTTTGAAAATCAAGTTAGAGAGGTGGAGGAAAAACTGAGAAGAGAAATGAGAGAGGTGAAAGAAAAGCATGAAAAGCAGGTCAACACCTTGCTAAAGGAGACCCAAAAAAATGCTGAAGAAAATAACACCTTGAAAAATAGGCTAATTCAATTGGCAAAAGACGTTCAAAAAGCCAATGAGGAGAAGAATGCTTTCAAAAGCAGAATTAGCTAAATGGAAAAGGAGGTTCAAAAGCTCACTGAAGAAAATAGTTCTTTCAAAATTAGAATGGAACAGATGGAGGCTAATGACTTTATGAGAAACCAAGAAATCACAAAACAAAACCAAAAGAATGAAAAAATGGAAGATAATGTGAAATATCTCATTGGAAAAACAACTGACGTGGAAAATAGATCCAGGAGAGACAATTTAAAAATTATGGGACTACCTGAAAGCCATGATCAAAAAAAGAACCTAGACGTTATCTTCCATGAAATTATCAAGGAAAACTGCCCTGATGTTATAGAATCAGAGGGCAAAATGGATATTGAAAGAATTCACCAATCACCACCTGAAAGAGATCCAAACAAAGAAACTCCTAGGAACATTGTGGGCAAATTTCAGAGTTCCCAGATCAAAGAGAAAGTACTGCAAGCAGCTAGAAAGAAACAATTTGAGTACTGCAGAAATACAATCAGGATAACACAGGATCTGGCAGCTTCAACATTAAGGGATTGAAGGGCTTGGAATGGGACATTTCAGAGATCAAAGGAACTGGGAATGAAACCAAGAATTACCTGCTCACCAAATCTGAGTATAATACTTCAAGGGAATAGATGGTCATTCAATGATATAGACGACTTTCAATCATTCATATTGAGGAAAAGACCAGATCTGTATAGAAAAATTTGACTTCCCAAGACAAGAATCAAGAGAAGCATGAAAAGGTAAACAGGAAAGAAAAATCACAAAAGACTCTCTAAAGCTGAACTGTTTACCTTACTACATGGAAAGAAAATATTTTTAACTCTTGAATCTTTTCTCAGTATTTGGGTAGATGGAGAGATTGTACACGCACACACATACACACACACACACACATACACTTATATAGATAGAGAGTACAGGGTGTGCTACATCAGAAGAGATAATATCCACAAAAAAATAAAATAAAATAAAATTAAAATTAAGGGGTGAAGAAGGAAAATACCAGGAAGAGAAAGGGAGAAATGGAACAGGGTAGGCTACAACTCATAAAAGACATAAGAAAAATCTTATTCAGTGGAGGAGAAAAGGGAGAAGGGGAGAGGGGAAAAATGAAGCTACCCTCTCCACATGTGGCTGAAGAAGGGAATAACATGCTCACTAAATCTGATATGAAAATTTATATCACACCACAGGAAAGTAGGAGAGGAGGCAACAAGTGGGGTGAGCGGAATGTTAGAAGGGAGGGCAAATGGGAGAAGGGAGTTACTAGAAATAAACACTTTTGGGAAGGGACAAGGTCAATTGTGGGAAAAGAAATAAGGGGGGATAGAGTAGGACAGAGGGAAATATAATTAGTATTACACAACAGGATTATTATGGAAATGTTTTGCAAAAGAACACATATTTAGTCTGTATTGAATTGCTTCTCTTCTCAGTGGGGCTGGGAAGGAAGCGGGGGAGGGAGAGAAGTTGGAATTCGAAGTATTAGAAACAAATGTTGAGAATTTTTATTGCATGTGATTGGGAAATAAGAACTACAGAGAATGGGGTATAGAAATTTATCTTGCCCTACAAGAAAAGAGAGAAGATGGGGATAAGGGAAGGGTGGGGTGTGATAGAAGAGAGGGTACATTGAGGAAAGGAGTAATCAGAATGCAAGGTATTAGGAAGTGAGGGGAGGGGAGTGATGGGGAGAAAAATTGGACATGTTACAAAGTGAAGTAAAAGCAATTAGTATCAAAACAATTGACTGAATTAATTACTGAGAGTAAATCAATGACATCTTTAGTTTGCGGAAAGGAATTTCAGTCTGTTTCCTAGAGGAAGGTAAATTTGGGTAAAACTTGGCATTGATGGAAAAGTTAAGGTTTTAATGGTAAATTTGATTTTATGATTTCTTTTTAATCTGGAACTAGCACATGTATAGAAAGGCAGGTAAGCCACTTAAGACTTGCTTCAAAAGATATTTCTTAGCCAAAGTGAAATTATAATCGTATTTGAAACCTGGTTATTGGAACTTGCCATTTTTAGATGCTATGGGACTATTAAGTGAATGTTCTTCTGAGTCTAACTCCAAGCAAGAAAGGATCTGAGCATCCAAGCCATGATCCCAGGAAGCTGGTGAGATGCTGGTATGAACTGTAAAAGGTGATCTCATGGGAAGGGTGGGAAAGTAGCTGTTCAGCCTGGGCTGAGGTAGGATTCTCCTGACTCAATTTCCCCACTAACACCTGGCAGACTTTAAGCCTGACTGAATGCAAGTGGACAATCTAATCCTGCCTGGAACTGACATGAAGTTGGGGAGATATTGTATCACTGCAATGTCCCTACTCTTGGTGGCAATTACTTATAATCAAAAGGTTTGTAAGCTTAATACCAGTTTTATTCAATTATAGATTATTCGTAGGGGAACATCTGAGGTTAAGTCTAAAATTAAGCTATTATGCATAGGACTTTAGACGACCAACAATAAGTTAGAGTCCTTTAATTCTTAGTAATACTGTGGAGACAATTAGGTCAAGAGCTTGTGAAGTTAGCAACATAAATATTATTTGTGTCTCAGTTGGTTAAAGTTTTAAAAAAAAATTCTTTTGTGGTCCATATTGTAAATGCTTTAAAAAGAAGTATCACCTGACCAAAAGTTTGAATTGTTTTATTTGTTATAAACTGTGTTAAAAATGAAAAATAAAATTTAAAAAAGAAAAAAGGAAAGGGGGATATGTATAAGGGAGAAAAGGAATTTTGTTCTGCGGAAGTGGAAAAGGGGGAAGGGAGGATGTCTGGAGAAGATAAATATCATATGAGGTGGAAGACAGCTAGTGAGATCACACAGGTAAATGATTGGATGGGATGTGAAGCTGGAGTGTGGTCTGATCTCTGGGACAGTCAGTGGGCTTTATAAGCTAACAGAGCTAGACTCAGTAACCAATAAAATGGGTTGCCACCTAGGGTGAGAGCTCCAAAGGTGAGTGTCCCAGTGTTTCACCTCACTCTTTGATCTTTCTTTGATTTCATTTAAATGCAAAGTGATTCTTGGTACTGATCTTGGCTTCATCACCCAAGCCTCCACATAGTTTCTGTGTGTTTGTGCTGGTGAGGTGGGGTAGGGAAGAAGCGGTGTTTTCATGCTGTGCCATTCTGTCTCCATGAAGCAGAGAATCTTGGTTCTGGAAAGATCCTTAGAACCTAACTCATAATTATGGAGGTTATAGGAGTTAAAAGGATTTTTCTAACCCTAAAGAAAGAGATATTCAAGACTAGATATTGATCAGGGTAGTTTTATTAAGGGGATAGATGTATTATTCTTAGTATTCTTAATACTATTATGCATGGCATAAATCTTGCACATGGATAAGCAAGTAAGTGTATTCAAGTTTCTTAATACTGGAAAGGAAACTATAGGGGATCTAGTGCAACTGGTAAATGAATAAAAATCCTCTCCTGCAACATTTCCAACAAATAGTTATCCTTTGCTTGAGATAAGCATGGATGAGAGTTTTTATTATATCTTTAACTCCAATGACAAGAAGCTCACTACCTAACAGAAAAACTCATTCAGTTTCTCAAGTTATAATTATTGAAAATTTTTAAAAATAGATCTTGCTTGATATCTTTAGTTTTTATATTGCCTAGATTTTCCCCATAATATTCTCCTGACTTCTCCCAGAATTTCAACCTTATAAGAAATATCTTTTTGGAAAGTGGAAAAATCAACAAAACTAATCAACACATGTAAATAATACCTGATACAGTGTTCCATACCTGTAGAAATGCCCCCTCTGCAAATGAATGGAAGGAGGTATGTTTTCATAGCTCTTCTTTGGAGCCAATTTTTTTCTCATTTCATAAAATCCATTTTCTATCATTTAGTGCCTCTCATTTTTGAAGGGTTACATTTATTGTTTCCTTGGCACAGCTTTCTTCACTTTCATGTAATTCTTTCCATGATTTTCTGTATCACCATATTCAATGGCATCCATATGCTATATTTTGCTTAAACATTTCCCAGCTGAAGAGTCTCTACCTTGTTTCCAGTCCTTTGCTATCACAAATAGTTTATTGATAAATATTTTGGTGCAGATAGAGTCTTTCTTTTTGCCATTGACCTCCTTAGGGCACAGGCCTAGAAGCAGAATTTCCAAGTGAAGTGTATAGGTGTTTCAGCCACTTTATTTGCACAATTCCAAATCACTAGGAACTTGTTTCCCCTTATATTTACCTAAGGGCTGCCTCTTGAACATTGCTTCTGGGACTAAATAAAGTATACTTAAAGTCTCTTCCCCATGATAACCTTTCAAAGAGTTGGAGATGGTAATAATATCTACGATGTCTCCTCTGCTGCAGACACAGTCTTTCATCCCATCACTTCAGGGCAAGTTTTCAAATTATTTCATTACTCTGGCCATCCTCCTTTTAATGCTCAGCAACATATTAATATATTTTTTGAAATGTGATCCCAAGAACTGATCACAATATTTCAGATAGAATCTTACCATGGCAAAACAATGTGTCTCTATCCTTACTTTTTCTTCTCCTATTTTCCCCCTACCATCAAACACATTCACATTAGTGGTGTTTGTTGACTTTTTTTTAACCCTGGAGGTTACTGAAGGTCTCCTGAAATTCAAGTCAGATGCTGCCTCCCTAAAATCCATCATCCCACTCAGCCAGACCCTCATCTTATCCTTTTTTTTTCCTCATCAAAGGCCTGATATCAGCATGACTACATTTTAATAGCTGCCTGCTCACTGGACCAACTCCCCAATGAAGTGAATAGAAATACAGCCATTTCAGCTTGGGGCCTCAATCATTCTTGGAAAGGACACTAACCTTCAGATCTGGGGATACAGAGGCAGACTATAGCACTGCAGTTGCTGTTTTCAATTATCTGAAGGACTATCATTGAGAAGAGGGTAAATTAGAGATTAATTTTGGATTGACTTATTTATATTATGAATCTTAAATCTGAAAGGAACCTTAGACTACATATCAAAGAAATTTTTTCTCTGAAAGAGACTTTAGAATACATAATGTCACCTCAGCATTTTATTTTTTGTTCAATATCTAATTTTCCCAAATAAATGCAAAATCAATTTTAACACTTTTTTTTTAAATTTTGAGTTCCAAATTCTCTGCCTCCCTTCCTTTTCCCAATGAGATAGCAAGCAATACATATAGGTTATACAAATATAGTCATGTAAACCACATTTCCATGGAAAATATAAATATTTGGACATGGAAGGGATCTTAGAGTTCAGATAGTAAAATCTATACATTTTTCTCAGAAAAAAAACTGAGGCTCAGAGTGATGAAGTGACTTGCCCACAGTCATATGAAGAAGTCATAAGATTAGATATTTTGTTTAGACCCAGGAATTAATGGAACTAAAAATGATAGAAGATGACATTGGTTCAAAACAAGAAATAATTACCTCATAATTGAAACATACCCCTTTTTGATCAGCTGAGGTGCCCGTGAGGAGTGCCCTAAGCAGCCATGGCACCCAGCTGAAATGGCGTGATTCTGAAGTCCCATTTCCACAAAGACTGACAAAGATGAGTTGCTACATGGTTTAACCAGCCGGCCAGGAAGATCAGAAGGCAAAAGACTCGTCAACCAAAAGCCCGTCGAATTGCTCCTCGCCCTGCATCTGGTCCTATCTGGCCCATCGTGAGGTGCCCTACTGTCTGATACCACACCAAAGTACGTGCTGGTAGAGGATTCAACTTGGAGGAGCTTCGGGTGGCTGGTATCCATAAAAAGGTGGCATGGACCATTGGTATTTCCGTGGACCCTCGTAGCCGAAATAAGTTTACAGAGTCTGTCCAGGCAAATGTGCAGCGGCTGAAAGAATATCGTTCCAAACTGATACTCTTCCCAAGGAAACCATCTGCACCTAAGAAGGGATATAGCTCGGCTGAAGAGCTCAAGTTGGCAACCCAGCTTACAGGACCAGTTATGCCCATCAGAAATGTCTACAAGAAAGAGATAGTTCATGTCATTACTGAAGACGAGAAGAATTTCAAGGCATTCGCTAGTCTTCGAATGGCCCGGGCCAATGCCCATCTCTTTGGAATCCGGGCAAAACGAGCCAGGAGGCTGCAGAGCAAGATGTTGAGAAGAAAAAGTAAAGAGCCTCTAAGAACTTTGAATAAAATAATACAAAATAGCTGTGTGACATTGTCTTGGGTCACTGGTATGGAGCTGGAGAGGGATTAAAAAGCCAATCTGTCTGGGGGAGGAGTCCTGGGAGCAAGTTGTTCTCCTTGTTCAGAACAGGTGTGGTTGCCCCTCAGGAGCATGAAAATACTACTGACATAGGCTTTGGGTTGTGGAGATAAAACACTTGGGCCTCGGCTCTCTACCTGTTGACAGTCTTAAAATGGCTTTTGGTTTGTTCTCTAGCTGTTGTTTCCATGGAGAACCTTAAGTGCCTTGGTGGAGAAGACCCATCTCCAATGTTGTCCATTCATTTGGTGTTAGGGTGCTTTGGTTTTACCACACGATTTTATCTTAAAAATCACCCACTCAATGAGGCTTCTGTCACCTGAGCCTAAGTAAAGGGAGGAAGGTTTGAGATCTTTCCTTTTCTCTCCAAACCTCTGTTATAGTACTTTTAGTAGGCCGCCTCTGTCACTTGATGCCTTGAAGCCTTCCTAGCTCTGCTCTGTTTCCATTATGCCAATAGTCTTGACATGACAGCCTTCCAGGGCTAACTTCTTTGATGGTAGAGCTCATTGCTGGACATGCTTCCCTCACCCATATTAAGTAACCAACTACTTGCATTCCACTTTGATCACCCCCCAACCAGACCCATGATTCTTCAGGACTCTGAGGCCAGTGTTCTATCCATGGCCAAACAGCTCTCCTTAGGAACACAACAGTTTTTCTGACATCATGCCGTAGGTCCTACTTTCCTCTCATAAGGTGAGGTTTCCTCTAAATGTTCTCCAGGATCTTTAATTCAGTTGCCTTATTAATTTTTATATTTTACATGGATATTGACATGCACTTTGGGAGGAAGTTACACTTATTTCATCTTGCATAGCTAATGTTTCACTGAAACCTCATTGATTATTTTGTACAGTATGAGTTACTGGTCTGCTAAGAATTTTCAGCTATTACCCAGTTGATGAGAGCTCACTTCAGTTCTAAGAAATAGTACTACGATGGAGTATACTGAAACTATTTTTGACTGACTTTCTTGGGATCTATCCCTGTCACTGCTGTTGCCATATTCTAGTCTTATTTTGTTGTTGTTGTTGTAATTACAAATTGATATTCAGAAAAATTGAACCAGTTGGTATTCGCTACGCATGTGTTTAATATACACAACTTTCTCATGTCTCCAAATATTGACTGGTTTTTTTTGCCAGTTTCCAGGCTATGTATGAACCCCCTTCCTTTATGTTTCTCTTAACCAATGAGTTTGTGTACCCATTGCACTTCGGTGTTTTTTCATTACCACCATAGCAGTTCTTGTGATAGGCTTATAAAACTGCATTGATGCCTAGTAACTCATGCAAATAACAGTGATCCACAATAAAAAAAAAAAAAATGAAAAGAAACATACCAATGAAGTAACATGTGTACTTCTCCTTAAGTGGTGAGTGTACTGTCTCTACAAGTATTCCAGAAAAGGCTAGATGACCACTAGGGCATTTTAAACTGACATTCCTTCTCAGTTAAGTGATGGCCAAGATGATCTCTAAGTTCCCTTCTGGCTCAGGTATTCTAAGATTCTGAGCACAGAAAAAACAAAGAAGCCTGCCTCCTCTCTTTACATTTGGATTCTGATTTCAGTGAGACACCCACCCTGCATGGCTCACTCTTCCCAGAGTCCCCACTTCAAAACAACTTTAAGGATCTAAGGTTCACTGTGAATAACAGTAGCCAGGGGTTCTGTTTCTGCCCAATGGGAAGCTCCTTCTATTGACTGTGGAATTTACATTAATATTTATTTATCTGAGGTATCACACATACATTTGCATATATGTATGTGTGTCAGTCAGTCAGTAAGCCTTCATTAAGTGCTCACTATATGCTAGACAATGAACTAAATTCTAGAGAAACAAAGAAATACAAAAACAGAGTCTGCCTCTAAATGAAGCATGTGTTCTAATTGGGGAAGACAAGATAAAATTAATTTCATACTATCTATATTAAGTAAACCAAAGCTAATATGAGAGGGGAAGTCATTTGCAACTGATAGGACTGAGAAAGACTTTCTGAATTGTATAAGACAAGCTAAATTTGAAGAAAGCCAGGGAAATGGAGGCAGAGATGCAGAGCATTCCAGTTATTGGTAGTGAGATAGGAAGTGAAGTATCATGTTTAAGAAACTACAAGTACAAATGCAGCTGGATCATACAAGATAGCCTCAAAATTTTAGTGTAGTCCTTGAGTTCTAATAGCTTAAGGACTTTAGGGATACCTTTAAGAAGATTGGCAAGGTAAAAAGGAATCAGTTTTTTAATAGCTTTGAATACAGAAGTTTATATTTTATCCTGAAGTTAATAGGGAACCACTGGAGCTCACTGATTATGACATGGTAAGATCTACACTTTGGAAAAATATACATGACAGCAGGTGGAATTAGAATTGGGGTAGAGAGAGACAAGGAAGGCATAACATTTAGATTATTACAGTAGTCCCAGAAAGAGGTGATGAGGGGCAAATGTATGAGAGTGGCTGTGTGAATAGAGAAAAGGGATTGTGTATAAGACATGTGCAAGTCAAAACAATAAGACCTGCCTGACATCAAAGTGAATATATGTGGTGAGCTTGGGGCAAAATGTAATATATGAATAAGATGTATGACTTCAATTTAATGCTATGCCTTCCCTCTATTATGTGTGTGTGTATTTACACACATACCTATATATGTATATGTGTCTATATGTATATATATGTGTGTGTGTATGTGTACGTGTGTGTATATACATGTGTGCGTGTATATATAGATAGATCCAGATATAGATATATAGCACAATAGTGTTTGCATGTTGTCTCCTCCAAAGGACTGTGAACTCTTTGAGAAAAGCGACTGTTTTTTGGCTTTTAGTGTATCACTAATGCTTTAGTGTATCACTAATCACTATAGTGCCAAGTATCAAAAAATGCTTGTTGATTTGAAGAGCATAGAGATTAAGTGATTTACACAAGTTAATAATACATAGTCATTTTGGCATAGCCAGAATTCTAATTCAAGTCTTCTTAATCAAAATCTATGTAATAGTAAGCACCTCAACATACGCAAGAGGGCCTGCTATCACAGGTTCTTATATCTGCATTCATAAAAGGAAAAGCAACTTTTGAGGGGTTAACAGTCACTTTAATCAAGCACAGGTATCAGAGAA
The DNA here is from genome assembly GCF_028372415.1 of Notamacropus eugenii. Taxonomy (NCBI): domain Eukaryota; kingdom Metazoa; phylum Chordata; class Mammalia; order Diprotodontia; family Macropodidae; genus Notamacropus; species Notamacropus eugenii. The sequence goes on from NC_092872.1 coordinate 381,823,094, forward strand.
AATCAAAATTTCGGAGAAATCAAAAATCAATAGACAGCACTTCCAAACTGTCTGACTGTTAACATGTACATATCTTTACCAGAGAGGGAAGCACCAACATCTGGGTTTTCAAAAAGCCAGGGGACTGTTTAGCAGCTTCCCAGAGTCTCGTTTGGCACACAGGCCTTCTTCTAAAAACTAAATCCTGAAGTAAAACCTCACCCTCAGAGTATTTATTCACATTTCAGAGCCAGGGGTCATAACCCTCAGACCCAGTGCCTCAATACAAAAAATCAAAAGGTACTTGGGACTCTCCTAAAAAATAACCCCCCTAATCAAGCTTCCCTCAATGGGGAGGTCTATCAGTGAATGAGGAAGATCTTCTTTAATTACATTATTCAATCAGAGGCACTTTTGGTAAAACAAAAACATCAAAAGATCCTAATTTGATTGCCATCACAACCTAGCACAGTTTCCATCATTCCACTCTAACTTCATTGTATAAAGAATGTCAAATCTGAAAGACACTGTAGAATATACAACATCAGACTGGGACAGGAACTTAGACAGCATAAAATTCAATCATCCTTGTTACAGACATGAGAAAAATGAGGTCCACAGGAAGGACATATAGAAGTCAATAGAAAAGCCAGGACTAGAACCCAAGCCTCTTGACCCTTAGTCCAATAAGCTTCTCACAATGGTCGGAGCTTCTCCTAATGCTTGCTAATTTGGTTTTGTTAATTGGTTGAATCACAGTGCTACAAAAGGACAGTGTTGCCAACCTCAAGTTTCTTCCTCTTCCACTTACAATGTTATAAATAGACATATTTTTTAATCCCATAAACTTGCTGAGCCCTGTGCTCTTGGGAGTGTTAAAGCCAAGCTTGCTTATTTACTTTTATTTTTTCACTGTTTTCCTTCTTTTTTATGATACTGGCTTCCTACCGTGTGGCAGAAACACATAAAAATAGGCATAAAAGTAAGACAATGTGCCCCAAATGCTGTATTAACTGGGAAATAAGTTTAAATGTCTTCAGAACAGGGCTTGCTGCTCTCTTCCCACAGCCACAGCAAATTCTGATGCTGAAATTCTCCTTTCATCCCTAATAAAGGCCTTAGAATTCTCTATCAGAAAATCAGGATCTTGTCAATGGCTTAAGAACTGTTAATTGCCTGTGTCATCTCAGTCCTAAAAAGTACCTTGTAGAAGTAACGGGTGCTGGAATTTCATTGACAACTGGTAAAAAGACAAAGTGTGATTCCCATGAAGGAAGGACACTCAAGGAATGATACCCAGTTTTCCTTTGGGAGCTAGTAGAATCCACAAAATGAGTCTTCTAACAAATTTGGAAAATAAAATATTTTTGCCTTTATATAAGACTTATGACTCAGTAGGATTAATGAAAAGAATACTGGATTTGAAGAGAAAAGTCCTACATGTGAGTAGTGGCTCTACTATTTACTATCTGTGTGACCTTATAGAAAGCTAATTCACCTCCCTGAGCCTCAGTTTCTTTATCTGTCAAATGGATATAATAATAATTGTATTATCTTCCTCATAGTGCTGTTCTGGGGAATCAATCAACAAAGTGTTAAAAGCTTACTGTATATCAGGCACAGTGTTAGGAATGAAAGATTCAAAGACAAAAATGAGAGAGTCCTTGGACTCAAGGAATTTGCCAAGTATATAAAGGAACTTTATAGCCATAAAGGGACGTGGAAGTGTGATTTATTATCATTCATTTTAATATATTTAAAAGCACTCTTCTGTCTAGAGAGGAGAAAGAATAGATATAGGAGAAAAGGCCCTTACTAATACTACCAGTTAATTTTTGGATGAAGAATTGGAGACCCTGAGAGTGACCCAATGAGTTAATGGTGCAGTTAGAATTTTAATGCATGTTTTTGCATCTAAGTCCATAGAGAACTGTATCATACATTGCCAATTCCAGCCCCCAGCACTCCCTAATCTCACCATGGTTCATCTGCCAAAATGTCATATAATGCTACAAGAGATGATTCTGGCATCAGTGGTCTAGGACTATTATCACCTTCTTCTCTATCATATTAGGTTTATTTCGGAAGATTTGAAAATCACAAAATATTAGAACTCTGAAGAAACTTCCCTCAAATATCACATAATTCAAACCAATCAGAGGAGGAGGGCACTGAGGCCTAAGAGCGGGAAGTAACCTACAAAGATGGCCTGCCTAGTTATATTGAATAATTCAAACCCCAGTTTCCTGACTCTTAAATCCAGTGCTCTTTCTTTTATACCACACTACCTCCTCAAACACTTTCTTAGCAGCAACTCCCGTCTATTAAAAGATCAGCAAGAGGAGTTCCCTTGGGGGCAAGCCAAGATGGCAAAGTAGAAGGACAAATATGCTGTAACTCTACCCCCAAAGCCCATAAGATACATGTAAAAAATTTAAAAAAATTACTCTAAACAAATTCTAGAGCAGCAGAAGTCAAAAAACGACAGAGTGAAAGAGATTTCTAGCCCAAGACAGCCTGGAAAGTTGATAGTAAAGGCCTATCAAACTGGTTTCCAAGCTAACCTCAGCTCATGGAATGCAGCCCAGCCTTGGCCATGTGGTGCAACAGCAACAGGACTGGAGCAAGCTACAGGGCATGAAATCGCAGGCAGCAACTGCAGTTCCCAGATTTCTTAACCTACAAATGCCAAAGACAACTTCAAAGGTCTCTGAGACAGCTCTTTCACCTGGCTGAGAAAGCAGCAGGGTCCTGCCCAAGCCCCAGCCCCACGGTGGCAGCCACTGGGGCACAGCCTCCTTTTAGAAGCCCTTGGTCTAAAGACCCTGAGGGAAACCAACAGCTGATCTGGACCTCAGTCCTGAGTGGCAGACTGGGGGTGAGGAAGGGCCCTGGTGTGGTAGAGGTGGTGGAGGCTCTGGAGAGGGAATTCTACTCACAAATGCTGGGCAGAAAAGCTTGTGGTTGCTTCCAGACCAGAGAACAGTCTAGGAGAGGAGTAAATTCCTCTCCATTGATTATGCCACATTGGAGGAACTAAGAATTTACAGGGCCCCAGTGCATACCCTCTACTTGACAGAGGACTTAAAAGTTAAGTAAATGGATGAGGAAATGCCCCCAAAGGGGAAAAAATGAGAATACAGAAGGTTACTTTCTTGGTGAACAGGGATTTACTTCCTGTCTTTTGGATGAGGAAGAACAAGGTATATCATCAAAGGAAAACATAAAAGTCAAGGCTTCTGTATTTAAAACCTCCAAATTAAATATGCAATGGTCTCAGGCCATAGAAGAGTTCAAAAAGGATTTTGAAAATCAAGTTAGAGAGGTGGAGGAAAAATTGGGAAGAGAAATGAGAGTGATGCAAGAAAATCATGAAAAGCAAGTCAACAGCTTGCTAAAGGAGATCCAAAAAATGCTGAAGAAAACAACACCTCTAAAAATAGACTAACTCAAATGGAAAAGAGGTCAAAAAGCCAATGAGGAGAGGAATGCTTTAAAAAGCAGAATTATTCAAATGGAAAAGGAGGTTCAAAAGCTCACTTAAAAAAATAGATCTTTAAAAATTAGAATGGAGCAGTGGGAAGCTAATGACTTTATGAGAAACCAAGGAATTACAAAACAAAACCAAAAGAATGAAAAAAATAGAAGATAATGTGAAATATCTCATTGGAAAAACAACTGACCTGGAAAATAGACCCAAGAGAGACAATTTAAAAATTATTGGACTACCTAAAAGCCATGATCAAAAAAAGATATCAATTTTCTTGAAATTATCAAGGAAATCTTCCTTGATATTCTAGAACCGGAGGGCAAAATAAGTATTGAAAGAATCCACCAATCACCACCTATAAGAGATCGAAAAATAGAAACTCTTAGAAATACTGTAGCCAAATTCCCGAGTTCCCAGGACAAGGAGAAAATATTGCAAGCAACCAGAAAGAAACAATTCGAATGTTGTGAAAATACAATCAGGATAACAAAGATCTTGCAGCTTCTACATTAATGTATTGAAGGGCTTGGAATATGATATTCCAGAAGTCAAAGGAACTAGTATTAAAGCCCATCCGGCAAAACTGATTATAATACTTCAGGGGCAAAAGTGATTATTCAATGAAATAGAGGACTTTCAAACATTATTGATGAAAAGACCAGAGCTGAACAGAAAATTTGACTTTCAAATACAAGAATCAAGAGAAGCATGAAAAGGTAAACAGGAAAGAGAAATCATAAGGGACTTACTAAAGTTAACTGTTTACATTCCTACATGGAAAGATAATATTTGCAACTCTTGAAACTTTTCTCAGTATTTGGGTAGTTGGAGGGATTATATACATATAGACAGAGGGCACAAGTTAAGTTGAATATAAAAAGACGATATATAAAAAATTAAAATTAAGGGGTGAGAGAGGAATATATTGAGAGGAGAAAAGAAGAAATGGAATGGGGCAAATTATCTCTCATAAAAGAGGCAAGTAAAAGTTTTTTCTTTTTCTTCTTTTTTCTTTTTTTCTTTTTTTAATTTTTACTGTTAGACAATCACTACCATAAAACTTAGATTTTTTTTGCCCCCTACCTACCCTCCACCACTACCCTCCCTCCCCAAAATGGCATACAATTCTATACAGGATCTACATATACTTTCCTCTTGAATACGTTTTCACTATAGTCATGCTGTGTAGATGAACTAAAATAAATGGAAGAAATCATATGACAAATCAAAACATAATACGCGCACACACACACACACACGCACACACACAAATGATCTGCTACATTCTGCAAATGAATTCCATAGTTCTTTCTCTGAGTGTGGAAAGTATTTTGCCTTAGAAGACCATTGGGAAATTTTTTTTTTTTAAGTTCTTGCGTTGTTACAAATTTTCAGGTCTACCAGAAAAAACTCTCTCACACTATGGTCATTGCTGTGCACTAAGTTCTCCTGGTTCTGCTCCTTTCAGTCAGTATCAGATCATATAAGTCCTTCCAGGCCTCTCTGAAGTCTTCTTGTTCATCATTTTTTATGGTGCAATAGTACTCCATTACATTCACATACCATAATTTATTCAGCCATTCCCCAATTGATGGGCATCCCCTTGATTTCCAGTTTTTGGCCACTACAAAGAGGGCTGCTATAAATATTTTTGTACATGTGGGACCCTTTCCCATTTTTTTGATCTCTTGGGCATACAGTCCTAGAAGTGATATTGCTGGGTCAAAGGGTATGCATATTTTTATAGTCCTTTGGGCATAGTTCCAAACCGCTCTCCAGAATGGTTGGATGAGCTCAGAGCTCCACCAACAATGAATTAGTGTTCCAGCTCTCCTGCATCCTCTGGAACATTTATCATTTTCCTGTTCTATCAAAAGTTTTCCAACCTAATAGGTGCGATGTGGTACCTCAGAGTTGTTTTGATTTGCATCTCTCTAATCAACAGTGATTTAGAGCATTTTTTCATATGATTATAGATATCTTTAATTTTTTCCTCTGAAAATTGCCTATTCATATCCTTTGACCATTTATCAATTGGGGAATGACTTGCATTGTTGTACATTTGACTCAATTCTCTATATATTGTAGAAATGAGGCCTTTACCCCCGAGATTAGCTGTAAAAATTCTTTCTCAATTTACTACATCCCTCAGAATTTCGGTTGCATTGGGTTTGGTTGTGCAAAAACTTTTCAGTTTAGTGTAATCAAAATTATCCATCATGTACTTTATAATGCTTTCTATCTCTTCTTTAGTCAGAAATTCTTCCCTTCTCCATAAATCTTATAAATACACTATTCCTTGCTCCTCCAGTTTGTCTATGGTATCAACCTTTATACCTAGATCATGTACCCATTTGGACTTTATTATGGTGTCAGGCATGGGTCTATGACTAGTTTCCACCATACATTTATCCAGTTTTCCCAGCAATTTCTGTCGAACAGTGAGTTCTTATCCTAGAAGGTGGGGCCCTTGGGTTTATCAAACAGGAGGTTGCTATATTCCTTGCCTGCTGTGTCTTGAGTGCCCAGTCTATTCCACTTGTCTATCCTTCTGTTTCTTAGCCAGTACCAAGTGACTTTGATAATTGCTACTTTATAATACAATTTGAGATCTGGTAGTGCTAGGCCACCTTCCCTAGCATTTCTTGGAAAAGTTTTTTCAATGGAGAGGAAAGGGGGGAGGTGACAGGGAAAAAGTGAAGCTTACTCTCAGCAGATTTGGCTTAAAGAGAGAATAACATGCACACTCAATTTGGTATGAAAATCTATCTTACACTACAGGAAAGTAGGGGAGATGGGGATAAGCAGGGTGTGGGGCAGATGATAGTAGGGAGGGCAAATGGGAGGAAGGAGTAATTAGAAGTAAATGCTTTTGGGGAGGAACAAGATCAAAAGAGAGAATAGAATAAATGAGAGGCAGGATAGGATGGAGGGAAATATAGTTAGTCTTTCACAACATGACTATTATGGAAGTCTTTTGCATGACTACACATGTATCCTATATTGAATTGCTTGCTTTCTCAGTGAGGATGGGCAGGGAGGGAGGGAGGGAGAGAAGTCGGAACCCAAAGTTTTAGGAAAGAATGTTGAGAATTGTTTTTGCTTGCAACTGGGAAATAAGAAATACAGGTAATGGGGTATAGAAATCTATCTTGCCCTGCAAGAAAACAGAGAAGATGGGTACGAGGGAAGGGAGGGGTGGGACAGAAGGGAGGGCAGATTGGGGGAAAGGGTAATGAGAATGCACAGTGTCTTGGGGTAGGGGGAAGGGGAGAGATGGGGAAAAAATTTGGAACTCAAAATCTTGTGGAAATGAATGTTGAAAACCAAAAATAAATAACTTTTTTAAAAAAAAGCTCAGCTTGCTATGACCAAGTAAGCAGATAATATGATTTGAAATATGGTTGTCTGTGATCAATGTCTGACTGTTTTCTGCATAGATTTAATGAGTTTTATTGGATGGATAATGAGGACCATTGAGCAGTAATATAGTCATTAAGCACTGATAATAAGTTTTGTTATAATGAATTAGTATTTACTTCTGAATGAGATTTATATACATTTTAGACATAAAATATCAAAGCTCATTATGTATCATCTAAATTATACAGTCAATTAATCCATTCTGTGGTTTAAATATAAGAATGCTGAGATTATTGTTGGTTAGTATCTGTGATTGCTTAGCTGAATTGGTCAGCATATGGTACAAATCAGGCCAAGATCATAAATTCTAGCTGTACATGGCCCAGTGTTAACTCCTTTCCTATACCCACACACCATTTCTGTGACCTGGACCAGAGCACTTAAACTAGAGGCAGAAGGTCCAGATTTGAAGCCTGCCTTTACCATTTATTTAGTTATTTTACTCCTGGGCAAGTCACAGAATCTGAGTTTGAAGAAATCTTCCTGGGAATCTAATGCAACCTGTACCTGAATTCATCCATACAATCTTTACTCATACAATTTACCCATACAACTCAAACCCCTTTACAATCTTTACCCCATGAGGAACCATAGAATGTACAATCCTCACGTAAGGAAGCTCACAGGATGGCAGATCTAGATCTTGAATAGAAGTCTTCTATTTCAACTCCCTAATTTTATAGATGAGGAAATCAAAGTCCATGGAAGGTTAAATGATTTGTACAATGTCAAACAGTTATGTCTGTGACAGAATTTGAATTTAGGTCCTCTGACCAAAAAGTTAGCATACTCTCCATTGTTGAATTTATATTATTGTTAGTACGTGAAATGGAAAGCAAAATAGGATCTTTTGCTGTTTTTGTTTTCTAAAAGTGCTTCTGATTGAATAATGTGATTAAGGAGGATCTTTCCCACTCATTGATGGGCATGCCCATTGTGGGAAGCTTCATTAGGGGAGTTGTTTTATAGCAGGGTCCCAAGTAGCTTTTGTTTTTTCTTTTGAGACACTGGGTCAGAGGGTTATGCCCTCTGGCTCTATAAATTGTATAAATACTCTGAGGTTTTACTTTGGGGCTTACTGACTGGAAGTGTTTCTTTGGCCTAAGAGACTCTGGGAAGCTGCTAAGGAGCCCCCTGGCTAAAAGCCAGAAGTTGATGCTTCCCTCTCTGGTAGCTGTGTATGTATGCAATAGTCAGACATTTTGGAAGCATGTCTGTTGACTTTTGATCTCTCTGTATTTTCTCGGAAATTTTTATTTTGATTTTCCCTGATACCTGTGCTCAATTAAAGTGATTGTTAACCCCTCAAAAGTTGCCTTTCCTTTTATGAATGCAGATCTAAGAATCTATGATATCAGGACCTCTGCGTATGTTGCGGTGCTTACTATTACAGTAAGTAGCATGAAATTTTCTTTTTTAGAGTTTTGGAATGGAAGAATACCAGAGCATACAGGGCTCTCCAAAGAAAGAATACTGAATGACAAAGCTGAAAAAGTCCTTAAGTGATTATAACATAACTTGTCAGAGCTGAAAGAGAACTTAGAATAGTATCACAGGTAAGAAAAGTATCAAAGGTAAAAAGAATTCTATAACATAGAACAAAAAAAAGTTGTATCTGGAAAGGATTGTATTACTTAAGACATGGAATGTAAGATTTGGAAGGGAACTCAGTAATCAATAAATCTGTCAATTAACAAGTACTTATTAAGTGTTTCCTCTATATCTAATACTGTGCTAAGCATTGGGAATACAAGGAGCATGGAATGTCAGAGCAGAAAGTATGCTTAGTCCACATAACATAAAACATCAGATATGGGAAGGATTTTAGAATACATGGAACAATTGGAGTATTTTGTCCATAAAACATGGTGTTGCTGTTCAGTTAACTAGATGTTGTGATTGTGGTTTACAAGTTAGTTGTTGACAAACAGTTGTATCCAGTTCTTTGTGAGCCCATTTGGGGTTTCCATGGCAACAATAATGGAGTGGTTTGTTATCTCCTTTTCCATGTCGTTTTATAGAACTGAGAAACAGGGTTAAGTGTCTTGCTCAGAATCACATAACCAGTAAGTGTCTGAGGGCAGATTTTTATTCAGGAAGATGAGTTTTTCTGACATCAGACCTGGCTTTCTATGTACTGCATTACCTACCTGCCCCTGAAACATGGAGCATCCAAGGTAAAATGAACCTTAGAATTTAGAACATGAAAAATGGA